>NC_068438.1:711666-1368333 GCF_023373465.1 Oncorhynchus keta
AAACATTTACTACAGTATTTATACTACAGTAAACTATAAATACCACAGTATGCTACAGTCATGTCCGCAATACTACAGTATTCACTGTAGTGTTTTTGCAGACTTTGGTCCTGTTAATACTACAGTAAAGTCCCCTCAAAAAACGACAGTGAATATTATAGTATTTATACCATTGACAGGTTGGTTGTTTAGCAACAAAACAGACGCATGTGCAACTGTAGGGCAAAACAGACTGAGTTGTCTTACATGTAAACTATATTTCATCTCCAATGTTTATTGAAAACATAAATACATTTGCACAATGAACAGTTGTTTTTTCTCAAATACATCGTTGCAGTTTTTGGTTAGCTAGTGAATTTTTACATATTAGAATAGACATGACATTAGTCAAAACACATCAAAACAAGACATGGTACAATACATGACTAAACGTATGTGGACACCTGCTTGTCGAACATTCCAAAATCATGGGCATTAATATGGAGTTGCCCCCCCCCCCTCTTTGCTGCTATAACAGCTTCAACTCTACTGGGAAGGCTTTCCACTAGATGTTGGAACATTGCTGCGGGGACTGGCTTCCATTCAGTCACAAGAGCATTAGTGAGGTCAGGCACTGATGTTTGGCGATTAGGCATGGCTTGCAGTTGGTGTTCCAATTCATCCCAAAGATATTGGATGGGGTTGAGGTCAGGGCTCTGTGCAGGCCAGTCAAGTTCTCCCACACCGATCACGACAAACCATTTCTGTACGGACCTCACTTTGTCCACAGGGGCATTGTTATGCTGAAACAGGAAAGGGCCTTCCCCAAACTGTTGCCACAAAGTTGGAAGCGCAGAATCGCCTAGAATGTAGCGTTAAGATTTCCCTTGAAGGGGCCTAGCCCGAACCATGAAATACAGCCATAGACCATTGTTCCTGCTCCACCAAACTTTACAGTTGCCACTGCATTCAGGCAGGTAGTATTCTCCTGGCATCCGCCAAACCCAGATTTGTCCGTCGGACTGCCAGACGGTGAACGGTGATTCATCACTCTAGAGAACATGTTTCCACTGCTCCAGAGTTCAATTGTGGCGAGCTTAACACCACTCCAGCCAATGCTTAGCATTGTGCATGGTGAGCTTAGGCTTGTGTGCGGCTGCTCGGCCATGGAAACCCATTTCATGAAACTCCCGACAAACAGTTCTTGTGCTTTTGCATCCAGAGGCAGTTTGGAACTCTGTAGTGAGTGTTGCAACCGAGGACAGACAATTTTCACACACTAAGCGCTTCAGTGCTCGGCGGTCCCATTCTGTGAGCATGTGTGGTCTACCACTTTGAGGCTGAGCCGTTGTTCCTCCTAGACAAAATTTGACAGAACTGACTTGTAAAGGTGGCATCCTATAACAGTGCCACATTGAAAGTCATTGAGCGCTTCAGTAAGGCCATTCTACTGCCAATGTTTGTCTATGGAGATTGCATGGCTGTGTGCTCGATTTTTGTACACCTGTCAGCAATGGGTGTAGCTGAAAAAGCAGAATCCACTAATTTGAAGGGGTGTCTACATACTTTTGTGTATATATTGTGTATCAATAACAAGATAGTTTTATCTGAAAGGAGTCCCTTACGATTCCCCAGATGGCAGTTTTCTTGTCATTGTTGCCACCCAGAATCATAACAATTACAGACTTTTGTCCCGTTGAAGCATGCACATTTATTCCGTGATGTTGTCAGCTAACCCATCTATAGTATATATTTTTTATGTGGGTGCCCTTGTCTTGCTCTCTGTGTGTGGAAACTGGGGGTGTTTAAAAATCCCCATAAGAATGCAAAAAATGACAAATCTCTGTTTCAAAGGACAAAGAAAGTTGTATGATTTTGTATTTAATTGTACATGTTTGTGTGTCACTCCAGGCTGAGCTACCGCAGTTGAGTGAGGAGGATGCGTTACCGACAGAGGGGGGGAGGTCAGCTGGGTCTGATCCTCCTGGCCTCCCAGGTCTTCCATGTGGGGGTGGAGAACATTCCCCCTGTGACGCTGGCTGTATTGGGCCTTAACGTCTACCTCTTTCTGGTACCCAGCTTACCCCTCCTCCAGGCCTGCATCAGCGTCCAGCAGGCCTACTGGCGTGGTGACTGGCGCCGCCTCGTGCTGTCGCCGCTGCACCACCTAGACGACTGGCACCTGTACTTCAACATGGCATCCTTCCTGTGGAAGGGCGTCAAGTTGGAGCCCCGGCTTGGCAGCAGCTTCTACGCCTGGCTTCTGACTGTTTTCTCCCTGCTGACGGGCGTGATTTATCTGCTGCTGGAGATGGTGCTCTCGGAGATCACCCAGGACCCCTCTTACAGCTTAGAGTGTGCAGTCGGCTTCTCAGGTACTAGCTAGCTACAGTGTCAGTGTGTTTGCTGTTATGCTTCTGCGGAAGGTTTCTATCTATCCTCACAATAGTTTGGGTCATGGTAGTTTTTTTTTTACCAGGAAAACCCCCAGGTCCCAGTTATATAAGCCTAAACATGAATGGTCCTCTGTTGGACAGTAAAAACTCTGAATTTGCTTCCTGAATTGAAAACTGAATTGACCTCAATCATGCTGTGCTGTGAGTGGCACGGTGAGACTGAACTGTCTGTCCTGTGTTGTAGGAGTGCTTTTCGCTCTGAAAGTGCTGAGTAACCACTACCACCCGGGAGGTGTCTCCTACGTGATGGGCGTCCCAGTGGCCAATCGCTACGCCAGCTGGGTTGAGCTGGTGCTGATTCATGTAACATCACCGGGGTGAGTTATTCTTTGTTGCAGGAGTAGTCAGATGCACAGTAAACACATGTTCTACACCTACAGACTTTTCCCCCAGTCCAGGTGTCACAAGTTTCCAATAAGAAATGCACATTTTAGTTAGATATTTTTATACTGTTGTGTGCCCGAATGAACATGACCCAAGGTTTATCGTAAGTTCACTAGACAGTCTCTTATCATCCACAATTTGTTTAATAGTTCTAAATGAAAGCTTACAGACAACTAGGTTTGATAATAGGGGAGATTGGGGTAAGTTGAGCCTCCCTTGTTTCTAGGAAACTATACACAAAATGTGTAGTTTGACCAAATATTTACGAAGAGGTCATCGTTTCAGGGAGTCTGTGAAGGAAGAAGCCACATGGAGAAAGTGATAAGCAAGTTAGGTCCAACAAATGTATTGTGTTAGAGGTTTCAGGATTCTTGTATATAACCCAAAGTACATAATTTAAAGACTGTTCTACACATCAGTTGGGGTCTCAAAAAGCTTCAATATGAGGTCTTAAACCTAGCATGAAAGTGCATCTGTGTAGCTGTGTGAGCTAATATAGTCAAAATGTTTGCCATGGGGCAAGTTGTGCCAATGGCAAGTTTAGCAAATTAATATTTTTTTCTTACCAGGCTTATCGCTGGAAATTGAGAACAACAATCAATCCCTGTGTTAAAAGATGCTTAAAATGATTAAAATACCAAAAAGTGATTGGGTTGAATTGTGTTTGGAAAATAAAGATGGTTTTAAAAAGGTATTGGCAATATTTCATTCAGTGCAGAAATGTGTAGGCTGCATAATTTACCTTGTCCCGCTGCTCAACTTACTCCATACCTGGTAAATTGAGAACACTTGTTTTGAACAAGTTAAGTAATGTTTACATTAATTCAGATTATTTCTAGGGAAAATCCACATCATCTTGAAATACAGTGCATTTGGAAAGTATTCAGACCCCTTGACTTTTACCACATTTTGTTACGTTACAGCCTTATTCTAAAATTGAGAAAAATCGTTATTTCCCCATTCATCGATCTACACACTATAATCTACACCCCATAATGACAAATCAAAAACAGGTTTTTAGACATTTTTGGAAATAAAAACAAAAAAAATGACCGGAAAAATTACATTACATAAGTATTCAGACCCTTTACTCAGTTGAAGCACCTTTGGTAGTGATTAGTCTTGAGTCTTTTTGGATATAATGCTACAAGCTGGGCACAATTGTATTTGGGGAGTTTCTCCCTTGTATTTGGGAGTTTCTCCCATTCTTCTCTGTAGATCCTCTCAAGCTCTGTCAGATTGGATGGGGAGCGTCGCTGCACAGCTATTTTCAGGTCCCTCCAGAGATGTTCAATCGGGTTCAAGTATGGGCTCTGGCTGAGCCACTCAAGGACATTCGGAGACTTGTCCCAAAGCCACACCTGTGTTCTCTTGGCTGTGTGCTTAGGATCGTTGTCCTGTTGGAAGGTGAACCTTCGCCCCAGTCTGAGGTCCTGAGTGTTCTGGAGCAGGTTTTCATCAAGAATCTCTCTGTACTTTGCTCCATTCATCTTTCCCTCGATCCTGACTAGTCTATCAGTCTCTCCCGCTGAAAAACATCCCCACAAGCATGATGCTGCTGCCACCGTAGGGATGGTGCCAGGTTTCTTCCAGACGTGTTGTTTGGCATTCAGGCCAAAGAGTTCAAGCTTGGTTTCATCAGACCAGGGAATCTTGTTTCTCATGGTTTGAGAGTCATTTAATTACGGAGTCGTGTGCGTTGTAGCCAGGCGGTAACTCATAACACGCTTCTCTGTGCAGGACCTCCTTTGTGGGACACCTGGCAGGCATCCTGGTGGGGCTTCTCTACACCGCTGGTCCTTTGAAGGTCATCATGAGAACAATTGCAGGTTTGTGTGTGTCGTGGGCAATGTTTTCCTCACTAAAACATGCGCAACAAGCTAAAAAACCTGTGCAATGACGAATTTGGTATTTTGGTCTCACCCGCATTTGTGTCTGCATGGATCCTGTAAAACTTTGGACCTCTGTAGGTGGAGCATACAACGGGAGTGTCAAGCTGAGGTGTGGAGGAGAGTATGCTTATTAGCATTTCCACAAAGTATATACTACTTTTCATGACTTTATCAAGAGGCTTAGAGACTAGAATAAACTGGGGACAAATGTGACCTACCGGCTCATTTTGGTGTTATGTTGCAAAATTTGAAATGGTATTTTTTTTACAATGAATAAAAGTAGAGAGATCTAGAAAATGTTATATCATACACTACAGTTGAGGAACAGTGGGAAAGTAATTCTGCTTGGAAAGTTGATAAATGTACCGGAGAGCTCTTTGTCCACACCCATTCAGCATCGTTCACACCCTCTTAAGCCTTAGCCCCACCCATCTCTTTACGGATACACATTAGAGGCCATGTGCTAAAGACTAAAGGCTTGTTTATACTACATCTATCAATATGTCTGTATAAGTGTGTCATTCATTATTACAGGAAAATAAACTCACAACAAGATCATTATTGGGCTCCTGAGGAGCGCAGCGGTCTAAGGCACTGCATCTCAGTGCAAGAGGTGTCACTACAGTCCCTGGTTCGAATCCAGGTTTGTATCACATCCGGCTGTGATTGAGAGTCCCATAGGGCGGCGCACAATTGGCCCAGCGTCGTCCGGGTTTGGCTGTCATTGTAATTACGAATTTGTTCTTAACTGACTTGCCGAGTTAATTAAAATATTTACAAGTTAATGGTGAGCTAATTACACTAAATAGATTACGGTTGTGAGTAAAGAATTAATAGCAGGATATTCTACCGGATAATTTTGGAACTTGGACACTAGCTAACAGTATGCTTTAACTTGCAATTAAAACGACATTCTGACAAACATTGAAACATATAAATACTTACCCGTATACATGGATGAACACTTCTCCCTCTCTGTCACGGATGCCATCGTTGCCCTTAGTTTTAAGATGTAATCCGGAGACAGTTGTTTTATACAACAGCCTTCTGTGTTCTCTTTTTGACTCACTGTATTTGCAATCCTACTCTGCTTCCACCGGGCATTCCAATGATTTCAAAACTCGGTCCTCCAGAAAGTGGAGAGCTGTCTTTAAAAAAAATCTGCGTTAGAAAGAATTACCTACACATATTGAGCAGCTCATTATAGACAGAAGCGGCTACATGGCAGACCAATCAGAACTCAGATCTCGCCATGTCCATCCCATCCATTATCTCAGCCAATCATGGCTTGCAGGAAGTTCCTGTCTTTTTCCGTGGCTAAACCAACTATGCTCGTAATTTTTTTGATTTATTTACAGATGGCATACAAGTTTGTTATTAAGGCACATGTTTCTGAAGGCATTTCTGCCCCCCAAAATGTATAAAATGTTGATAAAATAAAAATTAAATGTTTACGGTCAAATGCCTCTCCTGTGAAGTAGTGACGCGCGACATATGCCTAGTTTCCTAAAACAACTCACAATTATCAGCGACACTCCATATGACTATGAATGAGGATGTTGTTGTTGCTTAAAGGCCAACTTTTATATTTACCTAAAATAGTCTATATGTTGTAATGTATTCTTGTCTTTTTAGCTTTCGCAAGTAAGAATAAATATGAACGTCAATATGCTTGAATTTCAACATCAGATTGAAATAAACAGGTGTGTTCAACATTAACACATTTAAAGTAATTTTCAGACCTACATTAATCTATTGAGATGATTTATTCACATATTCCACCCATTTACCCAGTAGTTATTGCTGTTTAGGTATTTGGTAGACATGGGAATGCAGGTGTGACAAAGGGCTGGACTGGGGAGTGAGCATTAGCCAGGGGTACATGGAGGGGAACCCTATAGCATCTGCTTGAGGGGAGGAGCTGATACTGAGGGGAGGAGCTGATACTCAGAGTGGAGTACATGGGAGTGGTCTTAAATAGTCTGGGCTTGCCTGATAATGGGCTGCAGGGACGAATGCTGCCTCACACCCATGACCTTCATGGCAGTTTGTGTCAAGCGGGCAATTTGAGATTTTAGTCAGACTGATTAGTCAGAATGATTTCCAAAATCAGACTATGATGCCATGTCTTAGGATACTCTCTAAAGCATTGTAACAGTGTTGCTTCTATGCCTCTCCTTTCCCCAACCTGAGCTCCAACCAGGGACCCTTGGAACATCGACAACTGTCACCCACAAAGCATTGTTACTCTTCACAGCTGCGGCCTTTACCAAGCAAGTTTCAGAGCGGGTGACATCAACGCCATCTAACTAGCCATTTCACATTGGCTACAAAAGCATGGTTGAAAAAGTCGCCCTTAGTCTGTGTGTATGTTTTTCTGTGTAGATTTTTTTTGCCTTTCCAAATAACAGTGTTTTTTGTCCTTTAAACAAGACGACGTGTATGTGGTGTTGGTTCCAAGCTGCACTGTTTTTCATAGAAATTTCAGGTTTAAATGCATTTGGAAACTAAACAAATCATGTTGTGTCCAACCACAGTATAACATTACATGATTAGACAAATTAAATGATCAGGTGTCTCCTCTCCCAACAGGATTTGTGATGAATGGATACCATGCCAGACAAAATCCATATTATAACTCTTCAGGTATGTAGCTACATATGTCTAATCATTTTGCACCTTGATTTATTGATGTCTCGCTTCCACAATGGGCAGAGTCTAGATTATTTTCGTTTGTGTCTGCAATATACACTGAAGAAAAATATAAATGCAACATGTATGTCCCATGTTTAATGAGCGGAAATAAAAGATACCAGAACATTTTCATAAGCACAAAAAGTGTATTTCTCTCAGATCTTGTGTACAAATTTGTTTACATTCCTGTTAGTGAGCATTTCTCCTTTACCAAGATAATCCATCCACCTGACAGGTGTGGCCTATCAAACCTCATGATCATTACACAGGTGCACCTTGTGTTGGGGACAATAAAAGGCCAATCTAAAACTGCTGTCACATATATCAAATCACATTTTAAGCAGAAGTTATTGCGGGTGTAGCAAAATGCTTGTAAAAATGTATGACACACAACAAAAACAAAATACTGAAAAGTTGCTTAGGAGCTAGATGCAGAACTGCCATCTTGCACATCAACACAATGCCACAGGTGTCTCAAGTTTTGAGATGCGTGCAATTGTCATGCTGACTGCAGGAATGTCCACCAGAGCTTTTGCCAGAGTGAATTTTCCAGAGCTTTTGCCAGAGTGAATTTTCCATTACCACAAAGAATTTGGACATACTTCCAACCGACCTCATAACCGCAGACCACATGTATGGCATCGTGTGGGCGAGTGGTTTGCTGATGTCAACATTGTGAACAGAGTGCCCCATGGTGGAGGTGGGGTGATGTATGGGCAGAAATAAGCTACGGACAACAAACACGATAGCATTTTATCCATGGCAATTTGAATGCAAAAAAATACAGGGACGAGATCCTGTGGCCCTTTTATTTTTATGGTATCTGTGACCAACTTTATTCCCAGTCATGTGAAATCCATCAATTATGGCCTAATTTATTTCAATTGACTGATTTCCTCATATGAACTGTTAATGCAGTAAAATCTATGAAATTGTTGCATGTTTGCGTTTATATTTTTGTTCAGTGTAGTACCAAGCATACTTGCCAAGAGCCTGATATATTTGGTAATCCTAGTATGTGTGTGGGTGGGTGGGGTGGGGGTTCTGTAGGATACAGTGGCAGTAGTGGAGGACACCGTGCGCACCCCCAGAATGTTCACCCTTACACTGGAGGTCTATCAGAGGATGAGCAGTACGAGGCAGCCATCAGAGCCAGTCTCAATGGCAGAGGTGAGACCACACAGACCTGGGTTCTGTTCATTAAGCAGTAGGCAACAAATGGAAGAAGTGTTTCTTATTCGACAAGGCCAGGTAGTCCCCGTCTACCTGGCCTTGTCGAATAAGAAACACATTTTCATTCACCGTTGCAAACCATAAAAAAAAACAATTCAGTTGCATACCCTAATCCGGATTCACAGAGGCCTTAAAATTGAACCTTTCGAGTCCCGCTGTCACACCCTTTTAAACATTGTGGTTTGAGCTACAAACTTCTGGGTTGGATTCGTCCATTGAATTAATCTATTTCTTCTGATTACCATTAGTCTGTGTGAGTAATGGGGGCTGAGTTAGAGATGTTTGTGAGACAAGGGCGGATCATGAAGGAGTCCGGGGGGAGCGGTTCTTCTCACAAACGCCTGTAGACTCCGAATGGTTTGTTATGCTCTGACGCTCAGCCAGACAAGAGTCGTTAAAAGGTTAGGGTTTCTTCTACATAGAAGATCATAGGAAATCCCCGGACATATTGTCGACAATACTGTAGTAAGCTCACATAGTTGCTGTCACAAACTCAACACAGTTGTCACTGTCTAGTTGGATATTAATTTCCCATTGAGCAAACAATGTCTGTACTTACAGCATTCTTATAAGTGCTTTTTCTTTTTTTAAATCAGGTTTCTGCATGGTAGAACTTGTTTTTTGATTGACATTTGCAATTGTTTATGTCATGTGGGTTTGTGTTGTACTTGTTGTCCTAAAAATATGTTTATACACTTCAACGTGAGGCTAAATATGAGGAAAGAGCAAGTGGATTAATGAAAGTAGTTAATTTCAACTTGTTTTGATGTGGGAAGCCTGGGTACAGTGGATTGTGCTGGAAAATAGTTAATTGGAAGTGCTTAAATCAAAAAAGATTCAAGACTTTTAAAGTCCTCCATTTAATCTAAATGTTGGGTCAAATAACTAATCTATAGGAGTGCCCAATCCAAGCCTACAGCCTCAGTCACAACACCTGCATGTGTCAATCATTATAATTGTTTTGTCCCTTAGGGGGCTCCACTCAGAGAAGACCAACCTCGCATGGTTTCAACATTCCAGGAGAACTGACAGCAGAGGAGATCAGGAGGCGGCGGCTCCAGAGGATTGACCACTTTGACTGACCAAGCTGGACTATTGGTTCATTGGAGGATAAAAATATCTTTCCTCAAGGAATACTACACTGAAAAACTATAGTATTTTGTCCATCAGTCCACTGTTAAAGGTAGAATCAGTGAAATGTTGCACAAGCAGTACTTCAGATATTGCGATGAGCAAGATGCAAGATTTCGCTCTCACCCACTCACACACAGTATCTGCGCATGTGCACGGGTTCGCTTAACGCTCTTACAAAGTGGTAGCCAAGGGACCAGAACAGGAGAAGTTTAATGCACCCCAACTCTCATAGTTGTTGGGGTGCATTTTAATTTGCCATTTTATAATTGAAAAATATTTGAAATTAATATTTGAAAACTTATAAATATTATGCAGTGAAAACAGCCAAATGTATCCAAATCACATTTTAGTAACTACATTGATTTGACATGTTCACTTTGTAGTGTCAACTTTATTGAATGGGTGCCAATGACTTGTGCTATCGATCCCCCACGGTTGGCGTGCCATTGAGCTCTTACCGTATGTATTGGGCTACTATTGAATTATTTATTGAATTATTATCAATTAAGATTTTTAGTCCTGTAGTATTTGAATGTAATACTAGGATGACCAAATATACTGTTTCTGTCTCTTGGCAAATATGAAACAGCAATTTTAGAGATCTGGGAACTAAGTCTTCTATTTTGATACATTTTGCTCTAGAGGGAATCTGAGAATGAACTCGTAATTTAACATGAGAGTGATATGATGTATTTCTTAAAATAATCTTGTTTGTTAAACAATGTATTTTTGGAACATTTATATTAAATATGTGCATTGTGTTAAACACTGCATTTCCCCCCTTAGTTCAGTACATTGAAGACTACACTTGATCTAGTATGAAGCTTCTAATACTCCAATAACCATTTACAATTGACATCAGGTCAGACAATCACACAGACATGACACTTGGAAATTAGATGCATTTATTTTTTACCTTTTAAACAGTCCACATAATGCTTTTAAGACTACTGGTTGCTTAGGAGTGTGTGTGTTAGTGAAAGGCTTATCCTATAAGGATCAAGTGTGCTGACAGAAATCGTACCAAAATGTTTTAAGAAGAGGATTGTCTTCGGGGTGGCTCAGCCTCTGTGTTTGCGTGTGTCGGTGTCAGTGATGTTGAGTTACTATGTTTAACCTCTGATATGCCTCTAACGTTACAGGAGAAGCCACACATTGAGAAAGGGGAGGGGTTTGGAGAAGAACGATCCCTCCCTTTCCAGAACCGAAGTCAGTCAGTCAGTCAACAACTCAGAGCCACTTCTGTCAGTGTTTTCCCATCTACATATTTACACCCACAGCGCTCTCATTGGGACAAAGGGTCTCATTATGTTAATCACATGGAATGACTCAGGGGAAGCGGGTATATTCAGTAATGTAAAATGTTGCAGATAGAAATAGAATGGAGTTGAAACAACTCTATTCAATCTGACAGACAATCACTTTTCTGTGACGTTACATCCTCCTGAGAGTGGCTTCCACTGTGAAGCTCTCTCTAGTCCAACAGTACAGAAAATGTGAATTCAGCCCTGTTTATATGGGGCCTTTAACAATAGTTATGTTCTGTTGCCCTATGACTTTGGTCATCTTTTGAGACATTACATTTAAAAGAAGACACTCGGGTGACCACAATATTCTCATTGACCTAAAAATTACCATAGGGTCCAAATTTAACCAGACAGCAAGGGTATGTTTGCACTGAGAAATTGAGAATGTTGATGTATGGTAGGATAAAAAAACTATCCCAAGACATGTTACCCTTTTTCATCACCATAACGAACATGAGATTAAACAATCTCGCACTGCGAGAGTCTGATGGGGTGGTGGTACAGGTTTTTGTTCCAGCCCAGCAGCATCACATCTGATTCAACTTGTCAATGTCTTGATTGAAGTCTTGATATGATTACTTGAATCAGGTGTGTTACTGCTTGACTGGAACATAAATCCCCACACGGGGCCTCGCAGGGTAAGACTGTCAATCTGCGAGCACCCCTTAACACAGTTATGCGACACCATGCTTCTCGGTTTTCCAACTTTTTTCCTCTTGTCCACCACCTACAAATACTTCCCGACATTGTGGCCTGAGTCCTAACATTTGACAACATAATATTCTTATTTTGAGAAATACCATGCATTCACCATTTTTTAAAAATAGCACCACAATGATTCCTACCTAAATAAATACTCTTGACATTTATAGTACAAATATAAAGCAATCCTGTTCTTTCGACAGTGCAAACATATTTACATACAACAAACAATAATGCCAAGACGTACAGGGAAACATTTAAAGACTGTTGCAAATTTCAGTCTTACACTGTTATACACACTCATTTGAAGTGTAATGACTACTGAGTTTGCTTTTCTGCGTGTGTTAGCGAGGCTTAATTCCTTGTGTTAGTTTGGGTAGCGTGTTGAAGTCGAGACCAAAGAGGCTGAATGTTCAGACATGACGTAGTAGATCGGTGTAAGGCATCCTGCAGCGTGCAAGAAAAGACGAGCTTTTCAAAATGGTGAAGTCATTTTAACGACTGGTGCCATTACCTCGACAACCAATGTTTGGGTCTTAAGTTATTTTACAGAATTAATTTTAAAGACCAAAGTGAAAGGAAGCCCAATTAAATGACAAGGAGGCCCAATAATGAGAGGACTGAAATGAACTGAAGGAACAGACACCTTGTTTCTCTAAACGTGTACAATCTAAACTAAAGCATTGTTCAACATGTTATACAGTTTACAGATAATGAAGTAGATACTATACTGCTTTTAGCACTATACAGTTCTAAACAGAAAATTAAATAAAACCATTAATTGGATAAAAAACTTGATCTGATTGAATCAAGGCCTAATCAAAACATAAGAAAACGGAACAGGGAGGGACGACATGGACATCTCCAATCAAAAATGCTTATTTTGGCATTCTACTTTAAAAAGTTATTTGTTGCGTGACCTAATAAACACAACTGTGGCTTTGGTGGATGACGAGAAAACATCACAGGCTTTGGGAGAGTCCCAGCTTCCAAGAGTGTGAGGACCACTGTTGTACGTAAAAAACATAGTAACAATTGAAATGTCTGTATGTATTGTGATTGCTGCAAAATTAATTGCCTAATTGAGGACATTCAAGTTTTCTGAATCTGAGTGTGGATGGGCCACATTGATGCTTGAAGCCACTCTGTTTGTTGTTGACTTGGGAGTCTCGAGCGAAGGACAATCTGACACGTAATATTAGGTACTCAAACCTGGAAACATAATACACATATTAAGAGCTTTCAGCCAAGTTACATATTTCAGGAGGAGAAAAAAAGTTACTAATCTAAAAAAATTATTCAAAGGATAGTTGATCAAGTACTGTATGTTCATTGGTATGAACTTGCATAAAACAAGTTAAGAGAGAGCATGTGTCAATGTAAATATTATTGAGACTTTCAGGTAAACAACCAGTGTAGTCACAGCCTCTCTGGTGACTAATGAGGTGTATCATTACTGCCTCTCAGGTAACCAATGAGTGTGCATGTTCAAAGCACTCTGGGATGTGGTGGGTCCGAGATTTTGGGGCCGGTGCTTGTGGGATGTGGCCGGGCCCAGAAGGAGGGTGGGTGGGGTCACTCCTTCATACACACGCTGCACCGGCCCACGTTGAGGCGCTGTTGCCACTCCTCTTTGAGCGTGCCCTGTGAAGTAGAGGAGCTCAGCGGTCCATCTGCGCCCACCCGGGTCAACCAGAAGCTGTAGATGTTGGCGAAGTAGTGACACGTACCCCGCGGGCCCTGGCATTCCACGAATGGCTGGGCACGGAAGTCCCTCAGGCAGCTTCCTGATGATGTCAGAGACTGGCCACCACCCTCATCGCCGGCCCCTGTGTGCTACAATACACAAACGCGTTACAACTGTTATAACAAAACAAACACGCAGACACAAACATGCAGGCACACACATACATTACTAGTCAAAAGTTTGGAAACACCTACTCAGTCCAGGGTTTTTTTATATATATTTTTTTTGCTATTTCTACTTCGTAAAATAATAGTGAACATATCAAAACTATGAAATAACACATTAAATAATGTAGTAACCCCAAAAAATGTTAATCAGATTTAGATTCTTCAAAGTAGCCACCCTTTACCTTGATAAAAGCTTTGGCATTCTCAACCAGCTTCATGAGGTAGTCACCTGGAACAGGTGTGCCTTGTTGAAAGTTCATTTGTGGAATTTCTTTCCTACTTAATATGTTTGAGTCAATCAGTTGTGTTGTGACAAGGTAGGGGTGGTATACAGAAGCTAGCCCTATTTGGTAAAAGACCAAATCAAATGTATTTGTCACATACACATGTTTAGCAGATGTTAATGCGAGTGTAGCGAAATGCTTGTGCTTCTAGTTCCGACAATGCAGTAACAACCAACGAGAAATCTAACTAACAATTCTAAAACTACTACCTTATACACACACAAGTGTAAGGGATAAAGAATATGTACATAAAGATATATGAATGAGTGATGGTACAGAGCGGCATAGGCAAGATGCAGTAGATGGTATCGAATACAGTTTATACATATGAGATGAGTATGTAAACAAAGTGGCATAGTTTAAAGTGGCTAATGATACATGTATTACATAAAGATGCAGTAGATGATAGAGTACAGTATATACGTATAAATATGAGATGAATAATGTATGGTATGTAAATATTATATTAAGTAGCATTGTTTAAAGTGGCTAGTGATACATTTTACATCAATTCCCATTCTTAAAGTGGCTGGAGTTGAGTCAGTGTGTTGGCAAGCAGCCACTCAATGTTAGTGGTGGCTGTTTAACAGTCTGATGGCCTTGAGATAGAAGCTGTTTTTCAGTCTCGGTGCCCGCTTTGATGCACCTGTACTGACCTCCCCTTCTGGATGATAGCGCGGTGAACAGGCAGTGGCTCGGGTGGTTGTTGTCCTTGATAATCTTTATGGCCTTCCTGTGACATCGGGTGGTGTAGGTGTCCTGGAGGGCAGGTAGTCTGCCCCCGGTGAAGCGTTGTGCAGACCTCACTACCCTCTGGAGAGCCTTACGGTTGTGGGCGGAGCAGTTGCCGTACCAGGCGGTGATACAGCCCGACAGGATGCTCTCGATTGTGCATCTGTAGAAGTTTATGAGTGCTTTTGGTGACAAGCTGAATTTCTTCAGCCTCCTGAGGTTGAAGAGGCGCTGTTGCGCCTTCTTCACGATGCTGTCTGTGTGGGTGGACCAATTCAGTTTGTCTGTGATGTGTACGCCAAGGAGCTTAAAACTTACTACCCTCTCCACTACTGTCCCATCGATGTGGATAGGGGGGTGTTCCCTCTGCTGTTTCCTGAAGTCCACAATCATCTCCTTAGTTTTGTTGATGTTGAGTGCGAGGTTATTTTCCAGACACCACACTCCGAGGGCCCTCACCTCCTCCCTGTATGCCGTTTCGTCGTAGTTGGTAATCAAGCCTACCACTGTTGTGTGGTCCGCAAACTTGATGATTGAGTTGAAGGCGTGCGTGGCCACGCAGTCGTGGGTGAACAGGGAGTACAGGAGAGGGCTCAGAACGCACCCTTGTGGGGCCCCAGTGTTGAGGATCAGCGGGGTGGAGATGTTGTTACCTACCCTCACCTGGGGGCGGCCCGTCAGGAAGTCCAGTACCCAGTTGCACAGGGCGGGGTCGAGACCCAGGGTCTTAAGCTTGATGACGAGTTTGGAGGGTACTATGGTGTTAAATGCTGAGCTGTAGTCGATGAACAGCATTCTCACATAGGTATTCCTCTTGTCCAGATGGGTTAGGGCAGTGTGCAGTGTGGTTGAGATGGCATCGTCTGTGGACCTATTTGGGCGGTAAGCAAATTGGAGTGGGTCTAGGGTGTCAGGTAGGGTGGAGGTGATATGGTCCTTGACTAGTCTCTCAAAGCACTTCATGATGACGGAAGTGAGTGCTACGGGGCGGTAGTCGTTTAGCTGAGTTACCTTAGCTTCCTTGGGAACAGGAACAATGGTGGCCCTCTTGAAGCATGTGGGAACAGCAGACTGGGAGAAGGATTGATTGAATATGTCCGTAAACACACCAGCCAGCTGGTCTGCGCAAGCTCTGAGGGCGCGGCTGGGGATGCCGTCTGGGCCTGCAGCCTTGCGAGGGTTAACACGTTTAAATGTTTTACTCACCTCGGCTGCAGTGAAGGAGAGTCTGCATGTTTTGGTTGCGGGCCGTGTCAGTGGCACTGTATTGTCCTCAAAGCGGGCAAAAAAGTTATTTAGTCTGCCTGGGAGCAAGTCATCCTGGTCCGTGACTGGGCTGGTTTTCTTTTTGTAATCCGTGATTGACTGTAGACCCTGCCACATACCTCGTGTCTGAGCCATTGAATTGCGATTCTATTTTGTCTCTATACTGACGCTTAGCTTGTTTGATTGCCTTGCGGAGGGAATAGCTACACTGTTTAACTACACACCAAGTCCATATTATGGAAAAAAACCTGCTTAAATAAGCAAAGAGAAATGAAGGTCAGTCAATAAGGAACATTCAAGAACTTTGAAAGTTTCTTCAAGTATAGTTGCAAAAACCAAGTGCTATGATGAAACTGGCTGTCATGAGGACCGCCACAGGAAAGGAAGACCCAGAGTATCCTCTGCAGCAGAGGTTCCAGCCTCAGAAATTGCAGCCCAAATAAATGCTTCAGAGTTCAAGTAACAGACACATCTCAACTAGAGGTCGACAGAATATGATTTTTCAACACCGATACCGATAATTGGAGGACCAAAAAAAGACGGTACAGATTAAAATCGGCAGATTTTTACCATTTATTTGTAATAATGACAATTACAACAATACTGAATGAACACTTATTTTAACTTAATATAACTTAATATAACTTAATTTAACTTAATTTAACTTAATTTCACTCAACAAAAATCAATTTAGCCTCAAATAATGAAACATGTTCAATTTGGTTTAAATAATGCAAAAACAAAAAGTGTTGGAGAAGAAAGTAAAAGTGCAATATGTACCATGTTTAAGTTCCTTGCTCAGAACATGAGAACATATGAAAGCTGGTGGTTCCTTTTAACATGACACTTCAATATTCCAAGGTAAGAGGTTTTAGGTTGTAGTTAATATAGTATTCATAGGACTATTTCTCTCCATATGATTTGTATTCCATATACCTTTGACTATTGGATGTTCTTATAGGCACTTTAGTATTGCAAGTGTAACAGTATAGCTTGCTTCCCTCTCGTTCCTACCTGGGCTCGAACCAGGAACACATCAACAACAGCCACCCTTGAAGCAGCGTTACCCATGCAGAGCAAGGGGAACAACTACTCCAAGTCTCAGAGCGAGTGACGTTTGAAACGCTATTAGCGCTAACTAGCTAGCCATTTCACATCGGTTACACCAGCCTAATCTCGGGAGTTGATAGGCTTGAAGTCATAAACCGCACAATGCTTGAAGCACAACGAAGAGCAAAACGCACGATACTGCTGTTTGAATGAATGCTTGCGAGCCTGCTGCTGCCTATCATCGCTCAGTCAGACTGCTCTATCAAATCATAGACTTAATAACATAATAACACACAGAAATACGAGCCTTTGGTCATTAATATGGTTGAATCCAGAAACAATCATTTTGAAAACAAAACGTTTATTATTATCACATATACCCTGACTCTGCGTGCAATGAACGCAAGAGAAGTAACACAATTTCACCTGGTTACTATTGCCTGCTAACCTGGATTTCTTTTAGCTAAATATGCAGGTTTAAAAATATATACTTCTGTGTATTGATTTTAAGAAAGGCATTGATGTTTATGGTTAGGTACACGTTGGAGCAACGAAAGTCATTTTTCCGCGAATGCGCACCGATTATATGCAACGCAGGACACGCTAGATAAACTACTAATATCATCAACCATGTGTAGTTAACTAGTGATTATGATAGATTGATTGACTTTTATAAGATAAGTTTAATGCTAGCTACAGTGCCTTGCGAAAGTATTCGGCCCCCTTGAACATTGCGACCTTTTGCCACATTTCAGGCTTCAAACAAAGATATAAAACTGTATTTTTGTGTGAAGAATCAACAACAAGTGGGACACAATCTCCAGTGGGGGACAGAAGGGATTTATTGATGTCCTGGCTTTAAACTTTTTAACAAATCAAAAACTGCATGATTGTGTCCAAAATTATTCAGCCCCTTTGATTCTTCAGTGCAAAAACTTTCCATATCTTTATGTTTGAGGATCCTGAATGATCCAATGTTGACCTAAATGACTAATGATGATAAATACAATCCACCTGTGTGTAATCATGTCTCCGTATAAATGCACCTGCACTGTGATAGTCTCAGAGGTCAGGTGGTAAAAGCGTTGGAGCATCATGAAGTTGCAAGATTGAACACAGCAGGACAAGTTAAAGATCTGTTGTTCTGAAGTTTAAACAAGGCATTTGGATCCAAAATATTTCCCAGGCTTTAAACATAAGAACACTGTTCTTAACTGACTTGTTAATTAAATAAAGGTGTAAAAACAAAAATGTATTTTAAAGACCTAACACACATATGTAAACTTTCAGCTCATACAAAAAGACTGATCAGAGATGCAGCCAAAAGGCCCATGATCACTTTGGATGAAAACTGAAAGATCTACAGCTAAGGTGGGAGACTCTTCCATAAGGACAACAATCAACTGTTCATATTGAGACAAATCTGGCCTTTATGGAAGAGTGCAAAGAAACCATGACTAAAGATATCCATAAAAAAAGTGTTGTTTAAAGGGCCAAGAACCTGGGAGACACGGACAAACATGTGGAAATCTGTACTTTGGTCTGATGAAACCAAATGTGAACTTTTTGGCAACAATGCTGTGTTTTGTTTGAGACGCAGAGTAAGTGAACGGATGCTCATCACCCTGAACACACCATCCCCACTGTCAAACATGGTGGTGGTGATGGTTTGGGCCTGCTTTTCTTCACAGGGACTGGAAGATTTAAAATTGATAAGGAAGATGGATAACCAGCATGGACCATTCTGGAAGAAAACCTGATGGATCTGCAAAAAGACCTGAGACTGGGACAGAGATTTGTTTTCAACAGAACAATGATCCAAAACATAAAGAAAAAAATCTACAATGGAATGGTTCAAAAATAAACCATATCCAGGTGTTAGAATGGCCAAAAACTCAGACCTGAATCCAATGGCCAGAATCTGTGGAAAGAATGAAAACTGCTGTTCCAAATGCAGTCATTCAACCTCACTGAGCTCAAGCTGTTTTGCAAGGAGGAATGGGAAAAAATGTCAGTCTCTCGATGTGCAAAACTGATTGAGACATACCCCGGCGACTTACAGCTGTAACCAGCAGATGGCGCAACAAAGTATTAACTTAAGGGGCTGAATCTTTTGCGCGCCCAATTTTTCAGTCCTTTTGATTTGTTAAAAAGTTTGAAATATCCAATAAATGTCATTCCACCATGATTGTGTCCCCTTGTTGTTGATTCTTCACAAAAAAGTTTTATATCTTTATGTTTGAAGCCTGAAATGTCACTTGGCTCTGTCAAAGTTCAATGGTCTCTCCTATCATTTATGCAGAAGGCACTGTAGGAATCTTCTCCTTCCCCCTTCTTACTGCACCAGGTAACAGGCGGTCTCCTCATGGAGTGCAATGACAGGCAGGTGGTTGAGCGTCACCACTAGTTAACTGTAAGGTTGCAAGATTGAATCCACGGGAGGCTGACAAGTTAAACATCTGTCTTTCTGCCCATGAACAAGGCAGTTAACCCACCGTTCCTAGGCTGTCATTGAAAATAAGAACATGTTCTTAACTGACTTGCCTAATTAACTAAAGGTGTAAAAACAAAAATGTATTTAAAAAACAACAACATATATATATATATAAAAATCCGCCAAATCGGTGTCCAAAAATACCGATTTCCGATTGTTATGAAAACTTGAAATCGGCCCTTATTAAAATCGGCCATTCTGATTAATCGGTCGACCTCTAATCTCAACATCAACTGTTCAGAGGAGACTGCGTGAATCAGGCCTTCATAGTCGAATTGCTGCAAAAGAAACCATGACTAAAGGACACCAAAAAGAAGAGACTTGCTTGGGCCAAGAAACAGGACAAACGGACATGGAAATCTGTACTTTGGTCTGATGAGTCCAAATGTGACATTTTTGGTTCCAAACTCTGTGTCTTTGTGAGACGCAGAGTAAGTGAACGGATGATCTCCGCATGTGTGGTTCCCACTGTGAAGCATGGAGGAGGAAGTGTGATGGTGCAGGGGTGCTTTGCTGGTGACAGTGTCTGTGATTTATTTAGAATTTAAGGCACACTTAACCAGCATGTCTATCACAGCATTCTGCAGCAATACGCCCTCCCATCTGGTTTGCACTTAGTGGGACTATCAATTTGTTTTTCAACAGAACAATGATCCAACACACTTCCAGGCTGTGTAAGGGCTATTTGACCAAGAAGGAGAGTGATGGAATGCTGCACCAGATGACCTGGTCTCCACAATCACCCGACTTCAACCCATTTGAGATGGTTTGGGATGAGTTAGACCGCACAGTGAAGGAAAAGCAGTGAACAAGTGCTCAGCATCAAACCCCCGAGCTGACAAGGTACAAAACTCCTTCAAGACTGTTGGAAAATCACTTGCCAGGTGTAGCTGGTTGAAGGCAAAGGGTGGCTACTCTGAAGAATATATTCTGATTTGTTTAACACTTTTTTGGTTACTATATGATTCCATGTGTTATTTCATAGTTTTAATGTCTTCACTATTATTCTACAATGTAGAAAATAGTCAAAATAAAGACAAACCCTTGAATGAGTAGGTGTGTCCAAACTTTTGACTGGTACTGTACACATAAAGTCACTCACCATGAGGAAGGAGTATCCCACCCAAAGACTCCTCCAGTTGGGGGGACAGAAGGGATTGCTGTTGTCCTGGCTGTGAACTGCCACAGCAGGGGAGGGGGCCTCACACACCACGCAGCGGCTGATGTGTTGTTGGATGTCCTGATCTGCCACGGGCATCATGGGCACTGACGCTGTGGTGGACAACCAGTAGGACTTGTCATTGCGGCTGGCGTAGTCACACGTGCCCATGTTGCAAAAGGAGAACGGCATGGTGCTGAAGAGACGCATACATGACCCAGCCTGACCTAGTAGTAGGAAAAGACATGCTAGGTTACTGGTTACAATCATTCAAACACACACACACCCACCCACACAGGTGTACATATGAGCACACACACAAACAGTATTGTAGACCAACGTACCGAGGTCCTGTGTGTGGGCTTTCTCTTGGCCCTCCAGGTACAGCAAACTGTAGCCAGTCCACAGTTGTGTCATGTCTGCTGGACAGGAAGGGAGCATGTCTGATTGGCTGTGCATCACCAACAGGAAGCCAGAGTTAAAGGTGGTGGTGGGGCCTGGGCTGCCGGCATCTCCCAAAGGACCAGGGGCGCCTACGATGACAGACAGTCAGAGACAAAGAGAAACAATATATTTAGCTACTCTTGAAGGGAGCATAATAGTAAATACTTTTTTAGAAAAATGTGATTCAATCTATCAATAAATTAATTTACAAACAATGAAATAAAACAGCCGTAATCCATGTTAACCGACAAATGCATAGTTTATCATTGCTTTTGTTTAGGTGGTAGCAGAGGTGTAACTGCTGTCAAATCGGTGAGTAGAGCTTTTGTGGCCATGGTCCCACCCGCATTAAAAGTTCAGAACGAGAAAGTGTAGGCTATATACAAATAATTACACTCAAATTGAAAATCAAACAAAATAATAAGGATTTATATCAGCAAAAACGAGGTGTAGATTACATTACACATTCCAGTGTTCGAATGGGATTTCTACTAATGCAACTTGGTGCATCCAATGGCAATGACCACGGTAGGTAATGTATAACTCAGGGAGGCGCTTATGGATTTGACAGTTGAATCAATCAGATCAGTGGCAAACCCAAGTAGCTGAAAAAAAACACAGCTTTTCCTTGCTTTTGTTTAGGTGGTGCCGGAGGTGTAACTGCTGTCAAATCACGGGCATTGCCATTGTATGCATAGTCGCATTAGTAGAAATCCAATTCAACGGGGCAGCAGTGGAGCGGGTCGAGAGCTTCAAGTTCCTTGTATCCAAGGAAAAAACGTATAAATATATTTTTAAAAAACATTTTATTTACATTTTTACATTTAAGTCATTTAGCAGACGCTCTTATCCAGAGCGACTTACAAATTGGTGCATTCACCTTATGACATCCAGTGGAACAGCCACTTTACAATAGTGCATCTAAATCTTTTAAGGGGGGGGGGGGGTGAGAAGGATTACTTTATCCTATCCTAGGTATTCCTTAAAGAGGTGGGGTTTCAGGTGTCTCCGGAAGGTGGTGATTGACTCCGCTGTCCTGGCGTCGTGAGGGAGTGTGTTCCACCATTGGGGAGCCAGAGCAGCGAACAGTTTTGACTGGGCTGAGCGGGAACTGTACTTCCTCAGTGGTAGGGAGGCGAGCAGGCCAGAGGTGGATGAACGCAGTGCCCTTATTTGGGTGTAGGGCCTGATCAGAGCCTGGAGGTACTGAGGTGCCGTTCCCCTCACAGCTCCGTAGGCAAGCACCATGGTCTTGCCATGACCTAAGCTAGTCTTGCCTGCTTCAAGAACAGCTAGCTAACTAACCAATAAAATACAGTGGGTGGTCTGCCCGGTTGTCACGTCTTGATCAGGGCGTGAGTTGGGGTGGGCATTCTATGTTTTTGTTCTAGGTTTTGTACTTTATGTTTGGCCCAGTATGGTTCCCAATCAGAGGCAGCTGTCGATCGTTGTCTCTGATTGAGAACCATACTTAGGTAGCCTGTTTTCCCACTATGTTTTGTGGGTAGTTGTTTTCTGTGTCTACCATACAGAACTGTTTCGTGTCGTTCACTCTCTTTGTTGTTTTTGGTCATTTAGTGTTCTGTTTATTTTATTAAACATCATGAACACTTACCACGCTGCACCTTGGTCCTCACCTTCTTCCACCAACGGCGATCGTTACACCGGTTCTAACTAGGGTATTTAGACAAAGTTTTCCTACGGGTAATGTATGCCCGAGGGCGACTTGGCTTGGTATCCCCTTTTCCCACCAACAAACAATCAGCCATATACCACAGCAGTACAAACTCACATGATAACGGACAATGTGAGCTGTAGGCGCAAAAACAGAAGCGAGATAGCTCAAGAGACAACTGATTGGGTTTATTTTAAACCAAGGGAAAGGAGATGTGATTGGGTAAGGGAAAAAGAGCAGGTGTGTCTTCAGTTTGGCGACTGATGACTGTCACCTGTGACTAGGGCAGAAGGAGAGAAAATAAATACACACAGGATACCTATATCCGTAACAGTGACAATGACCACAAGAGCAGCCGCTCATCGATTTGACAGAGCTAACACAGTTACACCGCCTAAACAAAATTAAATGAAAAGCTATGTCGGCTAACGCAGGTTACCTGAGTGGTGCAGCGGTCTAAGGCACTGCATCTCAGTGCTTGAAGCGTCACTACAGACACCCTGGTTCGAATCCAGGCTATATCACAACCGGCCGTAATTGGGACTCCCATAGGGCGACGTATAAAAAAAAAGAAAATGCAGATCTGATTGAATACTGGCCTTATATTTTGGGTTCTGATGGGGTACGACAGTTGAACTAAGCTCATGAGGGATTTATAAGTTATATTTGGGTATTTATCAGCGCTCTCCAACCCTGTTCCATGGACAACTACCATTCTTTAGGTTTTCACTCCAACCACAAAATCTAGTATAGATTAATAATTTTAAAAAATGGATGTACCAATTGCAGATTTCCACTTTATGGTCAAAACAGGGTCCGAGTCTAAAATGACATGAAAATGATGTCATTTAGGACAGGGGGAGGGTTGATGTTTAGTTGGACACAGGTTCATGAGCAGTGTGGGTGTGTGAAGTGTCCATCCACACGCCATAGTTCATTTGACTCACCCTGTGGTCCCAATGCCCCCCTCTCCCCCTGTACCCCACTGTCCCCTGGGGCCCCGTCTGCTCCTGGGGGGCCCTCGGGCCCCGGGAATCCTGGTGAACCCAACTGGCCACTTCTCCCTGCAACAGCAGACATATACAGTTTCAAGTAGTGTCTTATCTTTAAGTTGTAGTCACTGTATGGATGCTATATGTAAGCAATAAGGCACGAGGGGGTGTGGTATATGGCTAATATACCACAGCTAAGGGCTATTCTTACGCACGACCCAACGCAGAGTGCCTGGATACAGCCCTTAGCTGTGGTATATTGGCCATATACCACAAACCCCCGAGGTGCCTTATTGCTATTATAAACTGGTTACCAACGTAATTAGAGCAATAAAAATACATGTTTTGTTATACCTGTGTTATACGGTCTGATATACCACGGCTGTCAGACAATTAGCATTCAGGGGTCGAATTACTCAGTTTATAATATACAACAAATAACTAATCCTCTTATTGAAAATTCTACTTTAACAAAGACCTCAAAAGGTCTGTCTGAGAAACTACAACCACCCTCTCTGAATGATAGTTCTTGTATTTATAAATGCAATTTAGGAGAAAACAAAATAAAAAAAAATCATTGTCGGAGGACACAGAGCACTATACACAGGAAGATATCAAGAGATTTCAGGGGCTTCCGTTGACCCACATCAGGCCCTACCTTTCTGTCCCTCAAAACCGTTGGATCCCGGGCCGCCAGTGAAGCCAGAAAGGCCGGGTTGACCGGGTGCGCCTACGGGTCCAGGAGGAGGTGGGATTATCAATGGAGTGATCACATTCCCCTTTTCTCCTTTTGGACCTGTGGATGAAAGAACAAATGTCCAGAGAGACAGAGAGAGGAGGATATGTGGGTTAAGCTGCTGTGCCAATAGAAATACAAAGAAATACAATTACAAGAAGGGAGAAATCCTCCCAGATCAAGGCAATAGGAATGTCCTTACTAGTAATTATATTTGTACGACTGTTTCAATGACATCGTCCCTACTGATGCTGGATCTACTTCTTTATAATTATTTTCATTCTGCATCAATCTGTATCACTCATGATTAATGTTAATTATGCTGGTGATGGTCACTTTCATGAGGAGCTGACCTTCATCTCCTTGCAGTCCCTTGTTTCCTTTGGGTCCTGGGGGCCCACATGTACCTGTGGAACCGGGGTGTCCTGGGACCCCCATCATCCCCGAAGCTCCTCTCTCACCTGGGCGACAACAGCAGGTTTGGGGTCAATTTGAATTGATGTCAGACAATTCAGTAAGTAAAGTGAAATTCCAATTCATTGAATGCCATCCCTTTAAATACAGTGTACTTTGAATTAGAATTTTCTCATCAGACTCATAATACAGGTATATTGAGAGAACGGGTTCAGAATATTAGGGATCAATGTCAGAAAGCCATAAAAATATATGCATATTGTATATTTTTCAGCACCAATTGGTAGATTACCTACCTATTTCCCACTGAACACAACTCGTCATTTCAACGTGGAGAATTGGGTAATATTTGGTTGAGAGGATAATCAATGAGGTTACAAACCTATATTCTTCCTCTCAAAAAGACAGCCAATAGTTCCAATGTGTTATCACTATGCTTTCAACCATCGAAAAGCAACACCAAATTCCAATGGAAAAACGTCTGATTATAGGATTAGTTGTCACCCAAATGTCTATCACTGCACTTTTAACCATTTTAAAGCATAGCAAAGATCAAATGGGAATACAAAGTCAAATATTTTGTTTAGCTATTTTATACAACAGATTCATGTTATCACTGTGCTTAATCTAATAGCAAAACCAAATGACCTAGATTGCAGTTGAGATTACATTGAAAGTACATGGCGCAAGTGATCAATGCTGTTCGAGATTCTGCACAGATTATTACAGCAATTGTGAAGATGTCCACAGACCTGCAATGAACTATGCATGCTAACTTGAAAATGCACGCTTTATATGATTTCAGAAGGAGACATTTAAAGTTACAGTAACCACAAAATGTGGCCATGGATATGTTACATTTGTTTGTAAGACATCCTTAACATTAGGTTATCGAGCACGCCTCCATCCACATCGACGGGGCAGCAGTGGAGCGGGTCGAGAGCTTCAAGTTCCTCGGTGTCCAAATCACTAAGGACTTAAAATGTTCCACACGCAAACAGTCGTGAAGAAGGCGTAACAGTGCCTCATCCCCCTCGGGAGGTTGAACAGATTTGTCATGGGCCCTCAAATCATCAAAAAGTTGTACAGCTGCACCATTGAGAGCACCTTGACTGGCTGCATCACTACTTGTTATGGCAACTGCACAGCCCTCGCTCGCATTGGCGCTACAGAGGGTGGTGAGAGCAGCCCAGTACATCACTGGGGTTGAGCTCCCTGCCATCCAGGACCTTTATATCAGGCGATGTGAGAGGAAGGCCTGGAAAATTGTTAAAGACTCCAGCCACCTAAGCCATAGACTGTTCACTTTGCTTCCACACAGCAAGCTGTACCGAAGCAACAAGTCTGACACCAACAGACTCCTCTGAACAGCTTTTATCCCCAAGTCACAAGACTGATAAATAGCCAACAAAATGACTATATGCATTGACCCTTCTACTTGATTTTGTATTTTTGCACTGTTAGCTAAGACCTCGCAAACTCCACACATTCACACTCCAACACACACGCTCACTTACTTTGCTCACCCACACACAAACTCAAATACAATCATCATATACATGCTGCTGCTACTCAGTTTATCATATATCCTGATGACTAGTCACGTTACCCCTATACATATCTAACCTTACCACTCCAGTATCCCTGCACATTGTAAATATAGTTGGCACTGACTTTATATATAGCTTACTTTTTTATTTATTTCAACTTTATTTAACCAGGTAGGCTAGTTGAGAACAAGTTCTCATTTACAATTGCGACCTGGCCAAGATAAAGCAAAGCAGTTCGACACATACAACGACAGAGTTACACATGGAGTAAAGCAAACATACAGTCAATAATACAGTAGAAAAATAAGTCAAAATACAATGTGAGCAAATGAGGTGAGATAAGGGAGGTAAAGGCAAAAAAAAGGCCATGGTGGCGAAGTAAATACAGTATAGCAAGTAAAACAATGGAATGGTAGATTTGCAGTGGAAGAAAGTGCAAAGTAGAGATAGAAATAATGGGGTGCAAAGTAGCAAAATAAATAAATAAATACAGTAGGGGGAGAGGTAGTTGTTTGGGTTAAATTATAGATGGGCTATGTACAGGTGCAGTAACCTGTGAGCTGCTCTGACAGCTGGTGCTTAAATCTAGTGAGGGATATAAGTGTTTCCAGTTTCAGAGATTTTTGTAGTTTGTTCCAGTCATTGGCAGCAGAGAACTGGAAGGAGAGGCGGCCAAAGGAAGAATTGGTTTTGGGGGTGACCAGAGAGATATACACCTGCTGGAGCGCAGGTGACAAAACGGATGGCATTGTGATAGACTGCATCCAATTTATTGAGTAGGGTATTGGAGGCTATTTTGTAAATGACATCGCCAAAGTCGAGGATCGGTAGGATAGTCAGTTTTACAAGGGTATGTTTGGCAGCATGAGTGAAGGATGCTTTGATGCGAAATAGGAAGCCAATTCTAGATGTAACTTTGGATTGGAGATGTTTGATATGAGTCTGGAAGGAGAGTTTAAAGTCTAACCAGACACCTAGATATTTGTAGTTGTCCACATATTCTAAGTCAGAACCGTCCTGAGTAGTGATGTTGGGCGGGCGGGCAGGTGCAGGCAGCGATCGGTTGAAGAGCATGATTTTAGTTTTACTTGCATTTAAGAGGAATTGGAGGCCACGGAAGGATAGTTGTAATGGCATTGAAGCTCGTCTGGAGGGTTGTTAACATAGTGTCCAAAGAAGGTCCAGAAGTATACAGAATGGTGTCGTCTGCGTAGAGGTGGCTCAGAGAATCACCAGCAGCAAGAGCGACATCATCGATGTATACAGAGTCGGTCCAAGAATTGAAACTGTGGCACACCCATAGAGACTGCCAGAGACCCGGACAACAGGCCCTCCGATTTGACACACTTGAACTCTGTCTGAGAAGTAGTTGATGAACCAGGCGAGGCAGTCATTTGAAAAACCAAGGCTGTTGAGTCTGCCGATAAGAATGTGGTGATTGACAGAGTCGAAAGCCTTGGCCAGGTCGATGAATACAGCTGCACAGTATTGTCTCTTATGGCGGTTATGATAGCGTTTAGGACCTTGAGTGTGGCTGAGGTGCACACGTGACCAGCTCGGAAACCAAATTGCATAGCGGAGAAGGTACGGTGGGATTCAAAATGGTCGGTGATCTCTTTGTTAACTTGGCTTTCAAAGACCTTAGAAAGACAGGGTAGGATAGATCTAGGTCTGTAGCAGTTTGGGTCTAGAGTGTCTCCCCCTCTGGATTTGGGTGAAGGAGAAATGGGGAAGGCTTGGGCAAGTTGCTGAGGGGGGTGCAGGGCTGTTGACTGGGGTAGGTGGCGCCAGGTGGAAGCATGGCCAGCCGTTGAAAAATGCTTATTGAAATTCTCAATTATCGTGGATTTATTGGTGTTTCCTAGCTAGTGTTTCCTAGCCTCAGTGCAGTGGGCAGCTGGGAGGAGGTGCTCTTATTCACCACGGTCTTTACAGTGTCCCAGAACTTTTTGTAGTTTGTGCTAGAGGATGCAAATTTCTGTTTGAAAAAGCTAGCCTTTGCTTTCCTAACTGTCTGTGTATATTGGTTCCTAACTTCCCTGAAAAGTTGCATATCGCGAGGGCTATTCAATGCTAACGCAGTACGCCACAGGATGTTTTAAAAATTTGAATGGCGCATGCCTTTTTAAGATGGTAAGGAAAGCACTTTTAAAGAATAACCAGGCATCCTCTGACGGAATGAGGTCAATATCCTCCCAGGATACCCGGGCAAGGTCGATTAGAAAGGCCTGCTTGCTGAAGTGTTTTAGGGAGCGTTTGACAGCAATGAGGGGCAGACCTATTATGGATGCAGGCAATGAGGCAGTGATCACTGAGATCCTGGTTGAAAACAGCAGAGGTGTATTTGGAGGGCAGGTTGGTCAGGATGATATCTATGAGGATGCCCGTGTTTATGGATTTGGGGTTGTACCTAGTAGGTTCATTGGTAATTTGTGTGAGATTGAGGTCATCTAGTTTAGACTGTAGGACGGCTGTTAAGCATGTCCCAGTTTAGGTCACCTAACAGTACGACCTATGACGATAGTACGACCTCACATATGGTGTCCAGGGCGCAGCTGGGGGCAGAAGGTGGTCTGTAGCAAGCGGACTTGTTTCTGGAAAGGTGGATTTTTAAAAGTAGAAGCTCAAATTGTTTGTGCACAGAACTGAATAGTATGACAGAACTCTGGAGGCTAACTCCTCCTTTTGCAGTTCTATCTTGTCAGAAAATGTTACAGTTAGGGATGGAAATGCCAGGGTTTTCGGTGGCCTTCCTAAGACAGGAATCAGACATGGCTAGGACATCCGGGTAGGCAGAGTGTGCTAAAGTAGGGAATAAAACAAATTTAGGGAGGAGGCTTCTAATGTTAACATGCATGAAACCAAGACTTTTACAGTTACATAAGTCAACAAATGAGAGCGCCTGGGGAATGGGAGTGGAGCTAAACACTGCAGGGCCTGGATTAACCTCTACATCACCAGAGGAACAGAGGAGTAGGATAAGGGTACGGCTAAAGGCTATAAGAACTGGTTGTCTAGTGCGTTCGGAATAGAGAGTAAAAGGAGCAGGTTTCTGGGCACGGAAGAATAGATTCAAGGCATAATGTACAGACAAGGGTATGGTAGGATGTGAATACAGTGGAGGTAAACCTAGGCATTGAGTGACGACGAGAGGTATCGTCTCTAGAGACACCATTTAAACCAGGTGAGGTCACCGCATGTGTGGAGGTGGAACAAAAGGGTTAGCTAAGGCATATTGAGCAGGGCTGGAAGCTCTACAGTGAAACAAGTCAATAAACACTAACCAAAACAGCAATGGACAAGGCATATTGACATTATGGAGAGGCATACGTTGCCGAGTGATCATAGGGTCTAGTGAGTAGCTAGGCGGGCTGGAGACATGGCAATTCAGCCGGGGCTAGCAAGCTAGCAGAAGGGCCTAAGGGGGACATCGCAACGGAAGAGTCAGTTGTAGCCCCCTCGGGCGGTTACGTTGGCAGAACAGTCGTGATGGATCGGCAGGGCTCCGTGTAGTAAAAGGGTCCAGGCCAATCGGCAAAATAGGTATTGTAGCCCAAGAAAATTGGCTGATGGACCTCTTCAGCGACCAGTCGATATGCTCTAGACAGCTAGCGAGCCGCGGCCAGCAATCAGGGGACGTAAAAACAACGGGGGTGGCCATCCTGATAGTTGTCATATTTAGTTGTTCGATCCATGAAATATTAGAAGTGGACAAAAGTTTACAATAAGGGTTGAACAATAGTCCTATAAATCTACCTCACTGATCATGGAACTGTAATGACAATGATCTAGTCGTAGTAAGCCATGCGCCAGGCTCCGGGTTTAAACTGAATTCCATGATGATTTAAGTAGGCAACAAAAACAATGTAGGTTACAAATCGAAAGAAACTAACACAGAAGTTGTAATACATTCGGTGCAACTGCGCACAGCTTTCCATAGGCTACAGAAGTCTATTTAGCTTGTGTCTCCAAATTCCATCCCCACAAACTATGAGGCCATACAATTAAATTAATGATCTGAATAATGGCACAGCTATTTATAGCCTAGGCTACATCACTATGGGTGGAAAAGGGGCCGAATAACTGTCATGTTGATTTTCTGCCCTATGACTGATTTCACATTAGTCTCCAATGATCATAAGGATAAAGAATCCAAAGCAATCGCTATGCTTTCTCAATATTTGTATTTATCATCCCCTTCTCCAAACATATTAAGCCTACTCATTTACCTATAATAGCTCTTATTAATGTATAAATTAGGTGGCCTGGCAGACATCTCAGATTGGATGTCGGCCCACTACCTCAAACTCAACCTCAACAAAACAGAGCTGCTCTTCCTCTTAAGAAAGGCCTGCTCCAAGACCTCTCCATCACGGTTGACAACTCCACAGTGTCCCCCTCCCGGAGTGCAAAGAACCTTGGAGTGACCCTGGACAATACCCTGTTGTTCTCTGCAAACATCAAAGCAGTGACTCGCTCCTGCAGGTTCACGCTCTACAAAATCCATAGAGCATGACCTTTCCTCACACTGGAAGCAGCTCAGGTCCTAATCCAGGCACTTATCATTTCCCGTCTATACTACTGCAACTCTGTTGGCTGGGCTCCCCGCTTGTGCCATCAAACCCCTGCAATTTATCCAGAATGCCGCAGTCTGCCTGTTGTTCAACCTTCCTAAGTTCTCCCATGCCACCCGGCTCCTCCACTGGCTTCCATTCGAATTTCATATAATCTTCAAGACCCTGGTGCTTGCCGACAGAGCAGCATGGGGAACTGCACCTCCTTATCGTCAGGCTATACTCAAAACCCACATCCCTACCCAAGCACTCCGTACCCCGACATCTCTTCTCTTGGCCTCTTAGCTCATGCTCAGCCCAGTCAAAGCTCTTCTCTGTCCTGGCACCCCAATGGTGAAACAAGCTTCCCCCTAAAGTCAGGATAGCGGAGTCCCTGCCCAATTAGTGCATTCAGCTATTTCAGCCACACCTGTTGCCGACAAGTGTATAAAATCGAGCTCATAACCATGCAATCTTCATAGACAAACACTGGCCTTACTGAAGAGCTGAAGCGTGTAGAACATAACAATTGTTGCAACACTCACTACAGAGTTCCAAACTGCCTCTGGAAGCAAAGTCAGCACAAGAACTGTTCGTCGGGAGCTACATGAAATGGGTTTCCATGGCCGAGCAGCCGCACACAAGCCTAAGATCACCATGCTCAATGCCAAGCGTCGGCTGGAGTGGTGTAAACCTCGCCGCCATTGGACTCTGGAGCAGTGGAAACGCGTCCCCTGGAGTGATGAATCACGGTTCACCATCTGGCAGTCCGACGGACTAATCTGGGTTTGGCAGATGCCAGGAGAACGCTACCTGGTTTGTCGAGATCGGTAGGGAAGAACTTGACTGGCCCGCACAGAGCCCTGACATCAACCCCATCGAACACCTTTGAGATAAATTGGAACGCCTACTGTGAGCAGGCCTAATCGCCCAACATCAGTGCCCGACCTCATTAATGCTCTTGTGGCTGAATGGATGCAACTCCCTGCAGCAATGTTCCAACATCTAGTGGGAAGCCTTCCCAGAAGAGTGGAGGCTGTGATAGCAGCAAAGGGGGGGGGGACCAACTCCATATTAATCCCCATGATTTTGGAATTAGATGTTTGACAAGCAGGTGTCCACATACGCACGTGTTGTACATTTCTGTGATCTCCACCCCAAACATGTACCTGGTCGGCACTGGCACATGCTTAAGTGGATCTTCCACTTAGATCAATGCGTTATCAAACAATGAAAGCATTGGAGTATCTGAGAGGGCGGACTCTACGTTACTTTACTATGTTACCAAGGGTAGCATCTGGCTGTATGAGGAGGCCTTTATTATACAGTCCAGGTCATGTTTGTTAGAGCACACAATAAAAAGTTACTAAACGTTTCGCAACAGAACGACAAAATGAGCGTCCAGCTAGTCCCTCCCAGTTTCAATACACTTTCCTCCATTTAGTGCCTTATGAACACAACCCAGGTCTGTCCTGTTACCTTTAGGCCCAGGTAACCCTGCAATGCCAGGCAGCCCGGGGGGGCCTGAAGTCCCCTTGTCCCCTTTGAGCCCTGGTAAGCCGGGCACACCGTTGTCCCCCTCTTCACTGGTCATGGGCAGAGCAGGGCCGGAGCAGCCAATGTCACCTGGTGAACCTGAAACATCACCACACACACAACTAAAGTGTTAATTGTGACTGTGTTAGTAACAATTGTTTTTGCAGCAACATAAAATACTAATAAAAAAATAAAATGTTCTTCTCACAATGACACTTGTGAACAAAATAAACATTTGGTTTAAATTGATTGGAGCTTCAAATACTGAACCTTGCAATTGCCCTGCATCTTAGAATTTTACTCTCACATTGCGTGTCATTGTAAAATAAAAATGTTGCTATATTAGTAGTCTGCTATATTTAAGCAATAAGGCCCAAGGGGGTGTCTTATATGGCCCATTACCAAGGCTAAGGGCTGTTCTTAGGCTTTTTTTGCTTTTAATAACCGGTTGCCAACATATAAAAACATTTGATTGACATATATATTTATCAAAAACGTTTGATATATTTTTTAAATAATATATATGTCTAAACAATGAACCTTTATTTTAACATGCGTCCTGTATTATACAATGTAAATATACCCATATACACACATTAAAATAAAATAAAAACTGTCAAGGGAAGCACAAATAAAACATCCCCAGAAAAAGTTACATTCCTCCACCAATAAGTCTCCAATCAATACTTTAGTTTGCCAGAACAAAGCAAATTTACCTAGCTCGGTAGAGCCCCCTAGGAACATCCATCATTAACCAATCCTCTGAATGGGTTAGGCAACATAGGTGTCTATACTTCAACAGCAAAGTTAGATAAGACAGAAGTTTTTGATGTAGGGCCTTGTAAAACAGACAGGCAGTAAGGAGAGATCTATGGATCTTTAGCATAGTCCAAATAACCTTTTGACCTGTAACAAGACGAAGGGCACTATAGTAGATGGTATCCAAAGGTTATCCAAAGGTTTAAGAGAAGTAGCAGCTGCACTTTGCTAAATAATATCACCATAATCAAGAACATATCAAAAGGTTGACTGTATAATCTGCTTCCTACTACTTAGAGAAAGGCATGATCTATTTCTGCAGAAAAATGCCACTATAAATCTTAGTTTCTTAACCAGCTCATCTTTATGTTTTTTTAAAAGTGTAAAATCCACATCAATCCTGATGCTTAACTATTTATATGCGGGAACATGTTCGATTGGAGAACCATCTAATGAGTGAATATTCTTACAAACATGTATTTTGTTTTGCCCGTATTAAGCACACGTTTTAAATCAGCAAGGGATCACGGTCTTTCATCTATCCAAAAGGAGGGTATAGTCCGGACACAAATCTGGTTGCTAATTATATTTCCATTGTTGCCATTCAAACAACGATTGGTTGCAATGCAGGCTGGCAAACGTTCTTCTCCCTTGCTAGCTAGCCAACTACACAGATATACAATGCGTGTCTTTCTTTTTCCCAATGCAGTTAAGCCAAAACCACGGCTCGTTATTCAGAAGGGTGTTCTACAACCCTTTGAGTGCTCTCCAAGTCTCCAAGATCAGAAGTGAATATCACAAAGCACAAAATTACAGATCACTGATCATTAGCGTTTGCCCTTGTATTTCAACATTGAAAAATATAATAACAACGTTGTGGACCAAGCTAGCCATTAACGTCCCTTAACGCTCAAAGACAGATTCAATGACTGTAGCATAGCGTATAAGACTGAATGATTACCTAATATATATTTGAGAAAGGATGAATTATAAGCATATGATTCTACCTGATAATAGACTCCTAATGATAATATAACAACTTAAACTACCAAGCTGGTAACGTTAAGTAGCCTAGGTTAACGAAGCTGACCCTCAATTGAGGGAATTCAGAGTTCTGAGACATTTTTACAACTCTGAAAATAAATACATGGGCAAATGTTCCCAACCATGATAATAATAGGCCTGCATTACGGCTGGCAGCTAATTGTTAAATTACACTTTCCATCCTTACATTGGAAGGTCACTGTCTCTGCACTGATCACTTGTGAGTGAGACAAAGCTAGCTAGCCAATGGGAGCGTTGTAGAACACCCCTCTGAATAACGGGGCGTGGTTTTGGCTTAACTGCGTTTGGAAAAAGAAAGACGTATACAATACCAGTACGTCAAACTCTGCAGCTGGACTGACAGCAAACGTACTGCATGTCTGTTTTAACCGTTTTCAATGTACATTTATTTGGATATATATCGATAATTATGTTATGATGTTGATGCATGATTTCGCCTGGCTCAGTTGCTGTCTCATCAGGACAAGGTTTACTCTCTATGGTACAGGGGAGATAACATTTCTAAAATTGCAACATTGTTGCCGAGGTCGCAGTGGTTGACAGCAAGGTTCATATAAACACCCACTGTTGGGTGTTAAATATTAATCCCAAATCACACCGCAGTTAAAAATGTATTTTATTTTTCGCACGTGAACCAGCGTGCTCACCCTGGATATAAAATGCAGTGTAGCAATGCATGAATCCAACAACATTCTATATACAGTTGTCGGAAGTCGGAAGTTTACATACACCTTAGCCAAATGCATTAAAACTCAGTTTATCGCAATTCCTGACATTTAATCCTTGTAAAAAAATCCCTGTTTTAGGTCAGTTAGGATCACCACTTTCCTTTAAGAATGTAAAATGTCAGAATAATAGTAGAGAGAATGATTTACTTCAGATTTGATTTATTTCATCACATTCCCAGTGGGTCATGAATGTATTTACACTCAACTAGTATTTGGTAGCATAGCCTTCCAAAAGCTTCCCACAATAAGTTCCCCCTGACAGAGCAGGTGTAACTGAGTCAGGTTTGTAGGCCTCCTTGCTCGCGCACGCTTTTACAGTTCAGCTCACATATTTTCTATAGGATTGAGGTCAGGGCATTGTGATGGCCACTCCAATAACTCGACTTTGTTGTCCTTAAGCCATTTTGTCACAACTTTGGAAGTATGCTTGGAGTCATTGTCCATTTGGAAGACCCATTTGCGAACAAGCTTTAAACTTCCTGACTGATGCCTTGAGATGTTGCTTCAATATATCCACATAATTTTACTCCCTCATAATGCCATCTATTTTGTGAAGTGCAGCAGTCCCTCCCGCAGCGAAGCACCCCCACGACATAATGCTGCCACTCCTGTGCTTCACGGTTGGGATGGTGTTCTTCAGCTTGCAAGCCTCCACCTTCTTCCTCCAAACATAACGAAAGTCATTATGGCCAAACAGTTCTATTTTTGTTTCATCAGACCAGTGGACATTTCTAAAAAACGTACGATCTTTGTCTCCATGTGCAGTTGCAAACCATAGTCTGTCTTTTTTTATGGCGGTTTTGGAGCAGTGGCTTCTTCATTGCTGAGCGGCTTTTCAGGTTATGTTGATTTAGGACTCGTTTTAGTGTGGATATAGATACTTTTGTACCCGTTTCCTCCAGCATCTTCACAAGGTTCTTTGCTGTTGTTCTGGGATTGATTTGCACTTTTCGCACCATAGTACGTTCATCTCTAGGAGACAGAGAGTGTCTCCTTCCTGAGCGGTATGACGGCTGTGTGGTCCCATGGTGTTTAAACTTGCCTACTATTGTGTGTACAGATGAATGTGGTATCTTCAGGCATTTGGAAATTGCTCCCAAGGATGAACCAGACTTGCGGAGGCATACAAAAAAAAATTATGCGGTCTTGGCTGACTTCTTTTGATTTAACATTTAAACATTTAACATTTAAGTCATTTAGCAGACGCTCTTATCCAGAGCGACTTACAAATTGGTGCATTCACCTTATGACATCCAGTGGAACAGCCACTTTACAATAGTGCATCTAAATCTTTTAAGGGGGGTGAGAAGGATTACTTTATCCTATCCTAGGTATTCCTTAAAGAGGTGGGGTTTCAGGTGTCTCCGGAAGGTGGTGATTGACTCCGCTGTCCTGGCGTCGTGAGGGAGTGTGTTCCACCATTGGGGAGCCAGAGCAGCGAACAGTTTTGACTGGGCTGAGCGGGAACTGTACTTCCTCAGTGGTAGGGAGGCGAGCAGGCCAGAGGTGGATGAACGCAGTGCCCTTGTTTGGGTGTAGGGCCTGATCAGAGCCTGGAGGTACTGAGGTGCCGTTCCCCTCACAGCTCCGTAGGCAAGCACCATGGTCTTGTAGCGGATGCGAGCTTATGTAGCTGGATTTACCTACGATGTCAAGCAAAGAGGCACTGAGTTTGAAGGTAGGCCTTGAAATACATCCACAGGTACACCTCCAATTGACTGAAATGATGTCAATTAGCCTATCAGAAGCTTCTGAAGCCATGATTGACTTTTCTGGTATTTTCTAACCTGTTTAAAAGCAGTCACCTTAGTGTATGTAAACTTCTGACCCACTGGAATTGTGATACAGTGAATTATAAATCAACTAATCTGTCTGTAAACAATTGTTGGAAAAATTACGTGGTGTCATGCACAAAGTAGATGTCCTAACCGACTTGCCAAACTATACTTTGTTAACAAGAAAATTGTGGAGTGGTTGAAAAACTAGTTTTAATGATTCCAACCTAAGTGTATGTAAACTTCCAACATGTGCATGCTTAGTCAATGCAGGTTAAAATTAATCAAATCTGTTCTAGAGATTGAGTGGGTCATTTGTATTAGACAATTTTTATGATCTTCCCTACTTTATAAGTAGGCTAGAATTGTAGTTAACAAACGTATTGGGCTGTAGGCTAGATTTGAATTGACACAATGAGATAGGGTGCAGGCCAGGGTGCAGGCCAGGGTGCAGGCCAGGCAGCAGGCCAGGGTGCAGGCCAGGCAGCAGGCCAGGCAGCAGGCTGTTAGCGAGCCTGCCAGCTTAGTAGAGTCTGCCACTAGCACAGTCAGTGTAGTCAGCTCAGCTACACCCATTGAGACCGTGTCTGTGCCTCAATCTAGGTTGGGCAAAACTAAACATGGCGGTGTTTACCTTAGCACTGGAATAAAGACCTCCTCCATTCCTGTCATTATTGAAAGAGATTGTGATATCTCACATCTCAAAACAGCGCTACTTAAATGTTAGATCCCTCACTTATAGTCAATGAACTGATGGTGACTGATCATAATCTTTACTTAAGTAGGCAAGTCAGTAAAGAACAAATTCTTATTTACAATGACGGCCTACCCCGGACGACGCTGGGCCAATTGCACGCAGTCCTATGGGACTCCCAATCACTGCCAGATGTGATGCAGCCTGGATGTGATTGGCCTGACTGAAGCATGGTTTAAGCTTGATGAATTTACTTGATGAATTTCCTCATGGTTACACTAGTGACCATATCCCCCATGCATCCCGCAAAAGCAGAGGTGTTGCTAACATTTACGAATTTACGCAAATGTCCATTTACCCTCCCCCCAAAAAATATACTGCGTTTTTGTTTTTTGAGCTTCTAGTCATGAAATCTATTCAGCCTACTCAATCACTTTTTATAGCTGCAGTTCATAGGCCTCCTGGGCCGTACACGGTATTCCTCACTGAATTCCTATCAGACCTTGTAGTCGTGGAAGATAATATTCACATTTTTGGTGACTAACATTCACATGGAAAAATCCACAGACCCACTCCAAAAGGCTTTCGGAGCCATCATCGACTCAGCGGGTTTTATCCAACATGTCTCTGGACCTACTCACTGCCAGTCACACTCTGGACCTAGTTTTGTCCCGTGGAATACATTTATTTTTTCCCTCATAATCCTGGACTATCGGACGACCATTTTATTACATTTGCAATCGCAACAAATAATCTGCTAAAATCCTAACCAAGTATCATCAAAAGCCGTGCTATAAATGCTAGGACATCCCACAGATTCCTAGATGCCCTTCCAGACTCCATCCACCTACCCAAAGACATCAGAGTACAAAAATCGGTTGACCACCTAAATGAGGAACTAAAATGTAACCTTGCGTAATACCCTAGATGCAGTTGCACCCCTAAAAACAAAAAACATTTGTCAAAAGAAACTAGCCCCCTCGAATACAGAAAATACCCGAGCCCTGAAGCAAGCTTCCAGAAAATTGGAAAGGAAATGGCGCTCCACTAAACTGGAAGTCTTACGACTAGCTTGGAAAGAGAGTACCGTAAAAAAATGTCAGAACCCCCACTGCTGCTCGATCATCCTATTTTTCCAATTGAGGAGAATAAATAAAATCCCAAATGTATTTTTGATACTGTCGCAAAGCTAACTAAAAAGCAGCATTCCCCAAAAGAGGATGGTTTTCACTTCAGCAGTGATAAATTCATGAACTTCTTCGGCGAAAAGATCATGATTAGAAAGCAAATTACGGACTCCTCTTTCTCCAAAGCTCAGTTGTCCTGAGTCTGCACAACACTGCCAGGACCCAGGGAGACACTCACGTTTTTTAATCCTATACCTCAAAACATTTATGAAAATAGTAATGGTCTCTAAACCTTCAAGATGCATACTAGACCCTATTCCAATTCAACTACTGAAAGAGCTGCTTCCTGTGCTTGGCCCTCCTATGTTGAGCATAATAAACGTCTTCCTATCCACCGGATTAAAACTCACTAAAAGTGGCAGTAATAAAGCATCTTGAAAAAGCCAAACCTTGAACAAGAAAATATGAACAAGAAAATATAAAAAAAACTTTTCGGCTTATATCGAATCTCCCATTCCTCTCAATTTGTTTTGAAAAATTGGTTGCGCAGTCTCGTTTGAGACCCCATCATAGCACTGAGACTGCACTCATTAAGGTGGTAAATGACTTTTTAATGGTGTCAGACCAAGGCTCTGCATCTGTCCTCCTGCTCCTAGACCTTTGTGCTGATTTTGAGACCATCGATCACCACATTCTTTTGGAGAGATTGGAAACCCAAATTGGTCTACACGGACAAGTTCTGGCCTGGTTTAGATCTTATCTGTCGGAAAGATATCGGTTTGTCTCTGTGAATGGTTTGTCCTCTGACAAATCAACTGTAAATTTCGGTGTTCCTCAAGGTTCCATTTTAGGACCACTATTGTTTTCACTGTATATTTTAACTCTTGGTGATGTCATTTGGAAACATAATGTTAACTTTCACTGCTCTGCTGGTGATACACAGCTGTACATTTCGATGAAACATGGTGAAGCACCAAAATTGCCCTCCCTGGAAGCCTGTGTTTCTGACATAAGGAAGTGGATGGCTGCACACTTTTAAACTCGTACAAAACAGAGATGCTTGTTCTAGGTCCCGAGAAACAAAGAGATCTCCTGTTGGATCTGGCAATTAATCTTGTTACGCTCGTCGATGGAAGTATCGGACCAAGGTGCAGCGTGGTAGGCGTACATCTTACTTTATTCAATGAACACCGAAAAAACAACAAATACAAATGAAACGTAAAGTTTAGTAGGGCTAAACAGCACAGTACCAAAACAAGATCCCACAAACTACAGGTGGGAAAAAGCTGCCCAAGTATGATCCCCAATCAGAGACAACGATAGACAGCTGCCTCTGATTGGGACCCATACCCAGGACAACAAAGAAATAGAAAACATAGATTTCCCACCCTAGTCACACCCTGACCTAACCAAATAGATAATTAAAATGATCTCTAAAGTCAGGGCGTGACAAAGCTTGATGGTTGTACAGTCGTCACAAATAAAACTGAAGGACATCGGCGTTACTCTGGACCCCGATCTCTCTTTTGACAAACATATAAAGACTATTTCAAGGACAGCTTTTTTCCATCTACGTGACATTGCAAAAATCTGAAACTTTCTGTCCAAAAATGTATAAAAGTGAATTCATGCTTTTGTCACTACTAGATTAAACTACTGTAATGCTCTACTTTCTGGCTACCTGGATAAAGCACTAAATAAACTTCAGTTAGTGCTAATCATGGCTGCTAGAATTTTGACTAGAATCCAGAAATTTGATCCTATTACTCCAGTGCTAGCTTCTACACTGGCTTCCTGTCAAGGCGAGGGCTGATTTCAAGGTTTTACTGTTAACCTACAAAGTATTACATTACTTGCTCCTACCCATCTCTCTGATTTGGTCCCGCCGTACATACCTACACGTACGCTACAGTCACAAGACGCAGGCCTCCTTATTGTCCCTAGAATTTCTAAGCAAACAGCTGGAGGCATGGCTTTCTCCTATATTTTTATTTAACTAGGCAAGTCATTTAAGAAAATATATATATATATATAAATATATATATAAAAAAAATATATTTATATATATTTATATTTATTTTATATTTATTTAAGAACAAATTATTATTTACAATGATGGTCTACAAGATAAAAACCCGTATGACGCTGGGCCAATTGTGCACCACCCAATGGGACTCCCAATCATGGCCGGTTGTAATACAGCCTGGAATCGAACCAGGGTATCTGTAGTGAAGCCTCAAGCATTGAGTCCGCTGCGCCACTCGGGAGCCTATATAGCTAAATTTTTATGGAGTGGTCTGCCTATCCATGTGAGAGACGCAGACTCGATCTCGACCTTTAAGTCTTTATTGAAGACTCATCTCTTCAGTAGGTCCTTACTAAAATTTACTCCTGAGGTGCTGACCTGTTGCACCCTCTACAACCCCTGCGATTATTATTATTTGACCTTGCTGGTCATCTATGAACGTTTGAACATCTTGGCCATGTACTGTTATAATCTCAAACCGGCACAGTCAGAAGTGGACTGGCCACCCCTCAGAGCCTGGTTCCTCTCTAGGTTTCTTCCTAGGTTCCTGCCTTTCTAGGGACTTTTTCCTAGCCACCGTGCTTCTACATCTGCATCGCTTGCTGTTTGGGGTTTTAGGCTGGGTTTCTGTATAGCACTTTGTGACATTGGCTGATGTAAAAAGGGCTTTATAAATACATTTGATTTGATTGAAATAGGCTATGCATTTGAAAACAAGAGTCGACCTGTGTTGATTTCAATCATGTGCATATACAGAGCCTTCAGAAAGTATTCATACGCCTTGACTTATTCCTCATTTTGTTGTTTTATAGCCTGAATTCAAAATGGATGAAATTGTTGTTTTTTATGTGTTTTAATTTGTTTAAAAGCTGAAACAGACGCATGTCAATTAAGGCAGCCCCCCCCCCGCACCTCTCTGATTGGGTTAAATGCGGAAGAGACATTTCAGTTGAACGCATTCAGTTGTGCAACTGACTAGGAACCGCCTTTCCTTTCCAAGATGACTCAAAGCTGTAAGGTGCTTCTACAAAGTATTGACTCAGGGGTGTGAATACATGTAAATGAGATATTTCAATACATTTGCAAACATTTCTAAAAATAAGTTTTCGCTTTGTCATTAACAACAAAATGTGGAATGAGTATGAGAGGTATGAATACTTTCTGAAGGCACTGTCGCCTAGGCAGGCAACAGCTGGAAGACTTGAGGAGTGAGCTAAGCTACTCCAATTTCTAGAGATAATATAACTTTTATCATTGTTTTTCATGACAATTACGCTGGCATATGCTAGGCTGTCTATGTGAATTAACACTTGCTACTCTCGTACATACATTTCTCGCCGTTGATGAACGTCGCTGTGGGATTTCAGCTTTAGGCTAGAAGCAAGGAAAAATAATATGTGAATAAAAGCCTTATTGCTTTTCTTTTGGAATTTCCCGTGGTATATCAAGAACAGCTTAGCAATACTTCAAAAAGAACAATCATATCCGTGGTGTGATATACACACGGCTGGAATGCTGTTTCAGCCAATCAGCATCCAGAATCAAAAGTACCCTCTTAAAAAAAAAAGAAGTATTATAACCCGGGTTTTGGATAAAACAGCATTCCAGACCTGTGTATATGAGACTATATACCACAGGTGTGACGCAAAAATACCTGTTTACTGCTCTGAAGTATCACTACACTGGTCTTGATATACCACAGCAAAGGACAAGAGAAAAGCAATAAGGTGTTTATTATTATTCTAAACAAAAATATGAATGCATCATGCCACAAGTTCAAAGGTTTTACTGAGTTACGGTTCACAGAAGGAAATCAGTCAATTTAAATCAATTCATTAGGCCCTGATTTATGGACTGGGCAATGGGAACAGCCATGGGTGGGCTTGGGAAGGCGTAGGCCCACCCACTTGGGAGTTAGGCCCACCCGCGGAGGAGCAAGGCCCAGCAAATCAGAATGAGTTTTTCACCACAAAAGGGCTTTATTACAGAGAAAAATACCCCCTCAGTATATTTCCCTTTGCTTCTAGCCTAGCATTAAGGTTTGCAACAACAGGGGTTTGTTACAAACCTTGCTGTCTGCCTCTCCGACCTCCACAAACATTTTGCAAATGTAATTTACACATTTTGTCGAGGTCGTAGAGGCCGATAGCAAGGTTTGTACAAACCCCTGTTGCAATTATGCTAACGCATTAGTTTGCCTGGCTGGCTCAGGACAGCTGCTGTCTCATCAGGACACCATTCACTCTCTATGCGGGGAGACCACATTAATTATTATGGATAAAGTATATCCAAATAAATGTCAATAGAAAACAGCTAAAACTAATGTAAATGCAACTTATTGTCTTTAATTTCTGCAGCAGAATTTGATTTGATTTTGTTCTGTCAATAGCTAGCTGGCAAGATTATTTGATTTCATAGCAAGGATGGACATAGAAGCTAGATTTTTCCTCTGGTGAAAGGATGAAATAGTATAAATTGAACTCGTCTTCGTGTTGTGCCTAAGAACAGCCCTTACCCGTGGTATATTGGCCATATACCACACCCCCTGTCGGGCCTTATTCCTATGGGCACAAAAAGGCACCAGAGTGAAGTTTCCCCTAGGTACAGATCTAGGATCAGCTTCCCCACCCCTGATCCTGAACTTAAAACATTGGTGGGGAAAATGTAAAACTGACCGAAGATCAGCGCCGAGGGGCAACTTCACCTAGCCTGGCTGACATGATTCACGTGGTACACCGCCGAGGGAGAGCTGTGACACACTGGTCTGGACAGGAGTCCATTTTAAATGCAGTATTCGCGCAGAAATGGGCTGTGCTTTGATTAGTTCTCTCAAAAGTTGAGACCTCACGTTGTTTGGATTTGAAAATCCAACAGTTGTATTGGAAGTGGGCTGCACTCGGGGCTGTGTGTGGTTGTTCATGTGGGTGTTTGAGTGAGAACGACACAGAGGAGAACCAATTAGTAAAAAAGCACAGCCCCCCTTCATTATCAACGCATCGTGCCGACAACATCAAAAGAGCCTTTCCAGACTCTGTAGTCAGGAGGAGTTAGGTGTTAGCCAGACTAAACGTCACCCTACTCCCATACAGACTGGTCATTAAAGGCGTCGACAACTGGGATTCTGACCTGGTGGTCCGTCGCGTCCAGGGAAGCCTGACTCCCCACAGTGGCCGGGCATGGACTCCTTACAGTCCATGCCTGGTAGACCGGAGGCACCTGTGTCTCCTGGGCTTCCTATAAAGAGAGGACATTCCTGGTCACAGCATTTTATTGATGAACCCTACTCCTTTTTGAAAAGCACAACTTACAGTATATAACGAGTACAGTACACTAATATCATGTGTAATGTAACAGCAAGACCTGTCATTATGCACTGCTTGTATGTCAACTGCTCCATGGGAGGGTTTTATTCAAGCTTTCTGAGACACTGTTTTTGCATTAAAAGTTAATGGGCCTCATTCGTAAGATTTGCCTCGTTTTAGACCAAATGTCTAAAACAAGGCACGAGTTCCCAAAATGTGATGAAAAAACATTTGTCAAATATCTATAAACATTATAGTCATGTAAATATCACATGAGCATGTTTCATTTATAAATCATGCATTTTCATGCAACATATAAATAAATAAGTCCTAAATCACAACATTACTGTGGATTTCCACGTATGCACAATGTACGAGCAAAGTTGCACGTAAGAAAAAACATTTAAATGTGGCCAGTGTCTTGATACAGTGTCCATATCTCTGGGGTTGGTATCACTGAGGTTATACAGTACCCGTTAGTCCAGACTGGCCCTTGGGGCCCAGAGGTCCTGGCTGAGAGGGCCCCTGAGGCCCTTGACACCCTCTGGAACCCTTCTCTCCTTTATAGCCTGGAGCACCGGAGGGACCGGGCACACCTGGGCCTGGGAAACACATTCACACAAACAAAATGTCTGACTCACCTCCCCAACATTCACAAATGTTATATTGAGAACAATATATTTTCCAGAATTTCAGAGAGATTATCTTGATATTGCTGCATTGTGCATTTTACTAACCTCTGGCCCCAACCTCTCCCTTCACACCCTTTAGTCCGTCCAGTCCATGCAAACCCAGTGGTCCAGGTGGACCTGGGAGGCGAAATAAGTAAATGAAAGTATGTCAATGCTAGAATCTCATATTGATAGAAACATTTGATGTAAAATAATCTCCTTAGTTTCTAGTCTGGTTGAGCATGTCCCCACCTTTGAGTCCAAGTGGTCCTTGGTCTCCCTTGGGCCCAGTTTGTCCAGAGGTCCCTGGGAGACCATCAGCCCCAGGTTTACCACTCAGGCCTGGGGGTCCGATCACACCTTCCCAGCAGAGAGAGGAGTAAAGGAGGAGAGCAGAGTATGAGCTAGGAGCTCAAACCAATCAAGGCACTGGTGAGATCATCAACAACACTAACAAACAAAGGTGAGCAAAGCCCACAAACCCTACAATGTTGGGTGTTAAGAGTTCGTTGGTGTTAATTAAGCATTGTTTTGGGTAGTGTGCAATTAAGCGTCTTGAAGGTTAAAGTCCTCACCAGCAGGCCCTGGAGGTCCGATGGATCCTTGAGGACCAGTTAACCCTTTAGGTCCTGGAGCTCCTGAAACTCCTGGTTCACCTACATCACCTTGGTCACCCGGTGCGGCTGAGGAAGGGAGAGGGGGCAAGTTTTACTGTACAGGTTGTTCACAGACATCATACACCGTCACTAGCGCATCTATAGCTTCCCTATTTCCCCTAGCTTGATCAGGGCACACATCTGCTATTGTGTGGTAAGTTGATAACAGGCCTGCACTTAAATAGTATTTTTCTTTTAAAAAAGTTTGAGCATTTGATTTGAGTTAGCCTGAATTTACCAGATTAGAGGGTTAGCAATTTTGGGACTTTTCCATTAGTTCCATAGTGCGAAACAAGTTATAGCAATCACAGCCAAAGTATTTGAAAGATACTATTTTAACTCAGTTCTTTACACATCTTCCGTGCGGTAGTTATATTGATAACGCCACTTGGAGGAGGGACGTGGACAATTACCTTCAAGTATCATCATTGGTGAAGAGCCCGTGTTGGAGTTATCAGCTGTCTCCAAGAGATGGTTACTGGTTACTAAGACCCATCTGATCTATTGTGGCAAACCCCTTAATAGCTTCAAGGGATGCCCCTTGCTCTTTTTGTCTGCATGCCCTTATCACAGCCATAGATTTTTAGCTAGTGGTGGCAAAACCTATCAGAAGTTTGTAGTGACTGAACAATGGTTTACAGTTTCTCCTGGCCCATAGACTATTTTCATGGTGAGGAACCAATTAACATTAAGTTGTCAAATCCGGAACTTCTCTTTTAAATGTGTGCTGTATCATCTCCTATCCTCTTACCAAATGCTCCAGTGTCTCCTGTAGCTCCTCTATCACCACCCGGTCCAGGGATGCCAATGGAGTCGCCCCGTTCACCTGTAAACCAATCAACTCTCAGATCTCATCACCGCAAAGCATGAATTACACAAAACAATAATGACCTCTGCCTAACAAATCAGTCATAGTCCCTGCAGCTTTTCCCTGGTGATATGCACAACATCACAATGAGAAGAGAAAATACTGTAGAAGTTGGGACTATATGTCTATTGGAAGTACCTTTAAGACCACTGTACCCTGGGAAGCCAGGTGTGCCAGGAGATCCAGTACACCCAGATTCACCCTAATGAGACACAAATAAAACCAGTTTTTAGTATTTGGCATGTATTTGACCCATGTCTATAATCAGACCAAGTACAGTCGGTACTCTTAACATCCATACCTGATCACCAATCTCTCCAGGGAAGCCTATGATACCCCTCTGGCCAGGCAGGCCAGGTAGTCCAGGTTCACCTGAGCGTCCACATGTACCAGGTGGTCCTTGAGGCCCAGCCTCTATGCCAGGCCCCCCCAAAAGCCCTGGGTACCCTGGTAGACCCCTGCCTCCCGCAGGACCCTTGTCACCTGAAATGGGGTTTACAATAAGCAAGACTGCAGTCAAACTTGCAATTCTGCTTGCTGCCAGACAAATACAAAAATGTAAGAAAAATTAACCAGCATATCTCTATGCAACACACGTATTTTATTCAAAACATTAGCCAGCGCAAATACCTAATGTTTCAACCTATATGGCTTGTGTAACAGAGTAGATCCCTTCTCTGTCCTGCCTGGGAGTGAACCCCTGACCTTCTTTACAACACTCACAAACACTCCAATCGCTCTACCAAAACCATGGTCTTGATTGAGCAAGGGGCGACACTACTTCCAGTCTCAGGCAGGGTGATGTCACCACTCAACGCTTGCTCTGGATACTACACCTGCTGCTCTTGACACTCAGTTAAATGTAAATTCAGAAAGAATAACTACATTGCCTTCAGAAAGTATCCATACATCTCTTTGACTTATTCTCCATTTTGTTAAGTAACAGGCTGAATTCAAAATGGATTAAATAGATGTTTTTCTCTCACCCATCTACAGACAATACCCCATAATGACAAAGAGAAAACATGTTTTTAGAAATGTATGCAAATGTAGAGAACACAAAATACAGAAATATCTCATTTATTTCAGTATTCACACCGCTTTGATATGACACTCCAAATTGAGCTCAGGTGCATCCAATTTCCTTTGATCATCCTTGAGATGTCAGTCAGTACCACTTGATTGGAGTCCACCTGTGGCCAATTTAATTGTTTGGACATGATTTAGAAATAAACACATCTGTCTACTGAAACTATACTATGAATTTCAAGGAACTGTGCGTAGATCTCTGAGATAGAATTGGGACAGCGACATATTTTTGGTTGTTTTGGCTCTTTACTCCAGCACTTTTTGAAATGAAAGGTTACAATGACTATGCGGTTAAAGTGCATACGGTAAGCTTTAATTTATGGGTATTTTCATCCCTATCAAATGCACATAAAAAAGTTTGGACACCTATTCATTCAAGGGGGTTTCTTTATTTTTATTGTTTCTACATTGTATAATAATAGTGAAGAGATCAAAACTATGAAATGACACATGGAATCATGTAGTAACTAAAAAAAGGTTAAACAAAACAAAATCTATTTTATATTTGAGATTCTTCAAAGTAGCCACCCTTTGCCTTGACAGCTTTGCACACTCTTTGCATTCGCTCAACCAGTTTCACCTGGAATGCTTTTCCAACAGTCTTGAAGGAGATCCCACATATGCTGAGCACTTGTTGGCTGCTTTTCCGTCACTGTGTGGTCCAACTCATCCCAAACCATCTCAATTGGTCATCTAATGCAGCATTCCATCACTCTCCTTCTTAGTCAAATAGCCTTTACACAGCCTGGAGGTGTGTTGGGTCATTGTCCATTTGAAAAACAAATGATAGTCCCACCAAGTGGGCGGCAGGTGGTTAGAGCGTTGGACTAGTAACCGAAAGGTTGCAAGATCGAATCCCTGAGCTGAGCTGAAGGTAAAAATCTGTCATTCTGCCCCTGAACAAGGCAGTTAACCCACTGTTCCTAGGCCGTCAATGACAATAAGAATTTGTTCTTAACTGACTTGCCTAGTTAAATAAAGGTACAAATATTTTTTAAAAAGTGTAAACCAGTTGGGATGGCGTATCGCTGCAGAATGCTGTGGTAGCCATGCTGGTTAAGTGTGCCTTATATTCTAAATAAATCACAGACAGTTTCACCAGCAAAGCACCTCCTCCTCCATGCTTCACATTGGGAACCGCACATGCGGAGATCCTCTGTTCACCTACTCTGTGTCTCACAAAGACACAGCGATTGGAACCAAAAATGTCATATTTGACCACTGGTTCCAAACTGTTTATAGTCCCATACCCCTTCAAATATTCAACCTCCAGCTGCGTACCAGGACCAGGGTCAGCGCACTCTGAAATGTTATTTTTTTGTTGCCATCATTGCCACACACAGTATGCAATACATTTATTAAACATAAGAATGAGTGTGAGTTTTTGTCACAACCTGGCTCGTGGGAAGTGACAGAGCTCTTACAGGACCAGGGCACAAATAATAATAATCAATAATTTTGCTCTTTATTTTGCCATCTTACATATAAAATCTTATTCACAATTTTTGATGAACAAATAACTCACCACAGGTTAATGAGAAGGGTGTGCTTGAAAGGATGCACATAACTCTGCAATGTTGGCTTGTATTGGAAAGAGTCTCAGTCTTCAATCATTTTCCACACACAGTCTGTGACTGTATTTAGTTTTCATGCTAGTGAGGGCCGAGAATCCACTCTCACATAGGTATGTGGTTGCATATGGCATCAGTGTCTTAACAGCACGATTTGCCAAAGCAGGATACTCTGAGCGCAGCCCTATGCAGAAATCTGGCAGTGGCTTCTGATTAAATACAATTTTCACAGAACCACTTGTTGCAATTTCGATGAGGCTCTCTTGTTCAGATATCGGACTGGAGGCAGGGTATGAAATGGATAATGAATCCAGTTGTTTGTGTCATCCGTTTCGGGAAGGTATTTGCGTAATTGCGCACTCAACTCACTCAGGTGCCTCACTATATCACATTTGACATTGTCCGTAAGCTTGAGTTCAATTGCATACAACAAATCATACAATGATGGAAAGACCTGTGGCCTACCTGGCCCACCCAGGTAGGCCAGTCGCGTGAGAAACTCGTCATCATGCAAGCGGTCAGACAAGTGAAAATGATTAAAGAAAACTTTAAGCTCGTCTCTCAATTCCAAAAAACGTGTCAATACTTTGCCCCTTGATAACCAGCGCACTTCTGTATTTTGTAAAAGCGTTACATGGTCACTGCCCATATCACTGCATAGTGCAGAAAATACACAAGAGTTCAGGGGCCTTGCTTTAACAAAGTTAACCATTTTTACTGTAGTGTCCAAAACGTATTTCAAGCTGTCAGGCATTCCCTTGGCAGCAAGAGCCTCTCATTGGATGCTGCAGTGTACCCAAGTGGCATCGGGGGCAACTGCTTGCATGCGCATTACCATTCCACTATGTCTCCCTGTCATGGATTTTGCGCCATCAGTACAGGTACCAACACATCTGGACCACCAAAGTCCATTAGGTGTCACAAAGCTGTAAGGTACTTTAAAAATATCCTCTCCTGTTGTCCAGAATAGGATGTCTTCCTTAATTAACCCCCCATACACGCAACAGACATATACCAGGAGCTGTGCCAGACTAGCCACGTCTGTTGACTCATCTATCTGTAGAGCATAGAATTCACTGGATTTTATGCGAAGCAGTAATTGTTTCAAAACATCTCCTGCCGTGTCACTGATGCGTCGTGAAATAATGTTGTTTGATGAACTCTTTGTCTGTATAGATTTTTTGGCCTACCTTGTCACAACACAAATGACTGGCACAAATGCATCAAGAAGGAAAGAAATTCCACAAATTAACTTTAAACAAGGCACACCTGTTAATTGAAATGCTTTCCAGGTGACTACCTCATGAAGCTGGGTGAGAGAATGCCAAGAGTGTGTAAAGCTGTCATCAAGGAAAAGTGTGGCTACTAGAAGAAAGGAGGCTGAAGAAATGTGGCTTGTCACCTAAAACCCTCACATACCTTTACAGATGCATAATTGAGAGCATCCTGTCGGGCTGTATCCCCGCCTCGTATGGCAACTGCACCGCCCTCAACCGTATGGGTGGTGCGGTCTGCACAACGCATCACCGGGGCAAACTACCTGCCCTCCAGGACACCTACAGCACTCGATGTCACAGGAAGGCCAAAAAGATCATCAAGGACAACAACCACCCAAGCCCACTGCCTGTTCACCCCACTACCAACCAGAAGGCAAGGTCAGTACAGGTGCATCAATGCTGGGACCGAGAGACTGAAAAACAGCTTCTATCTAACAGGCCATCAGACTGTTAACAGAAATCACTAACACGGAGAGGCTGCTGCCTACATACAGACTCGAATCATCGGCCACTTTAATAAATGGATCACTAGTCACTTTAAATAATGCCACTTTATATCATGTTTACATATCTTACATTACTCATCCCATCTATTGCAGTTGGCCTATTCCGCTCGGTCATCGCTCATCCATATATTCTTATTCCATCCCTTTAGATTTGTGTGTATTAGGTAGTTGTTGTGGAATTGTTACTTGTTAGAATATTACTGCACGGTCGGAACTAGAAGCACAAGCATTTCGCTACACTCGCATTAACATCTTCTAAACATGTGTATGTGACCAATAACATTTGATTTGATAGAGTTCTTAGGCACAGGGATGATTGTGGTCAATATCCCATCACATGTCTACAATTCTAAATCCATGTGTACGTGTGTGTACAGTGTGTGTCTTATCATGTGTACATCAAATCAAATCACATTTTATTTGTCACATACACATGGTTAGCAGATGTTAATGCGAGTGTAGCGAAATGCTTGTGCTTCTAGTTCCTACAATGCAGTAATAACCAACAAGTAATCTAACTAACAATTCCAAAACTACTGTCTTATACACAGTGTAAGGGGATAAAGAATATGTACATAAAGATTATTAGAGTATGTAAACAAAGTGGCATAGTTAAAGTGGCTTAGTGATACATGTATTACATAAGGATGCAGTAGATGATATAGAGTACAGTATATACGTATGCATATGAGATGAATAATGTAGGGTATGTAACATTATATTAGGTAGCATTGTTTAAAGTGGCTAGTGATATATTTTACATCATTTCCCATCAATTCCCATTATTAAAGTGGCTGGAGTTGAGTCAGTGTCAGTGTGTTGGCAGCAGCCACTCAATGTTAGTGGTGGCTGTTTAACAGTCTGATGGCCTTGAGATAGAAGCTGTTTTTCAGTCTCTCGGTCCCAGCTTTGATGCACCTGTACTGACCTCGCCTTCTGGATGATAGCGGGGTGAACAGGCAGTGGCTCGGGTGGTTGTTGTCCTTGATGATCTTTATGGCCTTCCTGTAACATTGGGTGGTGTAGGTGTCCTGGAGGGCAGGTAGTTTGCCCCCGGTGATGCGTTGTGCAGACCTCACTACCCTCTGGAGAGCCTTACGGTTGTGGGTGGAGCAGTTGCCGTACCAGGCGGTGATACAGCCCGCCAGGATGCTCTCGATTGTGCATCTGTAGACGTTTGTGAGTGCTTTTGGTGACAAGCCGAATTTCTTCAGCCTCCTGAGGTTGAAGAGGTGCTGCTGCGCCTTCTTCACGATGCTGTCTGTGTGAGTGGACCAATTCAGTTTGTCTGTGATGTGTATGCCGAGGGATTTAAAACTTACTAGCCTCTCCACTACTGTTCCATCGATGTGGATATGGGGGGTGTTCCCTTTGCTGTTTCCTGAAGTCCACAATCATCTCCTTAATTTTGTTGACGTTGAGTGTGAGGTTACTTTCCTGACACCACACTCCGAGGGCCCTCACCTCCTCCCTGTAGGCCGTCTGGTCGTTGTTGGTAATCAAGCCTACCACTGTTGTGTCGTCCGCAAACTTGATGATTGAGTTGGAGGCGTGCGTGGCCACGCAGTCGTGGGTGAACAGGGAGTACAGGAGAGGGCTCAGAACGCACGCTTGTAGGGCCCCAGTGTTGAGGATCAGCGGGGTGGAGATGTTGTTGCCTACCCTCACCACCTGGGGGCGGCCCGTCAGGAAGTCCAGTACCCAGTTGCACAGGGCGGGGTCGAGACCCAGGTTCTCGAGCTTGATGACGAGCTTGGAGGGTACTATGGTGTTGAATGCCGAGCTGTAGTCGATGAACAGCATTCTCACATAGGTATTCCTCTTGTCCAGATGGGTTAGGGCAGTGTGCAGTGTCGTTGAGATTGCATCGTCTGTGGACCTATTTGGGTGGTAAGCAAATTGGAGTGGGTCTAGGGTGTCAGGTAGGGTGGAGGTGATATGGTCCTTGACTCGTCTCTCAAAGCACTTCATGATGACGGAAGTGAGTGCTACGGGGTGGTAGTCGTTTAGCTCAGTTACCTTATCTTTCTTGGGAACATGTGTTTGTGCCTGTGTGTGTGACTCTTCACAGTCCCTGCTGTTTCATACGGTGCATTTTTATCTGCTTTATAAAACTGATTCTACTGCTTGCATGAGTTAACTGATGTGGAATATAGTTCCATGTAGCCATGGCTCTATGTAGTTTGTAGTACTGCACACTTCCCATAGTCTGTTCTTGACTTGGGGATTGTGAAGAGACCTTTGGTGACATGTCTTGTGGGGTATGCATGGGTGTCAGAGCTGTGTGCTAGTAGTTTAAACAGACAACTCGGTACATTCCGCTTGACAACACTTCTTACAAAAACAAGTAGTGATGAAGTCAATCCCTCCTCCACTTTGAGCCACCAGAGATGTACCTGCATATTATTAATGTTAACTCTCTGTGTACATTTAAGGGCCAGCCGTGCTGCCCTGTTCTGAGCCAATTGTAATTTTCCTAAGTCTCTCTTTGTGGCACCTGATCACACGACTGAACAGTAGTCCAGGTGCGACCAAACTAGAGCCCATAGGACCTGCCTTGTTGATAGTGTTGTTAAAAAGGCAGAGCCATCCCAGTGTTAGCTGTGTCACTAGAGATTCTGGGTTTGAGTCCAGGCTCTGTCGCAGCCCGCCACGACCGGGAGATCCATGGGGCGGCGGACAACTGGCCCTGCGTCATCCGGGTTATGGAGGATTTGACCGGCCGGGACGTCCTTGTCCCATCACACTCCTTGTGGTGGGCTGGGCGCATGCATGCCTACTTTGGTCACCAGGTATACGGTCTTTCCTTTGACACATTGGTGCTATTAGATCCTGGGTGAAGGGAGCAGTGTGTCAAGAAGCAGTGCGGATTGGCAGGGTTGTGTTTCGGAGGACGCATGGCTCTCGACCTTCGCCTCTCCCGAGTCCGTACGGGAGTTGCAGCGATGGGACAAGACTGTAACTACCAATTATATCATATGATTATATATTATATAATTATATCATGAAATTGGGGAGAACAATTGTAAACTTAATCTATATGCGGATGATACTATTATGTATGCTATTGCCCGACTGTTGATTTGGCTGCGTAAAAACTACAGTCAGATTTTATAGCTATGCAGGAATCCCTTGTTGATTTAAAACTTGTGCTTAATATGGGCAAAACTAAATACAGGTTGTTTTTAAACATTTGTAAGAATGTTTCTGATGAACTACATGTTCACTCATTAGGTGGCTCTCCAATCGAATGTGTTCCCGCATATAAATACTTAGGCATTTGGATTGATATGGATTTGATGTTTAAAAAAAACATACAGATGAGCTGGTTAAAGAAGCTAAGATTTAAAGTTGGCTTTTTCCTACAGAAACAGATAGTGCCCTTTTCTAAGCAGTATGAAGCAGATTATTCAGCTTTTTTTTAAGTATAGAGACCTGAGTTGCATAACCAGTTCCCAGGATTGGTTAACTCTTGAGGTTCCTAGGGTTTCCACCCAGCTAGGTGAATCTGCTTTTAGTTTTAATGCACCGTATTGCTGGAACAACATTTTTTAAACATTTAATCTTGATGTTCTGGTGGCGTTCGGGCAATTTAAAGTATTGAGTAGGAACTTATTTGTGGAGGAATGTAACTGTTTTCTGGGTGATTTGTTATATGTGTGTGCTTCCCATGACTGTTTTTGTATTTTAATGTATATACAGTATACAGTACCAGTCAAAAGTTTGGACACACCTACTCACTTCAGGGTTTTTCTTTATTTTTTAAATATTTTCTACATTGTAGAATAATATTGAAGACATCAAAACTACGAAATAACACATATGGAATCATGCAGTAAACAAAAAAGTGTAAAACAAATCAAAATATATTTTATATTTGAGGATCTTCAAAGTAGCCACCCTTTGCCTTTATGACAGCTTTGCACATGCTTGGCATTCTCTCAACCAGCTTAATGAGGTAGTCACCTGGAATGTTTAATTTAAATTACAAGGTGTGCCTTGTTTAAAAGTTCATTTGTGGAATTTCTTTCACTCTTAATGCAATCAGTTGTGTTGTGACAAGGTAGGTGTGGTATACAGAAGATAGCCCTATTTGGCAAAAGTCCATATTATGGCAAGAACAGCTCAAATAAGCAAAGAGAAATTAATATGTAAAACTTCAAGAACTTCTTCAAGTGCAGTCGCAAAAACCCCTCAAGCGACATGATGAAATTGGCTCTCATGAGGACCGCCACAGGAAAGGAAGACACACCTCAGCTGCAGAGGACAAGTTCATTAGAGTTACCAGAATCAGAAATTGCAGCCCAAATAAATACTCTAAAGAGCTCAAGTAACAGACACATCTCAACATCAACTGTTCAGAGGAGACTGCGTAAATCAGGTATTCATTTTTATTTTTTATTTTTTAAATGTATTTAAGTAGGCAAGTCATTTAAGAACAAATTCTTATTTACAAGGATGGCCTACCCCGGCCAAACCCTAACCTGGACGACACTGGGCCAATTATGCACTGCCCTATGGGACTCCCAATCAAAGTGTGATATAGTCTGGAATCGATCCAGGGTCTGTAGTGTCACCTCTAGCACTGAGATGCAGTGCCTTAGATCGCTATGCCACTCGAAAGCCCAAAGAAAACACTACTAAAGGACAGCAATGGACATTAGACCGGTGGACATTTGTCCTTTGGTCTGATGAGTCCAAATATGAGAGTTCTGGTTTGACCGCCATGTCTTTGTGAGACGCAGAGTAGGTGAACGGATGATCTCCACATGTGTAGTTCCCACCGTGAAGCATGGAGGAGGTGGTGCTTTGCTGGTGACATTGTCAGTGATTTATTTAGAATTCAAGGCACTCTGCAGCGATATGCCATACCATCTGGTTTGCGCCTAGAGGTATTATCATTTGTTTTTCAACAGGATAATGACCCAACACACCTCCAGGCTGTGTAAGGGCTATTTGACCAAGAAGGAGGGTGATGGAGTGCTGCATCAGATGATCTGTTATCCACAATCACCCGACCTCAACCCAATTGAGATGGTTTGGGATAAGTTGGACCACAGACTGAAGGAAAAGTAGCCAACAAGTGCTCAGCATATGTGGGAACTCCTTCAAGACTGTTGGAAAAACATTCCAGGTGAAGCTGGTTGAGAGAATACCAAGAGTGTACAAACCTGTAATCAAGGGAAAAGGTGGCTACTTTGAATTATCTAAAAAATAAAATACATTTTGATTTGTTTAACACTTTTTAGGTTAGGTGCACTTCAGATAATAGATGGCATCATGAGGGAGTAAAATTATGTGGATATATTGAAGCAACATCTCAAGACATCAGTCAGGAAGTTAAAGCTTGGTCATAAATGGGTCTTCCAAATGGACAATGAACCCAAGCATACTTCTAAAGTGACAAAATGGCTTAAGGACAACAAAGTCAAGGTATTGGAGTGGCCATCACAAAGCCCTGACCACAATCCTATAGGAAATTTGTGGGTAAAACTGAAAAAGCATGTGCGAGCAAGGAGGCCTACAAACCTGACTCAGTTACACCAGCTCTGTCAGGAGGAATGGGTGAAAATTCTACCAATGTTTTGTGGAAAGCTCGTGGAAGGCTACCCGAAAAGTTTGACCCGTTATACAATTTAAAGGCAAGGCTACCAAATACTAGTTGAGTGTATGTAAACTTCCGACTTCAATTCTATGTAAATGAGATATTTCTGTATTTCATTTTCAATGAATTTGCAAACATTTCTAAAAACATGTTTTCACTTTGTCAATATGGAGTATTCTGTGTAGTAGATGGATGAGAGAAAAACATACATTTAATCCATTTTGAATTCAGGCTGTAAAACAACAAAATGTGGAATAAGTCAAGGGGTATGAATCATTTCTAAAGGAACTGTATATTAACACTAGTGAGATTACATGTTGATTGTAGCTTTTCTCTCACCTCTTGGACCAGTGAAGCCATCCAGACCTGGGGGTTCGGGAGCTCCTGGTAGTCCTTTGATCGGAATGAAGATGGTGTCTCCTGTGTCTCCGGGGGCACCTTTTCTACCTGGAACAGATGGAAAAGTTAGACCATCTCTCTTACAAACACATATCTACAAATAGTGCACAGTAGAATGATAAATGTATGTATTTGAATGTATTTTTGACAACTTGCTGCAACGCAACTAGGGGGATATTGAAGATTCTCAACTGCACTCCAATGTTATACAAAAATGGTGCGTCTACAAACTCTTGATCAGAGACATTGTTTTAACGAGCACTGCATTGAATAATGTTATGAGTGTGATTTCTATGTTGACTTTATTCACATACCCTTTTCTCCTTTGAGGCCCTCATCTCCTGGTAAGCCTCGTTGACCGTCAAAGCCCCTCTCTCCTTTCCTTCCCGGGGATCCTAGTGCTCCACTCCTCCCTGGACCACCCACTGACCCATCCCTACCAGGTACCCCTATTATACCTGAACACAGGACGCCATATTGGATATCAGCTCAGCTCTGGCTGCACACATAGGACATCATGGATGCTAATGCTAATGTTTGTTGCATTGGGTGGGACCCCAGATGTCCCCATAGATTACGTTCCAATGTCCATACTTGCAAACCACTTAGAATGTTCATTCATACTACTTTTCATAGATTATGTAGAGTGATTTGGTGTCCCTCTCACCTTTCTGCCCTTGAGCCCCGGGTATGCCAGGTTCTCCTAATGGCCCCACGGGGCCCTGGGCTCCAAGGTACCCAGGAAACCCTGGAGAGCCCGGTTTCCCTGCAGCTCCTTTAGGACCCGTGCCGGACAGACCCTCCTCTCCGTTATCACCCTTCTCGCCTGCGTAACCTGACACACACATACAGAATTATGATATTACCCAATGAGGCAGACCTAAAAATAAATTCCCTACCACGCACACAAGTTTTTATTTTCTTTCTGATATGAAAAGCTGCTATTGTCAGTAGGACCTACCTGGAGGGCCTATGTCCCCTATTAGTCCCATGATTCCTTGAAGGCCTGGGGCCCCCTCTTCACACTGTTCAGGGGTGGGCCCTGGGGCCCCATATCTGCCTGTGGCACCACTCTCTCCCTGCTCCCCCTTCCTTCCCAGTGTACCAGGAAGCCCCGCAGCACCTAGAGAAGACAAGTCAATCCTCTCCGAGATCACACATAATGAACTAAAACTTCTCAATTTTTGTGGATAGCTCCTGGTGCTTTTGGTAGTTTCAAGAAAGTTTCTGGTGTTTCTGGTAGTTTCTGGTTTCTCTGACCAGTTGAGAGGCATGTGACTGTACACATTATAAGACTGTCAGCTGTAATATGCAACACACTACATCATACCTAAAGCAGACATTTCAAAATCTTGAATCAATTTCAATGTTGCGTATTGGTGGTACCTGTTAATCCGATTGGACCGGGTGGACCTGGCACTCCTTTGGGCCCCGACAGACCCAGTACGCCCTTGAGGCCTATAGGTCCTGGAGCACCAGGGACAGAGTCCCCAAATGGGCCCTTCAGTCCTGGAGACCCTCGGAAGCCAGGAGAGCCGGCAGCTCCGTCGTAGCTCAGACCCTCAGCACCAGCCTCTCCAGAGTCTCCAACACACCCCGACGAGCCTGTGGTAGGGAAAGAGAGAACATGATCTAGTGTAAGCTTTAATTCAATTAAATGAACTTAAATTGTTGTGTGGAATGTTACAAGCAACAAAGCACACCACCAAAGATTGTTGGTCTGCACGGTAGTCCTTCACTTGCTAGAACAACAGGTTTCAATGTAGAATCAGCCTGGTTGTTAACTTGAATTTGAGCTAATCAGAAAGCATGAAAGGAGCAACAACGAGAAGGAGAAAAATAGGGTACCTTTCCCGGTGACATCCACCCCCTTTCATCTGCAAAACAGCTAGAATTTATCTTAACTAAAACAATAAATCTGCATAAAACCTCTGGAAAAAATATATACAGTATAATAATCTAGAGCAAGTCTTAGTTATACCTTGGTTGCATATTTTACATCTAGCTAAGGAGTTTTGTGCTTGACAGAACATTGTATTACATTGATACGTTCACAAAAATCCCCATTAGCTATCTAGCTTACATTAGCTTGCTAGCTTACATTAGCTTTTACATCAAAGACAAAGGAACTGAGTAACATTAAGAAATGCTATAGATGGAAGGAATGCAGTTTGGAAACCTACCAAAAAACAATTAGGCAACAACTAATTCAATCCCTTTTAGACAATTTCCTGGGTAAAACGTTCCACTGTAATAGTGAAGGTGTAAACTTGGCAGTAGAAAATCTTAACAGTATATTTGACCTCTCAGCTTCCCTATCAAATCTAAAAATCTCAAATAGAAAACCGAAGAAAATTAACAATAATGACAAATGGTTTGATGAAGAATGCAAAAATCTAAGAAAGAAATTGAGAAACCTGTCCAACCAAAAACATAGAGACCCGGAAAACCTGAGTCTACGCCTTCACTATGCTGAATCACTAAAACAATACAGAAATACACTATGGAAAAAGAAGGAACAGCATGTCAGAAATCAGCTCAATGTAATTGAAGAATCCATAGACTCTAACCACTTCTGGGAAAATTGGAAAACACTAAACAAACAACAACACGAAGAATTATCTATCCAAAATGGAGATGTATGGGTAAACCACTTCTCCAATATTTTTGGTTCTATAACAAAGAATAAAGAGCAAAAACATATACATGATCAAATACAGATCTTAGAATCAACTATTAAAGACTACCAGAACCCACTGGATTCTCCAATTACATTGAATGAGTTACAGGACAAAATAAAAACCCTCCAACCCAAAAAGGCCTGTGGTGTCGATGGTATCCTCAATGAAATGATCAAATATACAGACAACAAATTCCAATTGGCTATACTAAAACTCTTTAACATCATACTTAGCTCTGGCATCTTCCCCAATATTTGGAACCAAGGACTGATCACCCCAATCCACAAAAGTGAAGACAAATTTGACCCCAATAACTACCGTGGAATATGTGTCAACAGTAACCTTGGGAAAATCCTCTGCATTATTATTAACAGCAGACTCGTACATTTCCTCAATGAAAACAATGTACTGAGCAAATGTCAAATTGGCTTTTACCAAATTACCGTACAACAGACCATGTATTCACCCTGCACACCCTAATTGACAACCAAACAAACCAAAACAAAGGCAAAGTCTTCTCATGCTTTGTTGATTTCAAAAAAGCCTTCGACTCAATCTGGCATGAGGGTCTGCTATACAAACTGATGGAAAGTGGTGTTGGGGGTAAAACATATGACATTATAAAATCCATGTACACAAACAACAAGTGTGCGGTTAAAATTGGCAAAAAAACACACACATTTCTTCACACAGGGTCGTGGGGTTAGACAGGGATGCAGCTTAAGCCCCACCCTCTTCAACATATATATCAACGAATTGGCGCGGGCACTAGAAAAGTCTGCAGCACCCGGCCTCCCCCTGCTAGAATCCGAAGTCAAATGTCTGCTGTTTGCTGATGATCTGGTGCTTCTGTCACCAACCAAGGAGGGCCTACAGCAGCACCTAGATCTTATGCACAGATTCTGTCAGACCTGGGCCCTGACAGTAAATCTCAGTAAGACCAAAATAATGGTGTTCCAAAAAAGGTCCAGTCACCAGGACCACAAATTCAAATTCCATCTAGACACTGTTGCCCTAGAGCACACAAAAAACTATACATACCTTGGCCTAAACATCAGCGCCACAGGTAACTTCCACAAAGCTGTGAACGATCTGAGAGACAAGGCAAGAAGGGCCATCAAAAGAAACACAAATTTCAACATACCAATTAGGATTTGGCTAAAAATACTTGAATCAGTCATAGAGCCCATTGCCCTTTATGGTTGTGAGGTCTGGGGTCCGCTCACCAACCAAGACTTCACAAAATGGGACAAACACAAAATTGAGACTCTGCACGCAGAATTCTGCAAAAATATCCTCCGTGTACAACATAAAACACCAAATAATGCATGCAGAGCAGAATTAGGCCGATACCCACTAATTATCAAAATCCAGAAAAGAGCCATTAAAAATTCTACAACCACCTAAAAGGAAGCGATTCACAAACCTTCCATAACAAAGCCATCACCTACAGAGAGATGAACCTGGAGAAGAGTCCCCTAAGCAAGCTGGTCCTGGGGCTCTGTTCACAAACACAAACACACCCTACAGAGCCCCAGGACAACAGCACAATTAGACCCAACCAAATCATGAGAAAACAAAAAGATAATTACTTAACACATTGGAAAGAATTAACAAAAAAACAGAGCAAACTAGAATGCTATTTGGCCCTACACAGAGAGTACACAGCGGCAGAATACCTGACCACTGTGACTGACCCAAAATTAAGGAAAGCTTTGACTATGTACAGACTCAGTGAGCATAGCCTTGCTATTGAGAAAGGCCGCCGTAGGCAGACATGGCTTTCAAGAGAAGACAGGCTATGTGCTCACTGCCCACAAAATGAGGTGGAAACTGAGCTGCACTTCCTAACCTCCTGCCCAATGTATGACCATATTAGAGATACATATTTCCCCCAGATCACACAGATCCACAAAGAATTCGAAAACAAATCCAAATTTGAAAAACTCCCATATCTACTGGGTGAAATTCCACAGTGTGCCATCACAGCAGCAAGATTTGTGACCTGTTGCCACGAGAAAAGGGCAACCAGTGAAGAACAAACACCATTGTAAATACAACCCATATTTATGCTTATTTATTTTATCTTGTGTCCTTTAACTATTTGTACATTGTATATATATATATATATATAATATGACATTTGTAATGTCTTTACTGTTTTGAAACTTCTGTATGTGTAATGTTTACTGTTCATTTTTGCTGTTTTTCACCTTATATATTCACTTTGTATGTTGTCTACCTCACTTGCTTTGGCAATGTTAACACATGTTTCCCATGCCAATAAAGCCCTTGAATTGAATTGAATTGAGTGTTAAAAAGTACAAATTCACAGCGCCGACTCGTCCAAGTAAGAGAGGAAAGGCTGCCAGACTTGATCAAATGTTGATAATTTATTGTTCAGAATATATCTAATTCTTTCTAAGTGTACAGTGTTTGCCAATTCACTGAGCCATAATTTGGTAGAGGGCGCTTACCTCCTTTTCCAAAAAAACATGATTCGTTTTTTTTTGCCGAAATGAGACTGTAAGAGATTAGTTGTTTTTGGGGGTTGGTTAATCCGTTTAGGGAATCAGACACTCCCAGGATTATCAGAAGCGGGTCTGGGTCTATAGAAGTCTCCAAAACTTCAGAGAGGATCCTAAAAGTTCCACACCAATAACCATACAAGCTAGAGCATAGGGCAAAGCAGTGGAGTAGTGTACCCTGCACAGCCTGACATTTATCACACAGGAGATGTATCAGGAAATATCCTATGCAGTTTAGTTTTGGAATAGTGTAATCTGTGTAATACCTTGAACTGTATGAGACAATGTCTGGGGTTCATGGAGCATGTGTGTATATACTCCAAGCTCTCTTCCCAGTCTGCCACCGAAATGTCAGTCCCTAGTTCTTCCTCCCATTTTGCCTTAATGGCATCTGTAAAAGGTGTGCTAACAGATTGAAAAGCGTCATGTAGACGCTATATCAGTTTGTCTGAGGTTTGTCTTTTTATGCATCTGTCAAACATGGAAGGTTTAGCATTCCCAAATGTTGGTAGGTGTTTTCTAACATAGTTTTTAAATTGTAGGTATCTGAAAAAGTTACTTCTGGGAAGATTATAAATTTCCCTCAACAACTCAAAGGAAACAAAGGTCCCTTCTATATATAACTCCCCTATGGTACTCGCTCAAAGGTGTTATCAAGGTTAGAGGGGGCAAAGGAGGGATTCCTGGCGACAGGGAGCATGAATGACATTGGACTAAACTCAAAGTGGTCTTTAATTTGCTTCCAGATTCGAACTGTGCTATGTATAATAGGATTGTTACGATAAAGTGACATCTCCAGATTGACAGGCGACAAAATCACAGCCCCAATACAGAAGGGGTGACACTCCTCACGCTCCATACAAAGCCAGCTGGATGGCTGAAGTGCGTCATCCAGCAAAAACGTAACAGCGCGAAGGTTAGCAGCCCAGTAATAAAATATAACATTTGGGAGAGACAATCCTCCTTTCATCTTGGATTTACAGAGGTGTTTTTTAACCTATCCTGTGTGTTTTATAATCCCAGATGAAAGGATTGATAATTTAGTCCAGTTGTTTATGAAATGATTTAGGTATGAATACTGGGATGTTCTGGTATAGGTAGAGCAGTTGTGGGAGAAAGACCATCTCAATGGCATTAATTCTTCCGAGCAGAGAAATTGGGAGAGTTCTCCAAAATGGTATGTTTGCCTTGAGTTTTTGCATCAGAGGGGAAATAGTAAGGAGTAACTTTGGTAACTACAATTCCTAGGTAGATACATTTTTTTGAAGATAACTTAACTGGGAGATGTTCTAGCCAGGAGGTGTTTTGCAACCGTATGGGCATTAATTCACTCTTGTTCCAATTTATTCTGCATCCTGAGAAGGTACCAAACAAATTAATCACATCAAGAATAGCTGGAATACTAGCCTGGTGTTCTGTTACATAGAGGAGAATGTCATCTGCGTATAGGGAAATCTTATTTATCTTTAGTATTATAGCCGTGTATTGCTGCATGAGATCTAATCGCCTGAACGAGAGGTTCAATAATTAGGGCGAAGAGCATAGGCGACAGCGCACAACCCAGCCTTGTCCCTCAGTAAAGGTCAAATCGGGTCGACAATGATTGGTTAGTGAGTATTCTCGCACAGGGGTTCCTATATAAAAGCTGGATCCAATTTATGAACCCATCTCCAATATTACATTTCTGTAGGACCTTGAATAGATAGGGCCGCTCAACTTGGTCAAAGGCCTTTTCGGCGTCAAGAGATATAAGGGCAAGGTTCACGTTGGGTACCTCTGAGAATACATAATGTTGAAGAGGCGCCTGAGATTGAAGAAAGAGTTTCTGTTATGGATAAAGCCGGTCTGGTCCGAATGGACCAATTTGCCAATTAAAGTGCTAAGCCTGTTAGCCAGAGTTTTTGCTAAAATCTTTTGGTCTGTATTTGGTCTGTATTTAGGAGAGATATTGGTCTGTATCACCCTACCTTGGTCTGTATCACCCTACCTTTTCCGGATCTTTACCCGTCTTATGATAATGAACGCTTGTCCAAAGTAGATGGGAGAACTCCATCCTCATTGGCCTGAACCAACATTTTGTGCAGGTAGGGAGAGAGCATGTTGCTGAATGTTTTATAGAATTCACCAGGGTATCCATCTGGGCCTGGGGTCTTGCCACTCTTTAGAGATTTAATTGTTTCTCGAATTTCTTCAAGAGATATTTCCTTATTCAGGAAGTTAGAATCTTCCTGGTTCAGGGCAGAGGAGGAGGTAGGGTTTGGCCGGGTAGAGGATCTATCCAATGACGTGCATAGATTCTCTAACTCGTCAATCTCAAGGCCTTCTCAAGGTCCACAATACTCTGGCCCTGCGAAGTGACCGTTTGAATGATGCTCTCGATTTTGGTGTCCAGTTCAGCAATAGTAGCCTTAAGATCCTCAGCTAAAGCAACACGTAGTTCTCCAAAAGCCCGGGTAAGTTCTGTAAGTGTTACGTTGTTGCCTGTGCCTTCTGCCATGTCTGTCTCGTTGTTTAGTGGGGAGTAGCCCTCCAATTTGGATTTATTGTCCTTTGGTCGCTTATTACTCGGCATTTTCACATAGAAAGTTACAATCTTGTATTAGAAAGAAATGTTTGTTGTAAAAAGTGCCATAAAGTAGGTTAAGTTAGATTATTTCGCAAGAAAGTTGCAGGAGCCTCTCAAACACAGCCGTTCACTCCAACATATTAGCTCTGCTCTGAGTTTCTCCCATTCTTCTCTGCAGATCCTCTCATGCTCTGTCAGACAGCTTCACCGTAGGGATGGTGCCAGGTTTTCTCCAGACGTATCACTTGGCATTCAGGCCAAATAGTTCAATATTGGTTTCATCAGACCAGAGAATCTTGTTTCTTATGGTCTGAGAGTCCTTTAGTTGCCTTTTGGCAAACTCCAAGCAGGCTGTCATGTACCTTTTAATGAGGAGTTGCTTCCGTCTGGCCACTCTACCATAAATGCCTAATTGGTGGAGTACTGCAGAAATGGTTGTCCTTCTGGAAGGTTCTCCCATCTCCACAGAGGAACTCTGGAGCTCTGTCAGAGTGACCATCGGGTTCTTGGTCAACTCCCTGACCAAGACCATTTCCCCACGATTGCTCAGTTTGGCTGGGCGGCCAACTCTAGGAAGAGTCTTGGTGGTTCCAAACTTCTTCCATTTAAGAATGATGGAGGCCACTGTGTTCTTGGGGACATTCAATGCTGCAGACAATTTTTGGTACACTTCCCCAGATCGGTGCCTCGACACAATCCTGTTTCAGAGCTCTACGGAAAATTCCTTCGACAGCAGTGCTTGGTTTTTGCTCTGACATGTACTGTCAACTGTCGAACTTTATATAGACAGGTGTGTGCCTTTCCAAATCATGTCCAATCAATTGAATTTACCACAGGTGGACTCCAATCAAGTTGTAGAAACATCTCATCTCATCAATCAAAACAGGATGTACCCGAGCTCAATTTCGAGTCTCATAGCAAAGGGCATGAATACTTATGTAAATAAGGTATTTCTGATTTTACAATTCTAAAAACCTATTTTCGCTTCGTCATTATGGGGTATTGTGTATAGATTGATGACATTTGTTTTTATTTAATCCATTTTAGAATAAGGCTGTAATGTAACAAAATGTGAAAAAAGGGAAGGGGTCTGAATACTTTCCGAATGCACTGTAAAGGGGGGATTGGAAATGATGCAGACAATTACATTGATGGAAGCCACATATTATCTGAATTTTAAAGCCGATGTACCCCCTATAAAAACAATAGTATGACAGGTAACCTAGTGGTTGGGCCAGTAGCCGAAAAGATCGCTAGTTCGAATCCCTGAGCCAACTATGTGAAGAATCTGCCGCCCTGCCCTTGAGCAAGGCACTTAACCCTGATTGCTCCAGGTTCGCTGTCAATAATGTTTCATCCCTAGCTGAGACCCCATCCTCTAAGGGTGTCTCAGGGATATACAAAAACACTTGTACATGCAGTGAAACGAGAAAAATATAAGTACCCCCTATTTGTGATATGTTTGAGGCTTTACAATGGGGACAATCTCTAGTGAGTAAAGCAGAATGGAGAGAAGGCACTTAATCAGGCAGTAATATTCTCTAATGGTAAAAACGTTTATCATATTTCTACCTATGGTTCCAGGTGGGCCAGACAGCCCAAAGTCTCCTTTCTCTCCCTTCACCCCGTCTGGGCCCACAGCTCCAAGATACCCTGGGGGTCCTGACTCTCCGTTCAGCCCTAGACAAAAAAGGAGAAATGTGTCACACCATGTTCAGTGCCAACCTGTTTTGAGAGTTAGTGTCTGTTATTATAAATGAAGTGTATATTCAACTGGCATACTCATCCCATACCATTCAACCTGTACCATTCAATCTGGCACATTTCTCCTTGCTCACTATTAGAACACGTGACAAGATTATCACAATGAAATAAGTCTGATGAATTATTTTTGCCCAACCCCTGCTAGTTTGAGAAACAGACGCCTGCCTCACAAGTCCTCATCTGGCAGCTTCATTAAATAGTTTCTCAAACTAGACACTCTAATGTACTTGTCCTCTTGCTCAGTTGTGCACCGGGGCCTCCCACTCCTTTTCCTATTCTGGTTAGGGACAGTTTGTGCTGTTCTGTGAAGGGAGTAGTACATAGCATTGTACTAGATCTTCAGTTTCTTGGCAATTTCTCACATGGAATAGCCTTCATTTCTCAGAACAAGAATAGACTGACGAGTTTCAGAAAAAGTTATTTGTTTCTGGCCATTTTGAGCCTGTAATCGAACCCACAAATGATCATGCTCCAGATACTCAACTAGTCTAAAGAAGGCCAGTTTTATTGCTTCTTTAATCAGGACAACATAATTGCAAAAGGGTTTTCTAATGATCAATTAGCCTTTAAAAAATGATCAACTTGGATTAGCTAACACAACGTGCTATTGGAACACAGGAGTGATGGTTGCTGATAATGGGCCTCTGTACGCCTATGTAGATATTCCATAAAATAAATCTGCCGTTTCCAGCTACAATAGTCATTTACAACATTACCAATGTCGACACTGTATTTCTGATCAATTTGATGTTATTTTAGTGGACAAAAAAGGTGATTTTCTTTTAAAAACAGGGACATTTCTAAGTGACCCCAATCTTTTGAACGGTAGTGTATGTATAGAGTAATTGTTCTTTATTAACGTGTTCATGCTGGGCTCATCTTCAAAATACACTGTGGTCTCATCATGACTCCCTGCTTAAATAAAGATTAAATAAAAATGGTGTTTATCCATGATAATTCTTTATGTGTGTATTGTTATGTTCACATGGGTGAGGCAACTTTGTGCATTTTTTTATTGTCATATACTACTCATTCATTTATAAGACAGTAGGCCTGTAAGCATGCCGAAATGCTGAAACATTAGCACAATAACAAAGTGATACTTTTCACAATGTGCTGGAGTTTCTATAAGTTATACCTGGGCTTCCGGAATCGCCTTTCTGTCCTGGGGCACCAGGGTTACTGGGTATGCAGGGTAGGGTGTCACCTGCACAAGAGAAAGGCGGCATGGGGTAGGGTGAGGAGGACAAACAGGATGTCTTGCATAATGTTTTAGAAGTGCTTCTTAAATAATGTTATTTTTTGTCATGAAGGGGTGTTTCAGTTTACTCCAAAGTTATAATTGAGTGTGCATACATGTATTTTGTTCATCTACCACTCTTCATCCAGTGTAATAATACATACACAAAAATAACTCATAAATAGGTCATTTATGACCAACAGTAATGAATGCTGATTTCCAACCCTGATCTGTCTTTGTGTTTCACACAGACTGACAAGCTCCTTACCCCTGACTCCTTTGAGCCCAGGAGATCCCCTGAATCCTGGAGGTCCCTGGTCGCCTGGGAGTCCCCGTTCCCCCACGGCCCCAATCACATCAGGTCCTGGGGGGCCGACGGGTCCAGCAAGCCCTTTTGGCCCGTCATTACCTGGATACCCTCTCTCACCCGGGAAACCTGAGTAACTGTCACCCTGAGTGGAACCAATCAAACTTAGGCTGCATTCCAAATACAGAAAAGACACCCTCTCCCCTTAGCCCTCAAATTAAGTGGACACTTCTGGTGACGTATCATGACGTATGATGAGTTGACACTTGCAGGGCGAGGGAAGAATCAATACATTTTAAATGGACAGCTCTTGCCAGGATATTCGTCACTCGTTCGTCCCACAGTTGTGTTTTCAGTCATCATGGAACCACCGGTAGCTGTTGTGTGTGCTTTATATATGCTACAGTCAATTATGATTGCATTTCGTATCTTGGTTAGAAGACAACGCATCCACATCATCGAATACTAGCCACCTGACGATATCAGGTAAATCGAACTATCATTAGTTTTATGATATTTACATTCGTTTTTACGACTTCTCCATATTGATGTTGGTTTTATGTTTTGGATGATTTTTCTTAGTGGATGTACAATCATCGCGAATTGAATCATGGGATATTTCAGGCTTGTACAGAGTTGTACACTTGCATTGATAATTGTTTGGACCGACGGCACAGATGGCCGCGGGGATTCCCCCAAGGGCATAGGGCGAGGGTAAGTAGAGGAGGGAGTGTCTTTTATGTGTTTGAAACGCAGCCTTTGACTAGATGAGTCCATACTCACAAACTTTTGCTTAGACAGGAGGTTTAGACCTTTGGTCTAAATCGGCTAGCTGCTAAATTTTCTCATAGGCAAACCTGGCACAATTAGCCACTATGCTAAGTACGACCAGCTGATCAGAATGATTGTGTCCGATAACAAATTCCGTATCAGCCAATTTAAATCGTCTACGTTGAACCAACACTTTTTCATCAAAGCATCCTTAAAAGAAGTCCAATGGCACATTCTGTGAATCAAAAGTGTTAGTTTTAACCGCTTTGAATTGTAGAATTACATTTATTGTTTTAGTGTGTTGAGAAGGGAAGCGCAGCCAACAGATTGAAAATGTAGATTAAGAATGAATTTAATTAGTCTTTCTTCAACCTTGTAGACAAACACACTGCCAAGGCCTAATAATCATATTGAATAGACTATATTACATGGAAGTGTACACCTAAATGTACAACGTTTTATATGTATTTTAACAATCATCTACTTTGTCACATATGCATTTCTTGACTCGAGGACCAGCAGTGAAGCGTTCTTTCCTCAAAGAAACACCTTGCACGAGTCAATTTCAAACTCACAGTCATCGTATTTTGCCATCTCCGGGGTTACCGCCACCAGTTAGTTATAGCAGTTAAGGGGTACATTACAGTTATTTGACAAGACCACGAGCATCATCCACTTTTTTTTTATAACAATGTACGAATACAAACTTACACGTTATATAATTCTCCTACATCTTTATTCCTGTGAAATCACATGGATGTTTGTGAAACAAACAGGCAAAAACGTGTAATTTGGTCATACGTGTATATGTGAAATCGTGTCTTTTGAATTTTGTGTACTGTTAGTAGGCTAGCCGAGTCAAGGATGCATCAAGCAATATATATTGGCACACTCCAATTCTTGTTGCAGACCAAGAGTAACAAAGTAAACCTTGAAGTTGGAGGTTTTAGGATCTCATTATGATGAGGATTTGGGCATCTTAAAGAAACATTAGATCCATGCTTAGGGCCAGACTCCTAATTCCAGTTCCTTCTGTATTCCTTCTAAGTCACTAACAGTTTGAATATGGCTTTTGGTGTCCTTAATGACCTTGATAGACTCACCTCTGGGCCAGCGTCACCAGGCACACCCGGATTCCCTTCGTCTCCTCTCCTCCCAGTGAAGCCTGGACGACCAGCCAGCCCTGGGAGGCCAATGTCTCCCTTCACACCTAGAAACCAACCAGACTTTACACGCTTACATTGTAACTCACATCCAGTGGTCAAAAGAAAATAGTATTACAAGGACCTTCCCAGCAGACAGGGGACATTCAAAGGACACTTGGTGACCTTCATAGTAGGTCTGTTTTAGGGTTATGGCGAGATGTTATCCCAGCACGCCATTCTCTAGATCTAGGAGTCTTTTGCCTAGAGTTCCCTCTGTCATTGCGGACCAGGCCAGGATGTTTTTAGGGCGTTCTCAGGACATTCAGTGTATCAGTTGGCAGGATGTCTCCTGGTGGTCTCAAAGGAATATTCACCCCCCCCAAAGAAATTCTACACACCTACCTGGGCATCTGCACCCTCATTTCATTATATACCTCCTTCGAAAGTATTCAGAGCCCTTGACATTTTCCACATTTTGTTACTTTGCAGCCTTATTCTAAAATTGATTAAAATGTTTTTTTTTCCTTCAACAATCTTCACACAATACCCCATAATGATAAAGCAAAAATTACGCTACAAGTTTGGCACATCTGTATTTGGGAAGTTTCTCCCATTCCTCTCTGCAGATCCTCTCAAGCTCTGTCAGGTTGGATGGGGAGCATTGCTGCTCTCCAGAAATATTCGATCGGGTTCAAGTCCGGGGTCTGGCTGGGCCACTCAAGGACATTCAGAGACTTATCCCAAAGCCACACCTGCGTTGTCTTGGCTGTGTGCTTAGGGTCGTTGTCCTGTTGGAAGGTGGACCTTCACCCCAGTCTGAAGTCCTGAGCACTCTGGAGCAGGTTTTCATCAAGGATCTCTCTGTACTATAATCCATTCATCTTTGCCTCAATCCTGACTAATCTCCCAGTCCCTACAGCTGAAAAACATCCCCACAGCATGATGCTGCCACCACCATGCTTCACCGTAAGGATGGTGCCAGGTTTCCTCCACATGTGACGCTTGGCATTCAGGCCAAAGAGTTCAATATTGGTTTCATCAGACCAGAGAATCTTGTTTCTTATGGACTGAGAGTCTTTAAGGTACCTTTTGGCAATATCCAAGCGGGCTGTCATGTGCCTTTTACTGAGGAGTGGCTTCCGTCTGGCCATAAAGGCTGTAGAGATGGTTGTCCTTCTGGAAGGTTCTCCCATCTTCACAGAGGAACTTTAGAGCTCTGTCAGAGTGACCATTGGGTTCTTGGTCCCCTCCCTGAGCAAGGCCCTTCTCCCCCGATTGCTCAGTTTGGCCTGGCGGCCAGCTCTAGGAGGAGTCTTGGTGGTTCCAAACTTCTTCCATTTAAGCATGATGGAGGCCACTGTGTTCTTAGGGACCTTCAATGCTGCAGACCTTTTCATGGCACCTACCCCAGATCCGTGCCTTGACACATTCCTGTGTCAGAGCTCTACGGACAATTCATTTGACCTAATAGCTTGGTTTTTGCTCTGACATACACTGTCCAAGCAATTGAATTTAACCCATGTGGACTCCAATCAAGTTGTAGAAACATCTCAAGGATGAGCAATGGAAACAGGAGGAGCTCAATTGAGCTACATTTCGAGTCTCATAGCAAAGGCTCTGAATACTGAATAAGGTATTTCTGTTTTTTACATTTAAGAAATGAGCAAACATTTCTAAAAACCTGTTAAGCTGTGTCATTATGGGATATTGTGTGTAGATTGCTGAGGATTTTTTATTTATTTAATCATTTTTAGAATAAGGCTGTAACATATCAAAATGTTGAAAAAGTCAAGGGGTCTGTTACTGTTGCCCAGCCCATCAAGCCCTGATTGGTGAACTACTGATCCATTCACAGAGATTTGTCTGTTGGAAAGGTTAGGAACACCCAACTACAAGAACAGTGCTTAACATACAATATTTCCAATGTACATATTGACATACTTTGACATAAATGATTTCATTGTGAATGTTCATTTATACAGTAATTACTCTTCAACATGTCCTCATCTGGGATTTGAACTCACAACCTTTGAACTCACAACCATTACAATATTCCAGCTACCCCACCATTAGTGTTAATCAATTAGTACGATCTGCCCCCCAAAATAAAATAATAATAATACAAAAATATAATATATATATATAATCACGGTTTAATTTTTAATTTTTTTTTTTTTTAGAAATGCATTATGTGGGTTGAATGCTGTAACAACACAGAATAAAACAATTGATGGTATTTAGTATTTATACTGAAAATAAACAAACGCAATATGCAACAATTTCAAAGATTTGACTGAGTTACAGTTCATATAAGGAAATCAGTCAATTGAAATAAATTAATTAGGCCCGAATCTATGGATTTCCATGACTGGTCAGGGGTACAGCCATGGGTTGGCCTGAGAGGTCATAGGCCCACCCACTTGGCAGCCAGGCCCAGCCAATCAGAATAAGTTTTTCCCCACAAAAGAGCTTTATTACAGACATAAATATTCCTCAGCACCCCCCACCCCTCCTCAAATTATTCCACAGGTGAGGAAGCCGGATGTAGAGTTCCTGGGCTTCCTACTGCCAAATTCTCTAACACGATGTTGGAGGCAGCTTATGGTAAAGAAATGAACATAAAATTCTCGGAGCATTAATTTCTGTGCTATTGTGGCCTATTTACTGTCCCCAGCACAAGGTGCACCTGTGTAATGAGCATGCTGTTAAATCAGCTTCTTGATTTGCCACACCTGTCAGATGGATGGATAATCTTGGCAAAGGATAAATGCTCACTAACAGGGATGGTAACAAATCCCTCCACAAAATGTTAGAGAAATAAGCTTGTTGGGTGTATGGAAAACTTAAGGGATCTTTAATTTCAGTTCATGGGACCAACACTTTACATTTATATTTTTGTTCAGTATAAATACATCCAATGGCAAGATAGAATGTTCACATCGACCAATGAAAAGTCGCTCTTACCTTTAATGCATAGATAGATGTCACCTTTCTGACCTTTTGGACCCCGGACACCTGCAAATCCTGGGAAGCCCTATGAAATGGAAAAAAAATGTTTTAATCAACTCAACATTAACCAGGTTCTATTTGTTGTGTATAGCCTTGGCTAAGCATTGCAACTATAGGATCAGTTATGGTTGGGTAGGAGTTGTTCTAGAGGTTCCAATCGGCCTATAGGCAGGCTGCATGCTGCACGTAGGGCCCTGCAAATTGCAGGAGCCAAACATTTGACCTCTGTCATTGCCAACAAAGGGTATATAACAAAGTATTGAGATAAACGTTTGTTATTGACGAAATACTTATTTTCCACCATAATTTGCAAATAAATTCATTAAAAATCCTACAATGTGATTTTCTGGATTTTTTTTCTCATTTTGTCTGAAGTGTACCTATGATGAAAATTACAGGCCTCTCTAACCTTTTTAAGTGGGAGAACTTGCACAATTGGTGGCTGACTAAATACTTTTTTCCCCCACTGTATGTGAAATCGACTTGTTCTCTAAGTGTCACTATCCCCCAAAAGTTTGTGTGTTTGGTTATAGCTGTGGCCTCACACCAAAATACGCATTTGTTTGTCGTAGGGATCGCCCCCTTGCTGAACTGATAGAAGCGGTTGATACTATTCTGAATATTTTAAACATTTTCTGTCATCTGAATGAGTTTTATGAGATTTTTACTTGAATTGGCGTACACCGTACTCTGATCATTTTAAGAATATTTATTTTGACTTTAACCTGACTTTAGCCCCCACAAGTACCTATTGAGTGGTTTGCTAATGACATCAGTGATCACTTTCCTATTGTATGTATTAGAGATAACAAACATAAAAACATTGATCCTCGTATAATTATGAAGAGAAAACCTTGCACCATCCCTACGGTGAAGCATGGTGGTAGCAGCATCATGCTGTGGGGATGTTTTTCAGTGGCAGAGACTGGGAGACAAGTCAGGATCGAGGCAAAGATGAATGGAGCAAAGTACAGAGATCCTTGATGAAAACCTGCTCCAGAGCGCTCAGGACCTGGTGGGGCGATGGTTTTACCTTCCAACAGGACAACAACCCTAACACACGGCCAAGACAATGCAGGAGTGGCTTTGGGACAAAGCAGGAGTGGCCCAGCCAGAGCCTGGACTTGAACCTGATTGAACATCTCTGGAGACACCTGAAAATAGCTGTGCAGCGATGCTCTCCATCCAACCTGACAGAGCTTGAGAGGATCTGCAGAGAACACTGGGAGAAACTCCCCAAATAAAAGTGTGCCAAGCTTGTAGCGTCATACTCAAGACGAGTCAATGCTGTAATTGCTGTGAAAGGTGCTTCAGCAAAGTACTGAATAAAGGGTCTGAATACTTATGTAAATGTGATATATATATATTTTTTAATAGATTTGCAAACATTTCTGAAAACCTGTTTTTGCTTTGTCATTATGGGGTATTGTGTATAGAATGATGAGGGAAAAAACGATGTAATATATTTTATAATAAGGCTGTAACGTAACAAAATGTGGATAAAGTCAAGGGCTCTGAATTCTTTCTTAATGCACTGTATATTGATGTGTATAATGTATATTGATGTCCATTTAGTGTATACAGGGCTCATCTGTAAAATAGATCTTGGTCTCAGCATGACACTGTCAAAATAAAGGTTAAATAAAAATATAGCTTTTCCTGATCTGTACACAGGGTCAGGAAAAACTCTTGGTCTTAGTCTTGGTCCGTCAATAAAGGAACACTGACAATGATACTCACGTCTGCCCCACTTCTTCCTATGTCTCCGGGAAAACCAATGTCACCCCTCGGGCCTGGTGCCCCACAAAGTCCTCGTAACCCTGGCAATCCAGGAATCCCCATAAAGCCAGGGTCTCCCTTTGAAGGCTGGAGGAGCTCACAATCACAATCACCATCAATTCCTAAAAACAATGAGACAAAGTGAATAAGTAAGATACAGGATTAGGGTTTCACTCATTTGTCAAAGGGGCCAATTACAGATATTGACATGATTCAAGGGGCCAGAAAATGGTGCACCATTCTTAATTATTTAATGTATGGTGGGCCACATTAAATTGGCTTGCAGGCCACATTTGGCCGGTGGGACGGACATATGTTGTGTTCTGAAACCCATGGAATACAAAAAGGCATAGAATACAGATGCAGGATCTTAATTTGATACGTTTTTTTGTGGATAAGAATATTTCTGCTTAGCAGGACATGCAAACTTGTCGTGTATTTGATTTTTAAAAAGGGTTCTAAAGTTTGTAATTTCCACATTGAAATTTCAGACTTGATTTGGGTTTGCCCTAACAAAAAATGTATCAACTCCTGTAAAAATGTACATTCATTCTAATCCACATAACAATTCACATTTTCTGTTGCTGCAGGACTGTTTTCCTGCTGTAGTAAACTAGCTTGAATTAAGATCCTACACCTGTATGAGAAAGGTACAGGATAGCAGTGTACAATAGCAGCCTACACACCGAGTGTACACACATTAGGAACACCTGCTCTTTCCATGCCATAGACTGACCAGGTTAATCCAGCTGAAATCTATGATCCCTCATTGATGTCCCCTATTAAATCCACGTATTTATTTTAGTCAGGTCTAAAGGAACATTATGATGTTAAGAACATGTATTTCAAAGGAACAGAATAGGAGTTGGTCTAATGTATGTTATCTGGCTACGTTCCATGCCATAGGCTGTAGTCTTATTTATTTAGCTGACATGAAGTCCTGTGCCATTATTTTATTTTATATGATTTTATAGTAAGAAATTCTTACACTGAATACACGGAACAAATATATAAACTCATCAAAGCAACAATTTCAAAGATTTTACTGAGTTATAGTTCATATAAGGTAATCAGTCAAATGAAATGCGTAAATTAAACTCTTAATCTATGGATTTCACATACAGATTTGCATCTGTTGGTCACAGATACCTTAAAAAAAAACAAGGTGCGTGGATCAGAAAACCAGTCGTCAGTATCTGCTGTGATCGCCATTTACCTCATGCAGCGCGACACATCTCCTTTGCATTGAGTTGATCAGGTGGTTCATTGTGGCAGAGGCACGTACAAAGCTCTCCCTCACCCTCCATTTGGTAAATCTGACCATAATTCTATCCTCCTGATTCCCTCTTACAAGCAAAACTAAAGCAGGAAGCACCAGTGACTTGGTCAATAAAGAAGTGGTCAGATGACACAGATACTAAGCTACATTACTGTTTTGCTAGCACAGACTGAAATATCAAATCAAATCAAATGTATTTATATAGCCCTTGGTACATCAGCTGATATCTCAAAGTGCTGTACAGAAACCCAGCCTAAAACCCCAAACAGCAAGCAATGCAGGTGTAGAAGCACGGTGGCTAGGAAAAACTCCCTAGAAACGCCAAAACCTAGGAAGAAAACCAGAGAGGAACCATGCTATGTGGGGTGGCCAGTCCTCTTCTGGCTGTGCCATCGGGATTCTTCCGATAGCATTGAGGAGTACACCACATCAGTCACTGGCTTCATCAATTTTTTTTTTTTTTTTTATTTATTTCACCTTTATTTAACCAGGTAGGCTAGTTGAGAACAAGTTCTCATTTGCAACTGCGACCTGGCCAAGATAAAGCATAGCAGTGTGAACAGACAACACAGAGTTACACATGGAGTAAAACAATTAGCAAGTCAATAACACAGTAGAACAAAAAAAATGGGCAGTCTATATACAATGTGTGCAAAAGGCATGAGGAGGTAGGCGAATAATACAATTTTGCAGATTAACACTGGAGTGATAAATGATCAGATGGGCATGTACAGGTAGAGATATTGGTGTGCAAAAGAGCAGAAAAGTAAATAAATAAAAACAGTATAAAAACAGTATGGGAATGAGGTAGGTGAAAAGGGTGAGCTATTTACCTATAGACTATGTACAGCTGCAGCGATCGGTTAGCTGCTCGGATAGCTGATGTTTGAAGTTGGAGAGGGAGATAAAAGTCTCCAACTTCAGCGATTTTTTTTCGTTCCAGTCACAGGCAGCAGAGTACTGGAACGAAAGGCGGCCAAATGAGGTGTTGGCTTTAGGGATGATCAGTGAGATACACCTGCTGGAGCGCGTGCTACGGATGGGTGTTGCCATCGTGACCAGTGAACTGAGATAAGGCGGAGCTTTACCTAGCATGGACTTGTAGATGACCTGAGCCAGTGGGTCTGGCGACGAATATGTAGTGAGGGCCAGCCGACTAGAGCATACAAGTCGCAGTGGTGGGTGGTATAAGGTGCTTTAGTGACAAAACGGATGGCACTGTGATAGACTGCATCCAGTTTGCTGAGTAGAGTGTTGGAAGCCATTTTGTAGATGACATCGCCGAAGTCGAGGATCGGTAGGATAGTCAGTTTTACTAGGGTAAGCTTGGCAGCGTGAGTGAAGGAGGCTTTGTTGCGGAATAGAAAGCCGACTCTGGATTTGATTTTTGATTGGAGATGTTTGATGTGAGTCTGGAAGGAGAGTTTGCAGTCTAGCCAGACACCTAGGTACTTATAGATGTCCACATATTCAAGGTTGGAACCATCCAGGGTGGTGATGCTAGTCGGGCATGCGGGTGCAGGCAGCGATCGGTTGAAAAGCATGCATTTGGTTTTACTCGCGTTTAAGAGCAGTTGGAGGCCACGGAAGGAGTGCTGTATGGCATTGAAGCTCGTTTGGATAGCACAGTGTCCAATGACGGGCCGAAAGTATATAGAATGGTGTCGTCTGCGTAGAGGTGGATCAGGGAATCGTCCGCAGCAAGAGCAACATCATTGATATATACAGAGAAAAGAGTCGGCCCGAGAATTGAACCCTGTGGCACCCCATAGAGACTGCCAGAGGACCGGACAGCATGCCCTCTGATTTGACACACTGAACTCTGTCTGCAAAGTAATTGGTGAACCAGGCAAGGCAGTCATCCGAAAAACCGAGGCTGTTGAGTCTGCCGATAAGAATTTGGTGATTGACAGAGTCGAAAGCCTTGGCGAGGTCGATGAAGACGGCTGCACAGTACTGTCTTTTATCGATGGCGGTTATGATATCATTTAGTACCTTGAGTGTGGCTGAGGTGCACCCGTGACCGGCTCGGAAACCAGATTGCACAGCGGAGAAGGTACGGTGGGATTCGAGATGGTCAGTGACCTGTTTGTTGACTTGGCTTTCGAAGACCTTAGATAGGCAGGGCAGGATGGATATAGGTCTATAGCAGTTTGGGTCCAGGGTGTCTCCCCCTTTGAAGAGGGGGATGACTGCGGCAGCTTTCCAATCCTTGGGGATCTCAGACGATATGAAAGAGAGGTTGAACAGGCTGGTAATAGGGGTTGCGACAATGGCGGCAGATAGTTTCAGAAATAGCGGGTCCAGATTGTCAAGCCCAGCTGATTTGTACGGGTCCAGGTTTTGCAGCTCTTTCAGAACATCTGCTATCTGGATTTGGGTAAAGGAGAACCTGGAGAGGCTTGGGTGAGGAACTACGGGGGGCGGAGCTGTTGGCCGAGGTTGGAGTAGCCAGGCGGAAGGCATGGCCAGCCGTTGAGAAGTGCTTATTGAAGTTTTCGATAATCATGGATTTATCGGTGGAGACCGTGTTTCCTAGCCTCAGTGCAGTGGGCAGCTGGGAGGAGGTGCTCTTGTTCTCCATGGACTTCACAGTGTCCCAGAACTTTTGGAGTTGGAGCTACAGGATGCAAACTTCTGCCTGAAGAAGCTGGCCTTAGCTTTCCTGACTGACTGCGTGTATTGGTTCCTGACTTCCTGAACAGTTGCATATCACGGGGGCTATTCGATGCTATTGCAGTCCGCCACAGGATGTTTTTGTGCTGGTCGAGGGCAGTCAGGTCTGGAGTGAACCAAGGGCTGTATCTGTTCTTGGTTCTGCATTTTTTGAACGGAGCATGCTTATCTAAAATGGTGAGGAAGTTACTTTTAAAGAATGACCAGGCATCCTCAACTGACGGGATGAGGTCAATGTCCTTCCAGGATACACGGGCCAGGTCGATTAGAAAGGCCTGCTCACAGAAGTGTTTTAGGGAGCGTTTGACAGTGATGAGGGGTGGTCGTTTGACTGCGGCTCCGTGGCGGATACAGGCGATGAGGCAGTGATCGCTGAGATCCTGGTTGAAGACAGCGGAGGTATATTTGGAGGGCCAGTTGGTCAGGAAGACGTCTATGAGGGTGCCCTTGTTTACAGAGTTAGGGTTGTACCTGGTGGGTTCCTTGATGATTTGAGTGAGATTGAGGGCATCTAGCTTAGATTGTAGGACTGCCGGGGTGTTAAGCATATCCCAGTTTAGGTCACCTAACAGAACAAACTCTGAAGCTAGATGGGGGGCGATCAATTCACAAATGGTGTCCAGGGCGCAGCTGGGAGCTGACGGGGGTCGGTAGCAGGCGGCAACAGTGATAGACTTGTTTCTGGAGAGAGTAATTTTCAAAATTAGTAGTTCAAACTGTTTGGGTATGGACCTGGAAAGTATGACATTACTTTGCAGGCTATCTCTGCAGTAGACTGCGACTCCGCCCCTTTGGCAGTTCTATCTTGACGGAAGATGTTATAGTTGGGTATGGAAATCTCTGAATTTTTGGTGGCCTTCCTGAGCCAGGATTCAGACACGGCAAGGACATCAGGGTTAGCAGAGTGTGCTAAAGCAGTGAGTAAAACAAACTTAGGGAGGAGGCTTCTGATGTTGACATGCATAAAACCAAGACTTTTTCGATCACAGAAGTCAACAAATGAGGGTACCTGGGGGCATGCAGGGCCTGGGTTTACCTCCACATCACCCGCGGAACAGAGAAGGAGTAGTATGAGGGTGCGGCTAAAGGCTATCAAAACTGGTCGCCTAGAGCGTTGGGGGCAGAGGATAAGAGGAGCAGGTTTCTGGGCATGGTAGAATAAATGCATTGATGATGCCGTCCCCACAGTGACCGTACCTACATACCCCAACCAGAAGCCGTGGATTACAGGCAACATCCGCACTGAGCTAAAGGGTAGAGTTGCCGATTTCAAGGAGCGAGACTCTAACCAGGACCCTTATAAGAAATGTAAGTAAGACCTTTAAACTGGTCAACATTCACCAAGCCGCAGGGCCAGACATTTACAAGGATGTGTTCTCCAAGCAAGCGCTGACCAACTGGCAAGTGTCTTCACGGACATTTTCAACCTGTCCCTGACTGAGTCTGTAATATCAACATGTTTGAAGCAGACCACCATAGTGCCTGTGCCCAAGAACACTAAGGCCTTAGGGGCGGCAGGTAGCATAGTGTTTAGAGCATTGGGCCAGTAACCAAAAGGTTGCTAGATCGAATCGCTGACAAGGTAAAAATCTGTTATTCTGCCCCTGAACCAGGCAGTTAACCCACTGTTCCTAGGCTGTCATTGTAAATAAGAATTTGTTCTTTAGCCATGATGTGCTTTGAAAGGCTGGTCATGGCTCACATCAACACTATTATCCCAGAAACCCTAGACCCACTCCGATTTACATGCCACCCCAACAGATCCACAGATGATGCAATCCCTATTGCACTCCACACTGCCCTTTCCCACCTGGACAAAAGGAACACCAACATGAGAATGCTATTCATTGACTACAGCTCAGTGTTTAACACCATAGTGCCCTAAAAGCTCATCACTAAGCTAAGGACCCTGGGACTAAACACCACCCTCTGCAACTGGATCCTGGACTTCCTGATGACCGTCCCCAGGTGGTAAGGGTAGGTAACAACACATATGCCACGCTGATCCTTAACACGGGTGCCCCTCAGAGGTGCGTGCTCAGTCCCTTCCTTTACTCCATGTTCACCCATGACTGCATGGCCAGGCACGACTTCAACACCATCATTAAGTTTGCAGACGACACAACAGTGGTAGGCCTGATCACAGACAACGTTGAGACAGTTTATAGGGAGGAGGTTACAGAACTAGCCGTGTGGTGCCATGATAACAACCTCTCCCTCAACGTGATCAAGACAAAAAAGATGATTGTAGACTACAGGAAAAGGAGGACCGAGCACACGCCCATTCTCATTGACGGGGCTGTAGTGGAGCAGGTTGAGCGCTTCAAGTTCCTTGGTGTGCACATCACCAACTAACTATCATGGTCCAAACACACCAAGACAGTCATGAAGAGGGCACAGCAAAGCCTTTCCTACCCAGGAGACTGAAAAGACTTGGCATGGGTCCTCAGATCCTCAAAACGTTCTACAGCTGCACCAAAGAGAGCATCACTGCCTGGTATGGCAACTGCTCGGCCTCCGACCCCAAGGCTCTACATAGTGTAGTGTGTACGGCCCAGTACGTAACTGGGGCCAAGCTTCCTGCCCTCCAGGACCTCTATACCAGGCAGTGTCAGAGGAAGGCCCTAAAGATGGTCAAAAACTCCAGCCACCCAAGTTCTCTCTACTAACGCACAGCAAGCAGTACCGGAGCAACAAGTCTAGATCTTCTTAACAGCTTCTACCTTCTACCTTCTAGCCATAAGACTCATGAACAGCTAATCAAATGGCTACGCAGACTATTTGCATTGTCCCCCCCTCCTCTTTTGCACTGCTGCTACTCTCTGTTTAATGCATAGTCACTTTAACTCTACCTACATGTACATATTACCTCAATTACCTCGACTAACATTGTGAACCCGCAAATTGACTCTGTACCGGTACCCCCTGTATATAGCCTCCCTACTGTTATTCTACTGCTGCTCTTAATTATTTGTTATTTTTATTTATTTTTAAAATTTTTATTAAAACTGCATTGTTGGTTAACTTCTTGGTGACAGGGGGCAGTATTTTCACGTCCGGATGTAAAATGCATGCCCAAATTCAACTGCCTGCTACTCATCCCCAGAAGATAAGATATGCATATTATTAGTATTTGGAATTGGAAAGAAAACACTCTGAAGTTTATATATTAGTATTAGGATTTAGATATATATACGAGTATATTAGTTTTAGAAAACACTCTTAAGTTTCTAAAACGGTTTGAATCATGTCTGTGAGTATAACAGAACTTATTTAGCAGGTGAAACCCCGAGGACAAGCCATTCAGACATTTTTTTTTGAGGTCACTCTCTTTTCAATGGATTTTCATTGGGAATCCAGATTTCTAAGGGACCTTCTTGCAATTCCTATTGCTTCCACTGGATGTCAACAGTCTTTAGAAATTGATTGAGGTGTCACGACTCCTTCCGAGGGTGGCTCCCCTTCCTGTTCAGGGGGCGCTCGGCGGTCGTCGTCACCGGCCTACTAGCTGCCACGGATCCTTTTTCCCCTTTCTGTTTATTTGTTTCACCTGTTTGTGTTTTAGGCTGATTAGTTGGGCTTTATTTACCAGTAGACCCGACTGCTCTTTGTGCGGGATTGTTTTGTGTAACTTGTGTGCACGTCTGTGGGTTACATGTTTCCTATTTCGTGGGTTTCATTTCAGTCCCCGTGTTTGGGGCATTTGTTTTGTTGTGCGCCCTGTGTTTTCGTGGGGGTGGTTTATGTTCGCCGTTTTGTGCATTAAATATAGCACTACCCTGAACTCTCTGCTTCCTGCGCCTGACTTCTCACCCACTATACCCAGTACGTTACATGAGGTTATTCCTTTGTGTAATGAAGAAGTACGGCCATCTTGAACGAGGGTCACTTGAAGTGTACTGTTAGATAGAGGAGCATGACCAGAAAGCATGCCTCAGTTTGTTTTCTTCCTGTATTGAACACAGATCATCCCGTCTTCAATTTTATTGATTACTTACGTTAAAAAATACCTAAAGTTCTATTACAAAAGTAGTTTGAAATGTTTTGGCAAAGTTTACAGGTAACGTTTGAGATATTTTGCAGTCACGTTGAGCAAGTTGGAACCGGTGTTTTTCTGGATCAAACGTGCCAAATAAATGTATTTTTTGGATATATATCGACGGAATTAATCGAACAAAAGGACCATTTGTGATGTTTATGGGACATATTGGAGTGCCAACAAAAGAAGCTCATCAAAGGTAAGGCATGAATTATATTTATATTCTGCGTTTTGTGTCGCGCCTGCAGGGTTGAAATATGGTTTCTCTCTTTGTTGACGGAGGTGCTATCCTCAGATAATAGCATCGTTTGCTTTCGCCAAAAAGCCTTTTTGAAATCTGACATGTTGGCTGGATTCACAACAAGTGTAGCTTTAATTTGCTATCTTACATGTGTGATTTAATGAAAGTTAGATTTTTATAGTAATTTATTTTAATTTGGCGCACTGCATTTTCCCTGGCTTTTGACCAGGTGGTACGCTAGCGTCCCACATATCCCAGAGAGGTTAAGGGCTTGTAAGTAAGCATTCCACTGTAGGGTCTACTACATCTGTTGTATTCGGCGCATGTGACAAATATAATTTGATTAGATTTTTTTATTTATTTGCTGTGCGAAGTTGATGGATATTGGCAGGAACTGGAACACGCTGTCTACACGTCAATCCAGAGCATCCCAAACATGCTCAATGGGTGACGTGTCTGGTGAGTATGCAGGCCATGGAAGAACAGCAAAATGTTCAGATTCCAGGAATTGCGTACAGATCCTTGCAACATGGGGCTGTGCATTATCATGCTGAAACATGAGGTGATGGCGGCGGATGAATGGCACGACAATGGGCCTCGGGATCTCATGCCCAGACAGGTGATATTCTGCCCAAACTCTCTATGCCATGGGTTCTCCAACCCTGTTGCAGCTACCCAGTGCTTCATTTGGCAAACCAAGTGAAATCTGTTTGGGAACATCGATAGTAACATGTTTTCGGCAAACAAAACATATTTCACTAAAACGTTGACAGCTCCTCTGCACACTCGAGAAATGAATAAAGGAAAGAGAGGAGGAAATGGAAACACATGGTGGTGAGACATTCTGTATAGCTGAAGGTAATGTGTCACCCAATGAATTATAAAAATATAAAACATTCTCTATTACAAGGCTATTCAAAATCAAATACAAATTCACTATAAGTGTAGGCAAACTGTAAGCCATCCGCACTTTTCAACGAACCAACAGCATTGCCTAGGGCAGCATTTCCCAAACTCGGTCCTCGGGACCCCAAGGGGTGCATTCCGATGATCAAAGCTTGATGATTAGTTGATTATTTAAATCGGCTGTGTATTGCTATGGCAAAAAAAAAATTGTGCATCCCTTGGGGCCCAGAGGACCGAGTTTGGGAAACCCTTGCCTAGGGCTATACGCTGTCTCCCAGACTCGTGTATAGACATTTTGGAGCATAGCATAAGGTAACCAGTCCATCCAGTATGCATAATAATACAGTCCACACTCGAAGGCGATAACTCATATGTATTTAATTTTGGATTATGAAACCAAGACATCGTAAATCAGTTTTGTTATTCTGCCATTCGCAGTATGTATTGGCGATGTATTGTATAACGGCACAATCAGAAATTTTATTCCAGGTTTTTTGGGACTTGGGCTCATAAGCCTATGCACATGCATATGCTCTAATATGCTTATGGGTGTTTTGAATTAATCATCACCTTAGAAAGTGCTGTCCATTTCATTGTGTTAGGCTTTGAAAACAACATCCACAGCAACCGTCTTTTACACTCAGTTTCAACCTGCTGTTGAATTTCTTTCTTCAAATTGATCCTCACAAGTGAGTTTTAAAAGCAAAACACTGTTTTGATGTAAGTGTTTGACGTAATTTGTTATTGTATTTACATTGATGTCAGTGGTTAGAGGGACAATAGAGCACTGAGTACCAGACCATTAGGACCTGATGGTAGTTAGCACGTTGGGTACTACCAAAGCATGTCCAGAGTGCATGTGGAATTTTACCGCGGTCATGACTCATGACTGCCGGTGTGGCGGTAATACAGTCACTGCAACAGCCCTAGACACATGTTCTAATAATTCCACATGAATAAATCCATGTTACATAACAACTCACCTTTGCTACCAGGGAACCCTGCAGATCCAGGAGGACCTTGATCTCCATCTGCTCCAGGCTCTCCTGGTGAACCAGGGGTGCAGTACGTACCTGCAGCACAACCATGATTACACACCTTAATCGAATATCCCAAAGGCTGAGTGAAGACGTACACAAATATTTTGAGAGATCAATTCAATAGAATCCACAGTGCACTATTCATACAGTATGTTTTTATCCTATGGTCAAATTAAATCATTGTTTTGGGTACTGTAAAAATGACTGCTACTACAATGCAGACTCCCCTCAAAGGAATTCCAGGATCTAATAAAGTGCATGTCTAAATGATGGTGTTTATCTTGAGAATATCTTGAGAATTAATTCAAACCAGTGAAGCAGGAGTGCTCACCTCCACAACCTATGTGGCGCCCACCCAACACACATCACAAGACACACGATGATGTCATACGAGGAGCACACACAGAATGATGACATCATCCAGGGTGGGACACAATGATGACATCATTGCAGGAGACACAAAGGCATGCAGATCAGACATAGGCTTAGCAAAACAAACACAAGTGGAATATTAGCTGACAAGATGATGAAAAATGGAAGCAAACTACACTCATAGAATTAGTGGTGACTCGAGGAATCCTGGTGATCCTCAAGGAACCCCTGGAGTTCCTCAAGGAACCATTGGTATATTTGCACCTTTGGTTAGTTGAGGGGTTCTTGGAGGAACCTTTAATGTTTCGATGTAGCAAAGGGTTCCTAGAATAACCATGGACTACAGGCATGGCTTAGTAGGGGCATGGCTTTCAAATGTCACTTTTAATGTCATTCCTGTTCATCTGTTCTGTTGTATTGGTTGAACAGTGACAGGTTTGTATCTTCAATACATACTGAGGTGTAGGAGTTCCTCAAGAGCATATGCAAATCCTATAGTTGGAATAGTTACCACTTTATTACTCATCAGTAATGTTAATAATGTGAATATTATATTAGAATTTGTAATATGCCTAAATATTCAAGGAACATTTTAATTTGCAGTGTACAAACTTAACATGATTGAACAGGAATAGAGACCCACAGTGGAGGTGTCATAATACTCATAAAACCTAGCGGTCAAACAGGGAAATGGTTTTAACCATTTTTCCACCATGCATTTTTTCTATGGGGGATATTAGAAAAACTTAAAATAAGGGCTGTGTTTGTGTATGCTTACCCTGACGTGACATTTTGATAACCATGTAAATCTTTCCGGGACAAGGTGACTTTTATCAATATATTCGGCATAATTTACTCTCAGATTCAAAAATGCTAATTAGCATCAAAGTAGACAAAGTAAGACTACAAATCCCTGCAAGCTCCTGCACAACATCTCTAGCTGGCACCTTTGCTAACAGGTACATTTAAGGAATGTAGCCAATTTATTCATTACTATATTTAGCGAGCAATAGATAGTTAATCCAGAGATTCTTACCTTTGCCTCTATTTGGCAGTGTCACGTTCTGTCCATCGTTCGTATGTGTTTTCCTTGTTTTAGTGTTGGTCAGGACGTGAGCTGGGTGGGCATTCTATGTTGTGTGTCTGGTTTGTCTATTTCTATGTTTGGCCTGATATGGTTCTCAATCAGAGGCAGGTGTTAGTCATTGTCTCTGATTGGGAACCATATTTAGGTAGCCTGTTTTGTGTTGGGTTTTGTGGGTGATTGTTCCTGTCTCTGTGTTTGCACCAGATAGGACTGTTTAGGTTTTCACTTTTCTTGTTTTGTATAGTCTGTTCATGTATAGTCGTCTTTATTAAAAACATGAATAACCACCACGCTGCATTTTGGTCCGCCTCTCTTTCACCAGAAGAAAACCGTTACAGGCAGTCTCGTCTAGATCATCATGGCATTTGTAGTTCTTTCTGATAGTCACATTAACAACTAATTAGCATTTCATTGGTTGGGGTCAAATACAGGCGAATATATTGATAAAAGTCACCTTGTCTGAGAGAGATTTACATGGTTATCAAAACGTCATGTTAGGGTAAGCCTACACAAAACACTGACCTTATTTTAAGTGTTTCTAAAATCCCCTATGGGAAAAATTTATGGTAGAAAAACGATTGGAACCATTTCCCTGTTTGACCGCTAGGTTTTATGGGTATTATGACTCATACTGTGGTACTCTATGTCATTTACTCAATGGGGTGGCCAAAAATAACTACCTGAAAGCCATGCCTTCAATAAGCAATGCCTCCAATCTTCCGATAGGTTGCCACGTCTACAATATATTTTTTTAAAGGTTCAAAATCGAACCCCTCCCATTACAAAAAGGTTCCTGTTTCAACCATTACAGACGGGTTTCTCGAAGACCCTTTCCACCCCCACAGGCTCCTTTACTTCTAAGAGTGTACACACAACAACATTGCAATACAAGCTGTAAATAACTTAATAACATTATCTACAGTACCAACACGAGTTCCACATTCACAAGCCAGAACTGAGTCTACAGTAGGTGTTGAGTGTTTAAATCCACATTCAGATGCTATGACAATGAATGCATCGAATATCAAAAGATTAGTAGAAGACAGGCTATGTTCTATGAGAGAAGTGCAGGAGATGGGGACAAAATGCACTTGAGGTTACAAACCTGGGGGGCCGCGCTCTCCTTTCAGACCACTGAGGCCTGCTGTGCCCGGTTTACCAGGCTCTCCGGGTGTAGGCCCGTTCTGGTAGTGCATCCCTGGCTCTCCTTTAACCCCCTTGGTGCCAGTCATCCCTATTGGGCCAGGCTCACCATTGGTACCTGAGGAGAGGCAGCATGGCATGGTAAGGTAGAGTTACAGTACAAAGACCTTATTAGACACACACGCACATGTATATAAACAAGCACGCTCACACTGGGGCTGAACTGTATTTTGTGATGGGGGGTATTAGTACTGGCCAGGGGACTTTTGGGTCACTGACCAGGTATTGATACCCCAGGCAGTCCTTGGCGGCCGTGCATCCCCATCTCCCCAACATCTCCAGGTGGTCCTGGTCTTCCAGGCAGCCCCGACTCCCCTGGCATCCCTGAAACAACAGGTTACCATGGGAGTCACAATTACTGCATTAAATGGGTTATAGTTGTAACTCTTCACTAGCTATATAGGTTTCCAACCAATTGGCAATAGACAGCAAATATTCTCAAATCTGCATAAAGAATATGCACATTTTCCAACCAGCTGTGTGTTTCCACCAAACTGACGTGTTGCAGATAAAATCAGTGCGTGATCTACTTTTTTCCTTACGTTTTCATGTACCAAATAAAAAATGTAAGTTCAATGTGTTTTTATCGCACTTTCAACTCTACTGATAAATAGCAAATGTGCCTATTCTGGTCTTGCACATGCCCTCTAGCCAACAGCTCACAGATACAGCGCAGGTAACTTCCTCTGAGTTTATGTGCATGGGTTATTTTTGGTTGATTGTTCTAGATCCTTAAGTGAGGAGTGTCAGCATGTATATAAAGACACTAGACCTCCATAGTCCATTATTTAAAGATTATAATGCTGAATCACATGTCTTGGAGGCATATCTCACTTTGATACAACCAGTGGAAGAAATGTCTAGAAACATTTTCTCAAATGTTTTCTTCAAGTTTCATTATGGATGAGCCATACTACTAAATGTAAATAGTAATCAAACCATGGAGTTCTAGTGTGGTTCTAGATATAACCTGCTATTGGTTCTACCTGGAATCCAGTGTAGAAAGTTATTCATGAGAGGGTTCTGCAAAGCACCAGACATGGTTCCCTTACAGGGACAAATCAAATAACCCTTTTTTAATGTATGGGTTCTAAGTAGCACCAAAAAGGGTTCCTACTTAGAACACTGGTGCTACCTAAACCCCTCTCATGATGGTTCTACATAGAACCATTATAAACAGGTTCTCCAAGGCCTCAAAAAGAGTTACCCTACAGGAACAATGAGAATTCAATTTTAAAAAACAGTTTTTGGTACTAACTGGAACCTTTTTTCTAAGTGCATGAAAAACATGATCAGTTGATTTGATATCTGGGATAGTGTGAATGGATGTTACAACCTGCACAGGTATTTGATTTATTTCTAAGAACGACACATCCATAAAGACTAACTAACGAGAGTGACATATCTTATCACAGTTGTTTTATGAAAATCAGTTTTATCAAGGTGTTTTAGTGATACAGTGAATTTTATTAATAGACAATGTGCTCACCTCTACAAGCTGTACGGCGGTCATGTAACACACACCCCGACCCACAAGACACACGATGATGATGTCATGCCAGGGGGAAAAACAATGATGACATCATGCCAGGACACACACACACAATATGCCCACAAAGTCCCATTCTCCTTTATCGTTTAGTCAATCAGTCTTTCCCTTTCAGTTTCCTTACGAGTGAGTCTCAGTAGAGATCCGGGGAGTGTTACAGAAATCATGTCTTTCATCAGCTTCTACCCGGAAATGTAATTTGACTAGATTGCCTATTTATTTTGGAGGGTTTAAAACATTGTACTACATTTAAACAGTACAAAGCCCCGAGGATAACACATGAAAGCACTATACAAAACTTATTTCCAATGTAGTCAATGAGCTAAATAAAATGCCATTATCATGTTTGTCACCATTCTTGGAGTGGAACTGAACCGATGGAGAGAGGGAGCAACTAAATGGAAGAGGAGAATGGTAAACGGGCTATTGACCATGCCAGCATGCAGTGCATTTTTTTTTTAACATAACGTAGGTTCTTAGAGAACCATGGAGTTAAGTATGCTATGTGGTTTTTATTTTTTGCCTTGGAAAATCCAGGTTTGTGTGAGAACATTTGTTTTTAGATCACTCATATCACTATGTTAGGTCCCATGCTTGAGAAAACTCGGAGTCTAATGTAAAGCTAAGACACAGTAACATCCATGGGTTAGTGAGAGTATTAATCTACTACGATGTCACTAAAGGGTCAATGGTGTCCAGAGGACTGTATATGTTGAAAACAAAGCACTTACCTGTATAATTAACCTGCCTGAACTCTGTCAGTCCTTTGGGACCAAGATCTCCTTGGAACCCCTTGGAGACATTTACAAAGATATCACATTAACGTCACGTCACATAAGATACTAAATAACACCACATTAATGAAAATCAAATGGGTGATCTCAGTAAGATTGGATGGGGAATAGTTAAGAGTTAAGCGTTGCTTTCTGAAATATATTTTCAAGTATTTTCTGACTTTATTGAACAGATAAAGAGAGAGATTGACAGTGGGGAAAGGTAGAGAGAGGTTGTGTCAAAGGGCAGTAGGCCAGATTCAAACCTATGCCGACACCGTACAGAGAGCGCTGTTTTCTACAGTGAGACCGGCTAACCTTGGGTCCCTCCGTTCCTATCAGACCAGGTAGGCCAGGGCTCCCGAGGATCCCCTGAACATATGAGAAATCATGGTAATTAGAGCACAATCAACACACACACACAGTTGTATTTAATATGGTGACGAAACTGCTGCATACCTTTACACCAGGTGGCCCAGGGAAGCCAGGATATCCAGGAAGACCCTAATAACACAATAACATACTATTGTTATCCACTATACGTGCAGTGCTGTAAAGTAACTCAGTAAAAATACTTTGAAGTACTACTTAACTCGTTTTTTGGGGGGTATCTGCACTTTACTACTAATATTTTTGACAACTTTTACTCCACTACATTCCTAATGAAAATATATACTGTTTACCTCCATACATTTTCCCTGACACCCAAAAGGACTGGAAAATGGACAGGAAAATGACATTTAATGATACTTAAGTATATTCTAGCATTTAATATTGCTTTTGACACTTACGTAAATTTAAAACTAGACTTTTATTAAAGTAGTACTTTACTGGGTGACTTTCACTTTCTATTAACATGTCTTTACTTTTACTCAAGTATGACGATTGGATACTTTTTCCACCACTGCCTATGTGTTACAGTAAAGAGATGAGTAGCTTGAGTAAGGCGGTCTTTTTGAGTGTAGGCCTGTGATGTTGTGTATGCACCACAAGATGGTGATCCCCTGCAGGCATTTTGTTTCAAAACATGTGGCCCTGAAATGCAAAGAAGTAGGAGCAGGGCAGGAAAGCTCTGCACAAAGTAAAAGCTTCTTAGAAGTGAGAGGAAACCCATAAGAGTGACCACGTCCGATAGGGAAAGTACAGGTTAGGCATTAGGGTCCTTTTCCAATACACTCTCAGCTTAAAACATCATCATACAGTAGTTTGAATGGAAAACTAAAGATTCCTTGGGTGAAATATATATTCCAAATCTAATGTAATATGAAACTAATGAATGATCTATGGGGGGGTGGGGGGGGGTAAGTTGAGCCATAGCGGTAAGTTGAGCCACCAAAACATTCAAAACACCTGCTCTTTCCGTGACTGACCAGGTGAATGCTATGATCCTTTATTGATGTCACTTCTTAAATCCACTTCAATCAGTGTATATGAAGGGGAGGAGACAGGTTAAAGAAGGATTTTTACGTCTTGATACAATTGAGACATGGATTGTGTATGTGTGCCATTCAGAGACTGAATGGACAAGACAACATATTTAAGTGCCTTTCACGATCAACAGTTTCCTGTGTGTATCAAGAATGGTCCACCGCCCTCAAGGACATCCAGCCAACTTGACACACTGGAGTCAACATGGGCCATCATTCCTGTGGAACGCTTTTGACACCTTTTAGAGTCCATGCCCTGACAAATTGAGGCTGTTCTGAGGACAAAAGGGGGGTTCAACTAAATATTAGGAAGGTGTTCCGAATGTTTGGTTTACACCGCGTATTTCCCTTGACGGAGTGATGCTGAATGTAAAAATTGGCTCAACTTACCCCATTCTTCACTATTACTCTGCAATATTGACTATGACTTGAGGTTTTTCCTGACAATGTTCCGTGTGGCTCAGTTGGTAGAGCATGGTGCGTGCAATGCCAAGGTTGTGGGTTTGATTCCCATGGGGTGCCAGTATGAAAATGTATGCACTCACTACTGTAAGATGCTTTGGATAGAAGCTTCTGCTAAATTACCAAAATGTAACCTGATCAGGAAAAACTCCAGACCTTGGGTAAAGGTTGTCTAGGCTCAAGAGTTTTTCCAAGTCAGGTCACAAGGTGAGAAAAAACTCTTATCCCTAACCATAACATCCCTCAGGAGCATACTCAAAGAGGAGAATCAAGTCATTAGCATCTCAATAGCATCTCTTACCCTGACTCCAGGAAATCCGATGATTCCCTTTTCTCCTTTTATCCCTGTCAACGAGTCGAATCCCTGAAAAATCAATCACTCACAGATTACTAACACACAACTAGACATTATGGTACAGGGTAAGGCAACCTATTTGTGTTTAACACTACATGAGATTCACCTAGTCCAATGGTATGATCAACAGACATCATATACTACTCAATGATCACAATCTACAATTAACATAATTTGTACTGAATGAAGAAATGAATGTATTGAATGAAGAAATGAATGAAGAAACACGAGAGCTGTGTGTATGAGGGTATGGCTACACTCTTAGAAAAAAAGGTGCTAATTAGAACCATATAGCTGAGGTGGCACCACAAACCTTTTTTTTTTACTCTGCTTTCACCCCTGGTATCATATAAACACACATATGACATGGAAGAATGCGTAGAATTGCGGGACATTTTATTTAAAACTGCACATTTTATTTACATAAGTATTCAGACCCTTTGCTATGAGACTTCAAATTGAGCTCAGGTGCATCCTGTTTCCATTGATCATCCTTGAGTTGTTTGTCCAACTTGATTGGAGTCCACCTATGGTAAATTCAATTGATTGGACATGATTTGGAAAGTCACACACCTGTCAATATAAGGTCCCACAGTTGACAGTGCATATCAGAGCAAAAATCAAGCCATGAGATTGAAGAAATTGTCCGTAGAGCTAGGAAACAGAATTGTGTTGAAGAACAGATCTGGGGAAGGGTACCAAAACATTTCTGCAGCATTGAAGCTCCCCAAGAACACAATGGCCTCCATCATTCTTAAATGGAAGAAGTTTCGAAACTGAGCAATTGGCCAAACTGAGCAATCGGGGGAGAAGGGACTTGGTTAGAGAGGTGACCAAAAAGCCGATGGTCACTGTGACAGAGCTCCAGAGTTCCTCTGTGGAGATGGGAGAACATTCCAGAAGGACAACCATATCTGCAGCACTCCACCAATCAGGCCTTTATGGTAGAGTAGCCAGACGGAAGCCACTCCTCAGTAAAAGGCACATAACAGCCCGCTTGGAGTTTGTCAATAGGCACCTAAAGGACTCTCAGACAATGATTCTCTGGTCTGATGAAAGCAAGATTGGACTCTTTGCCCTGAATGCCAAGTGTCATATCTGGACAAAACATGGCACCATCCCTACGGTGAAGCATGGTGATTGCTGTATCATGCTGCAGGGATGTTTTTCAGCGGCAGGGACAGGAGACTAGTCAGGATCGAGGGAAAGATGAATGGAGCAAAGTACAGCGAGATCCTTGATGAAAACCGTCTACAGAGCACTCAGGACCTCAGACTGGGGCAAAGGTTCACCTTCCAACAGGACAACAACCCTGAGGGCTTGTAGGCCTGATGTAAGGCAGGTCCTCACCAGACATCAAAGTCGCCTATGGGCACAAACCCACCATCGTTGGACCAGACAGGATTGGCCAAAAGTAATCTTCCCTGACGAGTCGTGGTTTTGTCTCACCAGGGGTGATGGTCGGATTCGCGTTTATCGTCGAAGGAATGAGCGTCACACCGAGGCCTGTACTCTGGAGTGGGATCGATTTGGAGGTGGAGGGTCCATCATAGTCTTGGGGGGTGTCACAGCCTCATCGGAATGAGCTTGTTGTCATTGCAGGCAATCTCAACGCTACAAGTTACAGGGAAGACATCCTCCTCCCTCATGTGGCACCCTTCCTGCAGGCTCATCTTGACATGACTCTCAAGCATGACAATGCCACCAGCCATAGTGCTCGTTCTGTGCGTGATTTCCTGCAAGGCAGGAATGTCAGTGTTCTACCATGGCCATCGAAGAGCACGGATCTCAATCCCATTGAGCACGCCTGGGATCTGTTGGATCGGAGAGTGAGGGCTAGGGCCATTCACCCCAGAAATGTCCGGGAACTTGCAGGTGCCTTGGTGGACGAGTGGGGTAACATTTCACTGCAAGAACTGGCAAATCTGAAAAGTCCATGAGGAGGAGATGCACATGAGATACTTCATGCAGTTGGCGGCTACACCACATACTGACTGTTACTTTTGATTTTGAACCCTTCTTTGTTCAGGGACACATTATTCTATTTCTGTTAGTCACATGTCTGTGGAACTTGTTCAGTTCATGTCTCAGTTGTTGAATCTTATGTTCATACAAATATTTACACATGTTTTCATTTTGCTGAAAATAAACGCAGTTGACAGTGAGAGGACTTTTGGTAACCAAAAAAGGGTTAAACAAATCAAAATATATTTTACATTTGAGATTCTTCAAAGTAGCCACCCTTTGTTTTGATGACAGCTTTACACACTTGGTATTCTCTCAACCAGCTTAACCTGGAATACTTTTCCAACAGTTTTGAAGGAGTTTCCACATATGCTGAGCACTTGTTGGCTATTTGTCCTTAACTCTGCGGTCCAACATCCCAAACCAACTCCAATGGGTTGAGGTCAGGTGATTGTGGATACCAGGTCATCTGGTTGGCTGCTTTGAGATTCTTCCTTTGCCTTGATGACAGCTTTGCACACTCTAGGCATTCTCTCAAGCAGCTTCATGAGGTTGCATTTCAATTAACAGGTGTGCCAATCAGAGTTACAAGCCTCAGAAATTGCAGCCCAAATTAATGCTTCACAGAGTTAAAGTAACAGACACATCTCAACATCAACTTTTCAGAGGAGACTGAGTGAATAAGGCCTTCATGGTCGAAATGCTGCAAAGAAAACACCCCAAAAGGACACCAATAAGAAAATGTGTGGTTCCCACCGTGAAGCAAGGAGGAGGAGGTGTGATGGTATGGGGGAGCTTTGCTGGTGACACTGTCTGTAATTTATTTAGAATTCAAGGCACACTCAACCAGCACGGCTACCAAAGCATTCTGCAGTGATACACCATCCCATTCGGTTTGCGCTTCGTGGGACTATAATTTGTTCTACAACAGGAAAATGACCCAAAACACCTCCAGGCTGTGTATTTGACCAAGAAGGAGAGTGATGGAGTGCTGCATCAGTTGACCTCGCCTCCACATTCACCCGACCTCAAACCAATTGAGAATTTTTTAAATGTTAGGATTTGTGAAAAACTGAGTTTAAATGTATTTGGCTAAGGTGTATGTAAACTTCTGACTTTATATACAGTTGAAGTCGGAAGTTTACATACACCTTAGCCAAATACATTTAAACTCAGTTTTTCACAATCACTGACATTTAATCCGAGTAAAAATTCCCTGTCTTAGGTCAGTTAGGACCACCACTATTTTAAGAATGTGAAATGTCAGAATAATAGTAGAGAGAATTATTTATTTCAAATTTGATTTCTTTTATCACATTCTCAGTGGGACAGAAGTTTACATACAATCAATTGGTATTTGGTAGCCCTGTTGTTTAACTTGGGTCAAATGTTTCGGGTAGCCTTCCACAAGCTTCCCACAATAGATTGAGTGAATTGTGGCCCATTCCTCCTGACAGAGCTGGTGTAACTGATTCAGGTTTGTAGGCCTCCTTGCTCGCGCACGCTTTTTCAGTTCTGCCCACAAGATTTCTATAGGATTGAAGTTAGGGCTTTGTGATGGCCACTTCAATACCTTGACTTTGTTTTCCTTAAGCCATGCTTAAGTATGCTTGGGGTTATTGTTCATTTGGAAGACCCATTTGCGACCAAGATTTCACTTCCTGACTGATGTCTTGAGATGTTGCTTCAATATATCCACATAATGTTAGTCCCTCATGATGCCATCTATTTTGTGAAGTGCAGCTGTCCCTCTTGCAGCAAAGCACTCCCACAACATGATGCTGCCACCACCGTGCTTCACGGTTGGGATGGTGTTCTTCAGCTTGCAAGCCTCCCCCTTTTTCCTCCGAACATAATGAGGGTCATTATGGCCAAACATTTCTCCAAAGTACAGTCTTTGTCCCCATGTGCAGTTGCAAACCGTAGAGTGGATGTTTTATGGCGGTTTTGGAGCAGTGGACTCTTCCTTGCTGAGCTGACTTTCAGGTTATATCAATATATGACTCATTTTACTGTGGATACCGATACTTTTGAACCTGTTTCCTCCAGCATTTTCACAAGGTCCTTTACCATTGTTCTGGGATTGATTTGCACTTTTCGCATCAAAGGGCATTCATCTCTATGAGACAGAATGCGTCTTCTTCCTGAGCCGTATGACGGCTGCCTGTGTTTCTACTTGCGTACTATTGTTTGTACAGATGAACGTGGTACCTTCAGGCGTTTGTAAATTGCTCCCAAGGATGAACCAGACTTGTGGAGGTCTACAAGGTAGGCCTTGAAATACATCCACAGGTACACCTCCAACTGACTCAAATTATGTCAATTAGCCTATCAGAAGCTTCTAAAGCCATGACATAATTTTCTGGAATTTTCCAAGCTGTTTAAAGGCACAGTCAACTTAGTGTATGTAAACTTCTGACCCACTGAAATTGTGATACAGTGAATTATAAGTGAAATAATCTGCCTGTAAACAATTTTTGGAAAAATTACTTGTGTCACGCACAAAGTAGATGTCCTAACCGACTTGCCAAAACTATAGTTTGTTAAACAAGAAATGTATGGAGTGGTTGAAAAACGAGTTCTAATGACCCCAACCTAAGTGTATGTAAATGTCTGACTTCAACTGTATATATCTATAGAATTATTATTATAAAAAGAAAATCCAAGAAAATGAACCATGTGTGTTCTCTTGTTTTGTACTGTTCTGTAGTTTTCAACCCAATGATGATGTCTGACAAACAAAGAACTTTGCGTACTGCAGGCCCAGGCATGTAATCAAAGCTGGCGAGATATTCAATGACATCATCAAGAGATATGTTGGACCCTATCTCAGAGAGCTGTTTTTGGGACCACATCGTATCTATTGTCCTGCTAATAGACCTTGTGAAAAAGGGTTTGAAAACATGTTTTTAAAAGGCCTCCATGGCCAACAGAGAAGTCCCTAACTTGTTCCCCCTTCCATTTACTCCCACTGTAATTTGTTATGGTTTGTATTGCAAATGAGGGCATAAACTGGGTCAAGACGCCAGCAGGGTAAGTAGACCTTTATGTAGTAAAATAAAGGTTAAATAAAAATAAATAAATAAAATACCTACAACACTTTTAACAGCACATTACTCAACACTAGTGAGACTCATGTCGCCTGTGGTAGGCCTAAAGAATATTTTTTTAAATGTTTTTCATCTCTACATGTAGGTCTCCTGATTTAAACCCGATAGAACTTGTTGCAACTAAAATGTATTTGAAATAAACATCTGCATGTTTGCTTGGCATGGATTGTGACATCTCCACCAATGCCACCTGAATCTCCGCCAATGACGTGACTTTCCATCAATAATTACACTTTGAGGATTGGAGGATTCTAAATTAATATCTAAGGGGAATTTTTCGTGAGGGCAAATCTGGTCTGTGAGAATATCTAAGGGGCTTTTATATCATTATAATGCAGGGTTAATAATAATAGTCATCACTTTGTAATTAAGGATGCATTATTAAAAGAAAATGACATCCGCAAGGGACGGTGGTATATATTTTTTATTTATCACAATTTTCTTTAACCAATTTTGGTCTTTAATGCAGGGCCGAGAGACAACTTCCTTCTTTTTCTATGGCTTGTTTATTTAGTTTCAAATAACCGAAAGTGAGCGATTGTAATCTGAATAAAGGGAAAAAGGTCATTCTTGAATATTGTGTGAGACATTCTTACTAATTTGCAAATAAAGCCAGTTTATTATTTAGAATGATTTATTTTTGTTTTTAGAGGGAGAGAAACCAAAAGCTCACAGTGCCTATTTTTCAAAATGTGTCAGTGAAATTCCCCTATGGTATTTACCCAAGTTCTTTCTTAACTCCAGGAACACAGCTTTTTGTTGTTGTGCCAGAGGAGAGACTCTCAGACTGAAAACACCTACATTAATTGCCATAGTTTAGACTTCTGATAGATCAGTGTTCTAACTCACCCTTGTGAGAGTGTGGTGCAATGACAGAATGCCACCATCTACCACAAACGGTTGCTGCATAAGCTCGTAACTTTTAAAGGAAGAACCACTCTATGTTCACTATTGAATGTTTACTTTTCGTAATTCACAAAAATAAATAAGCTCAGTGAGTAGATTCAGTGGGTACAGATGTCAATTCAACATCTATTCCACGTTGGTTCAATGTAATTTCATTGCAGCGACGTGGACACAACGTTGATTCAACCAGTGTGTGCCCAGTGGGGATTGATGGGCGCTTCTTTTTACTCAGGACAGCTCGCGTGTGCTGTGTGAAAGTAGCTATCAACTTCTGTACTGCTTGAGTGCTCAAGAAACTTACTCGTGGGAGCATAGTATGAATGAACGGCCAATCATATTGCTCAAATACAAAGACCACAGCTTTTCTGCGTATAGTCTTTAATGGTTTCAGTTGTAGACAGAGAAGGTCAAAGTTGAACTGGATCGCAAAAATGTGCTGCGACGTTACTGACTCAGTCGGTGCTGCTGCTTTGATAGTGGAGTGACGGGTCCACACCAGATTGAAAAGTACTGGGGGAAATGCTGTCTCGCCACACGTTTTACGGCAGCTCTGCCATATACATGGCTCTTCGGTTTGTCTCCATAGGGGAACCCTTTATGGTGCTAGGTAGAACCCTTTGCAGAGGGTTCTACCTATAACCCTCTATGTACTTAGGGTTATTCATAGAACTACCTAGAACCCTCTATGAAGAACCCTCTTTGAACCGTCCATGAACAGTTCTAGTAAGAACCTTTTAATCTTTGAAGGTTTCCTTCCAGAACCCTTTATAATTAAACTCTTTATGACAAAACATTACATATATCATAAGGCCTTTCTTTGACGGCCTAGTTATACCATAACACAGTGGTTTTTCCTAGTCACCATTCTTCTACACCTGCATTGCTTGCTGTTTTGGGTTTTAGGCTGGGTTTCTGTACAGCACTTTGTGACATCAGCTGATGTAAGAAGGGCTTTATAAATACATTTGATTGATTGGTTTTAGAAAACACCTGGTTTACAGGTCATATCAGGCCTTCAAGTCACATTATGCTGGCACGCAAAGTGGAACCATGCAAACTGGAACAACTATCTAAGTAGCCACTTACAGATTCTCTAACAACTAGAAACATGTATGTTATTTATCTCTGTGTAGCATCAGATCAATCAGTCAATGTACATGCTAAAAACATAGATATTGAAACAAACAATACAAAATATATTCTTCCTATAGAGCATTCTGGGAAATATGATCATGATGAGCATGGTTTTGAGTGTTTCACTCTACAGAGAGTCAAAATGACACAATCACACTCACCTCTGGTTCACCAGCACAGGGGGTTCTTTTTACACCACTGAGTGTTAATTTAGCTTTTTGTTACACTGAAATATTACACTGAAATATCTACACTGGTAACACTGGACGATTTGCTGGGTACAAATATTCTCATATACTGTAGGTACAGTTGAAACATTGTCTCACCTATCTTTTTAAACTCTAGAGCAGGGGTTCCCAAACTTTTCCACTCATGCCCCCCTTCCAGCACAGGGGAACATTCCATGCCTCCCGTCTATTTCTATGGGCACAAGCACTGTTCATGACAGAAACTGTTCACACCCCTCTTGTTGGTGGAGATAAAATGTTGCAGGTTTAAAGCTAGTTATTTTCTTGCAATTCCATACATTTTGCCATGTCTAATGTGTATTCATGCAATATTTGAGTGACTTAAACACTAAATCAAAATCTATGGGCAAAATAACATTAGCTGAAATGATCTAGTTGATCTGGACATTTCTGACATGTTATTAACAGCTCTCTAAGATATGCAATGACTGACATTACAAGAGAGAAAACTGATGATGCACTACCCAATTTCGAAATGGCACCTTGTGCATTCTACCATTATAACTTTCAAGAGTAAATTGAAAGCCGGACTGAGTTCCTTTAAATTGTATTTTTGCATCATCAGTTTGGGAAGCACTGCTCTAGAGAGTTAACGTTTAAACACTGAGGTAATCACTAATGCTCAAGGCACTTTTTAAAATAAAGATTAAAAAAGCTTTCCAAAGAATCATTCCTGCCTTCCAAAGAATCATCAAAGAACCTTTTCTTCCGAAAACGGTTCTTAGGATGAAAAAAGTTATAGGCAGAACCCTTTGTCTTACAAAGAACCCCCGTCATCCAAAAAGAGTTCTTCAGATGAAAATGGTTCTTGGTCAAACCATCCCTCTGCAGAGAACCCTTTTGGAACCCATTTTTCTAAGAGTGTAGACTACTAAGACTTTAGTGGAAAGAAGAGCAGCCTCAGTGAATCCACAGACACACCTACACTCATAAGCACATACGTACGAATGCACACAGTAATGATGATAAACAACATTCAGCTGGCTCTGTGTACTCACATCACTTCCCCTGGGTCCACACTCTCCCTTCACACCACTCCTCCCCTGCAATAAAACACAGGCAATCAATAAGAATCAGGAAAGAATATATAGAATAGATACTTTGATGTATATTTTTTAGAACAGAAATTGGTATTCTGGCTTTCCCAAAAACCCATACAAACATTGAGAGGCACTGGGTCAGCCACGGTGTAGTCCCCCTGGATGGAGCTAATAATGGGGGGTTAAGTTCCTTTGTCAAGTGCACAAAGGCAGGAGATGGTACCTGGGATCAGAGACCAACAGCCTTCCAACTGCCATTTGAGTTCCAAATAAAATAAAATCACATTTTATTGGTCACATACACATGGTTAGCAGATGTTAATGCGAGTGTAGTGAAATGCTTGTGCTTCTAATTCCGACCATGCAGTAATAACTATCAAGTAATCTAACAATTTCACAACAACTACCTTATACACACAAGTGTAAAGGAATGAATAAGAATATGTACATATTAATATATGGATGAGCGATGGCCGAACGGCATAGGCAAGATGCAATAGATAGTAGGAGGGGAAAAAGAGGTGTTCTCTTGTTCATCAGCTCAGTGTTCAGGCTCTTTGTTCGGCCTGCAAATGATGCCAAAGTACTCTAATCAACTGGGCTAACTGTCAAGTTGAATCATCGCTATTATTAAGAGTCCTATCAAATAAAGTAAAAATGTATTACACAGTTTAGCAGATGGTATGGCGGGTGCAGAGAAATGCATATGTTCCTATCAATCAATGCAGTAAATGTCCAACAAGCACACAATAATGAAACATTATTAAATGTTAAAAATGTTGTACAGCAGTAGATATGTAAATAGTAAGTAATCATTATTAAAGTGACCGGTGTTCAATGACTATGTACGTAAGGCAACCGTCCCTGAGTAGCTGGCTAGTGACAGTGACTAAGGGACATAGTTGGTTGCCTGTGATTATTATTATTTGACCATGCTGGTCATTTATGAACATTTGAACATCTTGGCCATGTTCTGTTACAATCTCCACCCGGCACAGCCAGAAGAGGACTGGCCACCAGGCTCATGTCTGAGCCGTTGAATTGCGACTCAACTTTGTCTCTATACTGACGCTTAGCTTGTTTGATTGCCTTGCGCAGGGAATAGCTACACTGCTTGTATTCAGTCATGTTTCTGGTCGCCTTGCCCTGATATAAAGCAGTGTAGCTAAAGCAGCATTAATACATGGTTTCTGGTTGGTGAAGGTTTTAATTGCCGCCGTGGGTACAATGGCGACAATTGTGGGTGGGTACAACGAATCAGCATAAACATTAATGTTGTTGTTCAACGCAATCCGGAACATATCCCAGTCCACGTGATCGAAGCAATCTTGAAGCGTGGAATCGGATTGGTCGGACCAGCGTTGAACAGACCTGAGCATGGGCGTTCCCTGTTTTAGTTTCAGTCTATAGGCTGGGATCAACAAAATGGAGTCGTGGTCAGATTTGCCGAAAGGAGGGCGAGGGAGGGCTTTGTATGCGTCACGGAAGTTAGAGTAACAATGATCCAGAATTTTTCTAGCCCGAGTCGAGCATTCAATATGCTGATAATATTTAGGGAGCCTTGTTTTCAGATTAGCCTTGTTAAAATCCCCACCTACAATAAATGCACCCTCAGGGTATGTGGTTTCCAGTTTACATAGTCCAATGAAGTTCTTTCAGGGCCGTCGAGGTGTCTGCTTGGGGGGGGGGGGGTGTACACGACGTTTATAATCCCAGAGAATTCTCTTGGTAGATAATGTGGTCGGCATTTGATTGTAAGGAATTCTAGGCCAGGTGAACAAAATGACTTGAGTTCATGTATGTTGTTATGATCACACCGCAACTTGTTAATCATAAGGCATACACCCTCGCCCTTTTTCTTACCATAGAGATGTTTGTTTCTGTCGGCGCGACGCGTGAAGAAACCAGGTGGCTGTACTGACTCTGATAACGTATCCCGAGTGAACCATGTTTCCATGAAACAGAGAATGTTAAAATCTCTGATGTCTCTCTGGAAGGCAACCCTTGCTCGGATTTGGACATTGGCTAGTAGAGAGTAAATGGCATATATAGTAGTATACTTGGGAGCGAGTAACTTTCGAGCTGCTGGTAAGCCTCTCTAACCTCTAGAGTACCTGCCACCCCACAGACAACCAATGATAATCATGTTATAGAAGACATCCTGATCACCTTGCTTCCTTTGATGTAGAAGTCTTCTGGGGGGTCCACAAACTCAAAGGGTCCTGGGGGCCCTTGGGTACCCTGGTCTCCCTATGACACATACACAGGTGAGGTTGTCAGCACATTCTTTACACACAAACTGTATCTATATATAGAGTACCAGTCAAAAGATTGGATACACCTACTCATTCAAGGGTTTTTCTTTATTTCTACATTGTAGAATAATAGTGAAGACATCAAAACTATGAAATAACACATATGGAATCATGTAATAACCAAAGAGGTGTTAAACAAATCAAATGATATTGTACATTTGAGATTCTTCAAAGTAGCTACCCTTTTCCTTGATGACAGCTATTCACACGCTTGGCATTCTCTCAACCAGCTTCATGAGGTAGTCACCTGGAATGCATTTCAATTAACAGGTGTGCCTTTTTAAAAGTTAATTTATGGAATTTATTTCCTTCTTAATGTGTTCGAGCCAATCTTTTGTGTTGTGACAAGGTACAGGTGGTATACAGAAGATAGCCCTATTTGGTCCATATAATGGCAAGAACAGCTCAAATAAGCAAAGAGAAACTAAAGTCCATCATTACTTTAAGACATAAATGTCAGTCAATCACAAAAATTTCAAGAACATAGAAAGTTTCAAGTGCAGTCGCAAAAACCATCAAGCGTTATGACTAAACTGTCTCTCATGAGGACCGCAACAGGAAAGGAAGACCCAGAGTTACCCGTAAGTTAATTAGAGTTAACTGCACCTCAAATTGCAGTTCAAATAAAGTAACAGACACATCTCAACATCAACTGTTCAGAGGCGACTGTGTGTATCAAGCCTTCATGGTCAAATTGCTGCAAAGAAACCACTACTAAAGGACACCAATAAGAAGAAGAGACTTGCTTGGGCCAAGAAACAGAAGCAATGGACATTAAGACAGGTGGAAATTTGTCCTTTGGTCTGATGACATTTTTGGTTCCAACCGCTTTGTCTTTGTGAGACACAGTGTAGGTGAACGGATTATCGTGGCACGTGTGGTTCTCACCGTGAAGCATGGAGGAGGAGGTGTGATGGTGCTTTGCTGGTGACATTGTCTGTGATTTATTTATCATTCAAGGCACACTTATCCAGAATGGCTACCACAGCGTTCTGCAGCCCATCTGGTTTGTGCTTACTCAGAAAAATTAAGAAAAATCCTGGAATGAGTAGGTGTGTCCAAACTTCTGACTGGTACTATATATATATATATATATATTAAAATACAAAAAAACTGTCATGGGTAGCACAAATAAAACATTACAAAATCGACCAGAAAAATAGTTACATTTCTCCACAAATCAGTCCCCAATCAATGCTTTAAATTACCCGAACAGCACCAGAACATCAAGATGAAATGTATTTTGAATTTTGTTCCAGCAATACGGTGCATTAAAACTAAAAGCAGATTCACCAAGCTCGGTGGAGACCCTAGAAACCTCAAAAGTAAACCAATCCTGTGAGCGGGTTAGGCAAGGTGTCTATACTTCAACAGCAAAGGTAGATTAGTCAGAAGTTTATGAAGTAGGGCCTTGTCAACAAAAAGGGAATAATGTAGAGATCTACAGGTCTTTAGCGAAGTCCAGCCAACCTTTTGATATAGGATACAGTGGTGAGTATCAAAACTGTCACCTGTAACAAAATGAAGGGCACTTGGAGACTTTTATCTCCCTCACCAACTTCAAACATCAGCTAGCTGAGCAGCTAACCGATCGCTGCAGCTGTACATAATCTATTGGTAAATAGCACACCCATTTTCACCTACCTCATCCCCACAGTTTTTATTTATTTACTTTTCTGCTCTTTTGCACACCAATATCTCTACCTGTACATGATCATCTGATCATTTATCACTCCAGTGTTAATCTGCAATATTTAAATTATTCGCCTACCTCCTCATGCCTTTTGCACACATTGTATATAGACTCCCCTTTTTTCTCTGTGTTATTGACTTGTTAATTGTTTACTCCATGTGTAACTCTGTGTTGTCTGTTCACACTGCTATGCTTTATCTTGGCCAGGTCGCAGTTGCAAATGAGAACCTGTTCTCAACTAGCCTACCTGGTTAAATAAAGGTGAAATACATTTTTTTTTTAAATGGGAGATGGCAACCAAAGGTTTATGAGTATTTACACTTTGATAAATAATATCACCATAATCAAGAACAGATCAAATGATTGACTGTATAATCTACTTCCTAATGCTTAGAGAAAAGTCTGTTTTTATAGAAAAAGGACACTTTAAATATTATCTTCTTAACCAGCTCATCTTTATGTTTTTTAAACGTATTATCTATATCAATCCTAATGCTTAAGTATTTATTTGCAGGAACATGATCGATTGGAGAACCATCTAATGAGTGAACATTCTTACAAGAGTTTAAAGGGGTCAGGTTAAATGTGGAAGACACATTTCAGTTGAAGGCATTCAGTTGTACAACTGACTAGGTTTCCCCCTTTCCCTTTCCCTAAAAACATGTATTTTGTTTTGCCCGTATTAAGCACAAGTTTTAAATCAACAAGGGATTCCTGCACAGCTATAAAATCTGACTGAATAGCATACATAATAGTATCATCTACATAATCATCTACATATCATCTACATAAAGATATACAATATTTTACAGTTTGACCAATGTGTTTATCTAAATAGTGACGAGAACAGGTCCCAAAATCAACCCCCGTGATACACCTTATGTACCTCAAGAAATGTAGACTTAACCCCATCAATCACTATGGCCTGAGTTCTGTCACTAAGATAATCATTAAACCATTAACAGGTGTTAGCTCAGGCCCATTGACGACAACTTTTGACAGGTTTACAAACAAAGCAGCACATTTCATTTTAGTGACTAAAGCATTGACAAGATCATTAATAACTAAAGTGGTTGCTGTAATAGTGCTATGCCCAGGCCTAAACCATAATTGGTTAACATTAAAAATACATTTGCAAAAGTTGTACATTTTCTAAGGATTCAAGAATCTTAGCTAGACAAGAAAGCCTTGAAATGGGGCGATATAAGTATTAAGATCACTACTATCCTTGCCCTTATGGATTGGAAGCACAAGAGCTGATTTCCATACTTGATCTGCAGGGGTGTTATGGACACACTTGTGGGTTACTCACTTCATCTCCTTTCTGTCCTGGCAATGATCTTCCTTTCTCTCCCTGGTGAAATGACAGGGAGAGAGGGAGAGGTAGAGGGAGATAGAGAATTAATGAAAGAGAGAGAGTGATTGTGACAGATAAATACAACTAAAGCTAGCCTATGGAGAGGGCCGTGTACTAGTGTTTCGTATGATTTAGAATGCTTTCAACATAGGGGAGATTACTGAATATGCCATTGTGGCATGAAATAATATTAGATTATCCCTTTTCATAGTCTGTGGAGTAAAATGTGTGAAAGTGTAATCGAGCAGGTAGTTAGGTAAAGGTAGGAACATACAGGCAGACCTCTCAGGCCAGGTGAACCAGTTAAACCCTGCGGAAAAAACACACAGACATCCTTATGAATAAACATGGTTTTAAACAAATTCAAGGTGATTGTTTGGATGACACTAGAACACACAATACACAAAGAAACAAACTGCAGGCTACGTACGATATGTACCACAAATACAGTATACATTGAACACACACATTCGAGTGAGAAAACACAATGGGTCCCAAATGGCACCCTATTCCTTTATATAGTGCACTACAGTGTTTACACAGCCACACTCAGAACCCAAATCTGATTTTTCATCTATATCCAATGTTTTTTCTGACTGTCCACACTCTGTTTTACATGTGACCCATATCAGATTTGCACATTCAGTTGTAGCACACAGGTGCAATGTTCATTTCCTGTCACTGTTCCTTAACATTTTGGGGTGGTTGTTATTATAACAGAGGGTCATGTGCAAAAAAAACTTCAGAGCACATCTTTTTTTATCTGAGTGTCCAGACAGAAGTTGCATATGGAGGATAGGGTTTGTACCAGGATTCAGATTCACCGATGCAGGAGTGAAGATATCAGATTCCATTTGTGTTTTTTGTTGTTTACACATTATGGAAAATATCATATTGGTATAAGATATGAAAATAATTGAAAAATGATCTGAATTAGGCTGCCTGTGTAAACGCAATGTCAGACGATTTTGCTACTCCTATTTTCCATGTTTTCATTCTAAGCCTGCAAGAAAATGTGTGCCCTCAGGCCTGGAGGAAAGCAAAAGTAATTTTGCGACCCAATAATAGTAAAGCCCCCTTTGCTGGCTCAAATAGCCGACGAATCAGCCTGTTACCAACCTTTAGTAAACTTTAGGAAAAAAATGTGTTTGACCAGATAAAATGCTATTTTACAGCAAACAAATTGACAACATATTTCCAGCACACTTATAGGGGAAGGGCATTCAACATGCAGAGCACTTACACAAATTACTGATGATACTGCATTTGACATTATCAATCATAGTCTGCTACTGGAAAAACATGTGATATGGCTTTACACCCCCTGCTATATTGTGGATAAAAAGTTACGTCACAACGTGAAAAAAACTGTCTGCATGTTCTTCACAAAGAGGGAAACTGATGCTACTGAGCCAGATGTCTATTGGTCGGAGGAGAGGCTCCAGGTGGTATCTGATTTTAAGTACCTTGGCATCAAACTTGATTCCAACCTCTCTTTTAAAAAGAAGGGGAAAAAGGTCATTCAAATAACCAAATTCAACCTATCTTATTTCCGATTAATACAAAATTGTTTGACTGCAGAGGTAGCTAAACTGTACTTGAAATCTATGATACTCCCCCACTTAACATACTGCTTGACTAGTTGGGCCCAAGCTTGCTGTACAACATTAAAACCCATTCAGACTGTCTACAAACAGGCTCTCAAAGTGCTTGATAGGAAGTCCAATAGCCATCATCACTGTTACATCCTCAGAAAGCATGAGATCCTGAGTTGGAAAAATCTTGTACAATACACCGATGCATGTCTTGTATTCAAGATCCTAAATGGCCTGGCTCCCCCTCCACTCAGTACTTTTGTTAAACAGAACACCCAAACATATGGCAGCAGATCCACAAGGTCTGCCATGAGAGGTGACTGTATAGGTTCCCTTAAGGAAAAGCATCTTTTGTCAATCTGCATTCTCTGTGAGAGCTTCCCATGTTTGGAATACACTGACACCAGACACACATAACTGTACCACCTATCACACTTTCACAAAAAACATGAAGACATGGCTAAAGGCCAATCAGATTTGTGAACATAATCCCTAGTTGTGTTTTGTCGCTTTCCATGTTGTCTGCAGACACCCATGCATACCTCATAAGACATGCCACCAGAGGTCTCTTCACAATCCCCAAGTCTTGAACAGACTATGGGATGCGCACAGTATAACATAGAGCCATGGCTACATGGAACTCTATTCTACATCAGGTAACTGATGCAAGCAGTAGAACCAGATTTAAAAAACTGATAAAAATACACCTTATGGAACAACAGGGACTGTGAAGAGACACAAACAAAGATACAGACACACGCATACACATGCTAACACACACATACTCTACACACACGTGCACATGCATTTTGTATTGTAGATATGAGGTATTAGAGTAGTGGCCTGAGGGCACACACTTAATGTGTTGTCAAACATAATGTAACATTTTAAAATGTACATAAACAGAGTTGGGTAGTTACTTTCTAAATGTAATCCATTAGAAATATAAATAATACACAGACGCTGAGACGCGATTGTCCGGTGTCCCATTGTGACATAGCTGAAACCACCCTCCCGGAGGACGCACAGCCCAAATTCTCAACCAAAGAGGATCCGGTACGTGTCCTCTATTCATTTGAATATGTTGACAGTTGGAAAAGTAGCTTGAGCTGCGCTGAGAATTAGAAATGTATGAAAGGCCAATGGTCCAATATTCTAGAACACTGCTGTGCGTACATATACACGTTTTGGACTATGATAGATGCTTTATACTCACATCTGATCCATCCAAACCAACTGGTCCAGTAGGTCCCCTAGGGCCGCTAATGCCTTGGAAGCCCTGTAAAACAAAGAACCCTGCGTCAAACCCTAAAAAACAACCTGGATACATCCACAACCCACAAAGCATCTGAATGAACACATGGGTAGGGTAAGATTCCATGCTTGAAGTGGAATGAAAAAGGTGGTGTTACTAATTTTCATTTTAGTAACAGCGTTCATACTTTAGTGCAAATATTCTATAAGAGGTGCAGGTACTCAAGCAGGAAGGCAAGGCAAACTCGTTCTCACGATTTCTGGTATATCATCAAATAAATCAATCACGGCGCGTTTTTGGACTCATTCAGAAGTTTTGACTTGACTTAGAAAAATACTCTTGGAAATACTCTTTAATATTGAAAGTACCATTTATATTCATAAACATAAGTATCAAATTATGCTGTTGCTGCTTCCTGTTCACAATAACTTTTGATTAAAAGCCCAATGTCAAAACACCGTTTTGAGGTGTACAAATCAATGTTCAGAATATGCAGAAATAGTTTGTACTATATTGAAAACTTTAACATAAAATGTACTACCGACATATACAGATGTAGGATCTTAATTTGATCACTCTTTTGCTGTTGACTTTTCCTGCAAGGAAGAAAATGCAAACTTGTTGTGTATTTGAATTTGAAAAAGGCTTCTAAAGTTTGTCATTTCAACTTTGAAATTTCAACTAAAAGTGAGCTTTTGTAATGGAGTAACACATACTGTCCACATCAGGGAAAGTAGCATAATATAAATTAATTAAATATGGAAAAATAATTAATTATTTTAATTGAGGATGATAGTAAATGAAGCCAACAGCAGCAGAGGCAGGCACATGCTGGTAGGGGGGCATTTTGAAGTAGTGTATGTTGTGACTTGACAGGCTGTAGGGAACCCATCCAACAACCGTCCAACAACCATCTTACTCACAGGCAGTCCAGTAACCCCAGCATGGCCGACATCACCCTGTCAGAGAAGAAGAGAAGAGAAAAGAAAAAGAGAAGAAGTCTGAACAACAGAACATACATGGCAATGTGAGGAGGCATTGGAGTGGGTGAGGTGGGAGTGGAGTGGGTGGGCAAACGGGTGTACAAAGCTAAGAGGGTATAGGAGTGAGAGTCAGGTCCACAGACAATGACTGTAGGATGATTGATTGTGTGGAAGCATGGTTTTGTTTTGTATGCAGACATGGGTTGGGCACCTAAAAGGTTTATGACAATCAATCCATCCATCCACCCATCATCAATCAATAAATAATCAAATAAGATTGCGTAAGAGATGCAAGCATGTACAGGTGGGAAAGCATGTACAGGTGGACACACAAATGAAAGAGACTGTATGGAGGGGTGATGGTTGTGAAAGCCCACTTACAGGTATACCAGGGTACTGGATGAACTGAACGGTGGGGTCCCCTGGCACTCCTTTGATCCCTGAGAAACCCTGCAGTCATCAATAGAAAATGTCAACAACACAATACAGTATATTTGAACATGAATGTATTTGTTACTGAGTGGAAACTCACAACCCTACGCAAAATACACAAGAAGCACCGCAAATAACACTGATCTAGAGAAGGCATTTCTAGTTCTGGGGCAACAGTACTTCTAGGTCTCAGGAAGGCAGTAGCAAGAGCCCGACTGTGTGATCCGAGTCATGTGGACCAAGTTCCGCCCAGACCGGGGTGTGAATTCAAAACCCTCTGTACAGTTAACACAACATACTCAAGAAGCGCTTCTAGGTCTCAGGAAGGCAGTAGCAATACCCTTAGCTATCCCCTACATATGCATATGTACATTAAATGGCCCACAGTACACTACTGCCCCAACAAGCAAAGGAGTAGGAACTGCACATTTGGTCATTTTTTGTACATTATATACATGCTTTATCATTTGGGCAAATATCCTGCCTCCATTGTGTTGTATTGAAAGATTTTTTGTTTGCAGAAATGGATTTATGTTTGCAGAAACTGCAAAAAGCTCAAGTGAAACCAAGGAAAAAGGCAGTAACTGGCATCACTCACGTCAGTTACTGCCTTTTATCTTGGTTTCAATTAGCCACAATTCATTTGGCTGTACAATAAAAACAAACTTTGAAGTCACTTTTCACAGTTTCACTCTATGAGCAGTTATTACTCTTTTGCTTGGTAGGGTAGACTACAGCTCTGTCAGTAATTACTTGTACAGGTGTAGGATCTTAATTTGATCACCCTGTTGTTGCAGGACATGCAAACTTGAAGTGTATTCAAGGTTTTAAAAATAAAATGTAAGACCAAAAATGTATCAACCCTACAAAAATGTATATTGTCACACCCTGATCTGTTTCACCTGTCTTTGTGCTTGTCTCCACCCCCCCTCAAGGTGTCACCCATCGTCCCCATTATGCCCAGTGTATTCTCTTTGTCTGTTGCCAGTTCGTTTTGTTCGTCAAGCCTAACAGCATTTCCCCCCTGGCTCCTGTCTGTTTCTAGTTCCTGTTTTCTAGTTTTCACAGTTTTGACCATTCTGCCTGTCCTGACCCTGAGCCTGCCTGTCGTTCTCTACCTTGTCACACCACACTGGATTATTGATCCCTGTCTGCCATGACCCTTAGGCTGCCTGACGTTCTGTACCTTTTGGACTCTGATCTGGATGACTGACCTCTGCCTGCCCTTGAGCTGTTGTTTTTCCTGCCCCCTGTTCCTTCATGTTCTGGGATCTCAAGGAATGCAGAGTGATATAGCCCCTCTCTGTGTCCCCTACAGTTCTGTGCTGTACTCACCGCTCCCCCATCAGGCCCATCCAGACCATGGATTCCAGGGAAACCAGAGTCCCCTCTGGTCCCGTTACAGCCATCAAGCCCTGGTAGACCAGGAACACCCCCTGGCCCTGGGTGGCCCTGGAACACACACACACACACACACACACACACACACACACACACACACACACACACACACACACACACACACACACACACACACACACACACACACACACACACACACACACACACACACACACACACACACACACACACACATTAGGCTATTTATGCACTATTGGTCATTCCCACTATCCAGTCCCTTTTCTTTCCCCAGGAAATATAACTTCTTATACCATGGCATTGTTGAATAATAGTTTCTAATGGGCTTGAAGGGCATTCTAGAGCGTGCATTATTTCCCTATAACACACTGTTATATTTGCATGGTAGAATTCAATGGCTATAGTTCTATGCTTGAACTGCTTTTGAAAGCAAAAGTCGAATTGAAAACGTCATTGGCACTGTTGAATTAGATTTTTATAATAGCAAGTTAGGACTGATGGTTTGGTTAGCTAAACTATCAAGTCTGTTTGCTTGGTTACCAAGGCAACGACTGTTGCTATATGGTAAACTCGCTAGCTACTTCAGTGGATGTTAAACACATTTCTACCTGCAAATGAACACATTTCTAGCTGTACATTTGTTAAATTATAGCCATGGTATAAAATATATAATCAACTAACAATAATGCAACTCTGTGGCACGATAGTTTCACTTTGCTAGCGTGTCGTGGAACACACATTCTACATCGTTCATTATTTTCTAGAGAACGCATAGCCCCTCGTTGACTATCCCTTACTTATTTAGTGTAAAATGTGGATTCCAAAAGGCTTTAAATATAAGATTAGGTGTCATTTACCATAAAAACACAAAGATATGGATCAATATGCATTTGGTTTTCAGTGCATGTTGGCATTTTTGCCATGTCCCCTGGTGCTATTCGTCAACTACTACAATAAATATAAACTATAAGACAATAAAATATTTCTTCATTATTTTAAATATATCTCATCAATATTTTATTTCTCATGATTATTGTATTTATTATTATTGTATTTATGATGTTCTGTGTGTCCCTGATATCACTTTCCACCCTGTTAGTTTGTAGTAAATCTCCTTTAAGAAAACAACCCCTTGACATCATGTAGTGTCATCACATTGTTGGTGGGAAAACGGTCATGATGGGATGCTAATGTCAAAGTGAAGTCAAAACTTGCATATTTGAGTCGCATCTGGGATCATTTTAGCATTTCATGACGTAAGTCTGTTTGTCTCACTCATACATTTCCACCCTGTTAGGATAAATTACAGAGAACATTTAGGAAATGTCAAAATGTTAAGATACTTGTCACACCCTGATCTGTTTCACCTGTCACAGGGTGAACATTTGGAGGTTTCACACTGTTAGAATTATGCAACTAACATAATAACATTTTTCTGAAAGTCAAACTTGTCCTTTTTATGATATACTTAAGAAATTAAACATAAACAGTACCAGTCAAAAGTTTGGACACACATACTCATTCCAGGGTTTTTCTTATGTTTTTTTACTATTGTATACATTGTAGAATAATAGTGAAGACATCAACACTATGAAATAACATATATGGAATCATGTAGTAACCAAAAAAGTGTTAAACAAATCAAAATATATTTTATTTTTGAGATTCTTCAAAGTAGCCACCCTTTGCCTTGATGACAGCTTTGCACACTCTTGGCATTTTCTCAACCAGCTTCATGAGGTAGTCACCTGGAATGCACTTCAAATAACAGGTGTGCCTTGTTAAAAGTTAATTTGTGGAATTTCTTTCCTTCTTAATGCATTTGAGCCAATCAGTTGTGTTGTGAACAGGGGGCGGTGTTATACAGAATATAGTCCTATTTGGTAAAAGACCAAGTCCATATTATGGCAAGAACAGCTCAAATAAGGAAAGAGTAATGACAGTCTATTACTTTAAGACATGAAGGTCAGTCAATTTGAAAATGTCAAGAACTTTTCAAGTGCAGTCGCAAAAACCATCAACGCTATGATGAAACTGTCTCTCATGAGGACCGCCACAGGAAAGGAAGACCCAGAGTTACCTCCGCTGCAGAGGATAAGTTCCTTAGAGTTTCCAGTCTCAGAAATTGCAGCCCAAATAAATGCTTCACAGAGTTCAAGCAACAGACAAATCTCAACATCAACTGTTCAGAGGAGACTGTGTGAATCAGGCCTTCATGGCCGATTTGCTGAAAAAAGGACACCAATAAGAAGATACTTCCTTGGGACAAGAAACACGAGCAATGGACATTAGACCAATCTGTCATTTCGAGGGTTGGGTTCCAACCGTCGTGTCTTTGTGAGACGCAGAGTAGGTGAACGGATGATCTCCGCATGTGTGGTTCCCACCGTGAAGCATAGGTGAGGAGGTGTGATGGTGTGGGGGTGCTTTGCTGGTGACACTGTCTGTGATTTATTTAGAATTCAAGGCACTCTTAACCAGCATGGCTACCACAGCATTCTGCAGCGATACGCCATCCCATCTGGTTTGCGCTTTGTGGGAGTATCATTGAGAGAATGCCAAAAGTGTGCGAAGCTGTCATCAAGGCAAAGGGTGGCTACATTGAAGACTCTAAAATATAAAATATATATTTGATTTGTTTAACACTTTTTTTCCTTACTACATGATTCCATATGTGTTATTTACTTGTTTTGATGTCCTCAATATTATTCTACCATGAAGAAAATAGTAAAAAATAAAGAAAAATCCTTGAATGAGTAGGTGTGTTCAAACTTTTGACTGGTACTGTATACTTTTCCCCAAAAGACGTATGAGGTCCAAAAGGCATAGGAATGACATATGAACTGTACTGTGCAGTATTGAGCAGAAAGTAGTTTGCAGTTCTTTAGCTAACCATGGTATTACAATATGTCATGGCAAGGAATTGGTCAACAGGTATACACATACACATGTGCATACATGCTTGCATTCCCCACACACACTCACCGGGACACCATCTAGTCCAGGATATCCTGGTACGCCAGCAATACCCTGAAAAAGCAGAAACAGATCAGGAGTCAGAACACACACAGACACACAAGATCTAAAATGTATTTCTCTTTAACCATGTCATGATCTCTCTTTTTCTCCTTGTCCCTCTCCATGTCATTATGACACTTAAAACCAGTTGAGAGTTTGTGATTGACAGGGATTCTTTTGGGTACATGATTACAGTACACGTAAGTACAGTACAGCACAAGTGGGACCTGATCAGGTGAAGTGGTCAGGTTAAACTCAGAATCCTAAATATGAGGTATTTAATTTACCACGTCTCCCTTCGGTCCAGATACGCCAGGGAAGCCCTCCTCTCCTCGATATCCCTTCTCTCCAAGAGGCCCCTGGGGGCCCGGGAACCCAGGTGGCCCCTGAGGCCCCTGTCGTCCTAAAACTCCTGGAACACCCTGGACATCACAGTGACACGTTACAAACACTGGGGATCACATGTACAAGGCTACAACATACTGAAAATAACAAATAAATATAAATATCATGAATTAAGCGGGCATATCAGAGAGGTATGCCTGTTCTTCAACATATACACTACATGCCCAAAGGTATGTGGACACTTGCTTGTCGAACATCTCATTCCAAAATCATGGGCATTAATATAGATTTGGTCCCCCCCTTTGCTACTATAACAGCCTCCACTCTTCTGGGAAGGCATAACAGTAGATGTTGGAACATTGTTGTGGGGACTTGCTTCCATTCAGCCACAATAGCATCAGTGAGGTCGGGCACTGATGTTGGGGATTTAGGACTGGCTCAAAGTCAATTCATCCCAAAGGTGTTCGAAGGAGTTGAGGTCATGGCTCTATGCAGGCCAATCCAGTTCTTCCACACCGATCTTGACAAAACATTTCTGTATGAACCTCGCTTTGTGCACAGGGGCATTGTCATGCTGAAACAGGAAAGGGCCTTCCCCAAACTGTTGCCACAAAGTTGGAGGCACAGAATTGTCTATAATGTCATTGAATGCTAAGATTTCCCTTCACTGGAACTAAGAGGCCTAGCCCAAACCATGAAAAACAGCCCTAGATCATTATTCCTCCTCCACCAAACTTTGAAGTTGGCACTATGCATTGGGGCAGGTAGCATTCTCCTGGCACCCACCAAACCCAAATTCGTCCATTGGACTGCCAGGCAGGGAAGCATGATTCATCACTCCAGAAATTTGACAAACTGACTTGTTGGAAAGGTGCCACATTGAAAGTCTCTGAGCTGTTCAGTAATGCCATTCTACTGCCAATGTTTGTCTATGGAGATTGCATTGCTGTGTGCTCGATTTTATACACCTGTCAGTAACGGGTGTGACTGAAATAGCCGAATCTACTAATTTGAAGGGGTGTCCACATACTTTTGTATATATAGTTTGTATATATAGTGTATGTATGTATATCTGAACTGAATATTCCACAACATTGTGCCCTGTGTCGCGTTTAGTAGACACCAAACAGAAGAAAACTGACTGAAACAGGGAGCGATTGCCTGGACTTGTCCAATAAGAATCACTCATTTTAGTTTTCAGCTGCAAAACATATAACAAACTTTTTCTGCTGTCTGCCCTAACGAACATTGTCCAACTGAACGTGGTCAAAATGAACATGTGTAGATGAGAACTTGGTACTTTTGGTTTAGTAGATAGAATGTCTTTATCAGCCCCTACTGAGTAAATGATATACACTGAATATAAATATAAACGCAACATGTAAAGGGTCGGTCCCATGTTTCATGAGCTGAAAAAAAAGTTCCCAGTAATCTTCCATACGCAGAAAAAGCTTATTTCTCTCAAATTTTGCCAAAATATTCCATCCACCTGACAGTTGTGGCATATCAAGAAGCTGATTAAACAGCATGCTCATTGACTGATGTCAATGATCATTGACTGATGTCAACGTTGTGAAGAGCCCCCAATGATGGCAGTTAGGTTATGGTATGGGCAGGCATAAGCAACGGACGACAAACACAACTGCATTTTATCGATAGCAATTTGAATGCACAGAGATACCGTGACGAGATCCTGAGGCCCATTGACATGCTATTTATCATAATTCAAAGGCCGCAAGTCACAAATGTTCTGTACACAATTCCTGGAAGCTGAACATTTCCAAGTTCTTCCATGGTTTACATACTCACCAGACATGTCACACATTGAGCATGTTTGGAATGCTCTGAATCGACGTGTACGACAGCGTGTTCCAGTTGCTGCCAATATCCATCAACTTCACACATCCATTGAAGAGGAGTGGGACATCATTCCACATAGCCGCAATCAACAGACTAATCAACTCCAAGTAAAGGAGATGTGTTGCGCTGCATGAGGCAAATGGTGGTCACACCAGATACTGACTGGTTTTCTGATCCACGCCCCTACCTTTTTTTTAATGGTATCTGTGACCAACAGATGCATATCTGTATTCAAAGTCATATGAAATCCATAGATTAGGGCCTAATGAATTTATTTAAATTGACTGATTTCCTTATATGAACTGTAACTCAGTAAAATCTTTGAAATTGTTGCATGTTGCGTTTATATTTTTGTTCAGTACATAGAAGAGTACTAACAGGTAGTGTAGGAATATTTGCTTTCTTCTCTTTGCTAATCTCTTGTGGACAGACAACGTAAACATAAGCATCTGACCAAATTAAGATTTTAGTTCTGGGAAAACCGAGATGATCTCTTTGCAGATAACCAAACCTGGTAAAAACCGACTGCCACAACATACAGTATGGGTTATTTCTGTGTCCATTTCATTGACTGATTGGTGGTGGCAGTAATCTCTTTAAGTGATAATGTCCGAGAAGCCGGTGTTTAGAGGATACATTTACACGGGTGTTGTTAGGCCCGAGACGAAGTCGGGTTACCAACAAATTAAAATAATGATAATAATGAATAATATTTTGATGAATTTATTCATGCTATTTCATCCTTTCACAAGATATAGTCCCTACACAAATCTAGGGTTGCTAAACAAGCCGGCTGGTTGTTTGTTCTATCGATTCGGCTCCTAAAGACGCAACCCAGTTGTTCAATATTTTTGTTCTGTATCTATGGACCTGACCCAGTCGTTCATTCTAAATGTCCCATTGCTATACTGGCAACTTTCTTATCCCTGGCTTGCTAGATAGACAACTACGGATAACTTACAGTCACGTCAAAAAGTGCAGCAAGAATAACAGCAAAGTAGATGCATTTGCATTTGTTCAAGCTGTTTTCTAGTGAAATTTATTTGGACATATCCGTAACAATGAGCCAATGTGGCGGGATTTCGCCTGGCACAGAAATTGTGCTCTCTCGTTAGGCCACTGTTGTTCAGAGGAGCTAGCCAACAACACAGCCAACAACAACACTTCAAACTGAAGCTGGAAAGACCGGAAGCCAGACGGAAGCCACCCCTCAGTAAAAGGAACATAACAACCCGCTTGGGAGTTTGCCAAAAGGCACCTAAATGACTCATTGACCATGAGAAACAAGATTCTCAGGTCTGATACAACCAAGATTGAACTCTTTGGCCTAAATGCCAGGTGTCACATCTGGAGCAGTTGCGTAAAGTACTCAAGTAAAAATACTTCAACCACCGAAAAGCACTCATTACATTTTGAATGCTTAGCAGGACAGGAAAATTGCCAAATTCATGCAATTATCAAGAGAACATCCATGGTCATCCCTATTGCCTCTGATCTGGCGGACTCACTAAACACAAATGCTTTGTTTGTAAATTATGTAAGAGTGTGCCCCTGGCGATCTGTAAATAATGAAAATGGTGCCGTCTGGTTTGCTTAATATAAGGAATTTGAAATTATTTACACTTTTACACTTTTTCAATACTTATGTATATTTTAGCAGTTATATTTACTTTTGATACTTAAGTATATTTAAAACCAAATACTTTTAGACTTCTACTCAAGTAGTATTTTACTGGGTGACTTTCACTTTTACTTGAGTAATTGTCTATTAAGGTATCTTTACTTTTACTCAAGTATGACAATTGGGTACTTTTTCCACCACTGGTCTGGAGGAAACATGCACCATTCCTACGGTGAAGCATGGTGGGGGCAGAATCATGCTGTGGGGATATTTTTCAGCAGCAGGAACTGGGAGACTAGTCAGGAATGAGGGAAATATGAATGGGGCAAAGTACAGAGATCCTTGACGTAAACCTGCTCCAGAGAGCTCAGGACCGAAGGTTCACCTTCCAACAGGACAACGACCCTAAGCACACAGCCAAGATAATGCAGGAGTGGCTTTGGGACAAGTCTCTGAATGTCCTTGATCGGCCCAGCCAGAGACCGGACTTGAACCCAATCAAACATCTCTAGAGAGCCCTGAAAATAACTGTGCAGCAACGCTCCCCATCCAACCTGACAGAGCTTGACAGGATCTGCAGAGAAGAATGTGAGAAACTCCAAAAATACAGGTGTGCCAAGCTTGCAGCATCATAATAAATAAATTAGCAAACATTTCTATAAACATGTTTTTTCTTTGTCATTATGGGGTATTGTGTGTAGATTGATGAGGAAAAAGACAATTTAATCTATTTTAGAATAAGGCTGTACCGGAACGAATTGTGAAAATAGGTCTGAATACTTTCCGAAGGCACTGGTATGTATATCCATAAAAATGATGGAAAAATGATAAAAACTGATTCATGATTTCGACTAGCTGAGAAACGCTGCCCACCTGTCTCTCTCGTCCCGACCTCTCGTCCCGACTCGAATTTGAATATTGGAAGAATGTTGCAAATGTTGGAGAGACAGACAGCAAGGTTTATAAAAATCTCCGCTGTTGAAAACTAAATCTTAGTCTAAAAGAAATGTGAGATCATTTCTAGATGCTTTTTATAGTGGAGATCAAGTTGATAAAGTGCCTGACTGGGCTGATGAGACAGTGGATTGCGCAGTCAGATGGAACAGAGTACATAGGCATTTTAACGTCATAGATTTAGCCGGTAGAAACTTGTGGAATAGACACCGGCTGGAATGCGGTTTTAACCAATCAGCATTCAAGATTAGACCCAACCGTTGTATAAATAAATAAAGATTAAATTATGCATTCAAAGACATTCAATAAGTCTTGGATTTTGTCAAAAGACTACTTAGTTGTAGGGGTGTCTTTGATTCATATTTTCTCTAGTGTAAGTCTCCCTGGTGGTCTACAGACAGAGAAATATAATTACTAGAACAGACATTCCCATTGAAGTACAGAGCCCGGTGTAGCTACCCATAAGAGACTGGACGTTGTTCTATTTTTATGGGTCTAGATCTATGGATGTGACAGAAGCTCAGTGCTGAACACAATACCCCAGTGGATAGAGAGTCACACAGTGTGAGTGTAAAGTGTGTGTTTTGCTTGAATAGAACTGTAAGGTTTATGCCTGTCTTTCTCCCAGCGTATGTCTTGGTGTCAAGCCTGTGAAAATCACTAAGACTGGCCCTGGATTGACAGAAGCTCAGTGCTGAACACTCTACGTACCCCTGTCTTTCTCCCAGCTCGCAAGCCTGTGAAAATCACTAAGACCCCTGATTCCCATTGAGTTTGTGTCACAGCAGCCATTGTGTGAGCCCGGCCATGGACAGCCTAGTACAGCAAATTAGAGTCGCGCCCAGCTGTCTAAATACAACTCAGCTAGTCGCTCCTACAGCCTCTCACCAGGCCTCCGCAAGCAAGGCCTGGACCAGGCCAGTACACTCACCACCAGTACAAGTAACGGTTCCAACTCCAACATTTAACCAACTCAGATACAACAAGTTTGTAGCTCCTACAGCCTGTTACCAGGCCTTGACCAGTACACCCATCAGCAAAACATGTAGTGGTTCCAACTCCAACGTTTAACCAACTCGTACATAATTTCAAAGAAGCGTTTACCTGCATTTACCACACAAATCATACATAAAATAAAGGTGTGTTAGCTAGAGTGTGTTTTGTCGCAATTGTAAGATTTTTTTGAGGTGTCGAGAGGTCAGACATCTAGTTATTGTGGAAATCGAGGAGAGAGGTCAAAGTCAGTATGTGTGTGTGTGTGAGGACTGATCACCCTTTCTGGACTTTTTTAAATATCAACATTTCTGGTTGGAGTGTCAGCACACCACTACTCACACTTTTCATGATGTCAACAAGGTCATGTTCATTTGGCACCAAATGGGAAAAAAACACACTGAAAGAGGGAGGGGCTACCTGGACTTAACAAACGGTAATTTTCATTGTTTGTTGGGTGGGCATCTATAAGGGTAGCGGAGGGAGGGGAGCAGGAGAGCAGGTATCTGACTAGTGGCTATTCAGGGTCTGAATACTTGTGTAAATGTGATATTTCAGTGTATTTATTATTATATATTTGCAAACATTTCTTAAAAACCTGTTTTTGCTATGTCATTATGGGGTATTGTGTATAGATTGATGAGGATTTTTTTTGTACAATCCATTTTAGAATAAGGCTGTAAGATAACAAAACATTTGGAAAAAGTGAATGGTTCTAAATACTTTCCAAATGCACTGTATATTCTGTATTCATTAGTAGCTGTGTGCTAGCGCCAGGGGCTATGCTGTAATGTAAGTCTGTAATCATTACTAATTTATGACTGAGCTCTTCATCCTTCCACATTCTAGGGATGTCTCCAGTCCCCTCTCACCAGTCGCTCCCCCTGCCACTATAGACTGATTAAAGAGGAGGCCTTCTGAATGGGCACTTCATCAATGAACAGGTGTGTGTGTGTATGTGTGCACATGCATGCATGTGTGCGTGTGTGAGTACATGTGTATGCATTTGTGTGTATTCTCTTTACATGTCTGTGCATGCATGCATGTGTGTGTGTGTGTCTTGTCTGTCTTGGCTCACAAAGCATATTTGAGCATCTGTGCACACTCACTTTACTGCACGGCTAACTGTTATTGTGCTCTTCTGCTTTACAAGGAAGCAGTAAATGTGTCACTTTTCTGTTAAAGGATATAATTGGGAATCTGGCTGCCTTTGTGGCATCTGTGCCCTTACACTGACACATTCCAGAATACACAAAACAGCCTGGCCATCTAGCTAAACCTCTCTGACTCTCATTGACAAGCATGACTTACATTTTGTGAGCAGATGTGAAGATGGAATATTGCTGTAATGCGTTGTGGCGGGATAAACAGTATTTACAACATAGGCCTGCGATGGCAACACACCTGAATGGGAGAGAGCGTAATAAGGCTCATCAAGCTGGCACACAATTAGGTCAGTGTGCCGACATCTCAGCAGGGTGGGTATAGGGCGGGGTGTGTATGGGTTTGTATGTGTGTGCATCTGTACTGAGTACATGCATGTGCACGCACACACACGTGTTTCTCTAATTTAATTTCACCTTTATTTAAACAGGTTGGCCAGATGAGAAAAAGTTCTCATTTACTGTAACCTGGTCAAGATAGAGCAAAGCAGTGCGACACAAATAACACAGAGTTACACAAGGGATAAACAAACGTACAGTCAATAACACAATAGAAAAGTCTATATACAGTGTGTGCAAATGTAGTAAGATTAAGGAGGTAAGGCAATAAATAGGCCATTGTGGTGAAATAATTACAATTTAGCAATTAAACACTGGAGTAATAGATGTACAGAAGATGAATGTGCAACTACAGATACTGGGGTGCAAAGGAGCAAAAAAAATAATAACAGTATGGGTATGAGGTAGTTGAGTGGGCTACTTACAGATGGGCTATGTACAGGTGCAATGATCGGAAAGCTGCACAGATAGCTGATGCTTAGATTTTTGCAATTCGTTCCAGTCATTGGCAGCAGAGAACTGGAAAGAAAGGCGGCCAAAGGAAGTGTTGGCTTTGGGGATGACCAGTGAAATATACCTGCTGGAGCGCATGCTATGGGTGGGTGTTGCTATGGGGACCAGTGAGCTGAGATAAGGCGGAGCTTTACCTAGCAAAGACTTATAGATGAGCCAGTGGGTTTGGCAATGAAAATGAAGTGAGGGCCAGCCAAAGAGAGCACACAGGTCCCAGAGGTGGGTAGTATATGGGGCTTTGGTGACAAAACGGATGGCATTGTGATAGACTACATCCAATTTGCTGAGTAGAGTGTTGGAGGCTATTTTGTAAATGATATCGTCGAAGTCAAGGATCGTTAGGATAGTCAGTTTTACAAGGGTGTGTTTAGCAGCATGAGTGAAGGAGGCTTTGTTGCGAAATAGGAAGCCAATTCTAGATTTAATTTTGGATTGGAGATGCTTAATGTGAGTCTGGAAGGAGAGTTTGCAGTCTAACCAGACACCTAGGAATTTGTAGTTGTCCACATGTTCTAAGTCAGAACCGTCCAGAGGAGTTATGCTAGTCGGGTGGGCGGGCGCGGGCAACAATTGGTTGAAGAGCATGCATTTAGTTTTACTTGCATTTAAGAGCAGTTGGAGGCCATGGAAGGAGTGTTGTATGGCATTGAAACTCGTCTGGGGGTTTGTTAACACAGTGTCTAAAGATGGGCCAGAAGAATACAGAATGGTGTTGTCTGCGTAGAGATGGATCAGAGAATCACCAGCAGCAAGAGCGACATCCATTGATGTATACTGAGAAAAAAGTAGAGAATTGAACCCTGTGGCACCCCCACAGAGACTGCCAGAGGTCCGGACAACGTGCCCTCCGATTTGAAACACTGAACTCTATCTGAGAAGTAGTTGGTGAACCAAGCGAGGCAGTCATTTGGGAAACCAAGACTGTTGAGTCTGCCGATGAGAATGTGGTGACTGACAGTCGAAAGCCTTGGCCAGGTAGATGAATACGGCTACACAGTATTGTCTTTTATCAATGGCGGTTATGATATCGTTTAGGACCCCGAGTGTGGCTGACGTGCACCCATGACCAGCTCGGAAACAAGATTGCATAGCGGAGAAGGCACGGTGGGATTCAAAATGTTTGGTGATCTGTTTGTTAACTTGGCTTTCGAAGACTTTAGAAAGGCAGGGTAGGATAGATATAGGTCTGTAACAGTTTGGGTCTAGAGTTTCTCCCCCTTTGAAGAGGGGGATGACCGTGGCAGCTTTCCAATCTTTAAGTATCTCAGATAATATGAAAAGTTGAACAGGCTAGTAATAGCGGTTGCAACAATTGCGGCGGATCATTTTAGAAAGAGAGGGTCCAGATTGTCTAGCCAAGCTGATTTGTAGTGGTCCATATCATGCAGCTCTTTCAGAACATCTTGATTTGGGTGAAGGAGAAATGGGGGAGGCTTGGGCAAGTTGCTGAGGGGGGTGCAGAGCTGTTGACCGGGGTTGAGGTAGCCAGGTGGAAAGCATGGCTAGCCGCAGAAAAATGCTTATTGAAATTCTCGATTATCGTGGATTTATCGGTGGTGACAGTGTTTCCTAGCCTCAGTGCAGTGGGGAGCTGGGAGGAGGTGCTCTTATTCGCCATGGACTTTTCGGTGTCCCAGAACTATTTGGAGTTTGTGCTAGAGGATGCAAATTTCTGTTTGAAAAAGCTAGCCTTTGCTTTCCTAACTGCCTGTGTATATTGGTTCCTAACTCCCCTTAAAAGTTGAATATCTAATGCATCAGGTCTGATGCTAATGCATCAGATCTGGAGTCAACCAAGTGCTATATTTGTTCTTAGTTCTACATTTTTTGAATGGGGTATGCTTATTTAAGATGGCAAGGAAAGCACTTTTAAAGAATAACCAGACATCCACTACTGACGGAATGAGATCAATATCCTTCCAGGATACCCGGGCCAGGTCGATTTGAAAGGCCTCCTTGCTAAAGTGTTTTAGGGAGCGTTTGACAGTGATGAGGGGTGGTTGTTTGACCGCAAAACCATTATGGACGCAGGTAATGAGGCTGTGATCGCTGAGATCCTGGTTGAAGAGAGCAGAGGTGTATTTAAAGGGCAGGTTGGTCAGGATGATATATATGAGGGTGCCAGTGTTTACAGATTTAGGGTTGTACCTGGTAGGTTCCATGATAATTTGTGTGAGATTAAGGGCATCAAGCTAAGATTGTAGGATGGCCAGGGTGTTAAGCATATCCCAGTTTTGGTCATCTAACAGTACAAACTATGAAAATAAATGGGGGGAAATTAATTCACATATGGTGTCCAGGGCACAGCTGGGGGCTGAGGGGATTCTATATCAAGCGGCAACAGTGAGAGACTTATTTCTGGAAAGGTGGATTTTTAGAAGTAGAAGCTTGAACTGTTTGGGCATAGACCTGGATAACATGACAGAACTCTGCAAGCTATTCCTACAGTAGTTTGAAACTACACCCCCTTTGGCAGTTCTATCTTGGCGGAAAACGTTGAAGTTGGGGATGGAAATTTCTGAATTTTTGGTGACCTTCCTAAGCCAGGATTCAGACACGGCAAGGACATCAGGGTTGGCGGAGTGTGCTAAAGCAGTGAACAAAACAAACTTAGGGAGGAGGCTTCTGATGTTAACATGCATGAAACCAAGGCTTTTACGGTTACAGAAGTCAACAAATGATAGCGCTTGGGGAATGGGAGTGGAACTGGGGGCTACAGTGCTTGGGTTAACCTCTACATCACCAGAGGAATAGAGAAGGAGTAGGAAAAGGGTACGGCTAAAGGCTATAAAAACTGGTTGTCTAGTGCTTTGGGGACAGAGAATAAAAGGAGCATATTTCTGGGCATGGTAGAATAGATTCAAGGCATAATGTACAGACAAGGGTATGGTAGGATGTGAGTACAGTGGAGGTAAACCTAGGCGATGAGATACGATGAGAGAGGTTTCGTCTCCGGAGGCACAATTAAGCCAGGTGAGGTCTCCGCATGTGTGTGGGGTGGGAAGAAAGAGCTGTTTAAGGCATTTTGAGCGGGACTGAAGGCTCTACAGTGAAATAAAACAGTAAAAACTAGCCAAGACAGCAGTAGACAAGGCTTATTGACATTAGAAAGAGGCATAAAGCAATCAACAACGGGTAAATATACAAACAAGAGTACATAAAGCTAACAGACAGGGGTATATCGAGACATCGAGATACATTTTCAATTTGTCAATTATTTTTATGGTATGTAATTCCTTTTTTATTTTTACACTTACTGATCATTTAAATATTTTATTTAAATTCTCTTTTATTTTATTTGAACCTTTATTTAACTAGGCAAGTCAGTTAAGAACAAATTATTATTTACAATGACGGCCAAACCCTAACACGGACGACGCTGGGCCAATTGTGCGCCACCTGTTGTGGTACAGCCTGGAATCAAACCAGGGTCTATAATGACACCTCTAGCACTGAGACGCAGTGCCTTAGACCACTGCGCCACTCGGGAGCACAATGTGAAGAGGTGTTTGTTCTCCGCCCACTTCATTTTATGGATAAAGAATCTGCCGTGAAAAATAAACAAATTAACAATGAAAGTTAAATCAGGGTCCATATAATTTGGATCAAAATAAAACATAATATCAGCCTTTCAAATTAACAATATTAGTTACTTTTAAAAGAAAATCTTCTAACTCACTCCAAAATCTTCTGACATAAGAACAGTCCCAAAAGAAATGGTCAAGAGTCTCTGGGTCACAACCACACAGTAGCGAACCGTCATCCCCACATTTTTAAATTGTATTTAATTTGGAATACAAATTTTAAAAATGGGGTGGGGCTGGCCTTTTTTCCATGTTATTTCAGAATTAATACGTGTCACATATCAGTTTGCAAAACAATATATATCATTGAGTTAATAAAGCAGCATACAGACATGGTCTTTTTTTTTGTTTTCTTGAGTAAGGCATCTCCAAAATGCAGGTGTTTCAGCCTAGTGCTTTCTGTGTTGGTGGGGCAAGCCAGCAGAAAATACAGTGTGGGCGAGCTAGAAAATTCTAGTCAATTGGGTGCTGCCATAGAGTTACATTAGAAGTGCCCATCCAAGAAGGCCCAAGGTCATTGGCCACAGAAAAAAATATGCCAAATCATGTTACATGTATAGTAGCTTTGACTGGACTGATCATGTCAAACTCATACTTTCAAGTCTTAGCTAGCAGTCATCATCATGAATCAAATCGACAATCTACTGGAAAATCCTTTTTAATCCTTGTCATATGAAGAGAAATAATGAAAATAGATAAAACGTATCGGTGCTCATCAGCCATTGGACATAAATATTACACATCAAGTTGGCTATAGCAAATTAAACAATGAGTGGTTTGGAAGGAATCAGTGACAGTGGTTAATGTTAACTGCATGCATTGCAAAGAAATCAGTAGCCTGCTATTCAGTGGAGTGGCTGTGTGGTCCCAAATCTGGGATTAAGGGGCTCTTTTCCAAGTTTAAAATGATAAACATTCAACATTGGCCATGCTGTCAATGAAGCATGATTTGTGCCGCGCACAAAACAACTGTTAACTCGGAACTGCGAAAACTTGAATTCAGTGAGTTCAAGACAATTGGAAATTAGGGAATAAACAACCTCTGACTGGGAAAATACGTTTTGAACGGTCATTAACCTGTTACTCCTTCCCCCTACTTTTTCGAACATTCTGTTAAAAATCGCGCAACATTTCAGCGCCCTGCTGCTCATGCCAGGAATATAGTATATGCATATGATTAGTATGTGTGGATAGAAAACACTCAGATGTTTATAAAACTGGTTAAATCACGGCTGTGACTATAACAGAACGTGCGTTTCATCGAAAAGCGCAGGAAAATCTGATCACTGAAAATGGGAAAATATATCAATGCTATTTGCATGTATTGTCTATGGGAAAGCAAATTACCTGGAGCCGAGATTGCAATTCCTACAGCTTCCACACGATGTCAACAGTCTTGTCATTTGCCTAGGCTTTGTTTCTTGGTCAAACAAAGAAGAGACAGACGATTTCTTCAGGTCTCGGACCGGATATTTTGGTTGAGATTTACCCGGACATTATTTCCAGACGTACCCCTATAGAATACACATCGCCTCGTGATCAATTTGATCGCTTATTAACGTTTACTAATACCTAAAGTTGCATTACAAAAGTATTTTGAAGTGTTTTGTGAAAGTTTATTGTCGACTTTTTTATTTAAAAAAAATGACGTTACGTTATAAGACGCTATTTTTTTTCGTTTATCACACAGTCTTCATAGATCGATATCTAGGCTATATATGGACCGATTTAATCGAAAAAAGACCCAATAGTGATTATGGGACATCTAGGAGTGCCAACAAAGAAGATGGTCAAAGGTAATGAATGTTTTATATTTTATTTGTGCGGTTTGTGTAGCGCCGACTATGCTAATTATTTTCTTTACGTCCCCTGCGGGTCTTTTGGGGTGTTACATGCTATCAGATAATAGCTTCTCATGCTTTCGCCGAAAAGCATTTTAAAAATCTGACTTGTTGCCTGGATTCACAACGAGTGTAGCTTTAATTCAATACCCTGCATGTGTATTTTAATGAACGTTTGAGTTTTAACAAGTACTATTAGCATTTAGCGTAGCGCATTTGCATTTCCAGATGTCTAGATGGGACGCCTGCGTGTCAGGTAGGAGCAAGAGGTTAAACAAGGAATTGTAAATCCGGCCTCTTTCTAGAGCTACGACCTGAAGATCAATGACGTCATCATGATTCGACCTTGTTTTATCCGAGTTCACAGCTATTTTGAAAGCACCATAAATCCAGAGAATGACAGAATTTGATGACAACATTTGCCCACGAAGGAATGCCGCGTCACCTTCCTGTACAAGTGAGCACAGCACAACAAGGTGAATCCAAAAATGTATTGTATGCTGCTGCATAAATTATGTAATATGCCAGGGAGATATGTATACTGTAGCTAAGAAAGTGTGTTAAGATGTTACTAGCTCATGTGCCTCACCCTATTAATTTGGTCTATTTACCCCTCTTAATTTTGCCTACTGTTCTGACTTGGTGGTGCACATGTAGCTTATAACCTGTTTTAGAGAAATGTAATCATAAAATATTGAAAGAGCGTTCATTGTCTGTTTATATGCCCACTTTATTTATCCTACGGTTCTGACTTGGTGTACAGGGAGAGCACTGTAAGAACGGCCCATGTTCTGAATTCTGTCGCTGTACCTTTCAAAAGTGCTAAAACAAATACTTATATTGACTATGTCCGTCCTAGCTCGCACAATGTCTTAATTGAAATTACATATTGCCTCTTATCCGCTAGTCATCTCCTTATGCCATAGTTTGTACATCTCAATTGTCATTAGAAACCACATTTGTTTAAGCAAGTCAGCCATATCAGCTATGTTTTTTTTAAAGGCAGTAAATGAGGCTGAATGAACTGTTTCGCTGCCAGACAAGGCTCCGCTGATAGCCAGGTGTAGCAGTGGTAAGATGTTGGGACAGCTTTATGTTTGTGGTCACTGTTTGCCACAGTTATAGTACAATTAATGTATTGTTTAGTGTTGTGTTGTGTAGTGGCTTTGCTGGTATGCATCCCACTTGTTTTTTTTTGCCCCACCAAGATTTACATGCTAAAATCGCCACTGCACCCACAAAATACACATTTGTTATCAATAGCTATTTTGAATCTGTGTATAATAAAGGTCTTTACAGGGGTACTTGACTGCTGTTGTTAGTACAGAACTCTCAGATCAACCTTTAAAGATATGAGTGGGGCTAAAGCTTAAGAGGCTGTGAACAATGATGAATGGGTGTAGACAAAGAAAAGCTCTCCAGTGGTAGTACCAAAACATTCAAAGGCCATTTTCTCATAAGTGAGTATAGAAGTTTATCAACTTTCAAAGCAAAATTACTTTCCCATTGTTCCTCAAATGCAGTGTATGATATACCATTTCGTAGCTCTGAGTCTCTACTTAAAAAAAAACTTTTATCCAATGTAAAAAACACAATTTCAAATTTTGCTATTTTGACCCGGTCTGTCACATTTTAACACCCCACTTTGTTCTCTATCCCCCTCCCCCAAACCCAAGCCTCATACATAGCCCTGTTGGTCAGTGCCCAAAGCCCTCAGCCCAGCCAATCTCAACATCTTGTAAATACTTCTCAATGTTCATATTATCATAGTCTGCCCAATCTCTAGAGAGTGAAAGTCGTTTTTAGGGAGGCTGAAGCTTACCATGTTTCCTTTATGAAGGCACATCCCTACCAGCTTCAGCTCAAAATCTATGCTGAGATTCTCCAACCTTAGAAATCTACACTCTAAAACCATGAAACGTGAAACATATATTTAACCTACAGGTCTGTGTTTAAAATCTCCTAAGTGTTCAGATTTCAAACACTAGTGTTTACTTTCCCATCGTCTCTCATAGGCTGACCACACCGCTCGCGTTGCAAAATATATTTAGACATCTATGTTATTCAACAAGCGTCTGCGTTGCCAAGGGCTAAAATAGAAATCAGTTCTATTTCTGACGCAGATCACGCTGCAAGTCCTGCATCTCCCATCTCCTCATTGGTTTATAGAAGCAGGTACCCACGTGCCATTTCCTCATTGGTTATACCCACGTGGTTGACTGAAAGACAAACGAGGCCAGTGGCGGTAATGCACCTAATTAATGAAAGTTGCCAATCGCAAAAGTCAAGAGAAGAAAAAGCCTAGGAGGAGAGATGACTAGAAACGATTCTGTTGACCGTTTTATGTGTGGATTTAATTGGTAGAGTAGAGGACCTTGTGTATTTCAGGTAAAATAACTCAATGTTTAAATCTCAGGACAAATTGGCTAGCAACAGCAAGCTAGCTAAATAGGACAAATTAGTTAGCAGGTGCAAGCTAACTAGCTAAATTGACATAAATGTTTAATGCTTTTCGACCTGTCCCCAAATTAATATAATTGGTTCAGAGTTTGTTTTGATATTTTAACCTGCGTGTCGTGATCGCGTTTGGTGTGGGGGGACAAAATACATGTATGCACGATGGCACAGCGTGCAGCCGGTTTGGGTTCCATGTCAGAGTGAAAAACAATTGTGTAGGGGGCTCATTATCATATTTCCCAGCATGCTGTGTTGCAGGTTGATTTTTAGAATAGATTGTTTTAATATTTGTTTCCTCATACAAATTGATTAATTGACCTTACACTAAACAAAAATCAATAACTTAAATTTTTATCATAAACTAATCCAATCAGTCAGGTGTTGGACTTATTGCACCCATTACTGAGATGGTTATTCCAGTCTAGTTGGTTTAGGTAGTCTTGTTTATTACCTTTTTCTCCTTTAGCAGTCATTCTGAGGGCAGGTTGTGGGGGATAAAATATTCCAATTGTTGGATATCATCCTTCTGGATGGATTGCAATAGGAATTACTAACCAGAGCATTGTGACTTGCAGGTCTTGATGTGGCACATGAGCCAGGATTTTCAGACCAAAATCTTGATGATAAATAGACCATAACTAAAGGCTTTTTGAAGTGTATAGTATGTGGTCATAAAGCAAAATAGGAGTTGCGACAACCTTGTCTCTCACATTCACTCGAAAGGCATGCTGGGAAATATGAAAAACGGCCTTACACCCTTTAAAACCTAAACGCCTTGTGCTGAATAAATGTGTTCCTGTGTTTAAAAAGTGTTACAGTGAATAAACATGTTCTTGTGTTAACAATCGAAACACGGAGACCCATTTTCATTTTAGTTATGTGTTCAGATCCCTAAACACTTGTGTATGACCCTAATGGGTACTAAACATAATAGCCCCATATTATGTCAATTCATTCATTCAGGTCAGCTGCAGTAGAAAGCTTTTGTTTTATTATAATTATTTTGATAAGGTTGTGACACTTGGCTAATGGGACTATAAACACTCCAGCTGTTTCATTCACATAAACCATACATCCAAACGGGTTACATACTCTGACGGTTAGGGCTGGCATGACGGTTATGATGTCGAAGTTTGCTCTGAAAACACGTTGGCATTTCAATTGTGTGGACATTTCTGCCTCATCACTTCATTTACATACTTCAAGGATTGAGCACCCCTTCTGTGGGTTATGGCAATTCCTGGTTAGAATGTGTGGTGTGGGATGTCTATGTTGTGATTGGACGGTGTGTACTGTATGCGTAAGGAGCCTTACCTGGGCTCCTTTAGCAGGGAAACACTGGCAGGTGGAGCAGTCCCGCCCCCCACAGAGTCCCTCCGGTTGGTCCCCCTGCAAGACACAAACACACAGTAACTGTCATGCAACACACAAACACACAGCCACTGTCAGACACATTACATTGGTCCACCTGCACAACACAAACATGCAGTCACTGTGATGATAGACACAAACACACAGCGACTGTCATTCACATTGCATTGGTCCCCCTACAAGACACAAACACACAGTTACTATCTGTCTTCTCTCCACTGGCCTATTGGTTCAATAAAATCACACACAAAAAGTAACTCCTTACCAGACAAAAATGACCTAGGCCTTTTCAGGGCTATCCATGAACTAACACATGGGGCTCTATTTCTGGCGTTAAGGCAGAGCAAATGTCAAATGCACACGTTGGCAATTTCGACTTGGCACTCTGCTATTTTCAATCCCTTGTGCCAGTGTTGGTCATTTACCTGTCTAACATCTGCTTGCTTGCACTGAGGTGCTAGGGTTGGAAATATCTAAGGTGTGTCCTTAAAACATGCGCCAAAGTGCCAATTTCAGGCAGTGCAACTGTGGATATTTAAGACCAAATAAAAGCTGATCTTAGCAGTAAGACAGTCGGTTATGGCACAGTAACCTTATCAGTAGCCTATCATCTATGTTTTATTAAAATACCACCTTTACAAAACAGAACAGTCAACAGATATTCTCCTTTTTTCTTTATACTGGATATTATGTTAATGTGAAAAGCTGAATACATGTTAATATCTAGGGGCTAGGTAACTGTAGGCTACAGTATTTAATAAACAACACCCCTGCTGAATTGGAGTTTATGAGAATGAAACATCAAACACCGTAAATAGACAACTTTAAGCAACCACATGAAATGCTTTGGAGCAGGTTTTCTTTGGCCAATGAGTGATCAAGCACTCTTCACACCTACAATCTATTAAATCATAGAAGGCCTGCCTCTTTGCACTTATGACAGGTGTTGCGCCAATAATTCCCACTGTCAAAAAATATCCAAAATATTTCTGACATACGGTAGTGTGCAAAAGTCTTATGCAGGTGTGAAAAAATGCTGTAAAGTAAGAATGCTTTCAAAAATAGACATGTTAATAGATTAGTTTTATTAATGAACTAAATGCAAAGTGCGTGAACAGAAGAAAAATCTAAATCAAATCCATATTTGGTGTGACCACCCTTTGCCTTCAAAAAAGAATACATTCTTGTAGGTACACTTGCACAAAGTCAGGGATTTTGTAGGCATATAGGCAGGTGCATGATTAAACAACTATACCAAACAGGTGCTAATGATCATCAATTCAATATGTAGGTTGAAACACAATCATTAACTGAAACAGAAACAGCTGTGTAGGAGGAATAACCTGGGTGAGGAACAGCCAAACTCAGCTAACAAGGTGAGGTTGCTGAAGACAGTTTACTGTCAAAAGTCATACACCGTGGCAAGACTGAGCACAGCAACAAGACACAAGGTAGTTATACTGCATCAGCAAGGTCTCTCCCAGGCAGACATTTCAAGGCAGACAGGGGTTTCCAGATGTGCTGTCCAAGCTCTTTTTGAAGAAGCACAAAGAAACGGGCAACGTTGAGGGCCGTAGACGCAGTGGTCGGCCAAGGAAACTTATTGCAGCAGATGAAAGACACATCATGCTTACTTCCCTTTGCAATCGGAAGATGTCCAGCAGTGCCAGAAAACAGTGGGACCCTGGTACACCCATCTACTGTACTGTCCGGAGAAGTCTGGTCAGAAGTGGCCTTCATGGAAGAATTGCGGCCAAAAAGCTATGACTCCGACGTGAAAACAAGGCCAAGCGACTCAACTATGCAAAAGTATTTGGCTGTAACAAAAGGCAGTTTGTTCGCCGAAGGGCTGGAGAGCGGTACACAAATGAGTGTCTGCAGGCAACAGTGAAGCATGGTGGAATTTCCTTGCAAGTTTGGGGCTGCATTTCTGCAAATGGAGTTGGGGATTTGGTCATTTGTGGGGATTTGGTCTCCTCAATGCTGAGAAGTACAGTCAGATACTTATGCATCATGCAATACCATTAGGGGGGCATCTGTTTGGCCCCGAATTTATTCTGAAGACCCCAAACATACAGAGAAAGTCATTAAGAACTATCTTCAGCGTAAAGAAGAACAAGGAGTCCTGGAAGTGAACATCATCGAGTCTGTCTGGATTTACAGGAAGAGAGAGAAAGAAGCACCTGAGGCTGCCTAAATCCACAGAAGAACTGTGGTTAGTTCTCCAAGATGTTTGGGCCAACCTACCTGCCGAGTTCCTTCAAAAACTGTGTGCAAGTGTACCTAGAAGAATTTATGCTGTTTTGAAGGCAAAGGGGGTCACACCAAATATTGATTTGTTGTAGATTTTTCTTCTGTTCACTCACTTTGCATTTTGTTAATTGATAAATATAATCTATTAAAATGTCTATTTTTGAAAGCATTCTTACTTTACAGCATTTTTTAACACCCACTTAAAACTTTTGCACAGTACTGTACCAACAACGCAACAGCAAGTGCGCTGAGATTTATGTTTGCGTTAGGTTTGTTAAAACAGAGCCCAGAGTGGATATAGACAGAGTGAGCAGATGGCACAGCAGCTCCTAACAACCCAAACCGCTGTTCAACACCGTAATATGTACCACAAACAACCCAGTGATGCATGACACTGCAATCACAGTATAGTCAACAGAAGAGTTGGCATAGAAATGAAAGAATTAGAACATAAACACACAGTATTATTGAATAGATGGGTCATATACACATCTATTTTGTTGCACAGAGCAGTCCAGTACAGTCATGGGATTGAAGAAAACAGACTGAAAAGGGAGGGACTAACTGGACATCCTGTTTCAATAAGAAAAGTTTTTCTAGAATTCCCATCGGGTTTCCCAATGACATGACTCAGGTAAGTCCTTTAAATCGACAGTCTGGGGAAGGGTTGCAGGACAAAGGAGAGGGAGAGGCGATGAGCTCCTTGTTGACAACAGGATGGAGCAGAACAGCTCCCTGCACAGTCCTTTGATTACTACTGCAATTACTGCCATCAGTCTCCTGGAGGGAGAGACTCATATAGCACTGCCAACAACAACTATCAACACAGGGAGGAGAGGGCAGATGATGAGAGGGAGAGAGTCAGGGTGGCTCCATCACTGATCCTCTGGCACAAATGTTTGTATATAATCATACACTATTGTACATGCACACGTGGGCACACATGCACACACAGTAGCTGTGCATTTAGACACACGTTTCAATGCATCTGGCAGGGGTTTCAAAGAGTGAGGTGTTTATAGAGAATCTAATGGTTTAAGTGGCCTTGATGACATCACCTGTGTGGGTTTAGAGATGTGGAGGCTGATTGTCTCGCTCCCTGATCAAAGTGTCCGCATGCCTCGCTCTCAAACCCAGTTACAAGAGACCGATAAGAGTTCTGGGGTACGAGGGTGGACGCATGAGTGACAGCCATGCGTAGCCTATTATACACACTAGGCCTGTCTGAATACCTGTACCTGAATACCTTGCATTTTAAATAGTACTGATGCGTATGCACAAATAGGTAATCAACGTTTTATAGTATAGTTTATAATATAACTTCGACAATTGAGTATGCTTTAAATTCCAGAATGTTACACTAATTTCGGCTTTTTAACAAGTATGGAATTGTGCATCGGGCAAGGGCATATGGAGACGGGCTGTACTAAAATCAACGAATGGCGGGAAACAACGCAATTGCGCATTAGATGAGGCATTCTCAGTATGGAGGAGGCTAGTAATGTTAATATTTGTTGCTTCCAGCACATGTTTTCTACTACAGAGTATGTTCTAATTAGTATGTAGTACAATTAGTACACAGTATGTTGCTTTAGTAAGTAGTAGGGAAGACAGATTTCAGACACAGCAACATACAGACAGCATAGACCGGATTATTTAAATAAAGTACAGCCACAAACCAGGATCAGTTCTTCATTCATTGAAGTAATTCATTGAAGTTCAATCATGATGAATTAATGCAAAATGACAAGTGATTAGTCTTGACCCATATATCTTATCTGAATCAAGTGGTATGTTGACACCTGAACCCACACAAAAAAAACATGGGGAAAGAGTTTCAAGCAGTATCAGGCAGTCAGCTGAAGACACTTGTACCGTTAAGCCACTTTTACCTTTGCCCCGCAAGGCCTTTGAAAAAACTGTGTGTGATTAACCTTGAGACTTGGAATGACACACAACCCATCCAGCACCAAAACAGGAGCTCAGGCATACAGACTCAATGTGGCAGTAAAGACTCTGGAAGATTCATACAATGCTCAATGATACAATATGGGTAAAATATGGGTCTTATTAAAAATTCCTAATTGACTAAGCAATATTTAAAATGTCAAATGTGAACATGTTTAAACTTCACATATAAACATCCCTTTTTCAAGACGCAGTCTTTCAAGGATACTTCGTAAAAATCCAAATAACTTCACAGATCTTCATTGTAAAGGGTTTAAACATAGTGAACCATAAACAATTAATGAACATGCACCTGTAGAACTGTTGTTAAGACACTAAAACAGCTTACAGATGGTAGGTAATTAAGGTCACACTTATGAAAACTTAGGACACTAAAAGAGAACTTTCTACTGACTCTAAAAAACACCCAAAGAAAGATGCCCAGAGTGCCTGCTCATCTGCGTGAACGTGCCTTAGGCCTGCTGCAAGGAGGCATTAGGACTGCAGATGTGGCCAGGGCAATAAATTGTCTGTACCATGAGACGCCTAAGACAGCGCTACAGGGAGACAGGACGGACAGCTCATCGTCCTTGCAGTGGCGGACCACGTGTAACAACACCTGCACAGGATCGGTACATCCGAACATCACACCTGCGGGACAGGTACATGATGGCAACAACAGCTGCCCGAGTTACACCTGGAATGCACAATCCCTCCATCAGAGCTGAGACTGTCTGCAATAGGCTGAGAGAGGTTGGACTGAGGGCTTTTTTGGCCCTGTTGTATGCAGGTCCTCACCAGACATCACCGACAACAATGTCGCCTATGGTCACAAACCCACCATCGCTGAACCAGACAGGACTGGCAAAAAGTGCTCTTCACTGACGAGTCGCGGTTTGGTCTCAACAGGGGTAATGGTCGGATTCGCGTTTATCGTAGAAGGAATGAGCGTTACACAGAGGCCTGTACTCTGTAGCGGGATCGATTTAGAGGTGGCGGTCCGGACAGAGCTTGTTGTCATGACAGGCAATCTCAACGCTGTGCGTTACAGGGAAGAGATCCTCCTCTCTCATGTGGTACATTTCCTGCAGGATCATCCTGACATGACCCTCCAGCATAACAATGCCACCAGCCATACTGCTCGTTCTGTGCGTGATTTCCTGCAAGACAGGAATGTCTCAATCCCATTGAGCACATCTGGGACCTGTTGGATCAGAGGGTGAGGGCTAGGGCCATTCCCCCCAGAAATGTCCAGGAACTTGCAGGTGCCTTGGTGGAAGAGTGGGGTAACATCTCACAGCAAGAACTGGCAAATCTGGTGCAATCAACGAGGAGGAGAAGTGCTGCAGTACTTAATGCAGCTGGTGGCTACCCCAGATACTGACTGTTACTTTGGATTTTGACCCCCCCTTTGTTCAGGGACACATTACTCCATTTCTGTTAGTCACATGTCTTATAAACTTGTTCAGTTTATGTCTCAGTTGTTGAATCCTGTTATGTTCATACAAATATTTACACATGTTAATTAAGTTAGCTGAAAATAAACACTGTTGACAGTGAGAGAACATTTCTTTTTTTGCTGAGTTTACAAATGCAGTCAGTGGGAATAGGGGCCAGGTGTGCGCAATGGAAGTCCCAGAGGGATCCATGACAGTGACCATTGAGACCTTTCACAATGGATCCCATATACAATGAATAAGACAAAATCAAAATCAGATACAGTTGAAGTCGGAAGTTACACCTTAGCCAAATACTTTTTAAACTCAGTTTTTCACAATTCCTGACATTAAATCTTAGTAAAAATTCCCTGTCAGTTAGGATCACTGCTTTATTTTAAGAATGTGAAATGTCCGAATAATAGTAGAGAGAATGGTTTATTTCTTTCATCACATTCCCAGTGGGTCAGACGTTTACATACACTCAATTAGTATTTGGTAGCAGTAAAATGCCTTTAAATTGGTTAACTTGGGTCAAACATTTTGGGTAGCCTTCCACAAGCTTCCCACAATAAGTTGGGTGAATTTTGGCCCTTTCCTCCTGACAGAGCTGGTGTAACTGAGTCAGGTTTGTAGGCCTCCTTGCTCGCACACGCCTCCTTGCTAGCACACACAGTTCTGCCCACAATTTATTTTACAGGATTGAGGTCAGGGCTTGTGATGCCCACTCCAATACCTTGACATTGTTGTCCTTAAACCATTTTGCCACAACTTTGGAAGTACGCTTGGGGTCATTGTCCATTTGGAAGACCCATTTGTGACCAAGCATTAATTTCCTGACAGATGTCTTGAGATGTTGCTTCAACATATCCACATAGTTTTCCTCCCCCATGAAGCCATCTATTTTGTGAAGTGCACCAGTCCCTCCTGCAGCAAAGCACCCCCACAACATGATGCTGCCACCCCCATGCTTCACGGTTGGGATGGTGTTCTTTGGCTTGCAAGCCTCCCCCTTTTTCCTCCAAACATAACAATGGTCATTATGGCCAAACAGTTCTATTTTTGTTTCATCAGACCAGAGGACATTTCTCCAAAAAGTATGATCTTTGTCCCCATGTGCAGTTGCAATCCGTAGTCTGGCTTTTTATTGGCGGTTTTGGAACAGTGGCTTCTTCCTTGGTGAGCGGCCTTTCAGGTTATGTCGATATAGGACTCATTTTACTGTGGATATAGATACTTTTGTACCCGTTTCCTCCAGCATCTTCACAAGGTCCTTTGCTGTTGTTCTGGGATTGATTTGACCATTTCACACCAAAGTATGTTCATCTCGAGGAGAAAGAACGCGTCTCCTTCCTAAGCAGTATGACGGCTGTGTAGTCCCATGGTGTTTATTCTTGCGTACTATTGTTTGTACAGATGAACGTGGTACCTTCAGGCGTTTGAAAATTGCTCCCAAGGATGAACCAGACTTGTGGAGGTCTAAAAAAAAATCTGAGGTCTTGGCTGATTTCTTTTGATTTTCCCATGATGTCAAGCAAAGAGGCACTGAGTTTGAAGGTAGGCCTTGAAATACATCCACAGGCACACCTCCTATTGACTGAAATGATGTCAGTTAGCCTATCAGAAGCTTCTAAAGCCATGACATCATTTTCTGGAACTTCCCAAGCTGTTTAAAGGCCATCAACATAGTGTATGTAAACTTCTGACACACTGGAATTGTGATACAGTGAATGATAAGTGAAATAATCTGTCTGTAAACAATTGTTGGAAAAATTACTTGTGTCATGCACAAAGTAGATGCCTTAATCGACTTGCCAAAACTATAGTTTGTTAACAAGAAATTTGTGGAGTGGTTGAAAACGAGTTTTAAGACTCCAACCTAAGTGTATATAAACTTCCGACTTCAACTGTACAATTTAAAACAAACTGTAATAGAGCTCAACACAAATATTTAAGAATAGAAAAAGGACAGGGCTATATAATTCTGGCTTTCTTTTTTAGTAATGCTGGTTTTCTTATCCACCAGATAGTTGGCCATGGCCTCGTATGAAACATCCTGTAAGCTGGTGAGGCTATCAAACATCTCCAATCCAAAGTTAAATCTAGAATTGGCTTCCTATTTCACAACAAAGCATCCTTCACTCATGCTGCCAAACATACCCTCGTCCTACTGATCCTCGACTTCGGCGATGTAATTTACAAAATAGCCTCCAATACCATACTCAATAAAGTGGATGCAGTCTATCACAGTGCCATCCGTTTTGTCACCAAAGCCCCATATACTACCCACCACTGCAACCTGTATGCTCTCGTTGGCTGGCCCTCGCTTCATACTCGTCGCCAAACCCACTGACTCCAGGTCATCTACAAGACCCTGCTAGGTAAAGTCCCCCCTTATCTCAGCTCACTGGTCACCATAGCAGCACCCACCTGTAGCACGCGCTTCAGCAGGTATATTTCTCTGGTCACCCCCAAAGCCAATTCTTCCTTTGGCCGTCTCTCCTTCCAGTTCTATGCTGCCAATGACTAGAATGAACTACAAAAATCTCTGAAACTGGAAACACTTATCTCCCTCACTAGCTTTAAGCACCAGCTGTCAGAGCAGCTCACAGATTACTGCACCTGTACATAGCCCATCTATAATTTAGCCCAAACAACTACCTCTCCCCCTACTGTATTTCTTTATGTATTTTGCTCCTTTGCACCCCATTATTTCTATTTCCACTTTGCACATTCTTCCACTGCAAATCTACCATTCCAGTGTTTTACTTGCTATATTGTATTTACTTTGCCACCATGGCCTTTTTTTGCCTTTACCTCCCTTATCTCACCTCATTTGCTCACATTGTATTTTGACTTATTTTTCTACTGTATTATTGACTGTATGTTTGTTTTACTCCATGTGTAACTCTGTGTTGTTGTATGTGTTGAACTGCTTAGCTTTATCTTGGCCAGTTCGCAATTGTAAATGAGAACTTGTTCTCAACTTGCCTACCTGGTTAAATAAAGGTGAAATAAATAAATATCCAAGATGCTTCAAAAGATTTGCAAGTATGTGTGTGTGCGTGTTAGATGGATACAGAAGATTACTTCTGATCCAAGATAGAATGATTCATGGATATGCATGCACATTCTTTTTTTGCATATGAAAACCAAGCAATGAGAGTTGGAGGTTAATCTTAAATCAAAAGGAGAGATAACTGCGCCTCTGTCTGCATGCCTGGCCGGCGCTGGGTTTACATAACCCCACCGGAATGTGGTAACACCATCAACACAAACAAGACCGGGGGAAAATATCAATCCATCGCACAGTATTCACTCTAGGCATAACAGAAAAGTGCTTATAGCCTTCTCATTCCATATGAAGTGCCTGCATTGAGTGTGTGTATGTGTGCATGCGTCCGTGCATATGACGTGACCTGTGTCTATGCACAGGTCTGAGATTTTTAGCAGGTCGGTATTTCATCCTGGTTGTGTCTAGAGTGCATCCTGTTTCATCCTGTCCATTGTATTCTGATCAGAATGGGGGAATGAGAGTGAGAAAAAGAGAGAGAGACTAAGAGAGATAGATAGGGGTGAAAGACTAGGGAGAGGCATCTGACCGTATGACGCTACAGAGGGTAGTGTGTACGGCCCAGTACATCACTGAGGCCAAGCTTCCTGCCATCCAGGACCTATATACTAGGCAGTTTTTTTTGGAAAGCTTAAAACAATTGTCAGACTCCAGGCACCCAAGTCATGGACTGTTCTCTCTGCTACCGCACTGCAAGCGGTACCAGAGTACCAAGTCTAGGAGCAAAAGGCTCCTTTACAGCTTCTACGTCCAAGCCATAAGACTGCTGAACATGTAATCCAATGGCCACCCGGACTATTTGCATTGACCCCCTCTCCTTTTTTTTACACAGCTGCTACTCTCTGTTTATTATCTATGCATATTCACTTCACCCCTACCTACATGTACAAATTACCTCAACTAACCTGTACCCCCACACATTAACTCAGTACCAGTACCCCCTGTATATAGCCTCGTTATTGTTCGTTTATAAATAATTTTTTACTTTAGTTTACTTTAGTTACTTTAGTAGTAAATATTGTCTTAAGTCTTTCTTGAACTGCACTGTTGGTTAAGGGCTTGTAAGTAAGCATTTCACAGTAAGATCTACACCTGTTGTATTCAGCGCAAATGACTAATAAAGTTGGATTTGATTTGAGTTACACGTATAGTGTGTACACCTGTAGTTTTAAAGAGCTTCTATTCAATTTCAAATGAACAATTAGATTTTTCCATGTCCTTAGAAATTAAATAGAAAAACACTAGTTGAAGAAATCAATTGAGAAATTTCAGTGGAGCTGTATGGTTGACTGAATAAACTCAGCAAAAAAATAAACGTCCTCTCACTGTCAACTGCGTTTATTTTCAGCAAACTTAACATGTGTAAATATTTGTATGAACATAACAAGATTCAACAACTGAGACATAAACTGAACAAGTTCCACAGACATGTGACTAACAGAAGATGAATAATGTGTCCCTGAACAAAGGGGGGGTCAAAATCAAAAGTAACAGTCAGTATCTGGTGTGGCCACCAGCTGCATTAAGTACTGCAGCGCATCTCCTCCTCATGGACAGCACCAGATTTGCCAGTTCTTGCTGTGAGATGTTACCCCATTCTTCCACCAAGGCACCTGCAAGTTCCCGGACATTTCTGGGGGGAATGGCCCTAGCCCTCACCCACCGATCCAACAGGTCCCAGACGTGCTCAGTGGGATTGAGATCCGGGCCCTTCGCTGTCCATGGAAGAACACTGACACGTTCACGCAGATGACCAGGGACCATGTGCATCTTTACTCTGGTGTTTTTCAGTCAGTAGAAAGGCCTCCTTAGTGTCCTAAGTTTTCATAAGTGTGACATTAATTGCCTACCGTCTGTAAGCTGTTAGTGTCTTCACGACCGTTCCACAGGTGAATGTTCATTAATTGTTTATGGTTCATTGAACAAGCATGGGAAACAGTGTTAAAACCCTTTACAATGAGGATCTGTGAAGTTATTTGGATTTTTACGAATTATCTTTGAAAGACAGGGTCCTGAAAAAGGGATGTTTCTTTTTTTGCCCTTTGTTCACCATGGCGCTGTCGATTATTGTTACAATGTCCGTTGGTGCTGTGTGTTTTGGGATTCCGTGCCCTTATGGATTGCGCAGATGATTGTGGGTCTAGTCCCGTGTGTTAATCATGGTGCTCGTGTTATTTATTCAAGGTACTTTGATATTGATATTTTGTTTGGGTTCAACCCTGTGTTTTTGTTTGGACTTCGTCCTTTGCACGCACGCCGTAAATTGGGTACAATAAAAACCTCTTATTACGCATTCCTGCGCCTGTCTCCTGAATCATTTATGCCAACGTGACAGACTCCCTGTTTAAATGAAGATAAAATATGATTTTTTTTTGCTGTGGTGGGGGGAGAGACTAAAGGGACTTTTTGGACCAACATTACCATAATGCAGTGAGCATTGAGAACAGCCAAGAGCCGAGCAGCCCTGCTTCCCTTTCTCCTAAAGTGTACACAAGTACACTTCTACCCACAAATGTAAAAGCATTGGATTTGTGTAGGCATGGGCTAGAGCAGGGCTTCCCAAACTCAGTCCTCGGGACCACAAGGTGTGCGAGTTTCTTTTTCTTTTTTTTGCCCTAGCACTACACAGCTGATTCAAATACTCAACTAATCATCAAGCTTTGATCATTTGGATCAACTGTGTAGTGTTAGGGCAAAAACCAAAAACATGCACCCCTTGGGATCCCAAGGACTGAATTTGGGAAATGGTGGCCTGGAGGGAGTTTCCAGCCTATTTCATAAATCAGTAAATTCCTCTAAAATCCACGAAGGTCAGTTAAGTGTACAATTCGGCAGATGTTTGGGGGTGGGGGTGCTGCAATTTTTTTGTCCACGCTACAGATGGCTACATCAGTCCGCTAATACAGGACTGGTAAAGGCCCAGTGCACTACGCATTTCTCTGGTATTTCAGGGGGTGTAGGAGCACCCTCAGCACCTCTACGTCCTGTGGCTATGCAATTTGGAAGAATGGACAGGCCTGGTCTGAACACAGGAGGTGGAGGTTAAAGTGTCAAAGCATGATCAGACTTCCTTCTACCTCATATACACTAGTAACAGGACAGATAGGTTATTATGCATATCAATGAACGTTAACAATCAAAGTAATTTAATGAATAAAGCACATATACAGTACCTGCAAGCCATAGAAAAAGACAGGAACCTTCCCACTTAGCATGATTACATTACATTACATTTAAGTCATTGGCTGAGATAATGGCTGGGCTGGATGATTTCGGATTGGTCTGCATGTGGCAAGCTTCTGTCTATAACATGAGTTGGTCAATATTTGTAGGTAATCCTTTCTTCTAACGTGGCCTTTTTTGGAAGATATCAAAGTGTTGCTCTCCACTTTCTAGAGGACTGAGTTTTGAAATCAGTAGAAGGCCAGGTGGAATTAGAGTTGGACAGCTAAGGAGATGGAGAAAATTCTGCCTTTTGATTGCAAATATACAGAGGGAGTCAAAAAGAGAACACACAGAAAGCTGTATAAAACACCTGCATTACATCTTCAAACTAAAGGCAACCATGACATCCGTGACAGAGGTGAGAAGCGTCCATCCATGTACATGGGTAAGATAGTCTAGTTAGCTACATTTTCAGCTACATTTTCAGATATTACACCTTTCTAATTTTGTCAGAAAGTTATTTTCATTTCAAGTTAAAGCGTACTGTTAGGTAGGTAGCTAGCTAACGTTACCTAGCTGGCTCGCCAGCTAACGTTACGTGTATGATCTGACTCCACTATGCACGTAACCATTTCCATAGAATGTGCATGATGTCACTGCGACAACTGTCGATAGCTGGTAAATTTGCTCTGGGTATCTACTCCAATGCCAGAGTGCAGAATAACTGACAAATTTACGAATGTTCAAAACCAGTTGAATATGGCCGGTGTCAGTAAACATTGGCAAGCAAAGCGTAATTGAATTGCTGCCAGCAGCACAGTTAGTCACCAACACTACGGATAACATGAAAACAGCCTAACCAGCTCTGCTAAGGCGAGTAAAATGGTCAGTGTGAGCTGTTCTCTCATGTGTCTGGAAGTAGCTAGCAAGCTAGCCAACATTACCAGTTAGCTTGGGAGCTTGACTGGTGTTATTAGGTCAGAACGCTCTGATCTACCCTACTCCTTGGCCAGAGCATCTAGTGTGTGTGCTCTGAAATTTTACAAATGGACAACCTGACAACGGTCTGAGTTTACGAACGCCCAGGGCGCAATCTGGCACTCCAGATTGAATTTACGAATACACCTGTAGTATAAGCCAACCTTTATTCTTGAAATGTTTGGTTGTTAAGTACATTGCCTCACATGTGAATCCCTAAAGAGATGGGCTAAGGCTTAAGAGGGTGTGAATGAAGCTGAATGGGTGTAGACAAAGAAGAGCTCTCCAGTAGGTTTACCAAAACATTCAAGAGCCATTTTCTCAAAAGTGAAGTTACAATGTTATCAACTTTCAAAGCATAATTACTTTCCCATTGTTCCACAGCTGTATTGTATGATATACCATTTTCTAGCTCAGTCTCTACTTTTATTCAATGTAAAAATCACAATTTCAAATTTTGCAACATTGAGACCGAATCAAGCCGGTCAGTCACATTTTATGACTCAGGCCGAAATTACTGTAAACCTATGAGATATTTCAAAGAATGATGGTAGAAACCACTCACTTACCCCCATTACGGCCTGTCCAGCAACGACCATTATCACAAGCCACCTATAGAAGAGAAGACATTAAAGTTAGGGCCCATGTTTGCACCAGTTGGTTTCAAAAGTGGAGAAGAGCAGACCTGCGTTCAATACCATTTGAAATCTTTTTGTGTTTTCTCTGGTCTACTTGGAGTGCCATATGGGAAGGGTTTTCACCTTTTTGACTATTCTATAGGTTACATTGTACCAGGCAGGCTCAATCAAGCCCAGAGTATTAGAAAATATTTGTATTTGAATTAAATGAATTAAATGAATTTAATAAAAGCTCAGAAAAAGCTAGATCCTTTCTTCTACAATAAACACACAATTTCCTATTAATTAAAGTTATTTACAGGTGCAAGCTGACTGTGTCAAAATGACTGAGTAGGGCCCTAAGTTAAATGTGAGCGCCCTAAGTAAAATTTTTTGTAATAAATTGATTGTCAGTTTTCTCATAAATAAGATGTTTGTGAACCACTGCTGTAAGGAATTCTTTCCAAATAATAATAACAAATGTACAGAAAAGGTCAGTGCGAAGGCCAAATTACAGAGGAAAAACTTTTTGAGGCTAATTAAATTCCTTCAATCTGGAAAAAACCCAAGGTTTGCTGGCATACCAGTAGAGGTCTATCAAGCCTTTTTTTGATATACTCAAAGCTCCATTGTTAGGTTGTTTTAACTACTCCTATGAAATGTTAGCCTGTTAGGTACTTAGCAGGAAGGTCTGATTTCACTATTATTATAACAAGACCCAGATGGCAAATGTATAGATCCAGTCTTAAAAATAGGAGGCCTCTTACACTTCAATGTTGTAATGTAAAAAATGCATAGCACTCAGAATTGAAAAGGTTTACCAGATATTGTTCATCCTGATCAGACAGGTTTTTTACATTGACGTTACATTAGAGATAAATATACGACAGCTTCTAGAAGTAATATAACATCATGAAACATCTAAGAAGCCAGGCCTGGTATTTATAGTGGATTTTGAAAAAGTAATACAGTGATAAAGTAAGAATGGATTTTATTCATAAATGCCTGGATTTTTTTCAATTTTGGTGACTCTCTTATAAAATGGGCAAAAGTCATGTATAGCAACCTCAGGTGTAAAATAGTAAATAGTGGTTACTTCTCAGAGAGTATTGAATTGTCAAGAGGAGTTAAACAAGGGTGTCAGCTGTCACCATAACTATTCGTTATGGCCATCGAAATGCTAGCTATTAAAATTAGACCAAATAACAACACGTTTTATATTAAGACTGCAAGCTACATCCATGCAATATCTCATTGAAGATCTAGATAACTTTTCTGGACTCTCTGGACTAAAACCTAATTATGATGAGTGTACAATATTACGTATTGGATATTTTAAAAATTCTACTTTTACATTACCCTGCAGTTTACCTATAACATGGCCTGACGGTGAAGTAGACATACGTGGTATTCAAATCAGAAGATATATAAATGAGCACTCCACAATGCATTTTAATAGAAAACTTGTAAAAATAGACAAGATCCTGCAACCACGGAGAGGTAAATACCCGTCTATTCAAGCAAAAATTGCCCTGATTAACTCCTTAGTCATATCTCAGTTTAGTCACTTACTTATGGTGCTGCCTACTTCTGATGATTAATTTTTTTAAAAATGTGCCCCTGGACAAGGCAATTAACCCACCGTTTCCTGGTAGGCCGTCTTTGTAAATAAAAATGTGTTCTTAACTGACTTGCCAAGTTAAATGAAAGTACAAAATAAAATGTATTTTAAAATTATGAGCACTTTTTTTTCTCGATGTATCTGTCTATCTATATAATGAATAGGGTGGGTTGAGATTATTAAATATAAAAGCACTAAACATCTCTCTAAAATCTTCACTTATTCAAAAGTTTTACTTGATCCATAAAATGGTTCTCAAGTAGATTACTAAGAAAAGCTCAGTAATCTGTCTTTTTGACTTTGTGCAGATATCCATATCTCATTTTCTATTAATTGAAAATGATACTTTTTCAAAGAATACAGTGGGGAGAACAAGTATTTGATACACTGCCGATTTTGCAGGTTTTTCTACTTACAAAACATGTAGAGGTCTGTACTTTTTTAAATCATATGAACACATCAACTGTGAGAGACAGACTCTAAAACAAAAATCCAGAAAAACACATTGTATGATTTTTAAGTAATTACTTAGCATTTTATTGCATGACATAAGTATTTGATACATCAGAAAAGCAGAACTTAATATTTGGTACAGAAACCTTTGTTTGCAATTACAGAGATCCTACGTGTTCTGTAGTTCTTGACCAGGTTTGCACACACTGCAGCAGGAATTTTGGCTCACTCCTCCATACAGATCTTCTCCAGATCCTTCAGGTTTCGGGGCTGTCGCTGGGCAATAGGGACTTTCAGCTCCTTCCAAAGATGTTCTATTGGGTTCAAGTCTGGAGACTTGCTAGGCCACTCCAGGACCTTGATATGCTTCTTACGGAGCCACTCCTTAGTTGCCCTGGCTGTGTGTTTCGGGTCGTTGTCATGCTGGAAGACCCAGCCACGACCCATCTTCAATGCTCTTACTGAGGGAAGGAGGTTGTTGGCCAAGATCTCACGATACATGGCCCCATCCATCCTCCCCTCATTACGGTGCAGTCATCCTGTCCCCTTTGCAGAAAAGCATCCCCAAAGAATGATGTTTCCACCTCCATGCTTCACGGTTGGGATGGTGTTCTTGGGGTTGTACTCATCCTTCTTCTTCCTCCAAACACAGCGAGTGGAGTTTAGACCAAAAAGCTATATTTTTGTCTCATCAGACCACATGACCTTCTCCCATTCCTCCTCTGGATCATCCAGATGGTCATTGGCAAACTTCAGATGGGCCTGGACATGCGCTGGCTTGAGCAGGGGGGCCTTGCGTGCGCTGCAGGATTTTAATCCATGACGGCGTAGTGTGTTACTAATGGTTTTCTTTGAGACTGTGGTCCCAGCTCTCTTCAGGTCATTGACCAGGTCCTGCCGTGTAGTTCTGGGCTGATCCCTCACCTTCCTCATGATCATTGATGCCCCACGAGGTGAGATCTTGCATGGAGCCCCAGACCGAGGGTGATTGACCGTCATATTGAACTTCTTCCATTTTCTAATAATTGCCTTCTCACCAAGCTGCTTGCCTATTGTCCTGTAGCCCATCCCAGCCTTGTGCAGGTCTACAATTTTTCCCTGATGTCCTTACACAGCTCTCTGGTCTTGGCCATTGTGGAGAGGTTGGAGTCTGTTTGATTGAGTGTGTGGACAGGTGTCTTTTATACAGGTAATGAGTTCAAACAGGTGCAGTTAATACAGGTAATGAGTGGAGAACAGGAGGGCTTCTTAAAGAAAAACTAACAGGTCTGTGAGAGCCGGAATTCTTACTAGTTGGTAGGTGATCAAATACTTATGTCATGCAATAAAATGCAAATGAATCATACAATGTGATTTTCTGGATTTTTGTTTTAGATTCTGTCTCTCGCCGTTGAAGTGTACCTATGATAAAAAATTACAGACCTCTATATGCTTTGTAAGTAGGAAAACCTGCACAATCGGCAGTGTATCAAATACTTGTTCTCTCCACTGTATCTCTTTTCCAAACAAGCATTGCAGAGTTGGCTACAATTTAATCCCCCTGAAAAACATTTCAACAAATATTATGGCTGAACTCAAATGTGCAGGTTGATTAAAACCTGTATTTATGGGAAAGATGTTTGAAAAGGGTTTTTTGAATTTAAATGATAGAGTTATGTCTTTCATGGAGTTATCAGAATTGTATGGGAAGGTCTGCTCAATCCAAGATTACAACCAATTGATTACAGCATTAATCCAAAAATGGAGGCGGCAGGTGGCAGTGGGTGGAGGTAGGGAACTGGTCAGTCTGCTCAATATAAAGGATCAAAACTTGAGGAGGAATAAAAATAGCATAAATAGGAAAGTATACCAGTTTCATTTGAGGACCAGGATGTTGACAGCTGCGCCATACAGATGGCAAAATAGTTGGGAAGAGATTTTTTATGTACAGATTCCATGGTACAGGGTGTATGAGTTCATATATAAAATGACGCAAGGTTTAAGACTTTTCAGCTAAAATTATTATATAGAATTCTTGCCACCAAGAAAATATTGAATATTTGGGGGATACAATCATCAAAGCTCTGCAGATTTTGTTGTGGGGATACAGAATCAATAGATCTTTTATTTTGGTATTGGCCTAAGGTACCCTGTTTTTGGTTACTACATGATTCCATATGTGTTATTTAATAGTTTTGATGTCTTCACTATTGTCTTCACAATTCTACAATGAGTAGGTGTCCTAAAACTTTTGACCGGTAGTGTAGGTTCAGAACTTTGTGAAAAAGAACAGTTAAAATATATGGCAAATATAAATCAAACTGGATGGTCTTCAGAAATAGATGGGAGGGGTTGAGGGAAACGGAAGGATAGGAGTAAAAAACAAACAAAAGATACCTATTGTAAAATAGATTGTGTTCTTAAAATGAATATAGTATGTATAAGCTGGAAGTAGAAGCCTAAGTGTTGCTGTTCATTAGTTTACTCCAAATAGGGGAAGGGTGGTAGGGTTATGGTAAAATAATGAAGGAAAATGTACTCTGTACTTTGCTCCGTTCACCTTTGCCTCAATCCTGACTAGTCTCCCAGTTCCTGATACTGAAAAACATCTCCAAAGGATGATGCTGCCACCACCATGCTTCATCGTAGCGATGTTATTGGCCTGGTGATGAGCAGTGCCTGGTTTCCACCAGACTTGACACTTGGCATTCAGGCCAAAGAGTTTAATCTTGGTTTCATCAGACCAGAGACTCTTGTTTCCTGCTTGGCAATCTCCAAGCAGACTACCGTCATGACGTTTCCCTGTTGGGTGAGGTTTATGACCCCCCCATAAATACCCTTTCCCCTTTTCTCTCCACTCCATAGAATGGACTCCTGGAAAGCCCTGTGTTACCACAGAGAAAGTATGGTAACATCAAAAGGTTGGGAAATGGAACAATATTTCCCTTTCTCAACCAGTTGAAAGTGTCTGTTGGTACTTAAAGAATATGATGTCAGATCAGTTGTTGTCAGGGACATTATATCTGATGATAGGACAACAAAAATCGTATGTTGGAAAGTCTACACATTCTAGTTATCAGATTCACATGGAATTGTTGAGCAATTTAAACATTTAAATATGACACTATTTGTGAGAAGATGAAATGTGATTTTAGCTTCTAAATTAGATAATTGTTTTCATAAGTAAACTTATGCTCACTCAGTGGCCACGCCCAAGTGAACAGACATTGGATGAAACACACCCTTCTCTCCCCAAGTACAAAAGCCTGTTGACAGAAGTCGAACTCAGTTCCTGATGATGTCAGGACTGGTATCCCTATTACATATATGTAATTCTGTGTGATTATTTAGGTATTTAGTAAATAAATAATTAAGCCAATTTTGTATTGCTGATTCAACTTTTTAGTTAGGGTTTGTGCAGAACCAAGTACTCACGACAATCAGAATGAGACCGATCTAGGTGACGATTAATAATTGACTGCTATTGTTATGAAAGATCTTGAGATCTTTGAGTGGATTCGGGAGATAACTCTATATAAATGAATTATTCCGTGGTGCCCCAGGTTATTAATGGTTTAATTGTTGCATGGTTTAATTCAATCACATAATCAATTAAACGTTAGGTAATCGATTTGATAAAATAGCATGTCATAATTTAATCATAGTGAGAGACACGACACTATCATGTGCCTTTTACTGAGGAGTGGTTTCCGTCTAGCCACTCAACCATAAAGGCCTGATTAGTGGAATGCTACTGAGATGGTTGTCCTTCTGGAAGTTTCTCCCATCTCCACAGAGGAACTCTGGCACTCTGTCAGAGTGATAATCTGGTTATTGGTCACCTCCCAAACCAAGGCCCTTCACCCCCGACTGCTCTAGGGTTAGAAAGATTCTTTGTGGTTCCAAACTTCTTCCATTTAAGAATGATGGAGGCCACTGTGTTCTTGGGGACCTTCAATACTGCAGAAATGTTTGGTACCCTTCCCCAGATCTGTTCCTCAACACAATCCTGTATCGGCGCTCTACGGACAATTAATTTGGACTCATGGTTTGGTTTTTGCTCTGACATGCACTGTCAACTGTGGGACCTTATATTGACAGGTGTGAGCCTTTCCAAATCATGTCCAATCAATTGAATTTACCATAGGTGAAGGATGATCAATGGGATAAGGATGCACCTGAGCTCTATTTAGAGTCTCATAGCAAAGGGTCTAAATACTTATACAAATAATATTAATACATTTGCAAACGTTTCTTAAAACCTGTTTTCGCCTTGTCATTATGGGGTAATGTGCGTAGATTGCTGAGTTTTAAAATGTTTTTATCCATTTTAGAATAAGGCTGTAATGTAACAAAATGTGCAAAAAGTCCAGGGGTCTGAATTACTTTCCAAGGGTACTGTATCTACAGTACCATTCAAAAGTTTGGAAACACCTGCTCATTTTTCTTTATTTTTACTATTTTCTACATCGCAGAATAATAGTAAAGACAAAACTATGAAATAACACATATGGAATCGTGAAGTAACAAAAAAAGTGTTAAACAAATACAAATATATTTCAGATTCTTCAAAGTAGCCACCCTTTGCCTTGATGACAGCTTTGCACAATCTTGGCAATCTCTCCAACAGCTTCATGAGGAATGCTTTTCCATCAGTCTTGTAGGAGTTCCCACATATGCTGAACACTTTTTGGATGCTTTTCCTTAACTCTGTGGTCCAAATCATCCCAAACCATCTCAATGGGGTTGAGGTTGGGTGATTGTGGAGGCCATCTGATGCAGCACTCCATCACTCTCCTTCTTGGTCAAATAGCCCTTACACAACCTGGAGTTGTGTTTTGGGTCATTGTCCTGTTGAAAAACAAAATGAGAGTCCCACTAAGCGCAAACCAGTTAGGATGGCGTAACGCTGCAGAATGCTGTGGTAGCCATTCTGGTTAAATCACAGACAGCTCCCACACACCATCACACCCAGAGCATATCAGACAGCTTTTTCTCTACCACATCTATGGATTACTATCGCAAGCTCTGAACCTCAACACCGGATCATCGCAGCTAGCTAGCTGCTATCCGAGTGGCTACTCCTGGCTAACGTCTCCGTCCCGAAGCAAGCACCAGTTAGCCTGGAGCAAGCCTCAAGCTAGGCCCATCTCCCAGCTAGCCAAAGAGGTCCACCAGCCAATTCTTGGGCTACAATACCTCTTTTGCCAATTGGCCTGGACCCTTTACTGCCAACACGGAGCCCCGCTGATCCATCACGACTGGTCTGCTGACGTAGCCGTCCAAGGTGGTCTCAACAGGCTCTTCCGTTGCGACATCGCCGGATGCCCATCTGCTAGCCCCGGTCCGCTAGCTATCTGAATCGCATTGTCTCCAGCTCGCCTAGCGTAGCAGCGACAACGGAATTTGGCTCCCTGACTCATCTAGTGCTACTCATTGGACCCTATGATCACTTGGCTACACATGCATCTCCCTAATGTCAATATGCCTCAACTATTGCTGTTTTGGTTCGTGATTGTTTTATTTCACTGTAGAGCCAATAGCCCCACCCAATATGCCTTAGATAGTCCTTTTGTTCCAACACTCACACATGTGGTGACCTCACCTGGCTTATCTGGTGCCTCGAGACAAAACCTCTCCCATCGTCACACAATGCCTAGGTTTACCTCCACTGTACTCACATCCTACCATACCCTTGTCTGTACATTATGCCTTGAATCTATTCTTCCGCACCCAGAAATCTGCTCCTTTTACTCTCTGTTCCGAACGCACTTACAGCCTTTAGTCAAAACTTTATCCTTCTCCTCCTCTGGTGATGTAAAGGTTAACCCAGGCCCTGCATCCCCCAGCACCACTCCCATTCTCCAGGCGCTCTAATTGGTTGACTTCTGTAAGCTTAAATGCTTTGGTTTCATACATGCTAACATTAGAAGCCTCCTCCCTAAGTTTGTATTATCCACTGCTTTAGCACACTCCGCCAAACCTTATGTTCTAGCTGTGTCTGAACCATGGATTAGGAAGGCCACCAAAAATCCAGAAATGTCCATCCCTAACTACAGTGGGGAGAACAAGTATTTGATACACTGCCGATTTTGCAGGTTTTCCTACTTACAAAGCATGTAGAGGTCTGTAATTTTTTATCAACTGTGAGAGACGGAATCTAAAACAAAAATCCAGAAAATCACATTGTATGATTTTTAAGAAATTAATTTGCATTTTATTGCATGACATAAGTATTTGATCACCAACCAACCAGTAAGAATTCCGGCTCTCACAGACCTGTTAGTTTTTCTTTAAGAAGCCCTCCTGTTCTCCACTCATTACCTGTATTAACTGCACCTGTTTGTACTCATTACCTGTATAAAAGACACCTGTTCACACACTCAAATCAAACAGACTCCAACCTCTCTACAATGGCAAAGACCAGAGAGCTCAGTAAGGACATCAGGTATAAAACTGTAGACCTGCACAAGGCTGGGATGGGCTACAGGACAATAGGCAAGCAGCTTGGTGAGAAGGCAACAACTGTTGGCGCAATTATTAGAAAATGGAAGAAGTTCAATATGACGGTCAATCACCCTCGGTCTGGAGCTCCATGCAAGATCTCACCTCGTGGGGCATCAATGATCATGAGGAAGGTGAGGGATCAGCCCAGAACTACATGGCAGGACCTGGTCAATGACCTGAAGAGAGCTGGGACCACAGTCTCAAAGAAAACCATTAGTAACACACTATGCCGTCATGGGTTAAAATCTTGCAGTGCATGCAAGGTCCCCCTGCTCAAGCCAGCGCATGTCCAGGCCCGTCTGAAGTTTGTAAATGACCATCTGGATGATCCAGAGGAGGAATGGGAGAAGGTCATGTGGTCTGATGAGACAAAAATAGAGCTTTTTGGTCTAAACTCCACTCGCTGTGTTTGGAGGAAGAAGAAGGATGAGTACAACCCCAAGAACACAACCCCAACCGTGAAGCATGGAGGTGGAAACATCATTCTTGGGGATGCTTTTCTGCAAAGGGGCAGGACAACTGGACCATATTGAGGGGAGGATTGGATGGGGCCATGTATCGCGAGATCTTGGCCAACAACCTCCTTCCCTCAGTAAGTGCATTGAAGATGGGTCGTGGCTGGGTCTTCCAGCATGACAACAACCCGAAACAGACAGCCAGGGCAACTAAGGAGTGGCTCCGTAAGAAGCATCTCAAGGTCCTGGAGTGGCCTAGCCAGTCTCCAGATCTGAACCCAATAGAAAATCTTTGGAGGGAGCTGAAAGTCCGTATTGCCCAGCGACAGCCCGAAACCTGAAGGATCTGGAGAAGGTCTGTATGGAGAAGTGGGCCAAAATCCCTGCTGCAGTGTGTGCAAACCTGGTCAAGAACTACAGGAAACGTATGATCTCTGTAATTGCAAACAAAGGTTTCTGTACCAAATATTAAGTTCTGCTTTTCTGATGTATCAAATACTTATGTCATGCAATAAAATGCTAAGTAATTACTTAAAAATCAAACATTGTGATTTTCTGGATTTTTGTTTTAGATTCTGTCTCGTACAGTTTGAAGTGTACCAATGATAAAAATGGCAGACCTCTACATGCTTTGTAAGTAGGAAAACCTGCAAAATCGGCAGTGTATCAAATACTTGTTCTCCCCACTGTATAACATCTTCCGACAAGATGGAACAGCCAAAGGGGGTGGAGTTGCAATCTACTGCAGATATAGCCTACAGAGTTCTGTCATACTATCCAGGTCTGTGCCCAAACAATTGAGCTTCTACTTTTAAAAATCCACCTTTCCAGAAACAAGTCTCTCACCGTTGTCGCTTGAAATAGACCCCCCTCAGCCCCTAGCTGTGCCCTGGACACCATATTTGAATTGATTGAATATATCTTCAGAGTTTGTACTGTTAGGTGACCTAAACTGGGATATGCTTAACACCCTGGCCATCCTACAATCTAAGGTAAATGCCCTCAATCTCACTGAAATGATCATGGAACCTACCAAGTACAATCCTAAATCCGTAATCATGGGCACCCTCTTAGATATCATCCTGACCAACTTGCCCTCTAAATACACCTCTGCTGTCTTCAACCAGGATCTCAGCGATAAGTGATGGGTCCACGGTCAAACGACCACCCCACATAACTGTCAAACGCTCCCTAAAACACTTCAGCGAGCAGGCCTTTCTAATCGACCTGGCCCGGATATCCTGGAAGGATATTGACCTCATCCCGTCAGTAGAGGATGCCTGGATGCTCTTTAAAATTGCTTTCCTCGCTAAATTAAATATGCATGCCCCATTCAAAAAATGTTGAAATAAGAACAGATATAGCCCTTGGTTCAACCCAGACTTGGCTGCCCTTGACCAGCACAAAAACATCCTGTGGCGTTCTGCATTAGCATCAATTATTAATAGCCCCGCGATATGCAACTTTTCAGAGAAGTCAGGAAACAACATACTCAGTCAGGTAGAAAAGCTAAGGCTAGCTTTTTCAAACAGAAATTTGCATCCTCTAGCACTAATTCCAAAAAGTTTTGGGACACTGTCAAGTCCATGGAGAATAAGAGCACTTCCTCCCAGCTAACCACTGCACTGAAGCTAGGAAACACTGTCACCACCGATAAATCTATGATAATCGATAATAATACATTTTTCTACAGCTGGCCATGGTTTCCACCTGGCTACCCCTACCGCGGCCAACAGCTCAGCACCCACTGCAGCAACTTGCCCAAGCCCCCTCCACTTCTCCTTCACCAAATCCAGATAGCTGGTGTTCTGAAATTGCTGAAAAATCTGGATCCCTACCAATCAACTGGGCTAGATAATCTGGACCGTCTCTTTCTAAAATGATCAGCCGAGATTGTTGCAACCCCCATTATTAGCCTGTTCAACCTCTCTTTCGTATCATCTGAGATCTCCAAATATTGGAAAGCTGCCGCGGTCATCCCCCTCTTCAAAGGGGGAGACACTCTAGACCCAAACTGTTATAGACCTATATCCATCCTGCCCTGCCTTTCTAAAATCTTCAAAAGCCAAGTTAACAAACAGATCACTGACCATTTAGAATCCCACCGTACCTCCTCCACTATGCAATCTGGTTTCCGAGCTGATCATGGCTGCACCTGAGCCATTCTCAAGGTCCTAAACGATATCATAACCGCAATCGACAAAAGAGGCCAAGGTTTTCGACTCTGTCAATCACCGCACTCTTAAGGCAGACTCAACAGCCTTGGTTTCTCTAATAACTGCCCCTGCCTGGTTCACCAACTACTTATCAGATAGAGTTCAGTTTGTCAAATCGGAGGGCCTGTTGTCCAGACCTCTGGCAGACTCTATGGGGGTGCCACAGGGTTCAAATCTCAGACCGACTCTTTTCTCTGTATATATCAATGATGTCGCTCTTGCTGCTGGTGATTCTCTGATCCACCTCTACGCAGACGACACCATTCTGCATACATCTGGCCGTTCCTTGGACACTGTGTTAACAAACCTCCAAACGAGCTTCAATGCCATACAACACTCCTTCCTTGGCCTCCAACTGCTTTTAAATGCTAGTAAAACTAAATGCATGCTGTTTAACTTTGTTGTATGTTCAAGGCTTATTTTTACAGACTATGGCGTGAGGAAACTGGGCAGACACTGTGATTTGAGCTATAGAGCAGTGGTCACCAAACTTTCCTGAGTAATGATCACTTTCTCAGTCAAAATGCAATCCAAGATCTACTGCTCAGATTTTTTTAAAACATGACTTAAGCCTATGCAAAATTAACCAATTAAAAACAGTTCTGTAGCAATGAGGTTTGTGCAGTAGGCTATAGGCCCAATACATTGTCACTGCATCTTGGCTATGCTTGAATTGCCCTAGCAATGTTGTTCTTAAACCATTTTAGAGTCGTCACAACAGACCCGGGATTGTTCCCAGGCTGTGTCACAACCAGCTGTGATCAGGAGTCCCATAGGGCGGCGCACAATTGGCCCAGCATTATCCGGGTTAGGGGAGGGTTTGGCCGGCAGTACTGTGAAAGGTGGGCTCTAATCTGATGGAAATTAATAGGCATACAACCAAAAGTATGTTTCCTTCACTTAGCCCTCCAACACCTGTCTGCTTCCTTCAGATCTGCAAACACCAAAAGTGGAAGGCACTAGTTGGGGGAAGGGTCAGAGGAGGATGGTGAGGGCAAGACAGCTCCTAATAATGGCTAGAACTGAGTGAGTGGTTTCCATCTGCCACCAGCCACCATGCTGGTAAGGGGCTATGAGTTGTTTTGGCCAAGCAGAAATGGAGAAGATGTGAACGGAAGGAAATTAGAGAAAATTAGACAATGAGATCATGAGAAGTGAGTTGGTAATCTGACCAGAGAGGGAGTTTGGTCCAGGTGGTGCAGCAGGTAGAGACCGTCATCTCCGCCACTTAGGGCGTGTCCTGCTTCCAGACAAGCCCTTGACCTCTGCCTTGCCTCTGATTGGTGCAACAGCAACGATGAGACTGCTTCTCGACCTCTCCTATGAGATAGACAAACAATGATAAGAGACAGAATACTCTCAGATAGGAAGGTAGATAGAGTAAATTTATGTACAGTAAAAGTGTTGGGTTCAATTCCATTGAAACTTAGTCAATTCATAAATCAAATGTAATTTTAATTTCTGAATTTATAAAATCATCCATTTGTTAAATGGATTCAAATGTATCTCCTTAATTGGCGCAGTTAAAGATGCATTAACGAATAAAACAATTATATAAATAAATGAATGAGTAGAGAGTGGATGAATGGATGGATAGATATGCGCACACACACAACTTTGTCATAACAAATGTCTGTGACCTGATGAACTGTGAACAAGATGTACTTTGTGGATCAGTTCTCATTGCAGGAAAAGCTGGTTCGTAGGCAGGCAGCCTGAGATAAAGGGCTTATCATTATAATGTATGAATATTTTCAAACATCAAAATGAAAGCCAGGTTATTAGAACACATGCTGAGGTTTTCAACAACAAAAATATTACTGCTTGTGCCCCATTTGTTCTAAGCTATAAGAAAACTATAAGAAATCTATTACCGAATCAAATGTGTGTAGCCTAATTTTTTTCAAGTAAAAATACTTTGAAATGCATGGTCTGAGTATATTCCCACGAAAATCAAATTGGTTCAAATATGCCTAGGTAATAATCCTACAAATTCAATTAACCTACAATAAAATTGAGCGAAGATATGGCAACGAATGAAACCGTTGCAAATGACCCCCAAGACATGTATAATAGGAATTTGCACTATGGAGAAAATTAATGATTAGGTCTACCCGTCATATCCTAGATAGGGTGCGAGAATCGTCCCAATCGAACGCAGAGTTTTATTGTGTGCTATGCAATAAAAAACGCTTACCCCAGTCTTGATACACTGTGTCGGACTCCGTTGACGAAATGTCGTGCAAGTTCAAGTCCCACTGTGACAATACTTTCGCATACACTTGTTCCTTAAATCGAAAAACCATCACCTTTATCCCTAAATAGTGTCGTGCAAAAAGAGCCTAGCTATTTCAGAATCGTTGTGTCATTTGGCTTCATATCAATGAAGAAAATAAAACAACAAAAAGTTAACGAAGTACAAGTCTTAAAACACAGAGACCTCAACAACCGCTAGTAAGTATGGAGGCTACCTCGTCCACTCCGCACCTTATACCGTAACTAACCTAAAGAGCGCAACAACATTTCACAATACATTTATCCGGTTTATTTTTATACTATAAAATTGATTAATAGACCCACCAGGAACAATGTATATAATATTATATAAAACATATCACCATGTATCATTATTAATTAAAAACGAAATATAAAAATACAGCGTAATCACAAAGTATTACGGTATTTAAGTGTACACCGCTCATTCTTAAATAAGCACTTGACCGTACTCACTTTTCCAACATATACAATATGTTTCTCGACGATTGTATGTCCCACTCGTTCTTATTATACCTCAGCAGTTACACTTTGTTGCCTATGACTTGGGTGTATTATTTAGCCTTAAAATGCTTAGCTGTCAGGTGTGAATGGGGGCTCGAAGGTAAAAGCACTCTTTCTTGAGGGTTATCTTTACCACGCGCTATATCTAAGGATAGTGATCTAACCCACCACCTATCAAAGTCCAGAAACCCGTCGCAGTGACAGCGAGCAGTAGGCAATTTCTTCTTATTTTTAAAACACATGTATTCAAGAGGGCTGCTGCATTGCTTTTACAGTTACAAAGATATCCAACTGAAATTACGGACTTTCTCACTTTTCCCGCACTGCTCTGGAGTGTCCTGTTGCTAGTGCTCAGCGGCATCATCACACCCGCATGCACAGATGATGTAAGTATAAAAATGCAATGATGAATTAGGCTATAAGGGCTCAGCTCAGGTAATGTCTGCTGAATATCGTGCATACGTGTATTATAACTGACTTGAAAGGGAAATACTTTTTTATTGCGAACACGAATCTGAGTTGACGATATCGCTGAGTTGGCGGGTCATCCATGCCGAAATTACTTCACATGATGTGTCACCTGAATAGCCACCTATAGACGTATTACTGTTGCCCTAACTCATACAGTTAGCCTATATTTACTTGGTGTAGCAGGAGCGCTATGGACATAAGATTGACATAAAATACATTCATTTCAGAGTTGAATTATGTTGATGTAATTTATTGCCTCTACAGGTCTAAGGCTCACGACAGGTGTATTACAAAGCTTTAGGCTACTGGTTAAGATTACATTTAGTTGTAGAGTGGTGACAATTTTAATATGGTAGAATGGAAATGGTCCGATTTCTTTGCATGCCTGTAGATTCAGCCAGCTCCAACAGAGGCGCCATTGCGCACACGCACGCACGCACGCGCACTCGTGCACACACACACACACATCACATATTCACACGCACACATTCACACACGCACACATTTCCCCAGGCCCATCCCTGAGCTGTGTACTTAAAACAAGCGCTCAAGTGCTCAAATGTGCTGAAAAACTATTCCCAGACCAAGGTTAATATAGTTGTGTGTTTTTATATTAGATTAGATTTGATTAGTTTATTTTAATCTCTGTTTAGTTTCAGTTCGTTTTAGACCAGATTTGCTCGTTTTTATTTAGTTAGGGACAGAAAGCATGTGCAGATCATTTTTTGTGTGTTTTTTGGGATGCCACTGGGATCTGTCTTGCAATTGGGGGGCAGTAATACATAAATTAGGTTTAAATTATGAAGTCAATCTCAATGTGACTCAGATTTAAAAACAACAATTAACAATTAAACAATTAAAACAAGCAGTGGAACTGGCTTCGTGGTCCAGAGTTGAGTTTGAGGGGTCTATGGATTAGAGCAGAGCTGCCTAAACCACTTCCTGGAGATCCACCATCTACCAGGACAGTAGATCTACTGGAAGAGGGCTGGGCAGCACTGGGTTGTGTATGTGTAGACTCACGTTTTCATTGAGTCTGGATAAGATCCTGCAACACAATGTGGTTGAGTTAAGTATACAACTCAATAATACAATTATCTTTGCAAAATGGCTGTCCTTCACAGTTGAGTCGCAAAAACTTGTAAAAATGTGCAGCCCAACATGTGTAATATGACACAACCATGCAGAGATGCATTTGGAAAACCCTGTTTTCCATTGTAAATCTTTACCAAAAATCTGTTGGATGCCTTTAGAACAGGGTTCTCTAACTGCACTCCTTGAGAGCCACTGGGTGCGCTGGCCGTTGATCCAGCCCTGCAGTAACACACAGTTAACAACAAGACCATGATTAATTGGTACTTTTTTTATTATCTGCTCACTCAGTGGCTTTTCAGGAGAGCAATGTCATGTAATCCGTTTGTTTCAATATAAGCTAATATATAAAATACATTGCTACAAAATTAATGCTCAGTATACAGGGCATTGAACAGTCAGCCTTGTGCAGACTGCCACGAGGAAACAAAATCAATCGAACATATTTTTTAGTATTGTCCATCGGTGGCTCGCTTTTGGAGTCAAATCCAGGAATGGTTGTTATGCCATAATATCAGGGTTCAAATATCACTTTTGGGTAAAGTATTTATTTTTTAGGGCAATATCGGTAGAAATTGTACATATAGGAAGGTTCAGGACCCTCGTAAGACATCACAGTAAAAGGGATGTAATTGCAAAAGGAAATGGCAAAATGACGTTATACTGGGGAAAGATGGGTTAATCTGTGGACATCGGAGGGTTGGAGTTAAGAATGAATGGTGGATTGGCAGCTGTGGGTTAAAATCCAGCACTTGAAGAAAGAGGAAATGAGTAATATATGTATAATTATTTAACTACAGGTACCGTTGATGTGAGCAAAATAGCAGTAAGAAGCAGTAGCAGTATTGTTGTCCGTCAGTTTACTCCAATTAGGGTAGGGATGGTAGGGTAGGGGGAAAAAAGTATAGAGAAAGAATATAAAATCAGGGGGATTAGAAATTATGCAAACAATTACATTGATAGTTTGTAAATTCTATCTGCAATTTTGAAGCTGATCTACCCTCTGCCCAAAATAAATAAACATTCCAATAGAGACCCAATTTGGTTCCCAGCTAATTTTAGCATGACAACATCCATGAATGTTGTTAAATGTCCTTGGACAACATGATTTAATAACCTTTTGTAGATGGGCATACCATAACGGTTATAAGAATGTTTGGTGAAAATGTTCCAATAATGTTTGTTTTGCACATTTAATATGTTTTTGTACAGAAAAATACAAAATAAAAACAGAAAACGTTAAAGCTATGTCATGGGAACATCCCTGGGAAACTTTGTCAAACGTTCGGGGGACTTTTAGATACATCTTAACCTTCTCAAGATGTCCCTATTAACATTTTGGGAATGCAGTGGTAACCAGAAATTGTTTGCTGTGTAGTGGTTTGATGTCTGTAGATTATTTTTTATAAACTAGTAGGTATCCTGTGTGGCTCAGTTGGTAAAGCATGGCACTTGCAATGCCAAGGATCATGGGTTTAATTTCTGTTGGGGCCACCCATATGAAGGATGTATGCATGCATATATGGCACTTTCAACATGGTGGCTTTGTTTTCTTAATTTTTAAACAGTCTCTTGCTGTAGAACTGTACTGGGCATCTCTATCGTATTATGGATGTTGGTACTAATGTTGAAATAGTTTATATTTTTTTCAAAGTTTGTTGATCAAGTGAATTGGTTTGGGCAATTGCTTCAGGCAAGGCTTGGTGGACGGTTAAGGGATGGTTTCTAGACACTGAGTAAGCCTAGACCTGGACTTAATAACAAGTTCAGTGGAGAAGGTATATCTATGACTGCCCTGGAGCGATATCGCTCCATCACTGGCTTTACACAATGCTTTGATCATTATAACCATATATGACAAATAAAGGATTGACCTCTATTCAGTTTAAAGATGGATAGCAGACTCATAAAGTACATATTTAGATCTTCAAAAATATAGCCTATATGCGTGACAGACAGGGGATGGGTTGAGGGAGGGGTGTTATGGAGGCAGCCTGGCTGGTGTGTTGGTGTGAGGGTGGCTTGTGTAAGTCTGTGGTACATTTTCTGTGAGAACCATTTGTCGTGTGTATTTGTTTTACAGTGGCTGTTATCTACAGTAGACATCTGGTGGGGCATAGGCTCAGTCTTGTCACTGTGGATCTCAGATCACTCTGGATACAGACAGTCAGTGTGCTGCGTGCTCCACAGCCTCACCTCTTGGGCAGCAAAAATTCCATATTACCTGTACTAGTCATCACTACAGGTTCAGTATTGAGACTCTGGACTTGGAACTTGTTACTGCCCCAGATACAATATTTCACCACCTCGGTAGGACTTGTGCTCATTCACTGGCAAAGAGACCCATAAGCACCAGTGGTACTAAGATTATCAGCAGTCCGACTAGGAGGCAGTATTTTCATTTTTGGAAAAATAACGTACCCAAAGTAAATAGGATATTTTGTCAGGACAAGATGCTAGAATATGCATATAATTGACATGTTAGGATAGAAAACACTCTATAAAGTTTCCAAAACTGTAAAAATATTGTCTATAATCTATAGTATAACAGAACTGATATTGCAGGTGAAAGCCTGAGAAAAATCCAATCCGGAAGTGACTCAAGTTTTGAAAGCTCTGCGTTCCAATGCGTCCCTATTGAGCAGTGAATGGGCTATCAACCAGATTACTTTTTCTACGTATTCCCCAAGGTGTCTACAGCATTGTGACGTAGTTTTACGCCTTTATGTTGAAGAATACCCGTAAGTGGCTACATTGTGTAAGTGGCCATCTGAAGGCTCTCAAGAGTGATTCTCGCGTAAAATACAGAGGTAGCCATTTTTCCAATCGGTCCTACTGAAAATCCAATTGTCCCGGTGGATAAATTATCGAATAGATATTTGAAAAACACCTTGAGGATTGATTATAAACAGCGTTTGCCATGTTTCTGTCGATATTATGGAGCTAATTTGGAATATTTTTTGGCGTTGTCTTGACCGCAATTTCCGGTTGATTTCTCAGCCAAACGTGAAGAACAAACTGAGTTATTTCGCCTCCAAAAATAATATTTTTGGAAAAAAGGAACATTGGCTATCTAACTGGGAGTCTCGTGAGTGAAAACATCCGAAGCTCATCAAAGGTAAACGATTTAATTTGATTGCTTTTCTGATTTTCGTGACCAAGTTACCTGCTGTTAGCTGGACATAATGCTATGCTAGGCTATCGATAAACTTACACAAATGCTTGTCTTGCTTTGGCTGTAAAGCATATTTTGAAAATCTGAGATGACAGGGTGATTAACAAAAGGCTAAGCTGTGTCTCAATATGTTCCACTTGTGATTTTCATGAATAGGAATATTTTCTAGTAATATTTATGTCCGTTGAGTTATGCTAATTAGTGTCAGTCGATGATACTCCGGGATGGGGAGTATCAAGATGTTTTAAACTGTATATACATGGTTTATAATAGAGAATGCGTTTGTATAGATCCAGCTGTATGTTTAAACCACATTTTAATGGGAAACCTATGCACAGCAAATCTATGTGGTGCTTATCTTTTGGACTAATTTTGTATTGTGGCATTTACTAAACAGATGGCCTAAGGCATAGACTTATCACAACAGAAGAACACTTTTGAAGAATCAAAACATGACCCTTGTTTAAGACTGCTTTCAGTAGCAGAAATGCAGGAAATATAGAAAAACTATTGGAATGTGACAGAGGAAATAGTATTCTGCAGAAAGTTATTGAAAGTAACTATCTGCCTCTGGGCGAAAAGGTAAGATGGACAGAGAGAGGGGGAGAGAGATAATATTATATTTTCCAGGTGTGTGGAGTCACACAGTCTGATGTCACAGTCTAGTGACCGTTAAATGCATAAAAAATATGCATAATTGTAGTACAATAATTGTTTTATAAGAAAAGTCTGTCGTGAGCCATATGGTTTCTGTGGACTACAAGAGTGTGTTAGTGTTAACGGCTCTCGTTGGTAGAAGGAAGAGACGAAATAGAGCTTTTTGGTCTAAACTCCACTCGCCGTGTTTCAAGGAAGGAGGATGAGCACAACCCCAAGAACACCATCCCAACCGTGAAGCATGGAGGTGGAAACATCATTCTTTGGGGATGCTTTTCTGCAAAGGGGACAGGACGACTGCACCGTATTGAGGGGAGGATGGATGGGGCCATGTATCGCGAGATCTTGGCCAACAACCTCCTTCCCTCAGTAAGAGCATTGAAGACGGGTTGTGGCTGGGTCTTCCAGCATGACAACGACCCGAAACACACAGCCAGGGCAACTAAGGAGTGGCTCCGTAAGAAGCATCTTACGGAGAGGGCCAAAATCCCTGCTGCAGTGTGTGTAGACCTGGTCAAGAACTACACGAAACGTATGATCTCTGTACTTGCAAACAAAGATTTCTGTACCAAATATTAAGTTCTGCTTTTTCTGATGTATCAAATACTTATGTCATGCAATAAAATGAAAATGAATTACTTAAAAATATTACAATGTGATTTTTCTGGATTTTTGTTTTAGATTCCATCTCTCACAGTTGAAGTGTACCTATGATAAAAAATTACAGACCTTTACATCCTTTGTAAGTAGGAAAACCTGCAAAATCGGCAATGTATCAAATACTTGTTCTCCCCACTGTATGATTCCCAATCAGAGACAACGATAGACAGCTTCCTCTGATTGGGAACCACACTCGGCCAAAAACAAAGAAATAGAAGACATAGACTTTCCCACCCGAGTCACACCCTGACCTAACCAAACAGAGAATAATACAGATCTCTAAGGTCAGGGCGTGACAGTTAGCCTGCGGAACTAAAGTCTGGGAATTGGTTTGTGGAACTAATACAAGTCTTCAGATCTCAGCAAATACCCTTAACAGACAGACTTCACGGTATGTTGCAGTGTTTTTTAGAGCTCAATTCAAGCAGTCCGATATTTACCAGATGCTTGCCGGGATAAGCCTTTTATGTCTCCTTTGCACATGCCCGCTGGCAATTTTAGGAGTGGGAGTAGACATGGGCCAATGTGGGTAATAAATCCGTTGAATATACTCCATCACAAAGAAATGCATTATTATTTTGTTTTAGGCAGGTCCTTAAAAACATAAGATTAATAAAATGATTTCATTTAATACCCTCACTCTGCTTTGTTAGAGAGCAGATGTAGGGTCTTACATTTGGATTATATTCATCATGATACTGATGGAAAATAATAGCAATCTGTATTTTCAAAAGCATGTGAGTCTCGTGTTTATATTTCACAACCTTCGCAAGCTTTTGGAGTTGTGCATACGCGATCGAGCAAAATAATAGGCCTACACTTCATTTCGACTACATTATTGCATGCTAAATGTTTCTGATCAGTGATAGATGAGCAAACTAATATATGAGCAGTAACACCTACACTTATTTATGACTTATCACTTACAGAATTTACCAAACATACAGACAGAGATTCAGTGGAACAAAATCACATTGATGATTAAGACAAGTCACAGGCTTTAGGTCAGGGGTAGGGGAGAACCGGGACAAAAGTAACAGTTTTTTAAATTTAACTACTCAAAGATCGATAGAGCTAGAGCGACCATCTTTTATAACAAATAACTTATACAATGCCTTCAGAAAGTTTTCACACTCCTTGACTTTTCCACATTTTGTTGTGCAACAAGCTGAATTTAAAATGGATTAAATTGAGATTGTGTGTCACTGGCCTACACATAACGTCAAAGTGGACTTGTGTTTTTAGAATGTTTTACAAATGATTTCAAAATGAAATGTCTTGAGTCAATAAGTATTTAACTCCTTTGTTATGGCAAGCATAAATCATTTCAGGAGATTGCTTAACAAGTCACATAATAGTTTGCATGGACTCACTCTGTGTGCAATAATAGTGTTTAACATTATTTTTGAATGACTCCCACACATACGTAAGGTTCCCTCGGTTGAACAATGCCTTTAAACACAGATTCAACCACAACAACCAGGGAGGTTTCCAATGCCTTGCAATGAAGGGCACTTATTGGTAGATGGGTAAAATAATTACACTTTGGATGGTGTATCAATACACCCAGTCACAACAAAGATACAGGGACCCTTCCTAACTCAGTTGCTGGAGCGGATGGAAACTGCTCAGTGATTTCACAATGAGGCCAATGGTGACATCAAAACAGTTACAGAGTTTAATGGCTGTGATAAGAGAACTGAGGATGGATCAACAACATTGAAGTTACTCAACAATACTAACCTAAATGACAGAGTGAAAATAAAGCAGCCTGTATTGAATGCAAATATTCCTGCATCCTGTTTGCAATAAGGCACTAAAGTAAAGTACTAGTCAAAAGTTTGGACACACCTACTCATTCAAGGGTTTTGTCTTTATTTTTTACTATTTTCAACATTGTAGAATATTTACCAGGTGTGCCTGTTAATGCCGAGAGTGTGCAAAGCTGTCATCAAGGCAAAGGTTGGCTACTTTGAAGAATCTCAAATCTATTTTCATTTTGTTTAACACTTTTTTGGTTACTACATGATTCAATATGTGTTATTTCACTATTATTCTACAATTTAGAAAATAGTAAAAAATAAAGAAAAACCCTGGAATGAGTAGGTGTGTCTAAACTTTTGACTGGTGCTGTTTATGTTTAATTTCTTTAGTATATCAGAAAAAGGACAGGTTTGACTTTCAGAAAAATGTTATTATGTTAGTTGCATAATTCTAACAGTGTGAAACCTAACAGGGTGAACATTTGGAGCCTAAATTAGCCATAGCTCTGTGGGTGATTTTTTTTATCTTTATTTAACTAGGCAAGTCAGTTAAGAACAAATTCTTATTTTCAATGACAGCCTAGGAACTGCCTTGTTCAGGGGCAGAACAACAGATTTGTACCTTGTCAGCTCGGGGGGTTTGAACTTGAAACCTTCTGGTTACTAGTCCAACACTCTAACCACTAGGCTACCCTACCCTGCCGACCATTGCGATTGAGCTAGCACAATGGTAAATATGGTAAACATTGAAAGAGGATTTCATTTAAATATCAAAAGTATCTTAACATTTTGACATTTCCTAAATGTTCTCTGTAATTTCTCCTAACAGGTGGGGATTTATGAGTGAGACAAACAGACTAACGTCATGAAATGCTAAAATGATCCCAGATGGGACTCAAATATGCAAGTTTTGACTTCACTTTGACATTAGTATCGCATCATGACCGTTTTCCCACCAACAATGTGATGACACTACCTGAACATGATGTCAAGGGGCTGGATGTCATAAGGTGAATGTACCAATTTGTAAGTCGCTCTGGATAAGAGCGTCTGCTAAATGACTTAAATGTAAAATGTAAATGTTTTCTTAAAGGAGATTTACTACAAACTAACCGGGTGGAAAGTGATATCAGGGACACACAGAACATCATAAATACAATAATAATAAATACAATAATCATGAGAAATAAAATATTGTTGAGAGATATTTAAAATAATGAGGAAATATTTTATTGTCGTATAGTTTATATTTATTGTAGTAGTTGACGAATAGCACCAGGGGACATGGCAAAAATGCCAACATGCACTGAAAACCAAATGCATAAACCTCCATATCTTTGTGTTTTTATGGTAAATGACACCTAATCTTATATTTAAAGCCTTTTGGAATCAACATTTTACACTAAATAAGTAAGGGATAGTCAACGAGGGGCTATGCGTTCTCTAGAAAATAATGAACGATGTAGAATGTGTGTTCCACGACACGCTAGCAAAGTGAAACTATCATGCCACAGAGTTGCATTATTTTCCAGAGAACGCATAGAGCCCCGAGTTGACTATATATTTTATACCATGGCTATAATTTAACAAATGTACAGCTAGAAATGTGTTCATTTGCAGGTAGAAATGTGTTTAACATCCACTGAAGTAGCTAGCGAGTTTACTAGATAGCAACAGTCGTTGCCTTGGTAACCAAGCAAACATACTTGCTAGTTTAGCTAAACAAACCATCAGTCCTAACTTGCTATTATGAAAATCAAATTCAACAGTGACAATGACGTTTTCAATTCGACTTTTGCTTTCAAAAGCAGTTCAATCATAGAACATGTAAGAACTAGCCATTGAATTCTACAGTGCAAAAATATACCGTGCGTTATAGTAAGGTGACCAGATTTCTGAAATGAAAACCGGAGACATTTCCAGTTCGGCGTTCAATATATAATTAAAATATCCAATGTTATTATCTATGAAATAAAAAAGGGGGACAATTCCGGTTTCATGTATTTAGTCTAACAGACACACTGTGATAGACAGAGAAAACAACTATATTACAGAAACACTGCAGACAAGACTGAACTGTCCAATTTGAACAGCCATTCAGTGGTCCTGGTAGTCTGGGTAGAATAAGAGCAGAAGAGAACCTGAGCAAAATTGAAAAAACAGACAATAGTATATGTGACATAATAAAGAAATAAGATGCTGATGAGATTGGTAACTACATAATATACTTATACCAACCTAATCTGTATATTTCTCAGAAGAATGTATTTTCTTCAGGATTGCTCTGTCTTTGGCCAGCTTCTCCATGAACTCCTGGCAGGGGAGGTTTAAGTTTGTCTTCACAATAAGCGTGGCCTTGATGGTAGGAACAGTGAACCTATTTCTTGCTGCTGTCCGTAGAGCATTCATTTGGGAGAACACTCTCTCGACTGATGCATTACTTCCAGGTAAGCACATGACTACAGACGCTAATCTAGCCAGGTTAGTGTGTGGGATGTCGTTCTCTTAGAAGTGGGTAACCACCGTGCTCCATCTCTGACTAAGCGGTGTCTCAGATGCTTTCCATTCTTCAAGCGATCCCCCTTTAGGAACTCTTGCAGGCCAGTAAACCTCGTCACACAATGCATCCTCATTGATGGTCACATTGGGGCATTTTTCCTGCAGTGTGACTGCTGCCTTCACGCAGAGGTTGCCTTTTTAAAAGGAGACCATGTAAATCTTTTAGATTATCTGTGTGCTTTTCCCATGCTTGCAAGTAGTTCACAGCCATAGTGAAGAACGATTGGGATGTTTTGAGAAAGCTCTCTTTAGACATGGCTCCATTGTCCTCTAAGCTCTCTCAGAAGTCCTCTGACCAAAACTTGTCATCAGTCAATTTTGCAGTCAATTTTGCCTCAACGTTTCTCAGAATTGCAGCGGACTCCACAGCACAGTGGCCCTGGCCTCCAAGCATCTTGATCGTGTCACTGAATACGGTCAAGTTCCCATGGACAAAGGCCAGCCAAAGTTCAGTCAGTGAATCTTCAAACATTGTTCACAGAACAACAGGGCATTTGTCTTCAGAAATAAAAAAGGATTTCAATGGCACATTTTCAGCACTCTTTCTAGAGCAGGGAGCATGGACATCCAGTGAACATTGCTGTGTCCTAAAATGTTATGGTACTCCTGGCCAACAAACTCACAAAAGCCAGTCTTTCTACTCTGACGGTGAAAATATGAACATATTCCAAATATCTTTGTGAGCAGGTACAAAACATCATATCCAAAGCTGTTCTGGCCGTGTTACGGGCAGGACAACCTAAGCCAATCACCTCATGCTGCAGAGCATTTTTAACTTTGGTATGGACATTGACCCTCCCCAGCCTATTCAGTCCTCCAAAGTTGGTATTTGTTGTCAGTAGAGAATGTTTTCCAGGTTACATTTTTGGATGACCACTAGGACCTCAGCTGCAATTTTCTCTGCTTTTTCTCCATTCAATTCAACAAAATCAAGCAGTTTTGATTCCACAGATGTGCTGCATTCATATATTTTACATATCTGACTACTATTGGCAGCAGCTTTACATGTTCATGATTGGACACATCAATGGACAAGGACACAAATTCAACCTGGTCTAGGTCCTGTGTTACCAAAGTAGTTGCCCATGTTGCTAACACGTTACTCACTATGGCGTCATATTTTGTCCTAGCACATGTAAACTTTGGCTCATAAAGCTTCCATGTCAGTTGTGCTGTGCAGTCCATAGATCTGTAACTATGATTGTGTCACATAGTGAGGTATGCAAAGACACCCTCCTGCACAGCTAAACCATATTCTTCTTGGGAAGGGTCTACCTTCTTGAAGAATGTGGTGACAGTGGGCATACCAACACGGGCAATCAGGGAGGCTTTATGCTTTTTCATCTGCCGATGTTCTACCACTGCCGTTCTTCTCCGGCTGCCAATTGAAAGAGAGGAATTACAAAGGGTGCCATTTTATCGTCTTGACCTGAGCGTATAAATGGAAATTCTCTCATCATGTTTTTCATAAAGTGCATTTCCGTTTCTTGGAAAGAGTCATTGTATCTCCTCTGTCTGCTCTTCTTCACTCTCCTTGTATAACTTTTCTTACTCTCAACTTTTTCTTCTCCTCCAATCTTTCTCCTCCTCTTTTCTTCACTCGTCTTCCTTTCCTTCTCTTCACCTTTCCACCTCACTCTTCTACGCCCTCCTTGCTTCACTCGTTTTACTCCCTTAATGTTTCCTTCTCCTTCCTCTCCAATCTGTATTAATAAATCGTATAATATTAGATAAAATACTTTAGTTAAAAGATTCCCATTGCTTGCCTCATTTCTGTATTTTATCTCAAAAACATTGTTTGTAATAATAAATTGGCAGGCTCTGTAATCATATCTCCTCAATCATACCTTTCCTCCTCTGTCTCCTTCACTCTTCTTCCTATCCAGTCTTCCTCATCTTCCTCTCCACTGCTCATGCTATCCATGAACATTTCTAACTATATTTTCACACTACTTATTTTAATGCCAAACCATTAAAATTGTAATCTACAAATATATTTTCAGAATTAATTGTGCATTCATTTAATACAATCATATTTTCAAAATAGCCCGTCCACTGCATGTTTATATGTGAACGTTTTTTAACCTAGCTATAACAGTAGCTAGCTAACTTAGCCTGCTAACTTAGTCTACACAGCTAATGTTTGCTAGCATAACCTATTTAAAACCTTATAGAGCAGATCATCTATCTATATAATAAATTGTGACATTATAACAACACTAGCTAGTATCTCAAACGATTGTAACTTACCTGGCTTGAAAAGACGTTTGTGGTGATGTTGTGGATTCAGCTGACACTTGCTAGCTTCTGACCAAGTTTTCCACAAAAGTTTTCTCTAAAACTATCGCGAGCATGTAGTTAGTAGAAGAAGAAGAGTGAATGAAGCTGCTATAGTGTGCAGCCCCCTCTGCTGGACTAAACAAGCACAACGCGATTGAGACGTCAACCGGTAGGCTCTGCTGCACAGTGTTTCTTGCCAGGTAAAATATTTCACTTTGCGGTATGTTTTTAACACACAGTTAAAAACGGGGACATTTCCGGGGACAGCACCAGCCGGGGACGTCTGGTCACCCTACGTTATAGGGAAATAATGCACGCTCTAGAATGCCCTTCAAGCCAATCAGAAACTATTATTCAACAATGCCATGGTATAAGAAGTTATATTTCCTGGGGAAAGAAAAGGGACTGGATAGTGGGAATGACCAATAGTGCACAAATAGCCTAATGTGTGTGTGTGTGTGTGTGTGTGTGTGTTCCAGGGCCAAGGGGTATTCCTGGTATACCGTGGTATACCGTAACGTGACCAGAGGGGACTCTGGTTTCCCTGGAATCCATGTTCTGGATGGGCCTGATAGGGGAGCGGTGAGTACAGTACAGAACTGTACGGCATGTGGCTGGTGTAGGGGACACAGAGAGGAGCTATATCACTCTGCATTCCTTGAGATCCCAGAACATGAAGGATTAGGGTAGCTAGATGGCTAAATAATCTGAGCGAGGTGGCATATCGAAGTAGCCTGGTACCAGATCAGTTTGTGTTGTCTTGCCAATTCCTATTTTTTGCCAATGTCCCAACATGAATTGGCTATGCAGCACAAACAGATCTGGGACCAGGCTAATATTGAAGAGCCAACACATTTACAGAAAATAATCCTGCAGCAACAGGAAATGTGAATTATTGTGTGGATTATAATGAATAGTATCACGTTTTATGGAAGACCCAGATGCAGACAGTGTGGAAGGAACAAATATACTGTATTGTGTTGTTGACATTTCTATTGATGACTGCAGGGTTTCTCAGGGATCAAAGGAGTGCCAGGACACCCCACCGTTCAGTTCATCCAGTACCCTGGTATACCTGTAAGTGGGCTTTCACAACCATCACCCCTCCATACAGTCTCTTTCATTTGTGTGTCCACCTGTACATGCTTTCCCACCTGTACATGCTTGCATCTCTTACGCAAAATATTCATCTTATTTGATTATTGATAGATTTATTGATTGATGATGGATGGATGGATGGATGGATGGATGGATTGATTGTCATAAACCTTTTAGGTGCCCATACAAAATAAAACCAATATGCCCTATGCTTCCACACAATCAATCATCCTACAGTCATTGTCTGTGGACCTGACTCTCACTCCTATACCCTCTTAGCTTTGTACACCCGTTTGCCCATCCTCACCCACTCCAATGCCTCCTCACATTGCCATGTATGTTCTGTTGTTAAGACTTCTTCTCTTTTTCTTTTCTCTTCTCTTCTTCTCTGACAGGTTAATGTCGGCCGTGCTGGGGTTACTGGACTGCCTGGTTGTTGGACGGTTGTTGGATGGGTTCCCTACAGCCTGTCAAATCACAACCTACACTACTTCAAAATGGCCCCCTTACCAGCATGTGCCTGCCTCTGCTGCTGTGACACATTCAATGTGTCGACATAGTTACTACTGCATTACTATTGCCTGGTCACCAGATCTGTATGCGATTTAGCCATCTTCACTAACTGGCCTTGTCATGCCAACAATGTACGTAAGAAGAGCAGCCAGGTTTACATATAACCAGTGCTTAAAACGTTCATAAGAATCCGCCTCTTTTTTAAAATGTAAATAGTCCTTTCAGTATTGCCACAATATTCCCATACATCTTATTACCTGTCCTGTCTGGCTGTAGCAGGCTGTGTGGTAAAATTAAATGTATTTGGCCCCATTACACAAAACATTTTTGGCAACATTTTGTCCTGATCAATATATTCAAACCGTTCTGTATGAGCTCCATTGCTCAACACTTTCATCAAACTGTCCAATATTTCTAACAATTCCAGACATTTTTTGTTTCTCATTTGGCTCCTGTTTGTTACTCAACTCATACTTGTCCTCAACCATGGCAATGTTCTGTTCAGCCGTAATAATATTTTCTTCAGTCAAGTGATCTTCATTCACTTCACTCACTGATGTTTTATCCTGAAATGCACTGATTTAGCAGCTTTTAATTCAAACGTTTTTCTTCAAACTTGTCCTTTCCTTTACTCACTGACGTCCGTCTCAAATCCCTTTCTGCCATCCATGATGATGCTAACTCTCTTAGCTAGCTAGGCACTTGCCTCTACCAGCAATTAGACTGTTTTTATACCCCTTTTTTATGGTATCCAATTTGACACCAATGTGTCAGAGAAAACACCATAGACCTGGTGACCATGTCAGTGTGCATGCACACAACCAGGATTCACTAGAGCACAATGGGACAAACCCTCCAATAACCAGGATGACACTGGGCCAATTGTGCACTGCTCCATGGGTCTGGCCGGCTGCATCAGAGTCTGGACTCGAACCAGGCTCTCTAGTGGCACAGCTAGCACTGTGATACAGTGCCTTAGACCACTGCGCCACTAAGGATGCCAGAAAAAAGCAGTTTTAAACTTGTAAAAAAATACTTTTTTCCAAACAGAAAAGTTCACGTAGGTTCAGACTTACTCGTTATCTGTTATTGTGTCTCGCGGGTTTCATAACCACGTCTTTATAACAATTCAATAATGATCAGACGGGAGACAGGAATCAGTTAAACCATTTATCTACAATGTGCTCGGTCTCAACACATACAACCCCCATGATGCGCTGCGGCACAAACCCAATGAACAACACTGGCAGAAAAATGTCTTGTTATAAGAACAATGTGTGTTATAAGGAGGCAACTATTTATGCATTACTCAGTTTACTAAATAATTGCCTCCTTATAACAGAAATGAAATCATTGCCAGATTATTGTGAAGTTTACAGTAGTTTCTGCACAGATATTTGCTATTTTGTCATGGACCAGGCTATACATTGATGTTACTACTGTGGGCATGAACCTCTTTAGTCAGAAACTCTTAGGTGCATCCAAATGGCTCGATATGGTAGCACCTACACAGAGCTCTGTTCCAGACAGACATACAGACAGAGAGAGAGCTCAGGTCTTGGTCAGTCCCACATCCCACAGGCCATAGCCCCTGTTGTTTTAGTCTTCCTATTCAGCCCTTTGTGCTGCTACTCTGTTGTTTCAGAGTGCCCCCTCTTCAGACCAAAGCCCCCAGAGCTCCACCATTGTCACTCCCCGGGGGCTTTAGATGGGCAGCTCGTATCCCGACCCGTTTGTCTTCCGAGTGGTTTCACACCACGAGCAAAATGAGAGAGAGCCACAGGCATGCTGAGCCGCCAGGAAGTCACCCATCGGTGGGGGATGGTGGAGTGAAGCGGGGGGAAAACGGGCGGTCAGAGGGTGCTGTTCCCGGCACTGCAGACAATCCGTTGCATGGGGACCCCCACCAACCCCTTCACCCCCTACATTAGTCCCCAGGGATTATGGTGGTATTGGCTTAAATCCCGGTCACACACAAGAGAGGTGCTCAGGAACTCTGGGACAAAACTGTTGTGGTATGTGGCCTCTTCTCAGCTCATTCTCGTTTCTGCTTAGTTGGGTACTCCTTAAGCATGCATGAGGCCTAACACAGGTAGCATAGCGGTTAGAGAAGTAGGGTTGCTGGTTTAAATCTGATGATGTGTGACCTGGCAATTGGAGAGTTGCTTGCATCATCCTAGACACCTTTGCTTGCTGTTGTTTCCTTGTGCAAGGCACTTAACCCCCTACAATTGCTCTGGTGGCAGTGAACTGCAGCTGACCCACTGCTTCCAACCCCTCAGGGTATATTTGTGTGTGTGTCTTTGTGGGCTTGGGTTGTGAACATAAATTACAAATGTCCATTCTCTGTAAGTTAATAGACTATCAAGTTTTCTTCTAACCCAGTGGGTGTAAAGGACTGCTTGGTGAGTACCACTTCCTCCCGTTTCGGCCCATACTTGGCTCAAACCCTGGACCTCTGCTTCACAAACATACCTGACCGTCCTGCCTCAAGCATCTCTACCAGTCGCACTTCTCAAAAGCTAGCAATTGAATGGTGCAAACGTGGATACTTAAGGCTGAGGAGTAAGTTTCACGCATCTCCATGTGCCACATATCTGGGCAAACTGAAATGATGCCATCATTTCAACCAGTTTTGCCCGCTGGGAATCACCCTCTGAGAACAGAGTCAATCCCTTGTTGCCGATCACTGCTTTACTGACCTGGGGTGAGTTTCCCGAAAACCCTGTAGCGATTGTGATCATCGCTATTTCTCTGGACGACCCATACCAGTTCCACTAGCAGAATAGCAACATTTGATGAATTGTGTTCATCGCAGAAGATTTACCATCAAATATCCTTTTTATAGTTATCCCTCTCTCACTGCTGTGTGGGTGGTTTGTCAAGAGAAACAATGTTATGAGTTCACTACAACACTTCTGGGAAACTCACTCCTGCTCTACCCTTTGATCATAATGTATCAAATTCGGGGGGGTTGCCCCAACAGGGACTCGAACCCGAGTCCAGCAACTATCAACCTTAGCTGATAAGCCAACAGTTCCAAATCTCTTGACTAGGTCACTAGGTGTTGGATTAAGGTTGCTACAATAACAACAGCACATTGTCACATTAGAAAAGGCCAGTGGGCCTGTCTTCCATCCTGCTCTCTCAGTAGGGAGGCCTGCTGCTTGCCTGCCTTCTTGAAGAAGGCAGTGATTTAACAGAAGAAGAAGAATTGCCGTTTTGAAACTCTAGAGTCAGGGAACCATGCGCTCACACTACAGCTAGTCTTAAGTGTGACAGTGAGTAGCTGTTCTGTTTGATTAGCTCAGATAAGCATTAGTGGACAGCACCGGGAGATATAGGACGGTTCGATCACTCTCTCAGATGAATAGAGCCATAGAAATTCAATGACTAGATTATATGTCTATGCATAGGGCTCCCCGGTGAGACTACATAGACCCAAGCTCTGTGTGTGGACCAAAGGGCTGTCTACTGCCACCATGAGGGGGACAGGGCCATCCCAGATCAGGCATGCCCTGCGGAGACAGAGACAAAGCAAGGTGTTGTAGTGAATATTTTCTATTCATCGAGGCTCACGACTTGGACCTGGTTCAAGTATGCAAGCTTGCCACCGTGAATGCTTCGATGCCGCCTGATTAGAATTAAATAGGGTCAGGTTCAGGTATGTGAGAGACAAGAACAGGACATGAGAAAAGTGTTAGCCAGAACCAGTATGTGCTTGCAGAGGTGAGAGGTTGTAAGTGGGTGAGAGAAGGCGGAGAGGTGAAGGAAGGGGTGAGAGAGGTTGATGGGTAACATAGTAAGCACTGAGGTTGAGGAAGTTGACTCTTACAGAGGTGAGGCGGGGGTGGGGAGAGATCTGGAGATGTGTCTGAAAACGACAGACCAGCCGTCACCAGCATGCTGGCTTGCCCATCTGTGAACACTGACATGCAGCGTATCTCCTTGTTTTGAATCCGTTGCATTTTCTACAGTCTTTGATGTTCCGCCACCATGGGTTTGAAAAGTGTTTTCTGTTCTCTGGTATTCTTGGAGAATACTGTGTTTTCTAATCTTGTCCATCTCTTGAGAGTGCCACAGTCCCCCTCAGGAGACTGAAAAGATTTGGCATGGGTCCTCAGATCCTCAAAAGGTTCTATAGCTGCACCATTGAGAGCATCCTGACTGGTTGCATCATTGCCTGGTATGTGGTCCTTCTGTGGCTCAGTTGGTAGAGCATGGCGCTTGTAACGCCAGGGTACCGGGACCACCCATACGTAGAATGTATGCACACATGACTGTAAGGGTAATGGCTAAATGGCATATATTATATTTATATTGGTATGGCAACTGCACAGCCACCGACCGCAAGGCACTACAGAGGGTAATGGATGGCTGCTAGCGTTGGCCGGCTCGTGTGTGGGTGTGTTTGTGTAAAGGTTTGTGTGGTCAGATTACTGAGCCTGTTAAAGCCTATAGGCAAAACACTGATTCACTTATTGTGATTTTTTAGACAGGAGGGAATTAATAAAACAGGTGGTCAGGAAATGTGTCCACAGTGACTCCACATTATTCTTATCTGTAGACGACTGAGTGGCGGTGTTAAAGCCTACATCCTTAATGGCACCCTATTCCCTATATAGTGCACTAATTTTGACCTGGAAACATAGTCCAAGGCCCGTAACAATATGTTATTTGATTATGACTATGATGTTATTAAGTGTCCATGACCACTCACGGTCCTTTTGTACTCTTTTCACTGGTAACTAGTGTTCATCTTTGTGACAGAACAGAGTCATTTAGGTCATCAAGCTGTCTTTGTCTCTATTAATCTGTGCATCCTTCATTCTCTCTCTCTCTCTCTCTCTCTCTCTTTCTTTCTCTCTGTCCCCTCTCCTTTTTCCACTTTGCTGTTCTTTCATTACAGATTTATTATTTTCTTCCTTGTCACCTCATGTTGCCTATATCTCCGCTGTCTTTCCTCCTCTCTTTCCTCTCTCCTCCTTCTCTCCCTCTCTCTCCTGCATGCCCCAGGTGTGTGCAAGTCTCTGTCTGATGATGTGTTATCAGGGGACTGTGGAGCCGTCACACAGGGCCCAAGATCCTGCCAGAGTGATAACAACATTAAATTCACACACGGTCAGATGCACACGCACGCACATACCTCCCTACTTGCACTGTTTTTTGACACCAAGCCTCATTTCTATCATTCATCTCTGCTATTATCATATTATTTACGTGATTAGTATAAAAATGTAAAACCTCTCCACTGTACATTATTTTGTTGATCTAGTTTTTAAGTATGCCAGGTGTTTATGTCTGGATGTGTTTGTGTGTGTGTGTGTGTGTGTGTGTGTGTGTGTGTGTGTGTGTGTGTGTGTGTGTGTGTGTGTGTGTGTGTGTGTGTGTGTGTGTGTGTGTGTGTGTGTGTGTGTGTGTGTGTGTGTGTGTGTGTGTGTGTGTGTGTGTCATTGTCTCCCTCCCAGTGGAAGACTTACCATTAGGCAGAAGAGGCAATTGCCTCTGGCCTCACATCATCAAGTGGCCTCATGAACTGTGCTTAATAAAATATATACAGTGGGGCAAAAAAGTATTTAGTCAGCCACCAATTGTGCAAGTTCTCCCACTTAAAAAGATGAGAGGCCTGTAATTTTCATCATGGGTACACTTCAACTATGACAGACAAAATGAGAAACAAAATCCAGAAAATCACATTGTAGGATTTTTAATGAATTTATTTGCAAATTATGGTGGAAAATAAGTATTTGGTCACCTACAAACAAGCAAGATTTCTGGCTCTCACAGACCTGTAACTTCTTCTTTAAGAGGCTCCTCTGTCCTCCACCCGTTAGTATCGAGCAGCAGCGTTCTCTGGACTCCTGGACATGGGAGGAGATTTTAGACGGTAAGGGACCCTGGGCACAGGCTGGGGAATATCGCCGCCCCAAAGAAGACCTGGAGGCAGCGAGAGCTGAGCGGCGGCGATATGAGGAGGTAGCACGGCAGCGCGACAGGCACGAGAGGCAGCCCCCACATTTTTTTGGGGGGGGGGAGCACACGGGGAGTGTGGCAGATTCAGGTTGGAGACCTGAGCCCACTCCTTGTGCTTACCGAAAGCAGCGTTGTACTGGTCAGACACCGTGTTATGCAGTGGTGCGCACGGTGTCGCCAGTACGCGCTCATAGCTCAGAGCGTTATAGGCCAGCCCCCCGCAAGTGCCATGCGAGAGTGGGCATCCAGCCAGGACGTATTGTGCCGGGTCAGCGTGTTTGGTCTCCGGTACGCCGTTTCGGCCCAGAGTATCCTGCGTCGGCGCTGCGTGCTGTGTCTCCGGGGCGCTGGGAGGGTGCAGTGCGCCCTATGCCTGCGCTCCGCCCGTGCTGGGCGAAAGTGGGCATTGAGCCTAAGGGAGAGGAGCGAGTGGTATGCACCAGATCTCCAGTGCTGACCCACAGCCCGGTTCAAACAGTGCCTGCACTCTGGATGGTCCGGGCTAAAGTGGTCATCCAGCCTGGAGGAGTGGTGCCAAGGGTGCGCACCAGAGCTCCAGTGCTCCTCCACAGCCCAGGCCTCCTGTAGGTCTCCCCAGCCTGGTGGGTCCTGTGGCAGCCCCACGCACCAGGCTGTCTCTCCGTCTCCTCCCTCCAGGTTCGCCCGTCTGTCCTGAGCTGCCAGAGCGGCCCGTCAGTCCTGAGCGGCCAGAGCCACCCGTCTGTCCTGAGCTGCCGGAGCCGCCCGTCTGTCCTGAGCAGCCGGAGCCGCCCGTCTGTCAGAAGCTGCCAGAGCCGCCCATCAGTCAGGAGCTGCCGGAGCCACCCGTCAGTCAGGAGCTGCCGGTGCCGCCCGTCAGTCAGGATTTGCCCGGAGTCTCCCACTTGTCCGGCCCTGCCGGAGTCTCCCATCTATTTGGTTCCCCAGTCCGAGGTCGGCCGCTCCAAATGCGCCACTTAAGCGGGCAAAGACTATGGTTGAGTGGGGTCTACGTCCCGCGCCAGAGCCGCAACCGCGGACAGACACCCACACAGACCCTCCCCTATAGGTTCAGGTTTTGTTCCCCTATAGGTTCTGTCACGTTCTGACCTTAGTTCCTTTTTTATGCCTTTGTGTTAGGTTGGTCAGGGCGTGAGTTGGGGCGGGTAGTCTATGTTCTTTTTCTATGTTGTTATATTTCTAAGTGTTTGGCCTAGTATGGTTCTCAATCAGAGGCAGGTGTCGTTCGTTGTCTCTGATTGAGAATCATACTTAGGTAGCCTGTTTTCCCCATTTTGGTTGTGGGTGTTTAATTTCTGTTTAGTGTCTGTTCACCTGGCAGAACTGTTTCGTTTTCTCTTCGTTATTATTTTGTGTAGTGTTCAGTTTGTTCTATTAAAATATGCCGGACACTTACCACGCCACATATTGGGCCGATCCTTCTTACTCTTCCTCAGACGAAGAAGAGATTCGTTACAGGGATGCCTTCTCCGGTGGGATAGTTTCAGCCACTTGCAAATTGAAGGCAAGTTGCCGGGTGCACAGTGCAATTTTCGGATGCTGGAATTATTTTGGATGAACGTGCGAAGGTTACCTACTTTTTGAAGTGATTTGTATGACAATCAGATGAAAACATCATGACTGGTTATGTTCATGCCACATTAAACTGTAATACATTTTTACAGTTAAATGACATGTCTTTATAATAAAAACCCACTTTAAAAAATGGTGCACGCACAAGGGGAGGGAAGGGGCCTCAGACAGGCCTTTGCCTGGAGCCTCTAAATCATTAAGTCCGCCCCTGCTCCCTGCTCCCTCCACCCAGCCCCCTACCATCCCTGCTCCATTTGTGTTGCATGCCGTCAGAAACCCAAACAACCCTTGTGGACAGAGTGTCTATTTCATCTCCCCACATATCTCTTTCCCTCTTCCTGCACAGACAATCTCATTCATTAGGAACACGCAACAGTCAGTCAACAAAGGGAGATTCTGTTACATTGGGAAACAAGGAAAAACAAGGCAAATCAAACCAGCAGCTCTAACTTGATATAAGATTATCATGCATTCTTGTTGTGTCTGACCTACTTCAGAAAGGTACTCACCTGAGATAAGAATGTCTGGGATATGACATGTTTCAGGTCGACATGGCATCCTGAGCATGGCAGATCAGAACTGCTGAGGTTTCTGGGTGGGTTTGTACGTGCAACTTGTTGTGAGACTGTGACTCAATGTGAGTGTTCAAGATGTCGAATATAGGATTATTTCACAATATAGGAGAATTATAGCAAATGTCTTGGTTAAATGCCTCTCCGGGCATTGTGAAGATTGGCTGTTCTTTACAGAGCTGTGTATAATCAGCTCAAAACACACACACAATGACTTGCTCTCCCAGGCCAAGTAGTGGAAGACAATTGACAGAATATTATACAGTATGCAAAGCTGTGGGGACTTGGGGTGTGAGCTGTGGGGACTCGGGATACCATAGAATGATGTGTTTGGATTTCTGTCTGCTCAATAGGTCTGTTGTAGATACTTGTTAAAGGATGTGTGAGAGGATTTTCTAAAACACTGAGTAAACATAGACTAGCCATCAGTGTAACCAGCACACTTCCAAACACGTTAAAGGCTTTAGCACTTCCAGTGATATTTAAAAGTCTTCTCCACTGGGAAAAATAAATGTAACTAAGGTTATATCAACGTCATCTGTATGTTACATTAGTGTTTTACCCAGAGGGCTGCCATTCCATGTTAAATTCAGGACAACTTAGTGAGTTGGGTGTGTGAAACTGACTGTTCTGTTTGTCCCCAGGCATGTAGCTGTCACTGTAACTGTGATGGAGTTAAAGGCAGTAAGGTAAGTGGCGTAACACCATCCTGCTCTAAATCTGTGTTTTACTATATTTTATTTATTAACCCTACTCCAGAAAGAGAGCCCCTTGCACCCTAATTAACTAATTACCTTGTTGTGTGGGTGGGGCGGGGGAGTGTGGGAGTCATCGGTGGGACACCAGTGGGAGTCATCGGGTCAGTTGGTGGACTGATGCCATTAGTGTCATTGTAAGGGTTGACAGTCCCACACAAAGCGGAAGGTGTATCATCGGAAGCAGAGTATACTCTGCGCATCGATGGTTTTCTTGCTGAGACGGCCGCAGTGCTTGCGGAAGTGTCCGAAGGGCAAGAGGAGTTCATCTCAACTACCGTATTGCACGACTGCAAGGAGGAGGGAAGTTTCTCATTCACAGAGACAGCTGGCTCGAAATCATGAAAATAATTTTCAATCAGATTGGCTGATGGAATGTGTGGAGATATCGTAATATCTCCTTGGATTAGATTCTGCCCCAAGAGGTTTCTAAACGTCTTTTTCCCAAGGGGTTCTTTCGACAGATACCCCTCGTGAATGACGGCGTTGCAGTTAGCGTTAGGGGAAGACAGTGTGGTCGGTGGAGAATGCACTGTAGCCTGTTGGTTTTCCAATCCATCAATGGGAGTAACCGATCCATCAATTCTGCTCCAAGTAGCAGGGGTACAGTTTCGAGGCTGGTAACATACACAGGGTGGACGAGCGATACGTCCTTGAAGTGTAGTTTCAGCATGACTCTCAATCTGAGAGGCGAGGTAGTCTGAATGACCCCTCGAAGTGTAGTGCGCATCGTTCCACTTTTAACCAACGTTTAGTTGGCTTCAAAGCTCTTTTGAGATCATCGAACAATGTTTGAGAGATGAGTGATATTATCGCACCAGAATCAATTAGCACTTGACAAGTTAAGCAGTCCTCCAGGACTGTTTCCAGGTATGGTCGTTTTGATTCATGTTTAGTGGACATATTCCCCACAAAGTGTAGTGGTCATTCGCAACGACGTGATGTGTCAATTCTGTTCAAGGTGGAAGCAGATCGACTTTTCAGATTTTGAGTGGGCTTGGCTTTAACGAAGCGTTTGACCTTTTTCTTCGCAACCTTTGTATCAGAGTCTATAGACAAAGCCTGTGGGCTTATTTGTTGATCAAGCAGGCCCTGAATAGGGTCTCGAGTGAGAGCGGGAGAGATTTAAATTTTAACGTCCTTGCTATGGGTGTTAATTCCTGCAGACCTGGTGTCCGGTAATTCCCCGTCTAGTCTTTGTGACTTATCTTTTACCCTTTTCTCAAATGTTTCTCGCTTTAGTTCTTCACGTAGTGGAGCTTCTGGAGAACATTGGTCTACGTTTTGATAATCTTTCAACCCTTTGTTACCCTTGTGTTCTGACACTTTGTGTGGGTTGGGTGCAGGAACGTAGTGAACAGGTCGATTATAGCGGTATTCGTTTTGATGGCTACGTACTTTACAGTTATTTCAACCGCGGAGGATATTGGAATCATGGTTTCGTGGTAGAAACTGTTGTTGTGCGTCATCTCTCAACGCTCCAATACCCTCTAACTGGAGTGAGTGCTCCTGTTCAAACTTCAAAACCGAGTGGGCAGGGCTCTTAGAGTTGCAAGCTTTTGATGCCTCAAAAGCTGTGCTTGCAAGTAGAGGGCGCCCGATTATGATTTTTCAACGCCAATACCGATGCCGATGCCGATTATTGGAAGACCAAAAAAGCCGGTACCGATTAATCGGTCGTTTTAAAAAATGTTTTAATGTATTTGTAATAATGACAATTACAACAATACCGAATGAACACTTATTTTAACTTAATATAATACATCAATAAAATCAATTTAGCCTCAAGTAAAAAATTAAACATGTTCAATTTGGTTTAAATAATGCAAAAACAAAGTGTTGGAGAAGAAAGTAAAAGTGCAATATGTGCTATGTAAGAAAGCTAACGTTTCAGTTCCTTGCTCAGAACATGAGAACATATGAAAGCTGGTGGTTCCTTCAATATTCCCAGGTAAGAAGTTTTAGGTTGCAGTTATTATAGGAATTATGGGACTATTTTCCCTCTAAACCATTTGTATTTAATTAACCGTTGACTATTGGATGTTCTTATAGTCACTTTAGTATTGCCAGTGTAACAGTATAGCTTCCGTCCCTCTCCTCGCTCCTCCCTGGGTTCGAACCAGCAACACAACGACAACAGCCACCACATCAAAGCAGCGTTACCCATGCAGAGAAAGGGAAACAACCACCCCAAAGCTCAGAACGAGTGAAGTTTGAAACGCTATTAGCGCACGCTAACTAGCCAGCCATTTCACTTCGGTTACACCAGCCTCATCTCGGTAGTTGATAGGCTTGAAGTCATAAACAGCGCAATGCTTGACGCACAATGAAGAGCTGCTGGCAAAACGCTCGAGAGTGCTGTTTGAATGAATGTTTATGAGCCTGCTTCTGCCTACCACCGCTCAGTCAGATACTTAGATACTTGTATGCTGAGTCAGATTATATGCAACGCAGGACACGCTAGATAATATCTAGTAATATCATCAACCATGTGTAGTTAACTAGTGATTATGATTGTTTGTTTTTTATAAGATAAGTTTAATGCTCGCTAGCAACTTACCTTGGCTTACTGCATTTGCGTAACAGGCAGTCTCCCTGTGGAGTGCAACGAGAGAGAGGCAGGTCGTTATTGCGTTGGACTAGTTAACTGTAAGTTAACTGTAAGGTTGTAAGATTGGATCCCCCGAGCTGACAAGGTGAAAATCTGTCGTTCTGCCCCTGAACGAGAGAGTTAACCCACCGTTTCTAGGCCGTCATTGAAAATAAGAATGTGTTCTTATTAAGTTCATTGCAATATGATGTTGTTACAATTTTCATTGAAGGTGTTTTTGCCCGGTGAGGTCTCTGCACTGATCTGTTGAGAGGCAAACCTGGACCACCTGGTCCTAAAGGCATCAAAGGCATCCCAGGACAACCAGGAGATAGAGGCTGGTTCGGAGAAATATGTATATTCAGTTACAAATACGTTCTTCTTTAAAAGAGCAGTACAGGAATAACGATATGGAATTGAAGGTGCAGTTTGCAACTGTCATGTGAGGTAAAAGTTAGGGTTTCGGCCTTTTTGACAAATGTAACAGTTCATTTTTTGCTTTGTTTCATGTAGTGTATGTTTTATAGGCTGGGTTACTGTAAAGCACATATCATTGTTTGTTTTTACATTTCACTGTTTAGGGCTTTATGAATAAAATGTCATTTTGACTTGATTTGAGTACATTGAGTTGTCGCTGGGGCAATGAGAGCTCAAGTTACTTTGATGCTTCACAGGCAAGAACCACTGAACAACCACAACCACTTCCTGCCTGTCGTTATGTCTCTCTTAGCACCGTCCCCCGACACTAAACGCAATCACAACACGCAGGTTAAAATATCAAAACAAACTCTGAACCAATTAAATTAATTTGGGGACAGGTCGAAAAGCATGAAACATTTATGGCAATTTAGCTAACTAGCTTGCAGTTGCTAGCTAATTTGTCTTATTTCGGTAGCTTGCTGTTCCTGGCGAATTTGTCCTGGAATATAAACATTGAGTTATTTGTATCATGACACAAGGCGAGACCCAGATGTAGGTTGACCGGGGTGTCGGCGGTGGATGTCAGTGATGAGGGCTGGGTCCGGGATGTCTCTAGTGGTAACCCAGCACCGCTCCTCCGGGCCGTAACCCTCCCAGTCAACCAGGTACTGGAAACCCCTGCCCTGTGGTCAAACACCCAGGAGATGTTTTACTGTGTAGGCCGGATGACCATCAATGACACAGGGCGGGGGAGGCAGAAGACAAAGAACAGTTAGACACAGGCTTAATCTTAGACAAATGGAAGGTAGGGTAAATACGGAGGGTACGGGGTAACACAAGACTCTGGAGATGAGAAAAGGACCAATGAAATGAGGGACAGTTTGCGGGACTCTACCCGAAGGGGCATGTCCCGTGTGGACAGCCATATCCTCTGCCCAATGCGGTAGCAGGGAGCTGGGGTCCGGCGACGGTCCACATGTCGACGATACCTGGAGTTGGTCATGAGAATAGCCCCCCTGGCTCTTCTACAGGTACGTCGACAGCGACAGACAAATATCTGGGCCGAGGATACACTGACCTTCTGTTCTTCTTCCGGGAATGGTGTTCCGGGCATACTCCACCCAAACCAGTTGTCGTCTCCAGGTTGTGGGATTGGTTGAGACCAGGCATCTCAGGGTGGTTTCCAGGTCTTGGTTGGCTCGCAGACGGACGGACGGCCCCTCTGTACTCCTCCATAGATTTGGTTTCTGGTCTGGACAGAGAATACAACTGACTCCGAGGTGGTGTAGTGACTGAGAGATCAATGGCACAGTCATAAGGACAGTATGGGGGGAGGGAAGTAGCACGTGCCTTACTGTAGACCTCCAGGAGGTCATGGTAGTCAGTGGGAATGGCAGAGACATCCACAGTCTTGCTAACGTCCTGAGGAAGACAACATGGGAAAGGCTGTGCTGCTTGAAGGCAGTGGGAATGACAAAAAGGACTCCAACCCAGGATGGAGCTTGTGGTCCAGTCAATCACAGGATTGTGTTTTTGTAGCCAGGAAAATCCCAACACGACTGGAACATGGGGAGATGCAATAAGGAGGAACTGTATGGTCTCACTGTGGTTACCAGAAACCCATAATTGAATGGGCACAGTACTATGGGCTACTTCCCCTATAGAGCAGCCCATGGGCACAGAGAGAGGCTGAGTGGGAATACCAAGCTCCAAAACGATTGTGGCATCCATAAGACATTCATCAGCCCCAGAGTCAAAGAGCAGTCGGAGAGACTTCGATTGGTCTTCCCACAGCAGCACAAGCACAAAAAAGGGTGTGCGGGTGATGGGAATTAGGTATCTTCCAGTCTGATTCACCATAGTACTGGTACCCACTAGAGACAAGGGTTTCCTAATAGGACAGGTAGCTATAAAATGTCCTGCCTTTCCACAGTACTGACAACAGTTACCGTTCATCCTCCGTGAGGACAACCTAGCTCTTCCCAACTGCATTGGCCCAGGAGTATCCAACTCACCTATCATAGATTCACGAGACGGCTCGGGTGGCTTCGAATCCTCTCAGAAAAGCTGCCTTTGGAAACTTCCTGATTCCCTCAAAGGTGAACGAGCCATAGCGGGTGCACGAGTGTGCCCGAGACCAGACCTCCTCTCACTCCTATGTTCCCTTAGTCCTCCATTGATTTTGATGGTTAAGGCGATAAGGGAGTCGAGGTCCACCGGTAATTCCAGAGAGCTAGCTCATCCTTTACATCCTCAGATAATCTGTGCAGGAAAGTATCGAAAGAGACTCCGGATTCCAGGCACTCTCGGCGGCCAATGTGCGAAAATCAACAGCGTAGCCTACCACAGTACGGGAGTTTTGACTTAAATCAAGCAGTTTACTGGCCGCCTTTCTCCCAGATACCCGGAGATTCAAATAACGTTCTCATCTCTGCCATAATTTTACCTGAAATGCACAAGGTCCTCTACCCCGACAATTAATCCACACACAAAACGGTCAACCGAATCGTTTTTAAGTCATCTCTTCTCCTTCCAGGCTTTTTCTTCTTTGGACTTTATATGGCGATTGGCATCTAACTTTCACAGTTACCATGATGATCGACCGAACTCGGTTCATCTTTCTTTGGGTATCTGCTTCTATAAACGAATGAGGAGATGGTAGAGGCAGGACTTGCACCGGATTCAGCGTCACAATGTATTGGTAACACCAATACATGGACATAACAACAGCTCTTTTATGCCATGTCATGTCATACAATGACTAAGCCCATGAATTTTGTCTGACCGGATGACCAAAGGTATATTACTATGGCCCTGAGTTTTTCCATGTTAGGTCACATGGTCAGGAAAAAGGCATTATTCCTAGCTATCGACCTATTATCCCTTTTAGTAGATCAGTCAATCTGGATTGAATGCTTGAAAAATCTATTTCCTTGTTAAAGGCTTTCATCAATGCTAAATCAAACAATGTTGGGGTGATAGACAAAGTTGAATTTAGACTTTTAAGGAAATTTTTAAGGTGTAAAAGACCAAATCTGATGAAAATTGATATAATGGAAATAGTAATAGGTTTAGGTAAAATACCTTTAATTCTGAACAAAAATGATCAAACATAAACAGACTATGGAATGGATGCATTAATAGTTACTTTTCATACAGTTATTATGCTTTAAGACATTCAAATATACAGAAAATATGAAAATTCAAATGTGTTCAGCTACAGTTGTGGTCCTTAGCCCACTAAGGATCATTCTTAGATGATAGACCCTATCAGAAAACTGCGGGAGACCCTACTGAACCAAAATAACTTTACCCTGTAAGAATCTGAATTTCTGGGACAGAGATATTGAAACAGTAATGCCATTTCTAAGGGGTAAAATGTGTGGCCATAGATTCTCGCCAAATTTACTGAGTATATCAATACAAACTGACAATTTAATCATTTATACATAGTTAGACTTTGGATTATAGTTACTTTTGGCATAATAATTGTGCTTTTAGGCTTTAACAATGCATATACACAGTAAAAGCATGTGCATAATTTTCTCAGACAGTGTAAACCTCTCAAACTACTCAGAAAGACACTTCTGAACAATAAGCACTTTACTTTGTGAGGATCGGACATTCTGAGGCAGAGATATTGGCGTGAGATATTGGAACTAATGCGGTCAAAGTGGACATTGTTGGGGTAATGATAGATTTTGTCCATATTCACATCCATATGACCAACATCCAGATGTATTCTTAAATATACTGTACATACTTGGAAAATGGCAACGTCCATCATTACAATTTACATTACATTACAGTACTTTTTGTCAAGGCGGTTTTACATTGTATGGGGAGATTTTATTCTAATGATTTTTTGGGGGGTCACGTCCTTTTATGTCTTTGCATCTGTTGGGTCCCTATGGTATACCAGGATCTACATAGCCCAAGGGGGAGAAAGGTCCCATGTCCCCAGGAAACAGGGGGCCTGTGGGCTCACCCGGGGATCCAGGAGTTCCTGTGAGCGATGGGACTGAAAGGGTCCCTGGATAGCCAGGACTGAAAGGCCAACCTTTCGTTAATCTGATGACTGTTATTTATTTAATCAACGAACTAAGTTTAATTGTTACCTGATTAAATTAATCATGTAACAATTAACTCATTAGGATTTGGGGCACCACCGAAGAGGTTGTTTAAAGAGTTACCATCTCCTGAATTAAACTCTAAAAGGTCTTTACCTATCACATCCAAAAAACAGTCAATGTATTAAACATTACCTCTTATCATATCTTCATTCTGAACAGTTGTAACCTCATGCATCTGTAAAAGCCCCAGCCTTACTCATGATTCAGTACTACACAAATTGGTTTAATTATGTATTTACTAGCTAACTAAATAATAACACAGAAGTAACATACACCCTTTACATGAGACAACAGTCCCTAGTGGACTGACACAATATGATGGCTTGTTACAACGGCGAGGGGGGGATGACAGAGAGAGAGAGAGAGAGAGAGAGGGACACTTATCATTTACACATTTCAGAACTATTCTCATGTTAATCATATACTTTTCACATGAACCGCCACCCGTTTTCAATAAGAAATCATTGATGTATTTTCTTACTGGAGGAGAGAAAAAGGCCCCTGCTGTAATTTACAACAGGGTGTGAACTGTCCACCATCCAGTAACTCCCTTCCCCCCCTCTGTGGGCGAGAGAGGCCTCGTTACTGCCATCCCCCTCCAGTCTGATATGACCCATTCTGATCCTCACAGGACAGTCATGACTAAATCTATTCAGTAAGCAACAAATATCAACATACTGTACTCGGCTCACCCATATTGAGAATGTATCATCTAATGCACAATTGCGCTGTTTCCCGACATTTGTTAATTTTGGTATAGCCTGTCCCCCTTATAGAATTATCAGCTGTTGTCAAAAACACTTGGGTCTGAAAATAAGATTCTCTTCCTCAATAGCATACAACGTATTCCTACTACATGTAGATGAAAAGCCGAATTGAATATGACATCCTGGCATTTACATACTGTTATATTTCCACATACATTATCAACCTAGTACTTAGAACGCAAATTTGGATATTCAGACATGACCACATTGATTCATATCTCTAATTGATAAATGTCTGTGCTGAAAACAAACAGCATCAAATGAGCAGTTGATTTGATTTGGATTTGATTTGGATCTCTTTTAGTCCCCATTTGGACTAAACTTCCAAGAGTCCTTAAACACTAAAATACAATTTATAATACAAACACACTTTCACATATAACACACTATGACAAACATACATAATACTAGCATAATGACCCAATAAATACTCAATCTAAAAAAATATTGATTATTCATCTACTATAGTCCCACAACATTTCTATATACTATATTTAAATTGTTTTAAAATAATGTTTACATTTATATATTGAAAGGTTTCTAGTTTGCTCAGTTAATTTATTCCATTTCTTTATTGCTCTAAATCCAAATGTTCTTTTGCCTATACTCTTTTCTGTCTGGATAATGCATAGATGGTGGACAATCTATTCCTAGTATTTATGGAATGTCTGTCTCTTACCAACTGAAACCTGCTGTGAATAGAACTTGGCCGTTTTAAATTATGTATATTATAAAATAAAATAAGCATGTTTTTTTAAATTACCTTGTCGATTGATGACCAACCAAGAACACTGCGTATGACTGCAAGAGAATAACCATATCTCCACCTTAAAACAAGCAGTTCATTAATTAACACCCATATTGAATTATGTATTATTTGGTGTCAAAAATAGTTATTTAGAGCCTTGAGATACAGAAGCACACTCCCAGGTTTGTATTCGCTCCCGAGTGAAGTTCCTCTTGATACAGATTTAGGATCAGCTTCCTCTCCCTAAATCCTAACCCTAACCATTGGTGGGGGAAATTAGAAACTGACCCAAGATCACCTGGCACACTTGCATGCATCTGGCTGATCTGGCGTGTAACCATTATTCCATTAGTCCACTAAAACAAGAGTTTCTATTGGACAAATTCATTTATTTTGCTTCCACTTAAGGAAACTTTTGTAACAAAATCAGGGGAATGAATACATCCCCTGATCACCGGCACACTCAGTTCACTTTCATAGCAGTCACAAACGGCATCATCACTTTTCTTGTTGTATTATTACTTCTCGCATCTACGCACTCTCATTCTCAACTTTCACATTCGCTTGTGGACTTCAGTGCACAGCACAACAGCTGTCTGTTACCTGGCAAAAAAACCTCTCCAAGCGAAACCTTCATACCAAGACCAGACGGAGAGCACACACTACACCGGTTTTAAGTTTTCTGCACTGGCTGCCTGTGAGTTAGAATTAATTTTAAGGTTCTTCTATTGGTAGGTCCCAGTAGTCCCTCAGGTCCTCTGGCACTGGCCGTTTAACTATTCCAAAGAATAGGACCAAGATGAATGGAGAGCCAACCTTTAGTAATTATGCCTCCAGCCTCTGGAATATCCTGCCAGAGAATATAAGCAGGGCCAAAACTTTGGACAGATCTTAAACTTTTCCTTCGTTTTTTTTTTATAGTGTTTCAGTTTTTATTGTTATTGTTTTATTTTTTTGTGCACTTTTGTTTGTTGTGATAAATTTTCCCATTTTTCTTTGCATTGTTTTGTATTCGTTTTTTTCCCCCGTGAAGCACATTGCGTTGCATTCCATGTTTGAAATGTGCTGTGTAAATAAAGCTTGATTTGTTTTGACCAAAATGCTAACCACTACACAGCCTTTCGCTGACACCATATTAGCTAACATCATAGTCGACATAGCTACTAGAACTAACGCATTAGTAAACCAACAATCCAATCCATGTGTATAATCATGCAGTCGTAACGGATGTGAAACGCTAGCTTAGTTAGCGGTGGTGCGCGCTAAATAGTGTTTCAATCGGTGACGTCACTTGCTCTGAGACCTTGAAGTAGTGGTTCCCCTTGCTCTGCAAGGGCCGCGGCTTTTGTGGAGTGATGGGTAACGATGCTTCGTGGGTGACTGTTGTTGATGTGTGCAGAGGTTCCCTGGTTTGCACCCAGGTATGGGCGAGGGGACGGTCTAAAGTTATACTGTTACACAGTACAGTGTACAGCAAGCAGTTTAGCAGTTACACCGGCAGGCACCATGGCAATAAATTAATAAAATCGAAAGCTTACCTTTACTTGGAAGAGTTGCAGTGTTGGATAGCATTAGCCAGCTAGCTAACATAAATAGCATTCCTCTCTGTTTGAGTCAAGTTGTGAGTACGCTAAATTAGCTGCATCAGCTAGCTAAGTAAGTAAAAGGTAAACTAAGAAGAATCAAATAAAAAATGTTGACACAGGTGTTATCACAGGTGCAAAATATGTGGACAGAGGAGCTCTAACAGTTCCTCTGTCCAGTGTCTGTGTTATTTTGTGTTCTTAATTTTTTTATTTTATTGACCAGTCTGAGATATGGCTCTTTCTTTGCAACTCTGCCTAGAAGGCCAGCATCCCGGAGTCGCCTCTTCACTGTTGACGTTAAGACTGGTGTTTTGCGGGTACTATTTAATGAAGCTGTCAGTTGAGGACTTGTGAGGAGTCTGTTTCTCAAACTAGACACTCTAATGTACTTGTCCTCTTTCTCAGTTGTGCAGCAGGGCCTCCTCAGCCGGTTCCAGCTACAATAGTCATTTACAACATTAACAATGTCTACTCTCTATTTCTGATCAATTTGATGTTATTTTAATGCACCAAAAAATTCTAATGGACCCCAAACTTTTGAACGGTGGTGTGTATAGATAATATGAACAGTGTAAGAATAGCAAAGGCGTGACAAGCAGTAATTATATAGGATGAGCCTGGACTATAATACAGTATATAATATATTCCTATAATCCACAGTGGGTAAAACAGTATGTAAACCTAATTAAATTGACCAGTGTTCAATGACTATATACGTAGGGCAGCAGTCTCTAAGGTACAGGGTAGCGTACCGGGTGGTAGCCGGCTGTTAACAGTGACTAAGTTCAGGGCAGGGTCATTTTTTAAAGAACTAATTTGTTCAAAACTGTTCAGCTATTGTCTTTCTCTCTGTTTGAGACATATTCACTGCAGTGCTAACTAGCTGTAGATAATTATTTCAGCACTAGATTCCTTAATATATAATAATAATATCTGATCCCTTGATTGGATGGACAACATGCCTGTTCATTTTTTTTTTTTTACCTTTATTTAACCAGGCAAGTCAGTTAAGAACACATTCTTATTTTCAATGACGGCCTGGGAACAGTGGGTTAACTGCCTGTTCAGGGGCAGAACGACAGATTTGTACCTTGTCAGCTCAGGGGTTTGAACTTGCAACCTTCCGGTTATGAGTCCAACGCTCTAACCACTAGGCTACGCTGCAAGAGCTCTGATATGTTGGAGGACGTCCTACATAACTTGTCAAAATTACTGTGTACGTCTATGGAGGTGAGAACCATGAGCCTCCTAGGTTTTGTATTGTGAAGTCAATGTACCCAGAGGAGGGTGGAAAATAGCTGTCTTCTGGCTAGACCATGGTGCTACCCTAGAGGGTGCTGTTGAGGCTACTGTAGATCTTCATTACAAAACAGCGTGCTTTAATCATTTATTTGGTGACAATATATTTTGTATAATTTTATCTAGAAGGATAACTTTTCAAATGTTTCACTATTTTTATTTTTAGGAAATTCACTGAGTTGGATGGTCCTCCCCTTCCTCCTCTGAAGAACCTCCACAGACACACACACACACACAATGCATCCTCCTCCCTATCTTTATTATGCTACTTGTTTCTCATCCATACATGGAATCTTACTTATTAACCCTGACTTATAAGTATCAATTGCAGAGTGCCCGAAAGTGTTAAAACAGACAATGTGGCAGAGGGTCTATGAAAAGAGTGTCTGTGAAAAGAGACTATGGGGTTATTTCCTCAGGTATCCAAGGTGAGCAGGGGAGTCCGGGACCCAAAGGCTCCCAAGGCCCTCCAGGTCCCTAATTTGCCGGGCCAGTACAGGACGGCTTCCGATTCACCCGTCACAGCCAGAAGCAGAACGTGCCACAGTGCCCAGGGGGCAGCAACCTCATCTACTCCGGATACTCCCTCCTGTTCATCAATGGCAACAACAGAGGCCATGGCCAGAATCTGGGTATGAGGATACACACACATGTGCATGCGCATCCATCCATGGATGCACATATAAATACATATACATAGGCATGCATACATTTATACACACACAACCACACACACACACACGCACACGCACACGCACACGCACACACACAGATATTCATGCATATACCGTATATAACCCAAAGACATGCACACACAGTCTCCGAAGACGATCGCAATCCCTGCTATTCTATTCGATAACATAACAACGGTTCCGGCTCCTGGATATACTGCTTTCTGCCCAATAGAAATACATTGATTATATTTCTCTGGTTTGCCCGCTGTCCAGATACACTGGGGAACTGTCAGCCTCGTTTCTGTCAGCCCTTCTCTACCATGCCCTTCTTATTCTGCAACACAGACAGCACGAGCCGCTAAGCCTCCCTCAAAGACTACTCCTACCAGCTGTCCACGGATGAGGCCATGCATCGCTTGGTATGGCCCTCATCTCTGGTGACTCACTGGAGAGATATGTCAGCAGGTTCTGCTCTAGTATACACTGGTTTGAACAGATTGTCCTAGACATAACACAGGAAGGTACTCCAATGTCACTCCATAAGTAAATATGAGTCTGCCCTGATAGCTGGGAATCCCCATTCTGCTGGGTAAAATGCCCCTGGGGGGGTGTATTGAATTGACTTGAATTGTGAATTTAATTGAATTACAGTTGCAAAATTCCAGTAAGTTTGCCAAAATCCAGAAATCCCGTTTTTGGAATATTCCTGTAATCAGAAAGGAATTAGCAGGACATCTGGAATCCACCATCCAAGATTTTTGGAAAACCTGGGAATTTTGAGAAAGTTACTCACTCCAAAGCTAGCTTGAATTTTGCAACCCTAAATTGAAATGAATTAATGGAAAATTATGCTGGCATGTTTCCTTGTCTGCCCAAGCATGCTCTTCAGAGTCAATGTGTTGTATGTTTATGTCAGCGTCAGTGGTATATAGGCGAGGACGGAGTCAAGCGCAGGAAACAGAACTGAGTAAAAATAATGTACTTTACTCTGGAAAAAAATAAACAGTACAAAATATCCACGTAGGGAAATTGGCCACCCTCGTTGCGGGCCCCGGACTGGGCACCCTCGTTGCGGGCCCTGCACTGGGCACCCTCATTGCGGGTCCCGGACTGGGCACCCTCGCTGGGGGCTCTGGACTGAAGGACGTCGCTGGAGGCTCCGCACTGAAGGACGTCGCTGGAGGTTCCGGAAATGGAGACCGTCGTTGGAGGCTTCATGCCATAACTCCTCACTGGAGGCTTCGTGCCATGGATCATCACTGGAGGCTTCTTGCCATGAATCATCACTGGAGGCTTCGTTCCATGGATCATCACTGGAAGCTTCGTGCCATGGATCATCACTGGAGGCTTCTTGCCATGGAACATCACTGGAGGCTTCGTTCTGGGTGCAGGCACAGTACTCACCAGGCTGGGGAAACACACAGGAGGCCTGGTCCTTGAAGCATGGGCGGGCATCGGATACACTGGGCCGTGAAGGTGCCCTGGGGTCTCGAGCACAGAGCTGGAACAACCCATTTTGGCTGGATGCCCACTTCCACCCGGCAAATGCGGGACCCTGGCACAGAGCACACCGGACTGTGAATGCTCACTCGAGACACCGTGCGCTTCACCCCATAACATGGTGCCTGACCAGTCACATGCTCCTCAAAGCGACTGTCTTGCTCCAAACTCCAACCCCTCCAAACTCTTTCGTCCCTCTCCACTGCCAACCACTTCTCGCTCAAACGGTCCAAGAATTTCTCCTCGGTCTCGGACTCACCCCTCAGCACCGACGCCCACGTCATCTGCCCCCCCCAAAAAAAACACATTTTTTTGGGGCACATTTGAATGAAAAGTTCAGATTGAATTCCACCACTTTTAAACATCATATTCATTATCTCCAGCACCATACCAGTCTACATACTGTATGTGCAAATGGTCTGTAGTCAAAAAGATAAGAAACACATGATGTCATCAACATTAAAACTGAAAATGGTGCTGGAGATAAAGAATACAAGTTTAAAAAGTGGTGGAATTCCACTTTAACTGCCTGTCTAGTTACCTGATGGCCTGTCTGTTTGTTGGATATTATGTTGTCTATTGTGTGCTAAGAGTATGATAGCAATCTGGTAGAAGATTGGTACCTTATTGGGAGTACATCAGTTACAGATCAGCTGTTAACGCCAGACAGCTGAACTAGGATCAGTTTTGTTATCAGCAATTGAATTTGGAGGGAAAAGCGTGAACATTTCACTTAAAGCCAGCGAGTGTAATGCATTATGATGCATTCCAATCCAAATTCAAATCTAGAGTCGGCTTTCTATTTCGCAACAAAGCCTCCTTCACTCATGCCGCCAAACATACCCTAGTAAAACTGATGTCATCTACAAAATACCTTCCAATACTCCACTCAACAAACTAGATGCAGTTTATCACAGTGCCATCCGTTTTGTTACTAAAGCACTTTATACCACTCACCAATGCGACCTATATGCTCTAGTCGGCTGGCCCTCGCTACATATTCGTCGCCAGACCCACTGGCTCCAGGTTATCCATGCTAGGTAAAGCGTGTCACCTTATCTCAGTTCACTGGTCACGATGGCAACACCCACCTGTAGCACGCTCTAGCAGGTGTATCTCACTGATCATCCCTGAAGCCAACACCTCATTTGGCCGCCTTTCCCTGCAGTGACTGGAACGAATTGCAAAAATCGCTGAAGTTGGAGACTTTTATTTCCCTCTCCAACTTTAAACATCTGCTATCTGAGCAGCTAACCGATCGCTGCAGCTGTACATAGTCCAATTTACCTACCTCATACCCATACTGTTTTATTTATTTACTTTTGCACATCAGTATCTCTACTTGCACATGATCATCTGATCATTTATCACTCCAGTGTTAATCTGCTAAATTGTAATTAATCGCCTACCTCCTCATGCCTTTTGCACACAATGTATATAGACTCTTTTTTTCTACTGTGTTATTGACTTGATTATTGTTTACTCCATGTGTAACTCTGTGTTGTTGTCTGTTCACACTGCTATGCTTTATCTTGGCCAGGTCGCAGTTGTAAATGAGAACTTGTTCTCAACTAGCCTACCTGGTTAAACAAAGGTGAAAAAATAAATACAAAATAAATAAATAATACACTGCCTTTAAAATGTATGATACCCTTACAATATCTTTGTAGCATCTCAGAGTGCTCCTGAGTTTTAACAGATGTATGTGTATAAAAGATCGAGAGCCAATACATGCTTATAACAGGTCATAATGCATTATACCGACACAAGTAAAGTGTTACCAAAAAATAATTTAGCAAAGACACATGTCGCTCATATCACTAAATGTATTTTCATTAGAATGTCTTAGTAACTTTATCTTAGATGTGTAAACACTGTAGTTGGTTGAATACTGCCAATGGACCACAATGGACATAAATCAATTACGTTGTAATAATCACCTTGTCAGGGAGATATTGAATAATATGATTAAGAATTTGTTAACATGCTCTCAACTTGGCCCTTTAAATAGATTGAGCTTTAAGTGTAGTATTTATATGGAGAGATATAGTTATCATAATTTCACTGTCCATTGGCGTGTTGCATAAACTTCCATTTGGACCCTTTCTATGTATTCTTTCCAATGGAATTGGAAACATTTAATACCAAAGTGAGTAGGCTGTGCATTTCCCATTTATCTGTACAATAATATCACCTTGATTTCCATATTGCTTTCCAATGTTGTGCCTTGCCTGCACCCTTTTCAACTGACCTCCTTGCTTTTCAAACAAAATATTGTACCATACTTCTTGAGAAATACCCAGAAAAGTGTTGTCTGTATGGACACTGTTGCACATAACTCTTGTATAACCGATGCACTTCTTTAACATTGTGTTTCGATGCTCATTTCTGTGTGAATTACTTCACTCCCTAATGGTAATGTAATTCATGTGCAAATTGTATTGTATAGCTTGAGTTCGTTTAGAGATGTATTTTAAAAAAGAGACTGTTGTCAGCCTTGAGTTGAATAATTTTATGTTCCAGGAAGTGCTAAATTAACTTAAAGGTAAAGTAATTACTTAACTTTCTGCCATACTACTGTGTATATCATCTACTGTTGTCACGCCTTGGTCTTAGTATTTTGTGTTTTCGTTATTTATTTGTTCAGGCCAGGGTGTGACATGGGTTTATTTTTGTTGTGTTTTCGTATTGGGGTTTTAGTAGGCATTGGGATTGCGGCTGAGTAGGGGTGTCCAGCATAGGCTTGGCTGCCTGAGGCGGTTCTCAATCAGAGTCAGGTGATTCTCGTTGTCTCTGATTGGGAACCATATTTAGGTAGCCTAGGTTTCACTGTGTGTTTTGTGGGTGATTGTTCCTGTCTCTGTGTTTGTTGTCACAAGATCGGCTGTCTAGGTTTTCACTTTTCTTTTGTTGTTTTGTATATTAAGTTATTTCATGTATTGTTCATTTTTCAGTAAAGAACATGAGTAACCACCACGCCACATTTTGGTCCGCTCTTTTTTCAACAGACGAACGTCGTTACAACTGTATCATCTTAATTTCTCAGCCACAAGCATAGGGGTTTGGTAAATTAAACTGCCTTGTATAACTGCCCATAGAAATGAACTCAAAGGCCGCTCTTGTTATTTTGTATTGCAAGCAGCAGCCACATGTATTTAACAAATAAGGGTCTGAAGCATTGTATGCCCAACATTTCCCCTCCATAGTTGTAATGAACTGAAACAGTTCAGAATGGAATCTGTCTGTGTTTGTCACACTTGTCTGTGTGTTTGTGTGCGTATGTGGGTACTTGCGTGCGTGCGTGTGCGTGCGTGCGTGCGTGTGCGTGTGTGCATATGGGTGTGCTTCCGTGTGTGTGTGTGCGTATGGGGGTGCTTCCGTGTGTGTGTGTGTGTGTGTGTGTGTGTGTGTGTGTGTGTGTGTGTGTGTGTGTGTGTGTGTGTGTGTGTGTGTGTGTGTGTGTGTGTGTGTGTGTGTGTGTGTGTGTGTGTGTGTGTGCGTGTGTGTATGGGGGTGCTTGCGTGCGTGTGTGTATGGGGGTGCTTGCGTGCGTGTGTGTATGGGGGTGCTTGCATGCGTGTGCGTGTGTGTGCGTGTATGTGCGTCCGATGCACATTTTCTGTGCCATTGAAATGCTGCAACCACTAAATGTAATTTACATGTCCTTTTAACAACCCTGAAGCTGTGCTATACCATTAATCATACAGTTGTACAGGTCACCTGTCATTTCCAAGCTCAATAGTGTTGTAACACAGTTAGAAACATGTAGGTAGGCGTGACAATATTAATTGTAATAAATGAGTGTTCATTTTTTGCTGCTATTTTAAATTGTAGACTTCCAAACATTTTTTATGAAGACGTGTCCTATTGTGTTTTTATCCTGATCAAAATTGCTTTCATGTCGTCCACCAGCCATTGAGCCTGGGGATGATGGTTAAACTTGCATTGACAACGTCTGGCAAAGCTTATTGTAGTTTATGTCTGCAATCCATGGCCACAGGGGAGCAGTGAAGAGCTACAGTAAAATGTAGCACAGTAGCAATAGCTAGAGTATGATGCAGACTTCTGTGCAAGTAAGAAGACATTTCAGCATAAACAGAAATAACCTACTAATTAGATTGTGTGAAATCTATAATTTGATTTTATTCCAAGACATTCCATGTAATGCTGTCTGAGGGATATCAGACAGATAGCACTCAGTCTATTATTCCTTTCAGAATAGGCCTTTTCAAATCACACTTCAACAAATACATATCCACAATACAGTATGCAAGTGAACAGTATAGTTTATACAATTTTAACCTCGTAATTCATGGAAACTGTGTTAACCATGGCAAACAAAATTATATTTTTCATATTTTATATAAACAAAGGCTAACCTGTTGATCCCACTGTAGCAATCAATGGCAAGGAATATTTTGTTCGGCAGTATTCCGTGATGTCATCACTTAAGTTTAATATTTTACATTTAAGCGATGACTCTTGCTTCCTGTTTTTAAAGGCTTTTATGAAGCAGACATTTTCTGTTTGTATTTGATTTAGATCAGCGCTGTCTGCTAAATCCATATTGGCTAATTGTTTTATTGTCGTGCCTCCATCTAAAATCAATAAGTCTCAGAGGAGCTGCATTGTGACTAAATGGCTGAACAAAGACATTAAGAAAAAGCGTACAGTGTTTCTAAGTGGTTTATGACACTGTATTCCATCATCGCCAGGCAGCCGGTGGGGAAAGAGGTTGGTGGTCCACACCCCCCACATCCCTGACAGGCCACCTGTCACTCAACCCAGGAAGCAGAGTGACGAGCTGAGAGGGCGAGCTCTTTATAAGAGCCCCACAGAACCCTCATCAACAGAACCAGGCCTGCTCCATATCAACTGATCTAGATCCAGCACACCCCGGTCCAGCTTAGTTCAGCTAGTTTCACCGTGTCTCGTCCCTGCAAACCCAACCCAGCTCTGTTGGACATGAAGTTCTCCCAAATCCACTGTGCACTGGCCCTGCTGAGTCTGGCCCTGGCCATTTGCAGCCAAGGAGCCGCCTCGCAGCCAGACCTGGACCTCCGCAGCCGCCGACTCCTTCAGAGGGCCCGTGCCGCTAGTATTGCCACACAGGTAAGCAGCATTTGACACTGGCACACACCACAGGCAGCTGGTGACACCTTAATTGGGTAGAACAGGCTCATAGCAATGTCTGCAATGGCATTACTCCATTCCAGCCATTATTATGAGCTGTCCTCCCCTCAGCTGCCTCCTATGGCATACACATACCAAACGAAAGGGTGGTTCAGAAGAAGGAAGAGGTCCATATAGGAAAGAATAGGGCAGTTAAATTATTGCTCTCATAATATTACACTATTCAATTACAATTCTATGAGTACCTCTATGCTGCACACAGGTGAGAAGCCAATGACATGGTCACACAGATAGCATGCACTGTTCGTGTCATGACACGAGAACATGAATACAGTAGAGTACATCTCTCACAACGATTCCGGAACACCACTATTGACACTATGAGAATATAATGTGTCGTTAGTAAAACAGGTACAGCATAGTCCACACTGTGACTCACATACAGCACAGTGCCCTTCGCTTCAGTGAAACAGACTTACACACCAAACCACAATGGAATTCAGTTAAACAGTCTGTGGTCAGGTTATCACATACTCACACACATACAATACACATACTAGGGCATAGACTCACTACAGCTGACAGGTCTCGTGTACCTATTTAATTAGGTAACATTAGTAACAGCAGTGACTACTGCAGGTAAATTCTAATCTGGACTTCGAAGCCAGTTCCACTGTTGATTTTCATTATTCCCCTCTAATCAAAGTGTGATTTAGACCTGGGACACCAGGTGGATGCAATTAATTATCAGGTTGAAGACCAGCAGTATTCCGGACCTCCAAACTCAGATTTGATTACTCCTGGACTAAAATGAATATTTTCAGTTGTCAAGCCAAAACATGCAACTGGGCCTGATAGTTGTATACAGTATCAGAGCTGTTTTAGTCATATACTGTTATTGTATACAGTAATCCCATCCCATAAGTGTTTTCTATATTTTTTTAGTTGAATATATGATTTGGAACATTTTGGTTACGGTCATTGTTGGTGGACATAGTCAACACAGACAGTCACTTTCGAGTAAGGACCCACTTTGCATAAACTGGTTGAATCAACGCTGTTTCAACGTAATTTGTCAACGTCTTGTGATGTGGACTCTGTATGGAAAATACATTGGATTGGAGAAAAGTCAACATAAACTGTTGTTTTGAGGGTGACATTTCAACCACAGGATTATGTCATCATGGTAACCAAATTTCAACATAGACAATCATTGAATAAAATATGTTGAATTTGGACCTTTAAAACAATGTAATATCTTCAATGTTATATCCACTATCAGGGAAAAAAACAATAGGCTGGGCAACACATCCTTACTGGAGAATTGATTTATCTACAGCTACATTTTGGTCTCCCATTCAAGGGTTTTAACCAAGCCCAGCCCATGCATAGCCATGATATTTGTCACATTATTACCAATATGCTATCATGAGAGGGATTCTTGAGAGATCTCCAAAGAAAAACAAAATAGATTCACTGTTGCTACCAAAGTCATCCCAAAGATAGTTTTAACAGAGCAAATTAAATGTGACCATACTTTATCACTCATATATCATCAAGGAGGCTATTTAGGCCTATATTTGCAAAGTCATCAACAGCTATTGTTAAATTCAACCTAGAATTCAACTTAATATAGACGATATATGGGCCTACGGTTTTAAGCTCTGGTTGATTTCAAATGTAATAATATTAAGTGATAATGAATTGTGTTTTGTTGTCAGTGCAACCAAATATCAACATTAGAGGGAGATGAATCTTCTGCTTGGATAGTTCCATATGTGCCATGCATATCAACATTAAAGAATATGAGTAAATCAAATCAAACTTGATTTAAAGTGCATTATAGTTTGATTTGATTTAGTCATATTCTTTAACTTTTTGGTCGAGATGGAGACGTGAATCTAACGTATCAATTATTAATTGGTAGAAAGCTAGAAAGAAAGCAGTGGCATAGATGGAACTATCAAAAGCAGAATATAAACTCCTTCAAATGTTGATATTTGGTTGGGTTGACAACCAAACATTTGAAAAAATATATATATATATTTAACTAGGCAAGTTGGTTTAAGAACAAATTTCCCAATTTACAATGATGACCAGGGAACAGTGGGTTAACTGCCTTGTTCAGGGGCAGAACGACAGATTTCTTCCTTGTCAGCTCAGGGTTTCGATCCAGCTATCTTTCGGTTACTGGCCCACACTCTAACCACTAGGCTACCTGCTGACCCATAACATAACTCAATATCACTTTTGAAATACAGTAAATAGCCTCTTAACTTGTTGACAATTTAACAAATTATATGTTGGATTCACGTCTCTAATTTAAAGAATGTGATTAAGCCAGTGGCTCAGATCTCCTTTAAATTGTATTTTGTTGCTGAACACAATTCAGTATTACTTTTGTAATGCAGTGGATAGCCTAAAGCTAAGGTTTGAAACTAATGTGATATTTAACCTTAAAATGAGCAACACATCCATGGCCACATTTGGAGGTTACTGCAACTATAAATGTCTATGTAATCATATAAAGCATGCATGTTCAAGATAGCATGCATATGCCTTGGCAGTTCTGTGGAGATTTGGCTGTAAGAAGTGCTGTAATAATCTGCGCAGAATCTCAAACGGCATTTATCACTTACTTGCACCATGTCATTTTAATGTAATCTCAACTGCAATCCAGGAAATGTGGTTCTGCTATTAGATGAAGCAGTGATAACACATTCATCTGATATATGAATGAACAACATTTCTGACATTCTATTACCATTTTAACTATGCTGTGCTTTTAAATGGTTGAAAACACGGGGATTTAGGTGACAACTAAACCAAAAACCAGACATTGTTTTTCCATTGGAATTTGGTTGTGCTTTTAGATGGTTGAAAATTGTAAATTCAACAAATGTTTATTATTTTTGAGTGGGTGATTATAGCTTTTAATGTAATCCTTTACATTTAAGGGATTACAAAAAAAACGGTAACAAAAATACCGGTAACTGTAATCCGTTAAATTACCAGCAGAAATATTGTAATCAGATTACAGATACCTTTGAAAAACTAGATGATTACTTCGAGGATTACTTTTAAATTCAGAAAGGATGTTTGCTAAAAACAATTGGGACACTTCTCTGTTTTCTTAATGACCTTTAAATCAGCATTGGAAAAAGGTGCAAGTTTAAGTTTGTTCCACAAGTCAGAGACCATTATGATGACACACCAAATGCGTTTAATTGATCGCAGGAAAAGAGCAGGCATAGGCTTTTGTAGGCTATAGTCCAAGCTAAGTCAGCCAAAGATTATCCAACTTGAATAAATGCTTGTTTTATATATATATATATATATATATATATATATATATATATATATATATATATATTGATTCTTGAAGAATATAACTTATAAATGCCTCATGACCTTAATTCAACCCAAAATATAAGCTTGTTTTTCTCCAATGTTTTTAAACATTGTAAATGTAAACAAACACTGTATAGCCTCATAACATGATTAAAACAATCATTTTGATATCATGGATGGTCAGTCCTTGCATCCATAGCTCTGTCTTTTAATCTGAAAGTGGTTACATTTCAACAGGCTCATCCCTCGGCTTTTTACCAAAACAAATGTTTTGACCATTTTTCTATTGTTACATCTGTGGATTTGCCCTTTAAACAGCTGCATGTTATCAATATATACAAGTGTCACCAGCAAAAAGGTTAACAGTAGGCCTATAGCAAATGCAACATATGGCATCATTTTTCACATGTAAATAGCACTTTTCAGTAGTGCTCAAAGCATGCCATTACATGAGCGCAACTCAAACCAATGAGCCCAATCAGTCCTCCATGACAACAAAATCATAAACTAGAATAGTACTGGATAATAATAAATCGTTAGTTTTGGGATTATGCTCAGGTAAAACAAGGCAAAGTAACCTACCTGATTGTAATCTCATTGGTCCCCGTCTCAACCAAACATTACCCAATTATCCAAGTTGAAATGAAGTGGTTTGCCCAGTGGGGAGTTTGTGTATCTTATTTCATTCTGTGTCATATACACATCTTTCTGCCATAGATTCAGATGTGCATGGAGGAATCTAACTGTGAAATTTCAGTTGTTACATGTAATAGGGGTGTGAACTCCAATAGACACTGATATTTCTCAAGAAGGAGATTTCCATCATTCCCTCCTATGACCGACAATCACGTCGGTCTGAGTGACACTTTCTCATACAAATGACTCACTAGTTAGTCATGCACAGCTCACTCTGACAGTGCATATCGCAGCACCTCATCTGTAAAGTTTCTCATTTTACAAACCAAATGTTTTGTACCAAACATGAACAAATATTTGCATGCTGCTGTGTGTTTTTGTACAACTCTCAATTATCTGTTGATAGAAAACAAATATTCTCCTCCTATCTGATTTGGAGAGCATTTATGACCTCAGAGAGTCATGACACCCGTTTAATGTCCCATCCGAAAAACGGCACCCTACACAGGGCAGTGTCACAGGATATTTTTTAGACCAGAGGAAAGAGTGCCTCCTACTGGCCCTCCAACACCACTTCCAGCAGCATCTGGTCTCCCATCCAGGGACTGACCAGGACCAATCCTGCTTAGCTTATTCTCACTAATCATGGGACTGTATGACAACGGTCCAGTCGTCGAGAAACGTGTGCCAGGCTCCAGGTTTAACCCGCTACATGTGGTCTGAGTTCCATAATGGTTCAAATAGGCTATATCCCAAATTGTTGAACAGCGTTAGCCTAATATGATCCACTAATGCTAGCGACCCTCAGGAACAACTTACACGGATGTAACATAGGGAAGAAAGGTAAACGGAATGGAATGATGCAAAATATAAACTACAAATAAAAATAAACTAACACTAAAGTGACAGTCTTAAATGATGGTGGCTCCTGATAGTGGCTAATATTTTAGATGATACAAATTGTGAAAAAATAAAATAAAATAAAACCCGGGCATGGGCTATAATTAAAACACTCTGAAGCACATACATAAACTCGGGAGATTCAGCCCTGCAGAAGCCTCTGGTGTCCTAATTTCATCCATGCAAATTACGAGGGCACACAATTCAAATTCGGAATAACGGCATAGCTATTTATAGCCTATTTCACTGTTTTAAAGGGGCCTGTCATGCCAAATAATGTCCCCCAGTCAGTGTCCCACTCTACGTCACAATGCGATTCGATCAACTATGAGCATCCGTTGCTATATCAACGGTGTGATGACCTAATGATTAGAATTTTGGAGATCATTACAGCCTAAATGACGTTCTTTTCATCATTGCTGTGCAAACAAGGCTGATTTCCGCAACAATTTTGCTGTTTAAAAAAGTTGTTAAGCTAATCAAATGAAAACATTAATTCTAACTACTTTTGGGTACCTTGTTAACACTACAACATGAAGTCCATGTCTTAAACATTGCTACGTTTCAGAAATGCCAAAGAAAACGTGTAATCTACTTGACACATTAAAGTTACTTACCTTACAGATCAGGAAGTCAGCTAATTTCATATCAATTCATATGCAAATCTGTTTGATTCATACACTGGCTTGTCTGACGGTCATGTTTTATTTTAACCTGCCCTTCCCTTATCTACACTGAAATAATATAATTTCAGTAATCCTCTATTATGATTTATAAAATATATATCTCGCATAGCTCGTATATGTATCTGTTGTAGGTCATAGGATGCAACAATGAGTAATGTGGAACAAATAAATACCATCACAGGATACCTTACAACGTACAATAATTAACACATTGTGAAACAGTCGTGAAAACCATTCTGGCAATATTTAAGATTTTAATACATAAACTTTGATCTTTTTTGGTAAAGTTGTGTCATTCATTTATTTTGACAGATTTTTTTGTGCACTCACATGGCAATCATAGACTAAAATACTGAATTCAAGTGTGTGGAATTCTGCCTGTCAACAGGCAGACAGTCGCAGAAGGGAACTTGAAATGTCCAGGCACTGCTGCTCTCTGCTGCTCTCATTCTATCCGAGTGTATGCAGTGCTAGTGTTTTTAGTTCATCTGTGTATCTCACATATTATGTGTCCATTATGATAGAGCAAGATAACTTTTTTTTTAGCAGATTTCATTTTTTAAATTACCTTTATTTATCGAGGTAGGCCAGTTGCGAACAAGTTCTCATTTACAACTGCCACCTGGCCAAGATAAAGCAAAGCAGTTTGAAAAAAACAACAACACAGAGTTACACATGGGATAAACAAACGTACAGTCAATAACACAATAGAAAAATCTATATACAGTGTGTGCAAATGTAGTAAGATTAGGGAGATAAGGCAATACATAGGCTATAGTGGCGAAATAATTACAATTTAGCCGATAATGACAACATGACAACAGTAGCTGTAGATGATGTAATGAAAAGTTGGAAGGTGGTTGGTAATGGAGGACATCAGGTGGATCCTCGTCTGGTTGTTGGGCAGATACCCAGACATTAACGGAAAAGGGTAGGAGACAGAGACGTAAAGAAGCAAACACACAGGTTACACTTTACTGTGAGACAATTTGATGGATTAGCGCAGTGTTATAAAATAAATGAACAACAGGCAATTTTACCTGGTCAAAAACCTCCACATCCTTCTCAGTCCGTGCCTGAAGGTAGTACTCGAAGGCGTTCTGATCTGGTTTGACAACTTCCACCACATCAGGTGGGGTTTCAGTGATCTGAAAGTACATGATACAAAAATAGCAATGGACAAACATCAACACTAAGTCAATCAAAAATTTGAAAGACTATACAGTATTTGCAATAATTGTATATACAATTTCTTCGATAGACAGACCCCCCTGTGTCTGTCTATCGAAGACACCTCGTTTACACCTGTCCATTTGATTGATCAGGTTTAACTTATAGCTAGACACCTCAATAGGACAGACATATAACTGGAGGCTGCTGAGGGGAGGACGGCTCATAATATGGGCTGGAATGGAGTCAATTGAATGGTATCAACCACATGTTTGATAACATTCCATGTACTCCATTCCAGACATTATCATGAGCCTTCCTCCCCTCAGCAGCCTCCACTGACCTAAATGTATAGCTAGCAACTAGCTAACGTTAGATGGAAAATGGTTGTACATAGCTAAATTTGTACAGTTATCTAATTGAAGTTAACTGCTTAACGTTAACCTGAATTGTGAATTTCTCTGAATGTTGCGCCTCTTGTCGAGATCAGTGGTGTCTTCATAGTACTTCACCTGGTTGGAAAGATAAAATAAAATGTCCTCGAGGGATGCCATTGAAGTGCAAGCTACATACAAACAGAAAGCTGCTATAACAATTACAGTAGCTAAATGTTAGCTAAATAAAACTGTCTGGCTAGCTGAATAGGCAGGGTGGGGTGTATAAGTACAGTAAGTTAGCTAGCAACGACAATCTATAAAAACAGCTTATATAAAGTACATATTGTTAAATAGGAATAAATTAAGACAAATTAATGGTAAAGAAAGGGTTCTCAGGTAGTCAGCAGGTTGTCACCATCAAAAACACCGTCCTTGGAGAGCAATTCTGAGGTAATAATTTTGCGTGGACTGAGAGAGCATTTATGTGGTGAAATAGAACTAGAACTGCCTGCAGCCTCCTATGAGGTAAAATAGAGCCAAACAACCAGCATAGCAACGGATGCTTTGGTTCATTAATTGATCCGGTCAGAATGTTGCAAATTCTAGCAACAGCCCTAGCAACAGAAGCTAGAACTCATCGAATCCCATTGTGACGTAGGAGGGGGACACTATTTGGCATGACAGGCCACAATACATGTCATGTTGATATGATTTACATTTTTCTTCCATATGGCTGGTTTCACATTCGTCCCCTGGGATCATAAGGAACAATTATCTAAAACAATTGCTATGTGTATTTACAATCCCCTTCGCCAGACCGATTATTAATTTACCTTGCTCTTATCAATACCTCTTATCTATTTATAAATTATAGTGCATGGAGAATACTGTTATTTCTATCGGAAAGTAAGTAGATGCTTTTTCCACTTGGAACCGGCAGGTTCGCTCTATCTTATCTGTAGACACACCTCCGCCACACTTTGATTTCTTAGCTCTCCACTCCGAATGAATAGCAGGTGACTAGCATGCTATTCTCATGCTTAAATTTAAGGTCAGAATACTCCTAGAGAGAAAAGTGCATAAAAAATGTAATTAAGTTCCATATACGCGTGCTTAACTCAGGTTGGAATCGGGAACATAATGAGACATAGAAATGAACACTGCCTTAATGTGGTGGTGATCACGTTTGTGTGTGTCTGTGTGTGTATGTGCATGCACACGCAGTCGCTTGTGTGTGAGTGTATGACATGTAGGTTTCTGTTTGCTTTTGTTGATATGGGCTTCTGCTGGTGTGTATATGTGTGTGTTTATATTCTCCCAAAATATGTGTGTCTGTTTTTTTCCTGCATGTAGGAGTGGAGTAAGCGAGTGATGGAGGACATTCTATCCGAACTGTCCTTGCCTGAGGTGGAGGCCCAGAAAAGTGAGGGGTCCACGGCTGAGGCCAAAGAGGACCTGGAGCGCTCAGTGGACAACCTTCCCCCCCGCGAGCGCAAAGCTGGCTGCAAGAACTTCTACTGGAAGGGCTTCACTTCTTGCTAAGGGAAGAAAAGCCTGACCACCTTATGACACGATGCTGCCAATCACATCCCACCGCCAACCTTCATCTGACTAATGTAGCCAATCAGCAGTTAGCTGTGCCTGATGACAATTATGATTATGATGTACCTGTCTAATTGATGAAATAAAGAGAAATAAAGAGAAAATTATTTTATTTCAGTGTGTCAGTTATTTGATACAAAAATGTTTGTATAACCAAAGCAAAGACTCGCTTGATTTATATTAATTTATGCATAGATTACCCTTTATTAATTTATGCATAGATTACATCTTGTACTGGCTGATGTAACACTCAAATGCAATCACCCTCAAACACTCACACTGACACTAGTGGCCATTCCTCAAAAAGGGCTTCAGTTTCAGGGCTCCATGTTTTTTCACATCTTTAATGTATCCCATTTATGAAATGGATAGTTGTGAAAAACAATTTGACTGCAAAACTGGTAAAATGTATAGATATTGTGTCACACCTAGACAACTAGACAACCAGGTGAGGGGAGGTCATTACTAATCAGTGATCTTAATTCCTCAATCAAGTACACATTAGGATATCTTAATGCATCTTGGAAATATATACCTGGAAGACAGAGATGCAAAAGGTATCAACTATGAATATTTATGATGAATGTAAGCTTTACTTTTTAGTACCTGATTAATAGACTCTTTCCAAGTAAAATTCGCTCTCATTCAGTGCTGTATGGTCCTGCTGACAAAAATGCATTCAGTTAAAAAGTCATCTTTTTTTTATTGTTGTGGCTATTGTAATCTAATCAGCTGTAAGGAAAACATGTGGCTTGAGACGGTGAAACTGCCATTTTATATGTTCCGCCTCTTGCCGTTACGTTTAAGGGGCTCCCCTAGATTTCACTCCAAATCCATTATGGCGTCCAAAATCTATTACGGCTGCCATAATACCATTACATTGTTGTTTAATCACCTGTATATGTTTAAAATGAGAGACATCTTTAATATGTGTGTACTGTACTTATGTCTTGTACTCAAAACTATTTTTGTGGAACTCAACTATGTTGAGAATCCAATAGGCCTGCATAATTACACTCAAACACCATTGTCTGGATATAGAAACGGTAGCAGAAGTAGTCCAAGTCATGAGCTTCTGAGAATCAATGAGGAAACTTCAACAAAAGGAAAGAGAACCCTGGACACCCTCGCCTTTGCTGTACAGTGTGCCCCCACTGTGGTACAACTTGTGCCTCCAGGATTAGGCTCTTAAGTCCCTTCATTATTTAGAAGTAAGCTTTGATTCATTGCTAGTCAAATATGGCTGCCTGAATCCAACATGACCTTCCACTGGCTCACTGCATTTGTGATCATGTCCACCATCCCTGCTGACTGCACTGGAGTTGCTGTATATCAGTGGCGGTCTGTATTTTTGTATTGTTTATTACATTGTTTACACATCAAGAGACTTACATTACACATAAAACAAAATATAAAACAGTACATCGTATAACACAGCTACACCAGTACATATCCACAGCACAAAATGCACGATACCACCATTCAACAATACCACAATGTACGTGTGTGTTTAGAATGCTTGTGCATATGCGTGTCTGTCACTTCACAGTCCACACTTTTCCATAAGGTGTACTTTTATCGTTTTTTAAAATCTAATTCTACTACTTGCATCAGTTACCCGATGTGGAATAGAGTTCCATGTAGTATTTGTATTTATTAGGGATCCCGTATTAGCTGTTGCCAAGGAAGCAGCTACTCTTCCTGGAGTCCAAACACTTTAAGGCACTTAAGAACAAATTCTTATTATCAATGACAGCCTCTGTGCCTTGACAGAAAGCCTAACTAAATGTTTTAGACTGTCATTTTACAATAGTAATGGGATTTAATGTTCCATAAGGTGTATTTTTATATTTTTTTAAACTGATTCTACTGTTTGCATCAGTTACTTGATGTGGAATAGAGTTCCATGTAGTCATGGCTCTACGTAGTACTGTGCGCCTCCCATAGTCTGTTCTGGACTTGGGGATTGTGAAGAGACCTCTGGTGGCATGTCTTGTGGGGTATGCATGGGTGTCTGAGCTGTGTGTTAGTAGTTTAAACAGACAGGTCTGTACGCTTCTTACAAAAACAAGGGCCAGCTGTGCTTCCCTGTTCTAAGCCAATTGTAAACTAGGGCCTGAATGACCTACGTTGTTGATAGTGTTGTTAGGATGGCAGAGCAGCACTTTATTATGGACAGACTATTCCCCATCTTAGCTATTATTGTATCAACTTTTTTTGTCCATGACATCCACGGTTACTCCAAGCAGTTTAGTGACCTCAACTTGCTCAATTTCCACAGTATTCATTACAACATTTACATCAGGTTTAGGGTTTAGTGAATGATTAAAGATTTACTTCAGGTTTAGGGTTTAGTGAATGATTTTTCCCAAACACAAAATTAGTTTTTGAAATATTTTGGACTAATGTAGTCCTTGTCACACATTCTGAAACAAACTGCAGCGCTTTGTTAAGTGTTGCAGTCATTTCAGTTACTGTAGTGACTGATGTATATAGTGTTAAGTTATCCACATACATAGACACACTTTACTCAAAGCCTGTGGCATGACGTTAGTAAAGATTTAAAAAAGCAAGGGGCCTAGACAGCTGCCCTGGGAAATTCCTGATTCTACCTGGATTATGTTGGAGAGGCATCCATTGAAGAACAAACTCTGTGTTCTGTTAACCAGGTAACTCTTTATCCACAATATAGCAGGGGGTGTAAAGCCACAACACATAAGTTGTACCAGCAGCAGACTATGATCGATAATGTCAAAAGCCTCACTTGAGTCTCACAAAAGAGCCTACACAATGTTCTTTTTTCAATTTCTCTCAGACAACCATCAGTTGTGAATGTTCTTCCATATAATCATGCTGAAAGTCTGTTGTGAATTTGTTTGCTTTAAAATAGCATTGTATCTGGTAAAACCATTAAAAAAAAGTTTACTAAGGGTTGGTAACAGGCTGATTGGTCAGCTAGTTGAGCCAGTAAAGGGAGCTTTACTATTCTTATGTAGCAGAATTACTTTTGCTTCCCTCCAGGCCTGAGGGTATGCTAGTATGCTTAGATTGATGATATGGTAAATGGTAAATAGGAGTGGCAATATCGTCAGCTATTATCCTCAGTAATTTTTCTTTCTAGTTGTCATACCCAGGTCGTTTATCATTGTTGATAGACAACATACATTTTTTTCACCTCTTCCACACTCACTTTATGAAATTCAAAATGTGTCTTTCATAATTTGATCGTATACACGTTAATGTGTGGTGTCAGCATTTGTTGCTAACATGTCATGACTATGTTTGTTTCAGAGCTGGTCATCGGTGCATCTCAGCCATGCTCAAGGTCCTAAACGATATCATAACCGCCATCGATAAGAAACAATACTGTGCAGCCGTATTCATCGACCTGACAAAGGCTTCGACTCTGTCAATCACCACATCCTTATCGGCAGACTCAACAGCCTTGGTTTCTCAAATGATTGCCTCGCCTGGTTCACCAACTACTTCTCCGATAGAGTTCAGTGTGTAAAATCGGAGGACCTGTTGTCCGGGCCTCTGGCAGTTTCTATGGGGCTACCACAGGGTTCAATTCTTGGGCCAACTCTCTTCTCTGTATACATCAATGATGTCGCTCTTGCTGCTGGTGAGTCTCTGATCCACCTCTACGCAAACGACACCGGTCTGTATACTTCTGGCCCTTCTTTGGACACTGTGTTAACTACCCTCCAGACGAGCTTCAATGCCATACAACTCTCCTTCTGTGGCATCCAACTGCTCTTAAATACAAGTAAAACTAAATGCATGCTCTTCAACTGATCGCTGCCCGCACCTGCCCGCCTGTCCAGCATCACTACTCTGGACTGTTCTGACTTAGAATATGTGGACAACTACAAATACCTACGTGTCTGGTTAGACTGTAAACTCTCCTTCCAGACTCACATCAAACATCTCCAATCCAAAGTTAAATCTAGAATTGGCTTCCTATTTCGCAACAAAGCATACTTCACTCATGCTGCCAAACATACCCTCGTAAAACTGACCATCCTACCGATCCTCGACTTTGGCGATGTCATTTATAAAATAGCCTCTACTCAACAAATTGGATGCAGTCTATCACAGTGCCATCCGTTTTGTCACCAAAGCCCCATATACTTCCCACCACTGCGACCTGTACGCTCTCGTTGGCTGTCCCTCGCTTCATACTTGTCGCCAAACCCACTGCCTCCAGGTCATCTACAAGACCCTGCTAGGTAAAGCCCCGCCTTATCTCAGCTCGCTGGTCACCATAGCAGCACCCACCCGTAGCACGCGCTCCAGCAGGTATATCTCAACTGGTCACCCCCAAAGCCAATTCACCCTTTGGCCGCCTCTCCTTCTAGTTCTCTGCTGCCAATGACTGGAACTACAAAAATCACTGAAACTGGAGACACTTATCTCCCTCACTAGCTTTAAGCATCAGCTGTCAGAGCAGCTCACAGATCACTGCACCTGTACATAGCCCATCTGTAGCCAAAATAGCCAAAACAACTACCTCATCCCCTACTGTATTCATTTATTTATCTTGCTCCTTTGCACCCCAGTATTTCTACTTTGCACAATCATCTACTGTACATCTACCATTCCAGTGTTTAATTGCTATATTGTATTTACTTTGCTACCATGGCCTATTTATTGCCTTATACCTCCCTTATCTCACATCATTTGCACACATTGAATATAGACTTGTTTTTCAACTGTATTATTGACTGTATGTTTGTTCACTCCATGTGTAACTCTGTGTTGTTGTGTGTTGAACTGCTTTGCTTCATCTTGTCCATGTCGCAGTTGTAAATGAGAACTTGTTCTCAACTTGCCTGCCTTGGTTGAATAAAGGTGAAAAAAAGAGATATATATTTTTTTTATATTTAAAAAAATCTTTGTGATCAATGAGCCATCCGATAAATTAATGATAGAGCTGAGTTTGCCTTTTTGCCCAAACTTTCATTTAAGGTGCTCCAGAGATTTTTAGTATCAGTCTTTATATCATTTATATTTGCTTCATAGTATGTTTCATAGTATGCAGTTGAAGTCGGAAGTTTATATACACTTACTTTGGAGTCATTACGGTTTTCAACTGCACATGAGGACAAAGATTGTACTTTTTGGAGAAATGTCCTATGTTCTGATGAAACAAAAATAGAACTGTTTGGCCATAATGACCATCGTTATGTTTGGAGGAAAAAGGGGGACTCTTGAAAGCCGAAGAACACCGACCCCGCCGTTAAGCACAGGGGTGGCAGCATAATTTTGTGGGGTGTGCTTTGCTGAGGAGGGACTGGTGCACTTCACAAAATCCATGGCATCATGAGTAATGAAAATTATGTGGATATATTGAAGCAACATCTCAAGACATCAGTCGGGAAATTAAAGCTTTTTCGCAAATGGGTCTTCCAAATGAACAATGACCCCAAGCATACTTCCAAAGTTGTGGCAAAATGGCTTGAGGACAACAAAGTCAAGGTATTGGAGTGGCCATCACAAAGCCCTGACCTCAATCCTATAGAAAATTATTGGGCAGAACTGAAAAAGCATGTACGAGCAAGGAGGCCTACAACCTGACTTAGTTACACCAGCTCTGGAATGGGCCAAAATTCACCCAACTTATTGTGGGAAGCTTGTGGAAGGCTACTTGCAACTTTTAAACCAAGTTAAACCATTTAAAGGCAACACTACCAAATACTATTTGAGTGTATGTAAACTTCTGACCCTCTGGGAATGTGATGAAAGAAATAAAAGCTGAAACAAATCATTCTCTCTACCATTATTCTGATATTTCACATTCTTAAAATAAAGTTGTGATCCTAACTGACCTAAGACAGGGAATTTTTACTAGTATTAAATGTCAGGAATTGTGAAAACTGAGTTTAAATGTTTTTGGCTAAGGTGTATGTAAACTTCCGACTTCAACTGTAGTTTATTCTACTTTTTATTCAGTTTAGTCACATGTTGTCTCAATTTGCAGTATGTTTGCCAATCGGTTGTGCAGCCAGACTGATGTGCCATTCCTTTTGCCTCATCCCTCTCAACCATACAATATTTCAATTCCTCATCAATCCACAGGGATTTAACCGTTTTCACAGTCATTTTCTTCATGGGTGCATGCTTATTAGTAACTGTGATAAACAATTTGATACATTTGTAAATTGCAGCATCTGGTTGCTCCTCATTGCACACCACAGACCAACAAACATTCTTTACATCAACAGCATAGGAATAACTACAACATTTATTGTATGACTTCATATACAGTATCTTAGGCCCAGCCTTTGGAACTTTGGTTTTCCTAGATATGACTACTATATTGTGATCAATACATCCGATGGATCCGGATATTGCTTTCAAGCTAATTTCTGCAGCATTGTGTCACGTCCTGACTTTAGTTCCTATTTTATGTCTCCGTTTTAGTTTGGTCAGGGCGTGAGTTGGGGTGGGCATTCTATGTTGTGTATTCTAGGTAATGTATTCCTGTCTTTGGCCTGGTATGGTTCCCAATCAGAGGCAGCTGTCGATCGTTGTCTCTGATTGAGAACCATACTTAGGCAGCCTGTTTTCCCACTATGGGTTGTGGGTAGTTGTTTTCTGTGTCTCTGTTTTACCATACAGAACTGTTTCGGTTTTCATTTATTTCTCGTTCTTTTGTGTTCGGTCATTTCATTAAAATATAGACACTTACCACGATCTGCATTGGTCCGATCTTTCCTACTCCTCCTGGCTCAAAGTGGATGAGAGATTGACTTCTTGTAATTATGAGAGGAATGTTGAATGCACCAAGCTGTCTGTTTGAACTACTGGCACAAAGCTTGGACACTCATGCATACCCCACAAGACATGCCAAAAGAGGCCTTTTCACAGTCCCCAAGTCCAGAACAGACTATGGGAGTCTCACAGTACTACATAGAGCCATGACTACATGGAATTCTATTACACATCAAGTAACTGATGCAAATTTGATTTTAAAAACAGAGAATACACGTTATGGAACAGCAGGGACTGTGAAGCAACACAAACATAGGCACAGACACATGCATACACACACACGATAACATATGCACTATACACACACGTACACATGGATTTTGTACTGGTAGTGGTGGAGTAGGGGCCTGAGGGCGCACCGTGTGTTGCGAAATCACAATTGTAATGTCTTAATTTTGCTGGACCCAAGAAAGAGTAGCTGCCGCCTTGGCAGGAACTACTGGTGATCCCTAATACATTTAAATACACTTGAACTGGACTGGAATTTGAAGAATCAGCTCTCGTTCTGCCGTGACTCATTTATAGGTCTGGGAAACTGTTCAGTAATCCCAACATCCCTATGAGGACACAATGGCATCTATGGCAATCAAGAGACCCCTTAGGATGGTCAAAATTAAGCAAAGATGCTGTATGTGTCAGGACCCGGTTACGAACCCTGGTCTCCGGAGTGAGAAACAGTCACTTAACCAACTGAGCCACGAATAGTCGGCAGAACCCAGAAGATGAGGCAGACACAGCAGTACTTGAGACGGTGTATTTAATGAAGTAAAAAAGTGAAGTTCTTCAGGAAAACATGTAACTCCACAACCTCAAAAGGAATCCTACAAGAACAAAGGTAATCCTCCAAGACAAAAAAGGTAAATCCACAAGGTGGAAGGTAAAGCACAAAAAGCCTCAAAAGATACTCAAAAAACAGAATTCCACAAGAGAGTCCACCGGGATCAACAAGAGTTCTCAGAGTACTAGGGCTGGGTGCTAACATACAAACACAGAGCAAAGAACAGAGGAAAACAAAGGGTTTAAATACAATCAGGGGAAACGAGGCACAGGTGCAAATAATAATGGGGATCAAGGGAAAACAAAAGGACAAAAGGCACAATGGGGGCATCTAGTGACCAAAAACCGGAACAACCCTGGCCAAATCCTGACAGTATGCGATCATGTATGTTGGATGGGGATTGACTGTGAGATAGTGGTCTTTGTGTGCCATGCTTGATCTGTTTCACTACTTCTGCAAACCCTTCACTTTCCATCAAAGCTCAGGCATATTTTTCAAATGTTCAGGTAACTGCCAAAATAAAGGAAAAACATGAATAAATCAGGGATAAAATGTTTATTGAAAGTAGGTTCCTGATTTAATTAAGCAATAACATTCCATCATGCTTAGGGTCATGTATAGAAATTATACATAACCCCATTATTTTGACTATCAAGGCTAGAGGAAGAGATCTCAGTGACTTTGAAAGAGGGGTCTCAAAGGAGCATAGGGTGTGTGTATGTGTGTGTGTGTGTGTGTCACAGTCACCGGATCTCAACCCAATTGAAAACTTATGGGAGATTCTGTTGAGGCGCCTGATACAGCTTTTTTCACCACCATCAACAAAACACCAAATGAAGGAATTTCTTGTGGAAGAATGGTGTAGCATCCTATTAAGACAATTTATGTTCCTTTATTTTGGCAGTTAGCTGTATATGTTTGTGGATTTGTGCTACGTCCCTCATAAAAATCTAAACAAAATCAAATCAAAACTAAGTTTATAACCAATGTTTCATATTGATAGTCTATGACCTACACTCTAAGTAACCTCTAGGTAACCTGTCCCTCTCCTCATCTCCTTCTGGGCCTGCCCCAGATTGTAATCACCAACTACCCACAGTAAATATCAGCCAAATAATCAAATTACCTATATAAAGGAATATATAGGATGTAGGATGTGACCTGCAGGTCTTTTGCCACATTCAACATAAAAACAAAAAAACACAAGTCAATTAAGTGTTGGAAAGATCTATGGGCAGGTCTCCTCCCCAACATCAGTCAGGATGAGATAACATACCAATTAGTCAATGGGTCTCGTTGGCACGCAAGCTGAATCTGTTGAGTGCCTGCACCTAACTGTTGTAGAAATGGAAACTGATCACCTCACAGCCCTGAATACCATGTCAGTCATAAAGAAAGGATACAGCTTGGCCAGAATTACCAGGTAGCTGTGTAACCTGGTCAGGCCCCAGAACTACAACCACTATTGGACACTTTGCCTCCTCACCGTGTTAGCACACGCTCATGTCCTGGTCACTCCAAAGACGTTGAATCAACCCGGCACACTTACTTTTAGCTACGAAAAAAAAAAGTGAAATGTTAGAGCTGCTCGAGTAGCTTACTGTTGTATTACAGGTTCTTTTCCTGCAACTTGGTTACGCTACTATGTGCTTCTGTCGTGAAAAACATGAAATTACATTGAAAAGCTAGTTGGCTTCAGCAATTCATACACAACAGAGGCATGGCAGTGCCACTCATAGCCCTAGTTATACCAAGAGCCGTATGAAACCCTTTTAGAAACAGAATAACACAACACAAAATAAACAACGACAATTTTACAAGAAGGGTAAGAAGAACATGCCCCGACGAATGGAGGCTATTCTGAGTGCAAAAGGGGCGTGAAACACAATATTGGGAAGGCGTTCTTAATTTACATTTACATTTACATTTAAGTCATTTAGCAGACGCTCTTATCCAGAGCGACTTACAAATTGGTGCATACACCTTATGACATCCAGTGGAACAGCCACTTTACAATAGTGATGTTTTGTACAGTCAGTGTGCACACAGGTGAAGGTGTTTGTTGGGTATATTGGACTCTGAATACCAAAACACTACCAAAACACTCTTTATTGGCATGAGTGTTGTACACAATTCTTCATATTTATCTTTCATATTTACATTTGATTTAACCTCCCTCAAACAGTATTATAACAGCCATATTGGATTTGTGGCGATATCCCGGGTGGCTCCAAAGATAATCTGCGGTGGCCTCTTGACTTAATTGCAAGAGTAGGGGCTAAAGATACAACATCCTTCAAGGAACCTTGGAACCCCCCAAAAATGTATTTCTAATGTCTGAGCCACTTGTTTTCCTTAGAGCCGATTACAATAGCCACAACATCAAAAGACATGTAACTGCATGTATTTTTGTCAGGAAGGACCAAACAGCACTGAATGAGAACACATTTGACTTGGAGAGTTGTCTAGTAATCATCTACCAATAAATATAATAAATATTCATAGTTTATATTTTTTCACCTATTGTATCTGTGTTTACAGGTCTATATTTCCAAGATGCATTAGTATATCCTAATGAGACATTAGAGGTGTGAAAAACATGGTTTTGTTTTGTTCTACCACGGGTAGTGATATCTCAAAAATAATATAATAATAATAATAATATATGCCATTTAGCAGACGCTTTTATCCAAAGCGACTTACAGTCATGTGTGCATACATTCTACGTATGGGTGGTCCCGGGAATCGAACCCACTACCCTGGCGTTACAAGCGCCATGCTCTACCAACTGAGCTACAGACCCACAATGTGGAGGCCTTGCCACTAGCCTACAAAGGCAATGACTCTGACCCACTGGGCACAGACATCAGTTTAATGTCTATTCCACTTTGGCTCAACATAATGAAAACAACATTGATTCAACCGGTGTGTGCCCAGCATGGAGTGATACTAATGGACATAGAAAAACCTTATTTCAAATAATGTCTAAGCAGATGACACAGTGAGACTAGCATATTCACATGTGGCCTTATTATCAAACAGTAGCCATGCACTCACACACTGACACTGTTGTGTAGCAGTCCACCCCTTGCCTGGCGACTCACACTAAATTATTCCGATATTCAGAATTACGACTTATTTATTCAAACATTTTTTGATTAAACTCCTTCGGGTGATGATTAGTACAGTTAAATACAGAACATGCCAGCATGGTGACTCTTTGTAAAATCTAACAAAAATTGTCTCAAAGTTAAGTGGGCACGAGTACCCTATCTAGTCTAGCTGTCATATGATCAGGATCCTTCCACCTGAAAATAAAAAGTTAATGGATTACCATCACAACAACTGATCAAAACTCGGTTAGGCTTGATTGGATAACCCAATGAGAACATTGTATCTTGATTCTGTAGACTTTCTCTATCATTTGTGCAACTGAATCATCTTGTAATCATAAAAAATGACCTCAGACATACAATGTAGTTTGGAATAAAACATGTATTTAATTATAATTTTATACTAAATTGATATCTCAAACATAGTGTGGCTGCAATCCTCCATCTCCATGTCCATCCTCTGTTCTCCACTCTGTCATCCTCTGTCAGCCCCATAGACATTGCTCAACCCCTCTATCTCCACTTGATAGGCTCGTTGACTCCGCGCTCTCATCTAGATAGCACACCACACCCTCTTAGGTGCACGTGCGAAGAGTGTGCATGAGGGCGCGAGCCTCCTCGTAGCCTGCCGGACCGTGATTGGTCTGTGTCAGCACGTGGTCCTGTAAATGTAGTAGTCAGAATATATCAATATTCAACCAAATATCTTGATTTGAAGCAAACTTGGAAATAATTCACAGTGGGGATCGAACTTGATCATAATTAACACATTTTAGAGCCCAAACCGGCCATCTAAAAATATTTGGCAGTTCTGGCGATTGTAATTTACATAGGCTTTATAGGGCAGACCAGGGCTTTTGGCACCGCTAGGTTACTACGCAGTAGCTGACCAGCAGAACTTGTGACTTCAGGTAGCCTGGTGGGTAGGAGCATTGGACCAGGAACCAAAAGGTTGCTGGAGCGAATCCCCAAGCTGACAAGGTAAACATCTGTCTTCTGCTCCTGAGCAAGGCATTAACCCACTGTTCACCAGGTGCTGAAGATGTTGATTAAAGAAACCCTCTGCACCTCTCTGATTCAGAGGGGTTGGGTTAAATGCAGAAGACATATTCAGTGGAATGTGTTCAGTTGTACAACTGACTAGGTATCCCCTTTTCCCATTTCCCATTATCACTCTCCAGACCGGACACTGGCGGCCTGGAAGCGTTGGTTAGGCATTCAGATGCAGAGTCATTGCGGAGAAGAAACTAATGGGTGGTGGTGTAGCGTTTGGCCGGATCAAGGAGTCTGGGTAGCCAGGTCCACCCATGATACAAGTCCGTACTTGACTTTCACCCATGTCTGAGGGGCAACAGTGAGCGCTGTTACCTTGAGGGAGGTTTAGGTTTTGCTAGGGTGTTGTGGTTGGGAATGGCAGATCGGTGTAAGCATCTGTCTCTGATTCCAAACGTTCCAAGTTTGAATCCGACAATAGAAAGTTGTTCTTTATATTTTTGTTTTAAGCAAATCCCAAAACGTAACCCTTACCTCAACCATTTGGAGTCAATGCCTGAACTTAACCCTAACCTTGAGCATCTGCCTCTGATTCCAAAAGTTGCCAGTTTAAATCCAGCAATGGAAAGTTGTTTTTGATATTTTTGTTTTAAGCCTATCCCAGATCTTAACCCTTACCTTAACCATTTGGTGTTAATGCCTAACCTTAACCTTACACACTGAAATTTGGAACAACTTCAAAATGTTACATTTGAGAAATGAATGAACGTCTAATTCTGATGTGAGACTGTGAGAGCTGGTAGAGCAACCCGCATATACAAGTGCGCACACACACGCACACACACAGTACTCTTGTTGACACTGTGTGTTTTAAAGGCTCTGGTTAGGCCGGCCACATTACTATGATTATAGCTAATTAGCGGCCATGAGGGATACTTCCGTCCTGTTTAATAGAGTGACACTGAGGAGAGCGAAAAACAATCAGATTTCCATCCTAATGGAGAAAAGCCACTGCGGCGTACAGCATTAAGAGATGGCATCCAGTCGGCGAGTGTTTGGAGATGGGGCTCTCGCGCACGAGCGCAAAGCATTAAGCTGCAAACTTCCACCCACGCACTGGGGCTGATTAAGAGGCTCCAGGCGAGGACTAATGGGCCGTTTGATGCATTTTTCATTACAGCCTTATTGGCTGTGAAAACAGGAACACCTCTACCGTGTTTTCTCCCCTGCGACTCTTGACGACAGACAATGTGGAAAAGACATTTAGCCAGCAGTAATTGTTATTTAATTATGCTTCTGAAACAATGCAAATATTTAGACACATCTGGGGTGTTTGATTATCGAGCTTGAGAAGCGACTGCTGTATGTCAGGCATTAAAACATCTTACCGCTGTGGTGTTTACAGAGAAGGCAGATTTATCTGTTTTGTCTCTCGTTCCCTACCCTCTCTCTCTCTCTTTCCCCTTTCACTTCCTCTCTTTTTATGTGCGTGAGTGTGTGTGTGTGGTCAGTAAGGCAAGAAAATCCATGCAGTGAATGCTTACTGTGTTGTGTTGAAATGGTTGTTATGAATCTAATCTACTGCTGTCTGATGGGTGTGCTGTGACCAAGCCTCTGGAAAGGCCACCATTACAGAGATTTCCTTCTTGTCACAGTGGGTTAGCATCAGACCTGGGTTCAAATAGTATTGTTATTTCCCCCATATACCTTAACACCACGTGATTGATCTAGCTTGGCCCAATGAAACCAATGGAATAGTCCCAAATGTGCAAACCCTGCCTATATGGCACAGGCATCATACAGGCTCAATCAAACGATCAAAGCAATTGACAAAAAACTAAACTCCTTTTGAATCCAGGTCTGGTTATCATAGCCCAGGCGTCCCTGATGGGAATGATTAGGATGGGTGTCTCTCTGGATCAATTGGTTAGCCCTGGGCTCTACCTGTCTAAAGGAGTTAGTATAGTAGGGTGCAGGGTGTCCATTGACTGCAGTTCAGAGTTTTGGTGTTAGTAAATGTTGGTGATGAGGTGAAGAAAGTCTTTTGTCCAGGATGGCTAAGATAATTCACTTATGTAAGTGAATGACAGATGGTTTCACTGCATATCAACAGATTAATATGATTGACACTTCATAATAGCCATTCCCCACCATGGGATTCCAATTCAACCTGGCCTTTGGTCAATAGAGCAGGTAATATTTGAGAGAGCTACAGTATGTGGATATTTTATAGAGTGAATTCGTGATTTTCAGGGTAAGAAGTACAGAGGTAACCCGTTGATAAGTGCACAATGTTGACTGTAGCTGCAATAAGTATAGGAACAAGTTTGGAGGAAGGAGAACATAAAAGGCGTGCATGTGAGCTCCATAGTGTCACGTCCGTTGAAAGATGGATTGGACCAAGGTGCAGCGTGTTAGGCGTACATTTGACCTTTTATTTAAATGACACCGAAAAACAACAAAATACAAAAACGAACGTGAAGCTACAGTGGGGCAAAAAAGTATTTAGTCAGCCACCAATTGTGCAAGTTCAACTATGACAGACAAAATTAGAAAAAGAAATCCAGAAAATCATATTGTAGGATTTTTAATGAATTTATTTGCAAATTATGGTGGAAAATAAGTATTTGGTCTCGTACAAAATACGCAAGATTTCTGGCTCTCACAGACCTGTAACTTCTTAAAGAATGCTGAGTTGCATCCAAAGAACACCATACCTACTGTGAAGCATGGGGGTGGAAACCTCATGCTTTGGGGCTGTTTTTCTGCAAAGGGACCAGGACGACTGATCCGTGTAAAGGAAAGAATGAATGGGGCCATGTATCGTGAGATTTTGAGTGAAAACCTCCTTCCATCAGCAAGGGCATTGAAGATGAAACGTGGCTGGGTCTTTCAGCATGACAATGATCCCAAACACACCGCCCGGGCAACAAAGGAGTGGCTTCGTAAGAAGCATTTCAAGGTCCTGGAGTGGCCTAGCCAGTCTCCAGATCTCAACCCCATAGAGAATCTTTGGAGGGAGTTGAAAGTCCGTGTTGACCAGCAACAGCCCCAAAACATCACTGCTCTAGAGGAGATCTGCATGGAGGAATGGGCCAAAATACCAGCAAGAGTGTGTGAAAACCTTGTGAAGACTTACAGAAAAAGTTTGACCTCTGTCATTGCCAACAAAGGGTATATAACAAAGTATTGAGATAAACTTTTGCTCTTTACCAAATACTTATTTTCCACCATAATTTGCAAATTAATTCATAAAAAATGAATGATTTTCTGGATTTTCTGGATTTTCTGGATTTTTTCCCCTAATTCTGTCTATTATAGATGAAGTGTACCTATGATGAAAATTACGGGCCTCTCTCATCTTCTTAAGTGGGAGAACTTGCACAATTGGTGGCTGACCTAATACTTTTTTGCCCCACTGTACATGCAGTGCAGAAAGCAACTACACAAAAACAAGATCCCACAATCTAAGGTGGGAAAAGGGCTGCCTAAGTATGATTCCCAATCAGAGACAACGATTGGGAACCATACTAGGCCAACAAAGAAATATAAACATAGATTTGCCCACCCAAGTCACACCCTGACCTAACCAAATAGAGAATTGACAGTTTTACAGTATGACTTCCAGTGTGTGCATGAGTGGGTAACACCACCACAACTCTCGGTCACATTTGTATTCATTATGGATCCCCATTAGCCAAGGCGGCAGCTACTTTTCCTGGGGTTCAGCAAAATAAGACAGTTACATACCGTTTTAAATACTACATGACATTACATTTCATAACACCTTACCCAACACATTCAGTGTGTTTCCTCAGGCCACCACTCCACCACCACATATTTACAATACAACATCCATGTGCATGTGTGTAGAGAGTGCTGTCTGTGCCTGTGTGTGTCTCTTCACAGTCCCTGTTGTTCCCACACTGAGAGACCAGGGTCCACATCCTAGTCTGGTCTCTCGTGTCTATGCTGTATCTCCTCCCTACTCTGTCTTCCCTGCATATCCTGCCGTGTAGGGTTGCAAAGTTACCTGCAATTTACCAAAGTTACCAGAACATTCAGTAATTTAGGTAATTAACAGGTAATCTATGGCAAACTTTTGTAATTTATACTTGAATAACTTTTTAAAAATGGATTCATATATAGTATTCCTTTAAATATATATATATATATATATATATATATATATATATATATATCTGTCCATATTATCCATGAGTTTCAAGAGGAATTGGTTCAAGAAAAAATTGTCGAATTAATGTAAAACGCAACTTATCAGTAATGGCATTATTTAACATTAACTCTGCAACTCTTATAATTATTGACATGTTTTACAACTGCAACCAGTTTGCTCCAAAACATGAAATATCAAAGACATATTGACATAGTAAAATGTATAAAAAAGTGCGTAAAAATATATAAAGAATATTTCATACTAAAACCCTCATATTTAACACCAATGGTATTCACTAAATTGATTTGTATTTAGGATAATGTCTTACAGCTTTGTCAGTCAGTCAATTATTTAAAAAAGGTTTTTATCTTATTTGATTATTTTATATATTTTGTGATAAGGCCACAGAGAGCCAGATAGTTACAGACACCTGTGATAATCTGAAGTACCCCAAAAGGCCACTAGATGTCATGTGATAAAATAAAATAAAAAAACATTGAAAGCTACCAAAATTCTGGTAGTTTAGTGGTAAATGTAGAAATGTACCTGCAATCTAGCCTCTGTCACACCCTGATCTGTTTCACCTGTCTTGTGCTTGTTTCCACTCCCCTCCAGTTTCCACTCCCCTCCGTTTTCCCATTATTTCATGTACGTTTATACCTGTGTTTTCTGTTTGTCTGTTGCCAGTTCGTTGCCAGTTCGCCTATTTTCCCGTACACCTGTTTTTCTCTCTCGTCCCTGTTTTCTAGTTTTCCCGGTTTGACCATTCTTCCTGCCCTGACCCTGAGCCTGCCTGCCATTCTGTACCTTGTGACACTGCACTAGATTACTGACCTCTGCCTGGCATTCTGTACCTTTCAGACTCTGCTCTGGATTACTGACCTCTGCCTGACATTCTGTACCTTTCAGACTCTGCTCTGGATCCCATCCCCCGCCCCTTCTTCAGAATACCTCCTAGCCAAAGCACCCTAGGGTCCCTTTCTGATGCTCCCTCGCTTGGGAAGGCAAGAGGATGTGGGCATGTTTGGAACAAACCAAGAAACACGAGTAGCGTATAGCCATGAAACAAAGAAACAGAATCATTAATACCAGAGGAAAGAACCAAAGGGAGTGACATATATATGGGAGGTAATCAGAAAGGTGATGGAGTCTTGGAGTCTATGATGGAGTCTATGAATTGCAGGTGCGTGTAACGATGGTGACAGGTGCGAGTAATAATGAGAAAACTGGTGACAACGAGCGCAAGCGGGAGTAGACATGACAGAGCTGTCCTCTTGGCTAGGTGTCCCTTGCAAAATAAGTATTCTAATCCCAATGGGACTTCCTGGATGAATTAAAGTTAAATTAAATAAATATAATGTTTGTGTGTGTGTGTGTGTGTGTGTGTGTGTCTGGTGCTGTACATTATTATTTGGGCATATATACTTCTATAAAAATGTTTTACTGGTACCCGGCTACCTTCAGACTTGTGAGGTTTGTTGGCGTCCTATTAAGGCTGCAACACAACAAAATGTGGAATAAGTCAAAGGGTATGAATAATTTCTGAAGGCACAGAGCCTGAATTCAAAATGTATCAAATTATTTATTGGATTGTTTTTAGAAATGCAAATAGAGTACCAGTCAAAAGTTTGGACACACCTACTCATTCAAAGGTTTTTCCTTATTTTTACTATTTTCTACATTGTAGAATAATAGTGAAGACATCAAAACTATGAAATAACACACATGGAATTATGTGCGGGTGGCAGGGTAGCCTAGTGGTTAGAGAGTTGGACTAGTAACCAAAAGGTTGCAAGTTCAAATCCCTGAGCTGACAAGGTACAAATCTGTCATTCTGCCCCTGTTCCTAGGCCATCATTGAAAATAAGAATTTGTTCTTATTAACTGACTTGCCTAGTTAAATAAAGGTAAAATACAATAAAAAATGTATCACCAAAAAAGTGTTAAACAAATATTATTTTATTTTATTTTATTCTTCAAAGAAGCCACCCTTTGCCTTGATGACAGCTTTGCACACTCTTGGCATTTTCTCAACCAGCTTCGCCTGGAATGTTTTTCCAACAGTCTTGAGAAAATGTTGGCTGCTTTTCCATCACTCTGCGGTCTGACTCATCCCAAACCATCTCAACTGGGTTGAGATTGGGTCATTGTGGAGGCCAGGTCATCTGATGCAGCACTCCATCACTCTCCTTCTTGGTGAAATAGCCCTTACACAGACTGGACATGTGTTTTGAGTTATTGTCCTGTTGAAAAACATATTATAGTCCCACTAAGTGCAAACCAGATTGGATGGCGTATCGCTGCTGAATGCTGTGGTAGCCAAGCTGGTTAAGTGTGCCTTGAAATCTGAATAAATCACTGGCAGTGTCACCAGCAAAGCACCCCCACACCATCACAGCTCCTCCTCCATGCTTCACGGTGGGAACCACACATGCGGAGATCATCCGCTCACCTACTCTGCTTATTTGAGCTGTTGTTGCCATAATATGGTATTTTACGAAATATGGCTATCTTCTGTATACCAACCCTACCTTGTCACAACACAACTGATTGGCTCAAATGCATTAAGAAGGAATGAAATTCCACAAATTAACTTTTAAGAAGGCACACCTGTTAATTGAAATGCAGTCCAGGTGACTACACCATGAAGCTGGTTGAGAGAATGCCAAGAGTGTGCAAAGCTGTCATCAAGGCAAAGGGTGGCTACTTTGAAGATTCTCAAATATAAAATATATTTTGATTTGCTTAACCCTTTTTTGGTTAATACATGATTCCATATGTGTTCATTCATAGTTTTGATGTCTTCACTATTATTCTACAATGTAGAAAATATAGATATAAATATAGATAATATAAGATAAAGAAAAACCCTGGAATGAGTAGATGTGTCAAAACAATTGACTGGTACTATATAATATATCCAAAGTGACTTACAGTGCAGGGAGTGCATACATTTTCATACAGTATGTGTGCGTGATCCTTACGGGAATTGAACCCACAATGACGGTGTATATATTACACAATAGATGCCATAATCGGGAAATTATATCAGGGTAAATAGTTGGGATATAATGTTTGGATGGCTTCACCAATCACTTGCCTACTATCTCCCCCAAGAGCCAGAGCAGCGTTCTAAAGACAGGCGGAAGGGAGGAAAAAAGCAAAGTGTAGGCTTAACCTTTTATGTCTTCTGCTGAGGCATGTATGAGGAGTTACAGGAGACAACACCCAGCTGTGAGTAACAGAACTATTAGCCATACAAAGTCGGTGAGTTACCAGTGGCTCGCACATGCACACGCACACACACACACACACACACACACACACGCGCGCGCACGAAACCAAATGAACACACACTACATTTCAGATAAACACACTCATATTCACGGTACAAAAAACAAAAAAAAACAAAGCATAAAAAATACATTCACCTATATACACCTACACAGAGTCATGCACAAAAACCCAGTGACGTGGGCAGTCTGAGTGTCTTGGCTAAGATAAGGCAAACTGCTGTGTGTTGTGACCACTGTAAAAAAAACACTGGTCCATCTGACCAGCTGACAGCCAGTGACCCGGGCATGGAGCGTGAGATTAGACTGCTGCATTACAGCCATCAATCAAGACTGCCTCTTCCGCCTAACATTAGGGAAAACTCCCTTCAAAAGACACACACACATGCACACATACGCAAACCATTCCACGTCATCCCATTTCTAGATGAAGTGAATAGATCATTAGCGATATGCGAATAGAAAAATTGAATGCCTTAAGAGGTAGTATTTAAACGTCAATAGAGTGATTCTGAGAGCAGGTGCTCTTTTGGAGTCTTCTGATCGCTTTCACAAGGCATAGATTGAATGGCATTGATGACGTTGCCACTTGACAGACAAACATATCAGGGAAGATGTGGCTTGTCTCTTTACTTGCCTGCACAAGATAAGACATGGCCCACATCTAAAGGACACACACACATACGTGCGCACAAAACACAAAGCCATGCACAGATGCACACACATACATACACAAATATAACACAAAGACAGAAACACACAGATACACACACACACTCTCAGTAAACACTGCATAATATAATCTCAGGATATGATCTCAGGATATGATACAGCACCAGGCGGTGCTGCACCTTGTCTGTATTGTGATTCTCCGAAAAAACGTGTGCGACTTTGTGCCACAGGACTCGCTAATGCGCGATGGGACAAGAACATCCCTGCTGGCCAATGAAAGAGAAAAGCCATGACCTTTAACATAATTCAAAGACCGCAGATTGATTTCTGTTTGAGAAAAATGTCAGAGTGTAAGCATACCCTCAGAGATTCATTTTGATTTTAATGCTGTCATTTCATTCACAATTAGTCTGCCTTTTTTTAAGAGTACCCTCAGCAGCTGAGAGATTGCAGCCAGTAATATCAGATATGGCTTCTTATACTCCATTGTCTAATCTGCATTACAAGGAGCTCTGTGAGCTTTAATGCCAAAATCTACCATTCAAACCAGCCAGACTCTGCCATTTGCCTGACCTGGTTTGGTATATATTGCAGACTGTGGCTTTAATATGAGATTATATAAATAGAGAGGTGCCATGAGGTTGTGTGTTTTTGAACTGCCCACTTCAATCATTTTGTTAGACTGTAGCATACTGATGTGTCTCAGGTTACCTTCCCCATAGACATCTCCGATCGCTTCACCCTTACATCCCACAATGGCACATTAAGGGCACAGGAGGACAAGGTCGATAGTTAAAGAGAGGTTTGAGAGGAATTTACAGTATATAATTTCCTCACAGAGTGGCTGTTAATGACAATAGGAATTCCCTATTGCAGCCTGTTCGGTTCGCTGTTGAGGTGCTGTTGACGGCCTATGCTCATCCTAGGGAGATGGGCCTAAGTAAGCAAGTAATTGTAGCCAAGACAGAAGAGGCCCCTAATATTCTTTGGATCTATTATGCACCACATCTTCGTCATTATTACTGTAAATTCTAGAACATTGACTATGGATCGGCTCATAATAGTGAACGGAACGGAGCAAATAGAACTGCATCAAACACCATGAAAACAAGTGTTTGATGTATTTGATACCATTCCACCTATTCCACTCCAGTCATTACCACAAGCCCATTCTCCCCAATTAAGGTGCCACCAACCTGCTGTGGTGGATGTACAGTACAATACACAAACACGTATCTGCACACGCGAACACACACACATGAGTTGAAACATGAACAAGCGCTTGCTTGTGGTAGTCCATTGTATTCGATGATGACTTCCACTTCTGACTTAACAATGAATTTTTTTGTGACTATACAGTCCAATCCGAGATCCACAAACTTTATTGGAGGTGTGGCATATGCAGTCTGTGTTGGCGGGGGTAGGCATGGCTGTATGTCTCCTGAGCTGTTTTTGCTGTCTCTTTGTACAACTCTCCTCCTCCCACCTCCGTACACCGCTCTGGCAGAGCTGCCGCCAGGTGGAACGGTTGGCAGCAGCATCCTCTAGGTCTGTGGTTTTGTGTTGCACTTCTTCAGCAAAGTTTTTAGCTTGTAGCGCTTCATCTGCACCTCTACAGACTGCCGGCCAAGATGTAGCTGACCATGCAGTGTATTCCACCTCAAGTGCTCTTGAAACATTCTAATGACATGCCCAAGCCAGCACAGTTGGTGTTGGGTGACCATGGCCTCCATAATCTTAGCAAGTATTTTTGTATGCGCCACATGGTTGCACCAGGTGATTCCCAGGATGCGCTGCAGGCATATTATGTGGAATCGCTCATGCTGCTTGTTGTGGCGACTGTAAGAGACCCAACATTCACAGCTGTAAAGAAGTGTGGTCATGCAGACGGCGACTTTGGTGTGGAGGTGGCAATCTCTGTTTTGGATAACCCTGCATCTGAGTTTCCCGAAAGCAGCTTGTCACGTTCGTCGTATTGAGGAGACCAAGGCGCAGCGTGGTAAGCGAACATACTTATTTAATAGAAGAACGAACACTGAACAAAACCAACAAAACAACTAAACGAACCGTGAAGCAATATGGCTAGTGCAGAACAGGCAACTAAACATAGAACAGAACCCACAAGATACCCAATGAATATGTTCCCCAATCAGAGACAATGATAAACATCTGCCTCTGATTGAGAATCAATCTAGGCAACCATAGACATATAAACAACCTAAACTTACAAAACCCCCTAGAAATACAAAACCCCCTAGACAATACAAAAACTAAACAAACCACCCTCGTCACACCCTGACCTAACCAAAATAATAAAGAAAACAAAGATAACTAAGGTCAGGGACAGTACCCCCCACCTCAAAAGGTGCGGACTCCCGGCCGAAAACCTAACCTATATGGGAGGGTCTGGGTGAGCATCTAATTTCGGTGGCGGCTCTGGTTCTGGACGCAGCCCCCCCATTACACTGAGCCCTCTGCCCTTGTAGCACTGAGCCGTGGATCATCGCTGGAGGCTCTGGACTGCGGATCCTTGCCTTAGGCCCTGGGCAGGGAACCCTCGCTGCGTGGATCATCGCCGGAGGCTCTGGACTGGGGACCGTCATTGGAGACCGTCGCTGGAGACCCTGGGCTGGGGACCGTCGCTGGAGACCCCGGGCTGGGGACTGTCGTTGGAGGTTCCAGTCTGTGAACTGTCGCCGGATGCTCTGGACTGGGTACTGTCGCCGGATGCTCTGGACTGGGTACTGTCGCCGGACGCTCTGGACTGGGTACTGTCGCCGGATGCTCTGGACTGGGTACTGTCGCCGGACGCTCTGGACTGGGTACTGTCGCCGGATGCTCTGGACTGGGGACTGTCGCCGGACGCTCTGGACTGGGTACTGTCGCCGGATGCTCTGGACTGGGTACTGTCGCCGGATGCTCTGGACTGGGTACTGTCGCCGGATGCTCTGGACTGGGTACTGTCGCCGGACGCTCTGGACTGGGTACTGTCGCCGGATGCTCTGGACTGGGTACTGTCGCCGGATGCTCTGGACTGGGTACTGTCGCCGGACGCTCTGGACTGGGTACTGTCGCCGGATGCTCTGGACTGGGTACTGTCGCCGGACGCTCTGGTCTGGGTACTGTCGCCGGATGCTCTGGACTGGGGACTGTCGCCGGACGCTCTGGACTGGGTACTGTCGCCGGATGCTCTGGACTGGGTACTGTCGCCGGATGCTCTGGACTGGGTACTGTCGCCGGACGCTCTGGACTGGGTACTGTCGCCGGATGCTCTGGACTGGCTACTGTCGCCGGATGCTCTGGACTAGGTACTGTCCCCGGACACTCTGGACTGCGTACTGTCGCCGGACGCTCTGGACAACCGAGGCGCACTGTAGGCCTGGTTCGTGGTGCCGGCACTGGTGGTACCGGGCTGGGGACATGTACCTCAGGGCGAGTGCGAGGAGCGGGAACAGGGCGTACTGGACCCTGGAGGCATAATGGAGGCCTGGTGCGTGGTGCCGGCACTGGTTGTACCGGGCTGGTGACACGCACCTCAGGACAAGTGCGGGGAGCAGGCACAGGACGTACTGGACTGTGGAGAAGCACTGGAGGTCTGGAGTGTAGAGCTGACACAACCCGTCCTGGCTGGATGTTTATTCTCGCCCTGGAAATGCAGGGCGCTGGCACAGGTCACATTGGGCTGTGCAGACTCCATGGAGACACAGTACGCAGAGCCGATGCAGGATATCCTGGTCCAAGGAGGTAAACTAGAGACCAGGAGAGCTGAGCCGGCACACTTCTTCCTGATTGGATGCCCATTCTAGCCCGGCCAATGCGAGGAGCTGGAATAGAGCGCACCAGGCTAGAATAGCACACTGGAGACACTGTGCACTCCACCGCATAACACGGTGCCTGACCAGTAACACACTCCCCACAGTAAGCACGAGGAGTTGGCTCAGGTCTCTGTCCTGACTCATGCAATCTCCTCGTGTGCCTCCCCTCAAAACATTTCTTGGGGCTGCCTTTCGGGCTTCCGTGCTAGCCCTGTACCCTCATATCATCGCCGTTCATCCCGTGCTATCTCCACCTGCCTCCATGGTAGGCGATCCTCTCCTGCCATTATCTCCTCCCACGTCCAGAATCCTTTACCATCCAGTATTTTGTCACATGTCCATGCTGTCTGCTCCATCAAACGCTGCTCCTCCTTTTCACGCTGCTTGGTCCTTTATGGTGGGTTCTTCTGTCACGGTCATCATATGGAGGAGACCAAGGTACAGCGTGGTATGCGTACATTCTCTGTAATTAAAGAAAGAACACTGAACAAACTATCAAAACGACAAAATGAACCATGAAGCTAATATGCGTAGTGCAGACCAGGCAACTAATCATAGAATAGAACCCACAAAATACCCAAGGAATATGGCTACCTAAATATGGTCCCCAATCAGAGACAACGATAAACAGCTGCCTCTGATTGAGAACCAATCTAGGCAACCATAGACATACAAAAACCCCTAGACAATACAAAAACTAAACAAACCACCCTCGTCACACCCTGACCTAACCAAAATAATAAAGAAAACAATGATAACGAAGGTCAGGGCGTGACACAGCTGATGCTTGTTTAATCCTATTTTGAATTTCGAGGTCGATGCTGCAGTCCTCTGAGAGGATGCTGTCCATGTACTTGAAGAACGGAACTATTGCCAGTGATTTGTGTTCAATGTTGAAGACAGGCATGTTGGGAGGAGGGCTGGATCTCCATTGGCAGACCACCTCTGTCGTGGTGGTGTTAATAGGCAGTCCCATCGTGCTATTGACCCTCACAGCCGCACAAGTATGGACTGAAGGTCTTCCGGAGTGTGGGCCACAAGAGCACAGTCATCAGCATACTGCAGCTCAAGAACCTGCTCTGTCAAAACTTTGGTGGTTGCTTGGAAACTCATGATGTTCAATAGGTTTCCATCCAGCCTGAAGTCCACCGCAACACCGCTGCTGTCTTCAAGCTCCTTGTGGAGAAGCTGGGTGACACATAGGAGGAAGATGTTAAAGAGTACCGGTGCCAGCACACACCCCTGCCTCACATTGATGCTTACGCCAAAGGGCACTGACACCTCCCTTCCTATGGCCACCCAAGCCATCATCCCATCATGGAACTGGCAAAGGAAGTTGAAGAATTTGTCTGGACAGCTAAATGTGAGTAGAATGCCCCATAGTAGTACCCTGATCACAGTGTCAAAGGCCTTGGAGAGGTCGACAAAGGCCATGAAAAGGTCCTGATGTTGTTCACGGCACTTCTCCTGGAGTTGTCCTGCCATGAATATCATGTCGACCACCCTCCTGTTCTTTCTGAAGCCACATTCTGACTCTGGCAGCAGTTCCTCTGATATTGTTCACCAGCCTGTGTAGCACCGCCTTGGCCAGGATATTGCCGGCAAAGCACACACACACACACACACACACACACACACACACACACACACACACACACACACACACACACACACACACACACGGGGGGTGGATGAGAGGCAAGAGAATAAGCATGGATAAGGGACTGTACATTTGTTATATTAAGGTGTACACAGAGAAGGTCTCACCTCTCTGAAATGAAAATGTAATTCTGCTACTTTTCAACCACATATTCGTAATCTCCATCACCAAACCAGTGTGTGCGTATGTGAAAACAGTGTGATCTGTAGTTAAAAAGGATCAGAAGAAAGGCACAAAAAATATATATTCTCTGTGACATCACAGAAAAAACAACGTGATTTTCAGAACATGCAATGAGTTTCTAGCCCAAGGGAGGGTATTTTCTTGCTCCCAATATAAAACGTTCTCTAGCTTAAACAATGGATAATATTTAGAATGCCTGTTAATGATTCAATCATTTTGACACGATTCTCCAAACTTCACATTTTAAATGCCTGGAGAGAAAGAAAGGCACAGAAGGAAGGCACAGAAGGAAGTCTGGCGATCCATGCGGAAGAGAAGACATACCAGTAAATTAAACACAAACAACCAGCGGACCGTGTGTGTGTGCGTGCGTGCGCGCGTGTGTGTGTGTGTGTGTGTGTGAGAGAAAGAGAGTGAGGGAGAAAGATGGAAAGAAGAGAGGGAGGAGTGAGAGAAGAGTAATTACATGTCAGCTGTGCTAATGGTGCATGAAGTGGCTGCTTCTCCTGTCCCCCATCTCTCTCACTCTCCCTCTCTCTATCTGACCTCCCAGTCTGCTATTGAGGATGACTCTGCTGCCCCAGGCTCCCCCTGTGCACAGGACCAGATGAAGACCAGGGGGATCCAAAGCCATCCCCTGATGGACGTCTGTTGCAAAGTGATCCATAGGGCAGATTGCAGCGGGCCAATTACCCCTGATGCAGTTAAGGTGTATTACAGTGCATTCGGAAAGTATTCAGAACCCTTCACTTTTTTCACATTTTGTTATGTTACAGACTTATTAAAAAATGTATTAAATTGCTTTTTTCCTCATCAATATACACACAATACCCTTTAATGATAAAAAACTTAAATATCAAATGTTCATAAGTATTCAGACCTTCAATTCAGTACTTTGTTGAAGCACCTTTGTCAGTGATTACAGCCTCAGTCTTCTTGGGTATGACGCTACAAGCTTGGCACACCTATATTTGGGGAGTTTCTCCCATTCTTCCCTGACCAAGGCCCTTCTTCCCTAATTGCTCAGTTTGGCTGGGTGGCCAGCTCTAGGAAGAGTCTTGATGGTTCCAAACTTCTTCCTTCTTCCACAATCCTGTCTCGAATCTCTACGAACAATTCCTTCGACATCATGGCTTGGTTTTTGCTCTGAAATGCACTGTCAACTGTGGGACCTTATATAGACAGGTGTGTGCCTTTCCAAATCATGTCCAATCAATTGAATTTACCACAAGTGGACTCCAATCAAGTTGGAGAAACATCTCAAGGATGATCATTGGAAACAGGATGCACCTGAGCTCAATTTCGAGTCTCATAGCAAAGGGTCTGAATAATATGTAAATAAGGTATTTTTGTTTTTTTATTTCTAATACATTTACAAACATTTCTATAAACCTGTTTTCGCTTTGTCGTTATGGGGTATTGTCTGTAGATTGAAATGTGTATTTGTTTAATCCATTTTAGATGAAGGCTGTAACGTAACAAAATGTGGGAAAAGTGAAGGGGTCTGAATACTTTCCGAATGCACTGCATGCCTTGCCCAATGGCAAGAGATGTCATCAAGGACTTTGGCATCCATGCTTTAAATGAATGATTTATTCAAAAACTTAAAGCACAACTAAAGAAACTTAGATAAATTGTCTTATAATCAAAACTACAGATTTCAATCATGCTATATTGCATCTTTGTGAAAATGCAAAGATACAGTAAACATTTTTCATCATGGGTCTGAATGATGTTAGAAATCATGTAAATGAACTCGTTGCTAATGAACAAACAAGTTGTGAACCGAAAATAATTTGGGATTGGTGAGCTTTAATTGTTCCCCATTCAATCATTCAATCTTTACTTCAATATTGCATCTCTCCCAATTAAATGTAAATTACTTTTGAATTCAAGCTCTGCAATGAGGTCTCAAAACCCAGCATTTCCAATGATCTATATGCTTAGCTTCTGACTTGCAGTGGAATATGTTAGTGTTTAAGTTAAATTAAATGTTGTTATCATGTAAAAAGAGGCAGTTCAGACCTCAATAGTTCTCATTTTACATTATTTTATTCATTAAGCAGATGCTTTTATTGGTGTGTTAGGAGCTGCTGCATGGCATCACACAGCAGAGTGTGTGAGCTGTCATGTTGTGCTGCCCGCCTATGAACGGCCCCAACAGGGAACACTATGTCAGAGGGGGAGGGTAATTACTCACGCTGTCTGTCAATCACACTGAGAACGTAGGGGAGAACCGGGGCGAAAGTAACACTTTTTCTTTTTTTCCTAATTACTCAGAGACGGATAGAGCTAGAGAGGCTATATTTTATGACACACAATTTATATACAGTTGAAGTCGGAACTTTACATACACCTTAGTCAAGTACATTTAAACTTTGTTTTTCACAATTCCTGACATTTAATCCTATTAAAAATTCCCTGTCTTAGATCAGTTAGGATCACCACTTTAATTAAGAATGTGAAATGTCAGAATAATAGCAGAGGATCATTTATTTCAGCTTTTATTTCTTTCATCACATTCCCAGTGGGTTAGAAGTTTACATACACTCAATTAGTATTTGATAGCATTGCCTTTCAATTGTTTAACTTGGGTCAAATGTTTCAGGTAGCCTTCCACAAGATTCCCACTATAAGTTGGGTGAATTTTGGCCAATTCCTCCTGACAGAGCTGGTATAACTGAGTCAGGTTTGTAGGCCTCCTTGCTCACGCACAATTTTTCAGTTCTGCCCACAAATCTTCTTTAGGATTGAGGTCAGGGCTTTGTGATGGCCATTCCAATACCTTGACTTTGTTGTCCTTAAGCCATTTCGTCACAACTTTGGAAGTATGCTTGGGGTCATTGTCCATTTGGAAAACCCATTTGCGACCAAGCTTCCTGACTGATGTCTTGAGATGTTGCTTAAATATCCACATCATTTTCGTAGCTCATGATGCCATCTATTTTGTGAAGTGCACCATTGCTCCTGCAGCAAAGCACCTCCACAACATGATGCTGCCACCCCTGTGCTTCACGGTTGGGATGGTGTTCATCGGCATGCAAGCACCCCCCTTTTCCTACAAAAGTTACCAGGGCAAGGCCATCTAAAGTACAGAAATGGGCAGGGATTTCCTCCAACATAAGGGACCAACTGTTAAGGTGATTGTAACGGTTTTCTTCTGGTGAAAGAGAGGCGGATCAAAATGCAGCATGGTTAGTTTTGTACATCTTTAAATGAAGATGAAACTACAACAATCTACAAAACAAGACACGTGAAAAAAAACAAAACAGTCCTATCTGGTGGCACAAACACAAAGACAGGAACAATCACCCACAAGACACCTAAAGAATATGGCTGCCTAAATATGGTTCCCAATCAGAGACAACGATAAACACCTGCCTCTGATTGAGAACAACTCTAGGCAACCATAGACTTACTACTCTAGTACTACTCTAACCACAATCCCATACCTACAAACAACCCCAGACAAAACAAACCACATAAATCCCCATGTCACACCCTGGCCTAACCAAAATAATAACGAAAACACAGAATACTAAGGACAGGGCGTGACAGTAATTTACTTTTCTTTTCTTCCCCTTTGGTTTCTGTTTTTTACTTTCTTTGCTATTTTGAGAAGAGGAGATACAGGCTGTGGGCGTGAGATTGGAGGGAGGCTGACCTGTCCTCAGTGACAAACCTATCATTCAATTGTCTTTTTTGCTTTTTAATTTTTTAAATTTATTTTACCTTTATTTAACCAGGCAAGTCAGTTAAGAACAAATTCTTATTTTCAATGACAGCCTAGGAACAGCAGGTTAACTGCCTGTTCAGGGGCAGAACGACAGATTTGTACCTTGTCAGCTCGGGGGTTTGAACTTGCAACCTTCCGGTTACTAGTGCAACGCTCTAACCACTAGGCTATGTATTCTTCAGACTTCAACTGTATATTCATGTGGAAATGGTATTTGCTATTGGCCACTGTCTGAAACTGTCTGCCTGTTTTGGCCTTCCATGATGACATTACCAGGCAGTACATTTGTTAATAGACCAATAAGAAAGCAAAATCCTTCCTCGAGAAATTATTCTTTGCTGAATAGCTATTTTAGTTTATTTTTTATTGAAAACAATCACAGTAAGGTACTTCATTGTTACTCAGAATTTATTTGATAAAAAATGGCTGCATTGGATCTTTAAAGTGCGTACAGTCTCACTGGAAGTTTCAAAATAGTTTTTGCTCATAGACCTGAGATTTGCTCAGTGCCTACCATTTTATTAGGGAGCATTGGTGAAAAATTGCTTTCTTTGCTGCTATAAATCAAGCTAATATAATTCTACTTCGAATAGGGTGTAAAAGACAAAGATGAGTCATCATTCAGCAGGCATAGGCAGAGATCTGGGACATGATTTACTCCCATTAATCTTGACAGCACCAAGCACGTCACTCAAAAATGTTCCCAGAACATATGCATAAGGGCATTATTTTTTACAGAATGTTCAGTTTTGGTTTGTTATTATTTTCATCCGAAGACGTTCATATGTGCTGGCATATGATATGTGAATCAATTGGAAGTGGATAAGCTGGTGGCTAAGGTTCTTAGATGCCTCATTCAGGTTTGACCATATCCTTTCCCAATCAGATTTAAATCCCATCTACTGCAACTTTTTCTAACATGCACTCTCCACGTGTGTTTTCTTGTATTTCTTCCCTATAATTGAATCATATACTGTATGTCTGCTACTAGCCCTCTTGAGCTTCTAGTAGGGACCTATCTAGCCTGCCATTGGGTGTTCTGGTCAGGGGGAAATTCCAAAGCACACTCCTTTATTATTGACCTTAACTGCAGATACAGAAAGCATGAGGATCCTGGCAAGGAATATTAATCTCTAAAGTGTGCATGTCAGCAGTATTTTTTTCAAGACAGAGTACTTTCAGTACAGAGCAAAAACGGTCCTGATGATGCAATCTGCACCGTGTGATGCAAAACACATCATCATTACAGTTTTTGATCTGTACTGAGTTTGGACTATCTTGAAAACTTGACTGGTGACATGCACACTTTTTTTGGCATTGTATTAATAGTGGACGAATGAACAAGAAACTAAAATATCATTTTTGAGTAAACCATCCCTTTAATGTCCTGAAATGTGGGGAAGCCAGTCTCATTATTAATGCCCATCAAAACATAAATGCCCTTTGAAGACCAACAGGCCTGTGTGAAAGGATGTACACCCATTAATAAATGGAAATTGTTCCACATTGAGACAATTGCTGGAATTTTGTTTGATGACCTATGACCTTTTCCACCCTCTGGCATACAGTCAAGGAGATCAGAACTACTCCCAAACCCTGCAAACATTAAATAGTCTAGTAGTTCTAGTCTATGTGGTTCAAATGCAGATTAAATAGCACTCCATGGTGCACCCCATTGATGGTTCATCCACACTAGTAAAGCTCTTATTTGAAAAGCCAATAAAAAAAAAATGATTCGGATCAGCAAATCCGCAACATGCTGCAGAGTGGTGAGTTTAAATGTAACATGCTGCAGATTGGTGAGTTTAATCGTAGACTGCTTTCCACCCCATATTCATTTAGAGAGAGTTAAATGTACTTCCTTTATAAATGTTGTAGGTGGCGACATAGAGATCATAAATAATTAAAGGTTAATCCAGGGCAAGATACTAACTTTACCCTGTAACAATATAGTGAGATTAGACGACCTCTGCAAATCCTCCTTAATTTTCAGCAACTGGCTCCAGAAGTTGTCTTTAACAATTTTCTGAAAAGCAGGATGCAGAGACATCACTGATGAGGCACCGGCTGTGCATCCTATCACTCTCTTGAACCACCCATCATGCTTCTGAAATTATCACAGTCTGTCTGTCTGCCCTTCTGTCTGTCTGTCCATCCATCTGTGATGATGTATGCATATACAGTGCCTTCGGAAAGTATTCAGACCCCTTAACTTTTTCAACATTTTGTTATGTAACAGCCTTATTATAAAATGTATTAAATAAAGAATATTCAGCAATCTACACACTATAACCCATTATGACAAAGCGAAAACAGGTTTATAGAAATGTTTGTAAATGTATTACAAATAAAAAACAGAAATACCTTATTTACATATTATTCAGACCCTTTGCTGTAACACTCGAAATTGAGCTCAGGTGCATCCTGTTTGCATTGATCATCTTTGAGATGTTTCAACAACTTGATTGGAGTCCACCTGTGGTAAATTCAATTGATTTGACATTATTTGGAAAGTCATACACCTGTCTATTTAAGGTCCCACAGTTGACAGTGCATACCAGAGCAAAAATCAAGACATGGGTTGGAAGGAATTGTCCGCAGAACGTCAAGACAGGATCCTGTAGCATTGAAGGTCCCCAAGAACACAGTGGGCTCCACCATTCTTCAATGGAAGAAGTTTAGAACCACCGAGACTCTTCCTAGAGCTGGCCACTCAGCCAAACTGAGCAATCGGGGGAGAAAGGTCTTGGTCAGGGAGGTGCCCAGTTTAAGCTACAGACATCTGTTTTTTTGTATGGGCTTCGTCGGCCTTCCACATCTGCGTTGGTGTTGTTAGACCATGAGACATACCGAAAATCAGTTGTCTCACGAAAATGTCAGTAGCGTTCAAACTGTTTTGGCTACGAATAGATTTGACCTCATTGTGGAAAGGAGAGATTCTCATGACGCTATACTTCCACAAGCGTCACGGGACTTGTGTAATGGTAACCCATACAAATGAATCAACGTTTTGTGCCAACAAAAATCATGAAAAGAATAGCTTTCTTATATCTCCCAGATATACACTAAGAAAAAAGGGTTCCAAATGGGTTCTTCGGCTGTCACCATAGTAGAACCATTTTTTTGTTCCAGGTAGAACTCTTTTGGGTTAGATGTAGAGCCCTCTGTGGAAAGGGTTCTACATTGTCACAGATCCTCCCGGTACTGCTGCTCATTCTGTTCACCAGTTCCGGAGGTCTACGTCATCGGCTTTCTAGGCTTCACTGAAAGGGAATCATTATCATCAACCCCGGACTCTCTTGTCTGATTACACACTCCTGGTTCCCATTCTCCTGATTAGTATGTTATATATGTGCCCTCTGTTCCCTCTGTCTTTGTCAGTTATTGTTCCCATGTCCCTTTATATATTGTATATTACGTGTATCGTCCTGTGTCGTTCAACAATGTTTACCATCGCTCTTTTGTTTGGGTACAGCCCAGTTTTTGTATACGTGTTTGTTTTAGGTGTATTAAAACCCCCTATTGTGTATTACTGCGCATGTATCCAAATCCTTTATTCCAGCGTGACATACATGGAACTCGAAATGGTTATACCTGGAACCAAAAATGGTTCTTCAAAGGGTTGTCTTTTGGGGACAGCCGAAGAACCCTTTTAGGTTCTAGATAGCACATTTTCTTCTAAGAGTGTAGGACAGACACTTCAAAACCTTATTCCTTATAATTTACTTTTTTACTTTATTTTTTTGCCATTTATAAATGTGTTATTCAATGCATTCCTATGGCTGTACTATTAAAGGCCAAAGTAAATATGTTTTTTTATATGCCTAAATGTAATGCTCCGGGTGTCGTGGGTGTGGAGTCAAATGCAGGAGACAGAGTTCAATGCTGTGCGTCTTTTAATAGCACCAACGCACCACAGGGTGCTCACAAAAGTTACGTTCCCAACCACAGGGAATCAAAAAATACAATGGAAAAAATCACGACCAGGCACGAACACGTACCTCTACAACAGAGCCGAAGGTTACATAGAAATAATCCCGCACAACAACCAGGCGGGCCGGCTGTCTAATAAAGACAAACTAATTAACATGAACAGGTGCTACCACTAAACATACAAGGAGGGGGAGGAAAATCAATCAGTGGCAGCTAATAGGCCGGTGACGACGACCGCCGAGCTCCACCCGCCCGGGAAGGGGAAACACCCTCGGTCGGACTCGTGACAGTACCCCCCCCCCCTGAAGCGCGGCTCCCGCAGCACGCCAACACCGGCCTCGAGGTTGCCCCGGAGGACGAGGTGCAGGGCGATCCGGATGGAGGCGATGGAAATCCCTCAACATGGATGGATCCAAGATGTCCCCCACCGGTACCCAGCACCTCTCCTCCGGACCGTACCCCTCCCAGTCCACGAGGTACTGCAGGCCCCTCACCCGGCGTCTTGAGTCCAGAATGGCCCAGATCGTGTACGCCGGGGACCCCTCGATGTCCAGAGGGGGGGGAGGGACCTCCGGCACCTCACTGTCCTGCAGGGGACCAGCTACCACCGGCCTGAGGAGAGACACATGAAACGAGGGGTTAATACGATAATAGGAAGGGAGTTATAATCGATAACACACCTTGTTTATTCTCCTCAGGACTTTAAAGGGCCCTACACACTGCGGACCCAGCTTCCGGCAGGGCAAGCAGAGAGGTAGGTTTCGGGTCGAGAGCCAGACCCTGTCCCCCGGTACAAACACGGGGGCCTCACTGCGGTGGCAGTCAGCACTCCTCTTCTGCTGTCCACTCGCTTGTCGTAGAGATTCCTGGACGGCCCTCCAGGTCTCCTTGGAGCGCTGTACCCATTCCTCCACCGCAGGAGCCTCGGTCTGGCTCGAATACCATGGTGCCAGGACCGGCTGGTACCCCAACACACACTGAAAAGGGGACACGTTAGTAGAGGAGTGGCGTAGTGAGTTCTGGGCCATTTCAGCCCAGGGAATGTATCGTGCCCACTCCCCTGGCCGATCCTGGCAATACGACCGCAGAAACCTACCCACCTCCTGGTTCATTCTCTCCACCTGCCCATTACTCTTGGGGTGATAACCGGAATTCAGGCTGACAGAGACCCCCAAGCGTTCCATGAATGCTCTCTATACCCGAGACGTGAATTGGGGGCCCCGATCAGAAACGATGTCCTCCGGCACCCCGTAGTGCCGAAAGACACGGGTGAATAATGCCTCCTCAGTCTGTAGGGCTGTAGGGATACCGGGCAACGGGAGGAGACGGCAGGACTTAGAGAACCGATCCGCAATCACTAGAACCGTGGTGTTCCCCTGAGACGGAGGAAGATCGGTCAGGAAATCTATGGACAGATGTGACCATGGCCGCTGTGGAACGGGGAGGGGTTGTAGCTTCCCTCTAGGAAGGTGCCTAGGAGCCTTACTCTGAGCGCACACTGAACAGGAGGAGACATAACCCTTAATGTCCTTAGCCAACATAGGCCACCAATACCTCCCCTGAAGGCTCCCCACTGTCCTCGTCACCCCAGGGTGACCCGAGGAGGGTAGGACGTGAGCCCACCGAATCAGTTTGTCCCGAACACCAAGCGGCACGTACCTTCGCCCTGAGGAGGCGCGGGTTCAGCCCGTAACGCCCGCTCGATGTCCGAGTCCACCTCCCATACCGCTGGGGCTACCAGCTTTGAGGCGGGAAGGATGGGAGTAGGTTTGGTGGACCCATCCTCCGTGTCGTAAAGGCGGGACAGTGCGTCAGCCTTCACGTTCTGGGAGCCCGGTCTATAAGACAAAGTAAACCGGAAACGGGTGAAGAACATGGCCCACCTTGCCTGGCGAGGGTTCAGTCTCCTCGCTGCCCGGATGTACTCAAGATTGCGGTGGTCAGTCCAGATGAGAAAAGAGTGTTTAGCCCCCTCAAGCCAATGTCTCCACGCCTTCATGGCCTTGACTACAGCCAACAGTTCCCGGTCCCCCACGTCATAGTTTTGCTCCACCAGGCTGAGCTTCTTCGAGAAGAAGGCACAGGGGCGGAGCTTCGGGGGTGTACCCGAGCTCTGAGAAAGCACCACTCCTATCCCAGCCTCGGACGAGTCCACCTCCACTATGAACTCCAAAGAGGGATCCGGATGGGCCAGCACGGGTGCCGAGGTAAACAGAGCCCGTAGCTGTCCAAAAGCCCTGTCCTCCTCAACTGACCACTGCAGACGTACAGGACCCCCCTTCAGCAGTGAGGTAATGGGAGCAGCCACCTCACCAAAACCCTGGATAAATCTCCAGTAGTAATTGGCAAACCCTAAAAATCGCTGCACCTCCTTTACCGTGGTGGGAGTCGGCCAATTACGCACGGCTGAAATGCGGTCCCTCTCCATCTCCACCCCTGATGTGGAAATGCGATACCCTAGGAAGGAGACGGCTTGCTGAAAGAACAGACATTTCTCAGCCTTGAAGTACAGGTCATGCTCCAACAGTTGTCCAAGTACTTTGCGCACCAAAGACACATGCTCAGCGTGTGTAGCGGAGTATACCAGAATGTCATCGATATACACTACTACACCCTGCCCGTGCAGGTCCCTGAAAATCTCATCTACAAACGATTGGAAGACTGATGGAGCATTCACTCAATCGCCCTGGAGATAAGAGGTAGCGGGTAACTGCACCTCACTGTGATTTGATTGAGACCTCGATAATCAATGCACGTGCGCAAACCTCCATCCTTCTTTTTCACAAAAAAAGAAACTTGAGGAGACGGGTGAAGTGGATGACCGAATGTACCCTTGACTCAGGGATTCGGAGACATATGTCTCCATAGCCACCGTCTCCGCTTGCGACAGGGGATACACGTGACTCCTGGCAAGTGCGGCGTCTACCAGGAGATTTATCGCACAATCCCCCCGTCGATGGAGTGGTAATTGAGTCGCCTTCTTTTTACAGAAGGCGAAAGCCAAATCGGCATATTCAGGGCGGGTGTGCACAGTGGAGACCTGGTCTGGACTTTCCACCATTGTAGCACCAACGGAAACCCCTACACACCTCCCCGATCAGTCTCGCGACCATCCAGTGAGAGCCCTCTGTTGCCATGAAATAGTGGGGTTATGATAAGCTAACCAGGGAAGGCCCAGTACCACGGGACACGCAGGAGAGTCAATGAGAAAGAGACTGATTCTCTCCTTGTGACTCCCCTGCGTCACCATGGCCAGGGAGATAGTGGCTTCCCTGATTATCCCAGACCCCAGTGGTCGACTATCCAGAACGTGAACTGGGAAAGGTTTAGCCACAGGGATAATGGGGATCATTAGACTAAGAGCGAGTGCTCTGTCAATAAAATTCCCATCTGCGCCTGAATCGACGAGTGCCTTATGCTGGGAATGCGGGGAAATATCAGGAAAAAGAACTGTTGGACAACAGAGGACTCTGGATGAGAGACTCACCTGGGGTGACGCCAGAGTGCCCTGCCTGCTGCCTCGACTCCCAGAGGGACCAACCCGGCACCGACCGGCAGTGTGTCCTCTGCGGCCACAGATGGTGCACGAGCTGGAACCATCTCCACCAGACCCCGATCTGAACGTTCAACAGGGTAGCCAACAGGTTGTTTAGCCGGATGGACAGGTCCACCAGCTGATCCAACATGAGGGTGGTGTCTCTGCAGGCCAATTCCCGACAGACGTCCTTGCGCAGACTGCAATGGTAGTGGTCGATCAGGGCCCTGTCGTTCCATCCCGCGCTGGCAGCTAGGGTCCTAAACTCTAGGGCAAACTCCTGGGCGCTCCTAGTCTTCTGCCTCAGCTGGAAGAGGCGCTCACACGCCACTCTACCCTCGGGCGGGTGAACTCTGTGAAGTCCTCCAATGCTGCATCTCCTTCTCCCCACACGGTGTTGGCCCACTCCAGAGCTCATTTCCCTCATTAAAATGCAAATCATGTTATAACATTTTTGACATGCGTTTTTCTGGATTTCTTTGTTGTTATTCTGTCAATTCAATTCAATTCAATTCAAGGGCTTTATTGGCATGGGAAACATGTGTTAACATTGCCAAAACAAGTGAGGTAGATAATATATAAAGTGAATATATGAAGTGAAAAACAATAAAAATGAACAGTAAACATTACACATACAGAAGTTTCAAAACAATAAAGACATTACAAATGTCATATTATATATATACAGTGTTTTAACAATGTACAAATGGTTAAAGGACACAAGATAAAATAAATAAGCATACATATGGGTTGTATTTACAATCGTGTTTGTTCTTCACTGGTTGCCCTTTTCTCGTGGCAACAGGTCACAAATCTTGCTGCTGTGATGGCACACTGTGGAATTTCACCCAGTAGATATGGGAGTTTTTCAAAATTGGATTTGTTTTCGAATTCTTTGTGGATCTGTGTAATCTGAGGGAAATATGTCTCTCTAATATGGTCATACATTGGGCAGGAGGTTAGGAAGTGCAGCTCAGTTTCCACCTCATTTTGTGGGCAGTGAGCACATAGCCTGTCTTCTCTTGAGAGCCATGTCTTCCTACGGCGGCCTTTCTCAATAGCAAGGCTATGCTCACTGAGTCTGTACATAGTCAAAGTTTTCCTTAATGTTGGTCAGTCACAGTGGTCAGGTATTCTGCCGCTGTGTACTCTCTGTGTAGGGCCAAATAGCATTCTAGTTTGCTCTGTCTCTCACTGTTCAAATAAACCTTTCATTAAAATTATAGACTGATCATTTCTTTGTCAGTGGGCAGACGTACAAAATCAGCAAGGGATCAAATACTTTTTCCCTCACTGTACATGCCATCTTAAATTTTATAATTTATTTACATATTAAATATTTTTTTCCATCACTGTAATATGTTCAATACCGGAGATGAATTATGAAGTGCGGGCCCTCATTCACACGCGCCACAAGAGTAGAGTCCTAATGAGGGACACCTTGAAAAACTACAACTTTTCAAAAGACAAGCCTGAAACCCTTTCTAAAGACTGTTGACATCTAGTGGAAGCCATAGGAACTGCAATCTGGGAAGGGTTCTTTTGAATATCTCATAGACTAGCATTGAAATGGCCTGTGACCTCAACATTTCTTTTACGGATGGATTCTCCTCGGGTTTCCGCCTGCCATATCAGTTCTGTTTTACTCACAGACATTATTTTAACAGTTTAAAAAACTTCAGAGTGTTTTCTATCTAATGCTACTATCAAATGGAATTATATGCTTATCCTAGCCTCCGGGCCTGATTAACAGGCAGGTTACTTTGGGCTCGTCAGTCATTCGAACTTCCAAATACTGCCCCCTAGCCTTAAGAAGGAAGGAAGAGCAGCGCTTTATTATGGACAGACTTCTTCCCATCTTAGCTACTGTTGCATCGACATGTTTTGACCATGACAGTTTACATTGTAGGGTTACTCCAAGGTTACTCCAAGCATTTGTTTTGCTCAATTTCCACATGATTCATTACTAGATTTAGTTGAGGTTGTGGGTTTTGTACCAAAAACAATGCTATCATCAAATTCTCTCAGCCAATCATCTGTCATTTGTGTAAGTGCCGTACATGGAAAAAAATGTCCTTCCCTATCAGCGCTCTGAAAGTATGATAGTTTACTGTAAAATGGCATTGTATCTGGTTAAAAACGATTTTTTCCCAAAGTTTACTAAGGGTTGGTAACAGACTGGTTAGTCGGCTATTTGAGCTAGTAAAGGGGGCTTTACTATTCTTGGGTAGTGGAATTACTTTTGCTTCCCTCCAGACCTGAGGGCACACACTTTCTTGTAGTCTTGAATTGAAGATATGGCAAATAGCAGTGGCAATATCATCCGCTATTCTCAGTAATTTTCCATCCAGGTTGTCAGACCCAGGTGGCTTGTCATTGTTGATAGACAACATTAATTTTTAACCTCTTCCACACTCACTTTACAACACTCAAAATTACAATGCTTGTGTTTCATAATTTGGTCAGATATACTCTGATGTGTAGTGTCTCCGTTTGTTGCTGGCGTAATTGACGTAGCTATGTACTGTACATACAAGTAGGGATAATGTGGCTTGTGTGTGTGTGTGTGTGTGTGTGTGTGTGTGTGTGTGTGTGTGTGTGTGTGTGTGTGTGTGTGTGTGTGTGTGTGTGTGTGTGTGTGTGTGTGTGGCGTCAGTGTGTATGTGGGCGAATGTTGTGTGTGTGTGTGTGTTGGGGAATCAATGTAAGTATGTGTGAGTGTGTGGGTGTAATCCACCGTGTGTGCATAGAGTCAGTGCAAGATATTTAGTGCAAAAAGGGTCAATGCGGGTAGTCTCGGTAACTATTTGAATAGCTATTTATCTCCTTTAGAAGTCTTATTACAATGGCTTAGAAGGTAAACGCTATAAATAGAGACTATTGCGCACTTACGACTCTGCATATGCAGGCAAGAAATTGGGAATCTCATACGGCTGAAAAGCAAATATAACACCAGGATTTGGTCTAATTATCTCTTTGTATATGTAGGCCACAAAATTACAAACAGTGGTGACAGTATGTGACTATCAAAAGGGCTATTTCGTTTGAAAGCATGTGCACTACAATATGAATTTCTGGAAGTTAATGGGATAGTAGGCTATTCTGAGTATTCCACTGGGATTCAGAACTCTTCCACGAAACTCACTCCACATCCATTGCAGGTCAACATGAGTATTTTCTTGTGTGTGCCGAAGAATGAATGAAATGAAGAAGAATTACATCAATTTTCAAATAAAAGTGCCCCTTTATAATAATACAAAAAATGACAGGATTAAGTGAATTCCATTTGCTGCTTCACTTGCTTTATTCCAAAGTAGACATATTTGTCTCATCATACTGATATTTTGTTCGATAATAATTGAATTGTTGTAAATGCAAAAGGATCATTGCAGGCATGCGTAATGACGTGAAGTCGCGAGCGAAAATACCCATATGAGAAGTGTTTTGAATGAGTTTAAGAGTCCTCTAAATTGGAAAAAATATACTGTATGTCCTATATGTAGAAACAATATGTTGCATATTTCCAACAGCTGTATTTATGAAGAATAAAAACATTTCAGGCATAAGTGACGTTCAGACTCATCATGAAATCCTATAGTCATTAAAGTGGAGGCCAGTTTGACACATTGTAGCCTATTCATGATGTATGTGTTGTTGATTTTCCATTACAGTGCCTTGAGTTCATTTCATTGGGCGAAAAAAAATAAACGAACTTGTTGAAATTCAATAAGATCCACACGGAGTGAAAGTCTCTACAAAGTAAACCATATTTCACTAATCGGGCGATATTCAATAAATGAAAGGATCTTGAATTCCCTTTTCTCGAAGGATGCGCACGACTCTCTAATCGTTGGAAACTTTGTCACTTGGAGTCATCACTCAAACGTTACGCGCCAGAAGGAAACCCCCCTTACCACCTGACCACAGACGAACCGTTTAAAAGACGGGTTCGGAGGGGGCACTAGAACAACAGAAGGAGCAGCATAACCCGAAGAGAACCCCATCTCGACTATCTTCTGCCCAATTGAACCGCCTTCATCCATCCTCTGCCACCCCGATACACAAAAGAAGATGCTCTCGACGCGTGTCCAGTGCGCCCTAGCGCTGCTTTCCCTAGCCTTGGCCATCAGCAGTGTCTCTGCAGCTCCATCCGATGCCAAACTTCGCCAGCTTCTTCAACGGTCACTCATGGCACCTGCAGGCAAACAGGTACCTTCAATCAGACTTTAATTATACGTTTTCGTTCTTCGCCAGCTACTGTGACCATATTATCCTATTTTTCAGAGCTGGTGGTACAGCTGCAAACTACATTTTATGTAGATTTACTTCCAGAGTATAGAGATTATACATGATACAGATTTAAGGTTAAACAGTTGCCATACATTTATCCCTGCAGTTTTACTTGCAGGTGCATGTGGAAATTAATCGATCTATTTAGCAAGATACAGGGAACAGCATGATGCGCATTTTCATGGTGCCGAAGCGACCACGAAATTAAGTATTTGTATTTGTACAAATATTTGGGGTCCAGCAAAATTAAGCCAGTTATACAATTAAAAAGACATTACATTACATTTCACAACACATTCCATAACATATTAAGTGTGTTCCCACATATCGACAACACAAAATCCATGTGTATGTGTGTATACGTTATCATGTATATGTGTATGCGTGTCTGTGCCTGTGTCTCTCTTCATAGTCCCTGCTGTTCCATAAGGTGTAGTTTAATCCGTTTTTTAAATCTGATTTTACTGCTTGCATAAGTTTTTTGATGTGAAATAGGGTTTCATGTAGTCTAAGTAGCCGTAGCTCTATGTAGGACTGTGCGCCTCCCATAGTTTGTTCTAGACTTGGGGATTCTGAAAATACCACTGGTGGCATGTCTTGTGGACTATGCATGGGTGTCTGAGCTGTGTGCTAGTAGTCTAAACAGACAGCTCGGTGCATTCAACATATCAATACTTCTCGCAAATAGAAGTAGTGATGAAATCAATCTATCCTCTACGTTGAGCCAGGAGAGATTGACATGCATTTTATTAAGTGCCGAGGAATGTGGAAAGACTGCTATCAGAGCAACTAATGAAATGTAAATGTGAATTCTTCTATATTTTAAATCATCCTTTAAAATGAAAATGTATCAAATAAAAACGAAAGATGTCTCTGGAATTTGGGGTCTTGCTGTAGGTAGTTGTCAATTACAAACGCAACTTGACGAGAATAGTTAAAACATACAGTGGAATGGGTTTTAATGTTAATGTTTATTAATGAAACGTCTTCTTCAAAGAAAATGAAACACATGTTGAAATAAAAAAGTTGTTTTACATCTCAGTTTAAGTGATCGGTTCATGCGTAACAGCATAGGAAAGGTCATTTTAAAGATTTACAGCCATCTTAAATAAATATAAATAATGCAGATCAAATAGCCTACACATATTTTAGCAATGTGAGGGAAGAGAAAACAACATACAAACACTGATTTCCTTCCTAAATGGGTAGGCTACATTTTATTAAGGCGTGTTGATTTGTTTCTATTTCAATGGATCCTGTTGCTAAAATGTGTATTTTTCAGTCTCCACAAAAGAGAAGAAATAAAAATGTTATGTTATTTGATCTATTTTCAGGAGCTTACCAGGTATACACTTGCAGAGCTGCTCTCAGAGCTTGCACTAGCAGAGAACGAGGCGATTGAGTCAGATGACCGGTCTCGTGGCGTGGAGCAGGAGGATGTGCGTCTCGAGCTGGAGCGTGCTGCTGGCCCAGTACTGGCGCCGCGTGAACGCAAGGCTGGGTGCAAGAACTTCTTCTGGAAAACCTTTACATCATGTTAATTAATCTACAACTGGGCCTTTACTGCTTATACTACATCGCATCTCTTTAGTTTCAATGTAAAAATGTTATGTTATTTTATGCGCCATGGCTTAACCCGCCAATCCCAAAAAATGTAAATACAAATTATTATAACTTTAACAACAATCATGCTGATGTCTTTATCGATCATTTTGATTTTTTCCCGAAATAACACATGAATGAATGTTCTAGAGATTGTATGCAATTCTGCTTTCGACTGTGCTTTATGTATTCTGGCAGATAAGCTATTTTTAATTGTTTGTTTGAATAAAATCTGTGTTTCAGAACCAATGTGTTGATTCATATATTGTTATCTTGCTCCTCCTCACAAATGGGTTGTATTATTTGGGAATGGCTATTATAGGCTTATCCTATGAGATGTTAGCACTTGTTTCCAGGATGAGCATGGTTCTTTCCTCCATTTGGAGTGATGTTATTTATGAATGCTTTTGCAGGGTCTAGTTTTATTTTAGGCGATAAATCCATTGTTAGACAAAGAGACTTTGTTGTGGTGGCCATAAAAATATAAATATATAATTTATGAAGGGTAGGTATAACGTAAACATTGACCTGATGAACCTCCAGCAAACAACATATACACATACCAAACATTAGGAACACCTTCCTGATATTGAGTTGCACTCTGCCCCTTTAGCCCTCAGAACAGCCTCTATTCGTCAGAAACTGTTGAGCATGAAAAACCCGGCAGCATAGCAGTTCTTGACACATTCAAACCGGTGCGCCTGTCACCTGCTACATAATATTCCCCCTTCAAAGGCACTTAAAAATGTTGTCTTGCCCATTCACCCTCTGAATGGTGCACCTACACAATCCATGTCTCAATTGTTTCAAGGCTTACATTTAAAAAAAAAACCTGTCTCCTCCCCTTCATCTACAGTGATTAAAGTGGATATAACAAGTGACATCAATACGGGATCATAGCTTTCACTTGGATTTACCTGGTCAGCCTATGTCATGAAAAGAGCAGGTGTTCTTAATGTTTTTTATAGTCAGTGTAGGCGACGGTGTTATACAGTCAAAAGTTTGGACACAGCTACTCTTTGAAGGGTTATTCTTTATTCTTACTATTCTCTATATTGTTGAATAATAGTGAAGCCATCAAAACTATGAAATAACACATATGGATTCATGTAATAACCAAAAGTACAAATCCCCCCCAAAAAATTATATTTAAGATTTGTTCAAACAGCCCAGCCCTTTGCACGCTCTTGGAATTCTCTCAGCCAGCTTCATGAGGAATTCTTTTCCAATAGTTTTGAAGGAGTTCTCACATATGCTGAGCACTTGTTGGCTGCTTTTCCTTCACTCTGTGGTCCAACTCATCTCAATCCATCTCAATTGGGTTGAGGTCGAGTGATTGTGGAGGCCAGGTCATCTAACGCAGCACTCTCTTTGGTCAAATAGCCCTTACACAGCCTGGAGGTGTGTTTTGCGTCATTGTCCTGTTGAAAAACAAATGATAGTCCCACTAAGCGCAAACCAGATGGGATGGCGTATTGCTGCAGAATTCTGTAGTAGCCATGCTGGGTAAGTGTACCTTGAATTCTAAATAAATAACAGACAGTGTCACCAGTAAAGTACCCCCAGACCATCACACCTCCTCCATGCTTCACTGTGGGAACCACATATGCAGAGATCATCCATACACCTACTCTGCCCCTTGGAACCAAAAATCTCAAATTTTGACTAGTTAGAGCAAAGGACAGATTTCCACCCATGATGTCCATTGCTTGTGTTTCTTGGATCAAGCAAGTCTCTTCTTATTATTGGTGTCCTTTAGTAGTGGCTTTTTTGGAGCAATTGCCCATGAAGGACGTGAGATGTGTCTATTACTGTTTATTCTGTGAAGAATTGACTTGGGATGCAATTTTTGATTCTGGTAACTCTAATGAGCTATCCTTGCAGGAGAGGTAACTCTGGGTCTTCCATTCCTGTGGCGGCCCTTTATATATATTTTTTATTTTACCTTTATTTAACTAGAACAAATTCTTATTTTCAATGACAGCCTAGGAACAGTGGGTTAACTGCCTGTTCAGGGGCAGAATGACAGATTTGTACCTTGTCAGCTAGGGGATTTGAACTTGCAACCTTCCAGTCACTAGTCCAACACTCTAACCACTAGGCTACCCTGCCGCTCTCATGAGAGCCAGTTTCATCATAGCGTTCATGGTTTTTGTGACTGCACTAGAAGAAATTTGGAAAGTTCTTAACATTTTCCAGGACTGACTGACTTTCATGTCTTAAAGTAATGATGGACTGTCGTTTCTTTTGGCTTATTTGAGTTGTTCTTGCCATAATATGGACTTGATCTTTTACCAATGTTTAGCTTATGTTATTGTGGGTGTAGCGAAGTGCATGTGTTTCTAGCTACATTGCTGTAATATCTAACAATTTCACAAGAATACACACAATACAGACAATGTGGGAACTTCTTCAAGGCGGTTGGAAAATCATTCCAGGTGAAGCTGGTTGAGAGAATGCCAAGAGTGTGGAAATCTGTCATCAAGGCAAAGTGTGGCTGCTTTGAAGAATCTCAAATATAAAATATTTTGATTTGTTTAACACTTTTTTTGTTACTAGATGATTCCATGTGTTATTTCATAGTTTTGATCTCTTCACTATTATTCTACAATGTAGAAAATAGTAAAAATAAAGAAAAACCTTTGAATGAGTAGGTGTGTCCAAACTTTTGACTTGTGGTGTATATATATTTTATTTTTCTACAGCAATTATTGCTCAAGTACACATTTGTCAAACAACACAGAAAAGAGAGGGTCAAATCATTGCATGTTGACTAAATACGTTTTAAAAATGCATTCCGTAGTTCAGTATGATCCATGTGAAACACAAGTTAAGCTTACCATAATGTATGTTTCCAAATCCAAGCAGGTTGGGACAATATTATGACCAAATTGTGACATTTTTGTTGTTTTTGTCATTGGCAGTTTTTTTTGGGCCAGTTTTTAGTAGGAGCAGGAGTCGTAACAATTATGTATTTGTTGTAATTCAACAAGAGATTTTTTGATTTTTTTCTTAGATTAATTCTGACTATTTTGAGGAAGTGTTACTGGTGATGTTGTTGCTACGGCGTCTCAAGAGGGACAAAGAGTAATATTTCTGTTTTTTTCTCATTTTTCAAGCAAAGGTCTTTTAAGGGAGTATGAGAGCACAGATGTTCTCAGTAAGATGTTCTCTGTACTCAGTAAGAACCTAGTCTACGGGGCCTTTAGCCTACCTGTCCTCAACCAGTCTTCCAGTGCAGGGAAATAAAAGTGAAGGTCCACTTTTTGTGGTGTGTGTGTGTGCGTGTGTGTGGTTAAATGCTACCTCGGAAATGTGTGTGTGTCTGCGTGTGAGTGAAAAACAAGTTACTAAAATGTCAAATATGTGTGCACACTTTTCTACATGCACATGTGTGCCCGTTTGTGTACGCCCCTGCATATGTGTGTCGGTACGTGTGTGCTTGTGTGTAGACTCCATACTGACAACTCAAAATGTGCAGGAGGAGGAGAATCACTGAGCTGCTTGGTGAGATTAGGAAACAATGCCAAATGGGAAGTGCACTTAATAACCCCTGCCTCATTAATGGGCTTCGGTTAAGAAAGCACTCAAACAATTAGTATTAAAGAGCAAGACACTGACAGTCAGAGAGGAAAGGGGTGCATGTGCCTATCCTGATTCCTGAAAGCCTGTGTCAGTGTGTGGGTGGAGAGAGCGCGGACAGGGAGGTGGTGTCTGAGAGGGGACACTTCAATCCCAATGCCTCCCCTTAGCCTGCCTCCTCTTTTTCAAGTGTTGTGACATATCCCTCAAAAACGGAGCAACTAGTGGTAGGGAGATATACTGTAAATACATCATTTGCGAACAGAAGAAGGGACCAAAGGATAGGCTATCACGTAATTCTTGACGACATGCCTTGGGTTTTTCACAATGCCTGTATTGGCAACAGTAATAGCTGTCCTTATATTTCCCATGCAACAAATACACAGTTACCATATGAGCAACATATTAGAATTGCAAAACAACAATGTACCTGTAAAGTACCCATCCTCTTTGGAGTAGTACTGGAACAGGACTTTCCATAATAGCTGTTTGACATGGAAGATTTGTATTTACTTTACTCAAGTCATTTTCTGAAATTTCTTGGTGATTACCCAGTGGAAGCAATTAAAAATGAAAACTACTGTTCTGTACTAATATTTATACCAAACATTTTAGGGTCCATATAAAGCTCGGCTACATATTTTATCCTTCACTACACAATAAGCAAGAAAAGAGTTAGCTACCTAGCTACGTTACTTCAGCTGCATTGCATTACAAAGATCTTAAAGCCCTAATATTAACATTACAACACTGACAAGTCAGGGTTTGAACATTTGTTTTATTTGTATATTGTATTTATTCACCATTAGCTGCTGCAAAGACAGCAGCTACTCTTCCTGGGATCCAGCAAAACTAGGGCAGTTATACCATTTTAATTCAACTGCATTCAACTGAAATGTATCTTCCGCATTTAACCCAAACACTCTGAATCCGAGTGGTGCAAGAGGGTGCCTTAATTGACATCTTAAGCCCCCAGGGAACAGTTGGTTAACTGCCTTGCTCAGGGGCAGATGACAGACTTGTACCTTCTCAGCTCAGGGATTCAATCCAGCAACCTTTTGGTTACTGGGCGACTGCTCCAATCATTAGGCTACCTGCCAACCTACGATACATGCACAACAGATTTCCCAACACATTAAGTGTGTGACCTCAGGCCCCTACTCCACCACCACATACAACACAAAATACATGTGTACATGTCTGTATAGTGCGAATGTTATTGTGCATTTGTATGCATGTGTCTGTGCCTATGATTATTTTGCTTCACAGTCCCGCTGTTCCAGAAGGTGTATTTTTATCTGTTTTTTAAATCTAATTGTACTGCTTGCATGAGTTACTTGATGTGGAATAGAGTTCTATATAGTCATGGCTCTAGGTAGGACTGTGCGCCTAACATAGTCTGTTATGGATTTAGGGATTATGAAGAGACCACTGGTGGCATGTCTTGTGGGGTATGCATGAGGGTTCGAGCAGTGTGCTGGTAGTTTAAACAGACAGATCGGTACATTCAACATGTCAATGCCTCTCACATATGCCCGCATTGATGAAGTCAATCTCTCCTCCACTTTGAGCCAGGAGAGATTGATATGCATATTATTCATGTTAGCTCTCCATGTGCCGCCTGTTCTGAGCCAATTGCAATTAACCTAACATGCTGAGCACACCGGTCACGTCGGGTGTGCGAGCGTTGCAAAAATAAATGAACACATACTGTTACGCCCTGACCTTAATATTCTTTGTTTTCTTTATTATTTTGGTTAGGTCAGGGTGTGACATGGGTGATGTATGTGTTTTTGTACTGTCTACGGGTTTTGTATGTTTATGGGGTTGTTTACTATCTAGGTGTTTTGTATGTCTATGGTTGCCTAGATTGGTTCTCAATCAGAGGCAGCTGTTTATCGTTGTCTCTGATTGGGAACCATATTTAGGCAGCCATATTCTTTGGGTAGTTCGTGGGTTATTGTCTGTGTTAGTTGCCTGTACTGATCATATATAGCTTCATGTTAGTTTTGTTGTTTGTTTAAGTGTTCTTTGTTTAAAGAAGATGTATTCATCTCACGCTGCGCCTTGGTCTCCTCCATACAACGAACGTGACACATACATGTTATTCAATCATTGCATCCACACTGCTTGGGCTCTCCAATGAGCATCTGCGTTGCCAGGAGCTAAGATATAAATGTATTATATTTGGACCCAGAACAAGCTGCAATCACCCACTGCCCGGGCAACGAAGGAGTGGCTTCGTAAGAAGCATTTCAAGGTCCTGGAATGGCCTAGACAGTCTCCAGATCTCAACCTCATAGAAAATCTTTGGAGGGAGTTGAAAGTCCGTGTTGCCCAGCAACAGCCCCAAAACATCACTGCTATAGAGGAGATATGCATGGAGGAATAGGCGAAAATACCAGCAGTGTGTGAAAACCTTGTGTAGACTTACAGAAAACGTTTGACCTCTGTCATTGCCAACAAAGGGTATATAACAAAGTATTGAGATAAACTTTTGTCATTGACAAATACTTATTTTCCACCATAATTTGCAAATACATTAATTAAAAATCCTACAATTGTGATTTTCTGGATTTTTTTCTCTCTCATTTTGTCTGTCATAGTTGAAGTGTACCTATGATGAAAATTACACGCTTCTCTCATCTTTTTAAGTGGGAGAACTTGCACAATTGGTGGCTGACTAAATTCTTTTTTGCCCCACTGTATATGTAGAGTACAGAGACCATAAGGTTGAATATATTATTATAGACCTGCTAGATCTGCTGTCTCATTTATATTATGAAATTTCAGCTAGATCTACTGTCTCTATTATATTATGACAGACCAGCTAGATCTACTCATATCTATATCATATATCACATATCATATCTAGACCAGCTAGATATTATATTACAACAGACCAGCTGTATCTACTGTCTCAATTTCACTTTGGCCATTGTTGTGGCCCATTACCAGTCCAAAACGATGTCCTCTCCGTTCAAATAGTATTCCTCTATTTGGGAATCGCTAAATGAATCGTCCTCGATCAATTTCTTCTAAAATTGTGTGTACATCTGTATATCTAGACTTAGATTTAGCTTTCCCTGACTGACTTAGTCGCCATACTGATTGATATATAAACAGCTGAATATGTGCTTTACCAAAACAATGATGTGCGCAACATGCGTGGCTCCTTCCGGTATGAATCGTCAATGGCGAATGAACCTCTTTACGCCGGAGTTTACTACATAAACATTACATATTGCCGTTTACCTCAGCTCATTGGCTATCTACCCATCTAGATTTCAAGACGATCAGTGGTCATTGGGTTAAAATACAGTCAATCAACGAAACAGCGGTCATATCATTGGTGCACAACGATGTCATTACTTGTTGTCTTCAAATCGGTTTCTTTCAGTCAATACGTCCCGTGAAATGACCCATCAGGTGTGGTTGTGTTACAAACAAACCAGTTGATTGCAATGAAACCAAACATGACTGGAATAGTCACGTTTTGTGTGTGTATTTACCTCAAATGTGTCGTCGAAAATGGAATGAGACGGAATTCACGACACAAGCGGTTCACAAAATGTTTCGTGTTAGGCTATAAAAATGGATTTTATCAAACAAAAGTATAATAATGAGTATTGGGATTGCAAACAGAGGAAGATCGTCAAAGATCGTCAAAAGTAAACAATTCATTTTATTGCAGATTTTGTTTCGCCTGTGCTGGTTGAAATAGTTTTTTTTTTATGGGGCTCTATCCTCAGATAATCGCATCGTATTCTTTCGCAGTAAATACTTTTTTAAATCTGACAACTCAGTTGGATTAGCAAGATTCTAGGCTTTCGAAACATGGTAGACACTTGTATTTTCATGAATGTTTAATGTGACTATTTATGTAGCGATCACCGTATGTTGTCGAATTTCATCCCGCTACCGGGTTCGGTGCGCAGAGAGGTTAAAAAGGCAGAGCAGAGCTTTATTATGGACAGACTTCTCCCCATGTTAGCTACTGTTGTTTCAATATGTTTTGATCATGACAGTTTTACAATCCACTATTACTCCAAGCCGTTTAGTCACTTCAACTTGCTCAATGTCCACATTATTCATTAAAATATGTAGTTGAGGTTTGGGTTTACTGAATGATTTGTCCCAAATACAATGGTTTTAGTTTTGAAATATTTAGGACTGACTTATTCCATGCCACTCATTCTGTAAATAACTGCAGCTCTTTGTTAAGTGTTGCAGTCATTTGAGTCGCTGTAGTAGCTGACGTGTATAGTGTTGTCATCCGCATACATAGACACACTGGCTTTACTCAAAGCCAAGGCAAGTAGTTAGTAAAGGCAAGTCGTTAGTAAAGATTTTAAAAAGTACGAGACCAAGACAGCTGCCCTGAGGAATTCCTGATTTTACCTATTATTATTATGTTGGAAGGGCTTCCAATTGAAGTACAAACCCTGTGTTCTGTTAGACAGGTAACTGTTTATCCATAATAAAGCAGGGGGTGTAAAGCCCTAACATATGTTTTTCCAGCAGCAGACTATGATCACAATGTCAAAAACCACACTAATGTCTATCAAAACCGTCTACACAATCTTTATATCATCAATTTCTCTTATCAGTAATTTATGTGCTTGTTGAGTGTCCTTCCATTAACCTCTTGAACCTCTGGGGGCAGTATTTCATTTTTGGATGAAAAACGTTCCCGTTTTAAACAAGATATTTTGTCACGAAAAGATGCTCGACTATGCATATAATTGACAGCTTTGGAACGAAAACACTGACGTTTCCAAAACTGCAAAGATATTGTCTGTGAGTGCCACAGAACTAATGCTACAGGCGAAACCAAGATGAAATGTCATACAGGAAGTGAGCCAGATTTTGAATGCGCTGTGTTCCAATGTCTCCTTATATGGCTGTGAATGCGCAAGGAATGACCCTACACTTTGTCGTTTCCCCAAGGTGTTTGCAGCATTGTGACGTATTTGTAGGCATATCATTGGAAAATTGACCATAAGAGACTACATTTACCAGGTGTCCTCTCTGTGTCCTCCGTCAAAACTATTGCGTAATCTCCAGGTGTATTTTTCCATTTTGAACAGAGGAGAAACCAAACTGCCTCGAGTGATTTATCATCGAATAGATATGTGAAAAACACCTTGAGGATTGATTCTAAACAACGTTTGCCATGTTTCTGTCGATATTATGGAGTTAATTTGGAAAAAAGTTTGGCTTGTAATGACTGAATTTTCTGATGTTTTCTTAGCCAAACGTGATGAACAAAACGGAGCGATTTCTCCTACACAAATAATATTTTTGAAAAAACTGAACATTTGCTATCTAACTGAGAGTCTCCTCATTGAAAACACCCGAAGTTCTTCAAAGGTAAATGATTTTATTTGAATGCTTTTCTTGTTTTTGTGAAAATGTTGCCTGCTGAATGCTAGGCTTAATGCTATGCTAGCTATCAATACTCTTACACAAATGCTTGTGTAGCTATGGTTGAAAAGCATATTTTGAAAATCTGAGATGACAGTGTTGTTAACAAAAGGCTAAGCTTGTGAGCCAATATATTTATTTCATTTCATTTGCGATTTTCATGAATAGTTAACGTTGCGTTATGGTAATGAGCTTGAGGCTATAATTACGCTCCCGGATACGGGATTGCTCGTCGCAACAGGTTAAAGCGTGCCGAAAGTCTGTTGTCAATTTGTTTACTGTGAGATAGCATCGTATATGGTCAAACACACTTATTTCCAGACATTTCCTAAGGGTTCTGAACAGGCTGGTTGGTTGGCTATTTGAGCCAGTAAAGGGGGCTTTATTTAACCTCTTTAGCCCACCCGACACGCAGGCGTGCCATCGAGCCATCTGGAAATGCAAATGCGCTACGCTAAATGCTAATAGCACTCGTTAAAACTCAAACGTTCATTAAAACACACATGCAGGGTACTGAATTAAAGCTACACTCGTTGTGAATCCAGCCAACAAGTCAGATTTTTAAAATGCTTTTCGGCGAAAGCATGAGAAGCTATTATCTGATAGCATGCAACACCCCGAAATACCTGAAGGGGACGTAAACAAAATAATTAGCATAGCCGGCGCTACACAAAACGCAGAAATAAAACATAAAACATTCATTACCTTTGACGAGCTTCTTTGTTGGCACTCCTAGATGTCCCATAAACATCACTATTGGGTCTTTTTTTTAGATTAAAATCGGTCCATATATACCCTAAATATCAATCTATGAAAAGTGTGTGATCCAGGAAAAAACATTGTTTTAAAACGCAACGTCATTTTTTTTAATTAAAAAAGTTGACGATAAACTTTCACAAAACACTTCGAAATACTTTTGTAATCCAACTTTAGGTATTAGTAAACGTTAATAATCTATCAAATTGATCACGGGGCGATGTGTATTCAATAGCTCCACGTCTTCAAATCATGGTCGGAAATTTATCTTCCAAAACATCCTGTCGGAGACCGGAAGGAATGGGCTCTCTCTTACTCGTTTGACAGGCAATTGACAAGACTGGCGACATAGTGTGGAAGCTGTAGGACTTGCAATCTCAGCCCCATGTAATTTGCTTTCAGTTTTTCAGTTTTTCTTTCTTTTTTTTTTCTTTTTTTTTTCTTGCGCTTTTCGATGAAACACACGTTCTGTTATAGTCACAGCCGTGACTTAACCCGTTTTATAAACGTCAGAGTGTTTTCTATCCATACATACTAATCATATGCATATACTATATTCCTGGCATGAGTAGCAGGATGCTGAAATGTTGCGCGATTTTTAACAGAATGTTCGAAAAAGTAAGGGGTAGGCTGAAGTGGTTTTAAGTTACTCCAAAGATTTTTACTTTCATTCTTTATATCCTTTCGTTTTGTTTCAGAGTAAAGTTTATTTTCTTTTTCTTTAGTTTCATACATGTTAACCAGATACTGACGGTTAGCACTTGGTGGTTCGATAGCAGCTTCCCACAAGAATTGGCTTTAGGTGAGGCAAATTAACCTGTTGCCATATTACTTCAGCAGCATTTAACAAGCTTTACAGGAATGTGGTTCTGAATATAAAAAGGCCAGACCTCCACCTTTGGCATTTCTGTCATTTTTGTAGTGCTTATAATCATGTTTTGCTACCACTGTATCATCAAAGGTATTACCTAAGTGAGTTTCAGTGTTTGTCAGAATATGAATGTCCTCTGTTACTAGCAAATTGATTTAATGAACCTTATTTCTTAAGCTACATATGTAACGTTGGCTATTTTTTAAACACTTTTCTGGAATGCTTGATTGTTTTTATTGCATTACTGGGACGCTTAGCTCATGTTATTTATGTTAGTACAGGGTGAGCTGCACACAGTTGACTTCCTGCTATGGCACACCGCCTCAGTGGTAACAGTACAACTGTCGTTCATAGGCATATGATTACTGCATACAGTAATTGTAGAACCAGCAGAGGCATTCATGGCAGTAAGAGGGGCATAAATTAGGTTACTGACATTGTGTCTTCCAGCGCCCCTGGGATAATGTACATCTGCTGAAGCATTTTGACAATTCAGTGACACAATGGTAGGGATTAAATTAGCTGTGCTTGGGTCATTGATAAGTTATTGTCTCAACGCAGCCTTATAATGCTGTGAAAGGATCCACGAACCAAAATGATTTGGGTGGATCCCATCCTACTTAAAATATGAGCTTTGTTTCCAGAAGGTATCAAAATGTTACACCCACAGCGATGAAATAGCCTCTTCGCCAGTTATGGAGGGCTAAAAGTCTGCTGAACCATTCAATACCATGATTTAGAGAGGGCAGAGGGCCAGATATTAGGGGGCGTTTGTTGGTGTCAAGTAGTTACCAAATCAGTTCTTTAAAATCCTTCTTCAGCTGTTTTGAACTGCCCTTCATAATGTCATTGAATCCCACATGGACTTGGGCAGTATTTTGACGTACGGATGAATGAAAAGCATGCCCAAAGTAAACTGCCTGTTACTTAGGCCCAGAAGCTAGCCTGTTGCGATTCTAGGGGCAGTATTTTAATTTTTTGAAGAAAGAAAAAAACGTTCCCGTTTTCAACGGGATATTTTGTCAGGACAAGATGCTAGAATATGCATGTATTTGACAGCTTTGGATAGAAAACACTCTAACGTTTCCAAACCTGTAAAGATATTGTCTGTGAGTATAACAGAACTGATGTTGTAGGCGAAAGCCTGAGAAAAATCCAATCATGAAGTGTTCCATATTTTGAGTCCCTATTGAGCTGAGAATGTGCTATCAACCGGCTTACACTTTCTATGTATTCCCCAAGGTGTCTACAGCATTGTGACGTAGTTTTACGCATTTATGTTGAAGAATAGCTGTAGGCGGCTACATTGCGTAAGTGGTCACCTGATGGCTCCCAGGGTGACTCTCGCGTAAAATACAGAGGTAGCCATTACTCCAATCGGTCTTACTGAAAAACGAATTGTCCCGACGGATATATTATCGAATAGATATTTGAAAAACACCTTGAGGATTGATCAACGTTTGCCATGTTTCTGTCGATATTATGGAGCTAATTTGGAATATTTTTCGCCGTTTTCAAGACTGCAATTTCCGGGCGATTTCTCAGCCAAACGTGAAGAACAAACGGAGCTATTTCGCCTACAACAATAATCTTTTGGGAAAAATTAACTTTGGCTATCTACCTGGGAGTCTCGTGAGTGAAAACATCCGAAGTTCAAAGGTAAACGATTGAATTTGATTGTTTTTCTGATTTGTGAAAAGGTTGCCTGCTGCTAGCAAGGCATAATGCTATGTTAGGCTATCGATAAACTTACACAAATACTTGTCTAGCTTTGGCTGTAAAGCATATTTTGAAAATCTGAGATGACAGGGTGATTAACAAAATGTTAAACTGTGTCTCAATATATTTCATTTGTGATTTTCATGAATAGAAATATTTTCTAGCGATATTTATCTCCGTTGCGTTACGCTAATTAGTGTCAGGTGATGATTACGCTCCCGCATGCGGGATGGGGAATCAGTAGAGGCTAGGATATGCATATAATTGGTAGATTTGGATAGAAAACACTCTAAAGTTTCTAAAACTGTTAAAATAATGTCAGTGAGTTTAACAGACCTGATATGGCAGGTGAAATCCAGAGGACAAACCATCCTCCCCCAAACAAATTCGGCCTACCACTGATTTCAATGGCTATCACTTTTATTATAAGGTGAAAACCTCCCAGATTGCAGTTCCTAGGTTTTCCACTAGATATCAACAGTCTTTTAGAAAGAGTTTCAGGCTGTTTCTTGGAAAAAATTAGCTAGTTTTTCTAAGTGGCTCCCATTTTGTCTGTAGTGTTTCCATGCGCGTGAAGGAAAGTGCATTCTTTGTTATTTATCTCTGGTAATGAACATACTATTCTCTGTCTTAAATTGTATTGTTTATTTACATATTAGGGTACCTAAGGTTTGATTATAAACATTGTTTGACTTATTTGGATAAGTTTATTGGTAACGTTTGGGATTCATTTTTTATGCATTTTTGAAACCGGTGGATTATTGACTGAAGCGTGCCAGCTAAACTGAGTTTTTATGGATATAAAGAAGGACTTTATCAAACAAAAGGACCCTTTGTGATGTTACTGGGACCTTTTGGAGTGCCAACAGAAGAAGATATTCAAAGGTAAGGCGTTTATTATATCTCTATTTCTGACTTTCGTGTCGCACCTGCCTGGTTGAAATCTTTTTGTTTCATGGTTTTGTATGCAGGGCACTGTCCTCAGATAATCGCATGGTGTGCTTTCCCCGTAAAGCCTTTCCGGCTACCCGGATAAAGCACTAAATAAATTTAAGTTAGTGCTAGATACAGCTGCTAGAATCCTGACTAGAACCAAACAATTTGATCATATTACTCCAGTGCTAGCCTCCCTACACTGGCTTCCTGTTAAGGCAAGGGCTGATTTCGAGGTTTTACTGCTAACCTACAAAGCATTACATGGGCTTGCTCCTACCTATCTCTCTGATTTGGTCCAGCCGTACATACCTACACGTACGCTACAGTAACAAGATGCAGGCCTCCTAATTGTCCCTAGAATTTCTAAGCAAACAGCTGGAGGCAGGGCTTTCTCCTATAGAGCTCCATTTTTATGGAGTGGTCTGCCTACCCATGTGAGAGACGAAAACTCGGTCTCAACCTTTAAGCCTTTACTGAAGACTCATCTCTTCAGTGGGTAATATGATTGAGTGTAGTCTGGCCCAGGAGTGTGAAGGTGAACGGAAAGGCTCTGGAGCAACCAACCGCCCTTGCTGTCTCTGCCTGGCCGGTTCCCCTCTCTCCACTGGGATTCTCGGCCTAACCCACTGGCTTACTGGGGCTCTTTCATGCCATCCCTAGGAGGGGTGCGTCACTTGAGTGTGTTCAGTCACTGATGTCATCTTCCTGTCTGGGTTGGCGCCACCCCTTGGGTTGTGCCGTGGCGGAGATCTTTGTGGGCTATACTCGGCCTTGTCTCAGGATGGTAAGTTGGTGGTTGAAGATATCCCTCTAGTGGTGTGGGCTGTGCTTTGGCAAAGTGGGTGGGGTTATATCCCTCCTGTTTGGCCCTGTCCGGGGGTATCATCGGATGGGGCCACAGTGTCTCCTGACCCCTCCTGTCTCAGCTTCCAGTATTTATGCTGCAATAGTTTATGTGTCGGGGGGCTAGGGTCAGTTTGTTATATCTGTAGTACTTCTCCTGTCTTATCCGGTGTCCTGTGTGAATTTAAGTATGCTGTCTCTAATTCTCTCTTTCTTTCTCTCTCTCGGAGGACCTGAGCCCTAGGACCATGCCTCATGATGAGCCCTAAAACCTGGCATGATGACCTGAGCCCTAGGACCTGGCATGATGACTCCTTGCTGTCCCCAGTTACCTGGCTGTGCTGCTGCTCCAGTTTCAACTGTTCTGCCTGTGATTATTATTATTTGACCATGCTGGTAATTTATGAACATTTGAACATCTTGGCCATGTTCTGTTATAATCTCCACCCGGCACAGCCAGAAGAGGACTGGCCACCTCTCATAGCCTGGTTCCTCTCTAGGTTTCTTCCGAGGTTTTGGCCTTTCTATGGAGTTTTCCCTAGCCACCGTGCTTCTACACCTGCACTACACCTGCACTGTACAGCACTTTGAGATATCAGCTGATGTACAAAGGGCTATATAAATACATTTGATTTTATTTGAAATCTAACACAGCGGCTGGATTAACAAGAAGTTAAGCTTTATTTACACATGTAATACACATGTATTTATATTTCTGTAGTTTGAATTTCGCGCTCTGCAATTTCACCGGATGTTGCAGAGGTGGGTCGCTAGCGGAACGCCTGCTCTAGAAAGGTTAAAATGTTTGGGAGCAGCTCATTGATGACCTGTACTCGTGCTCCTGGATAGCACAACGTTTTTGCTCCAGACTGAGGCATTTCTCACATTTGAGCTGCCTGCGGCAGGTACCCTAGTAGTTAGAGCGTTGAGCCAGCAACTGAAAGGTTGCTGGATTGAAACCCCGAGCTGACAATGTAAAACTCTGTCATTCTGCAGCTAACCCATTGTTCCCCAGGCGCCGAAGACGTCAATGTCAATTTAAGGCAGCCCCCCACACCTCTCTGATTCAGAAAAGCAGGATAGCATACCCCCGCTGCTCCCGGCGATAGGTCCCGGCCTCCCACAGCAGGCAGAGCCCCATCAGATCCAGAGAGTGACAAAGCCACTGCTGGAGTCTGCGTAGTTGGAGTTCATAGCGCAGTCCCAGCGATGAAGCCTTAGGTAGATCAGGCTGCTTTAATGAACAGCAAGGCAAGCGTACACAATTGTTCATTCAATTTGCAGTAGATTTAACATCCACTGGGTTTCACAACATGTCAGGCTGGTTTGTTAAATAGTACCTAAAACATTAAACAACACAAATGGCAATTCCTACAAATCAAACGCCCATATAGCATGCTAAATGTATAGCTAGCTGGCTAATGTTAGCTAACCAGATAGCTTGTTAAATAGCAATTCTTATAAATGTTGTTTGTCTCTACATGAACTAGCATATTCCTCTTCACTGTACATGCTTTTCTTGATTCATTATGAAGTTATAATGAATTACATTTGCTTCCTTCCTAGTTATTTTGTCAGCCATTATTCTTGAAGCAACGCTTCCCAAGTTTAGGGAAACACTCAATAGTATGTCTGCATCTCAATTAGCTTCGTTTGGAGGGCCAACTAGAGGGCTGAAAAATGCACTACACCTCATTCAAAGTTAAATTGTGATACCACTACAACACGATAGGGCTCGTGTGATCGCACACAATGGAGGGGAAGGGCTAGGGGGGTATTGGGATTGAGCCGAGGTTGTTATCTCCAGAATTCAGTCCTGTGTCCTGCCAGTCTGCTGTAGGCATGGTCCGACTGTCTGACCTGTATATGGGTCAGGAGAGAGAGACAACCAGGAGCCCAAATGGAGTGACAGCCAGGAGGTCTAATGTCTGTCACTCAATGTGTTGAGTCCAAGTGGCAAAGTCTTATAGGTCTGGATTTGTCCTATGATCATCGTCTCATTCGTTCTTGTTCTCTTTTTTCTTTCCTTTTCTCTTCCCCTCCATTTCACTCCTAAAAGCTTTTGAACTTTGGATTTCTCAATACCATATGGTCTTCTGCTATTGATACGTTTCAACACAGATCCAGAAAATGCTTGTACGCGATTGAGAATTTTTTAAACCTTTTTTTCCCCTTTTGACAGACAGTAATTCTTCCTCCATTCATGCCTGTCTGTCTTCCTCTACTGAAAAGGCTAATCATTTCTGACATTTAATCTCTGGGAGTTTATGGCAGAAAAATAATATCAACGGGATCTGAGTGCATAACCCTTTGGAGAAGAGAGTGCATCATTTGAATAGCCTTTACAGGTCCTGTACTGATAATGCTGCATCACTGTGGCCTATATGATAGAGGAAGAAGTAGAGGGAAGTTTGTGTGTGTGTGTGTGTGTGTGTGTGTGTGTGTGTGTGTGTGTGTGTGTAAGTCCTCATTTAGTATCATTCAACCAGTGATTTCACACAAACACAATGCTTAAAATAGGTTTGCCCTTTAAAGAAACTCAGATTGAAATACTGAACATCTTATAGCAAAAATGTCATCATTGTCACGTTCTGACCTTAGTTCTTTTGTTATGTATTTGTTTAGTATGGTCACGGCGTGAGTTGGGTGGGTTGTCTATGTTAGGTTTTCTATGATTTTCTATTTCTGTGTTTGGCCTGGTATAGTTCTCAATCAGAGGCAGCTGTCAATCATTGTCCCTGATTGAGAACCATATTTAGGAAGCCTGTTTTCCATTGTGTTTTGTGGGTGGTTGTTTCCTGTTTAGTGTGTTTGTTTCACCTTTCAGGACTGTTTGTTTGTTGGTTTGTCTAGTGTTCCATATTTCATTAAATTATATGAACACTTACCACGCTGCACCTTGGTCCTCCTCTCCTTCCCCAGACGACAAGCGTTACAATCATTGTGTGTGTGTGCAGGCAAGCGTGTATGCATACTTTCGTGCATCTGTGTGTGTATGTGTGTGTTGTCCATATGTGCGTGCATTAAAGGCACAGTATGTAGCTTTGTGGGCAACCCCACCAAATTCACATAGAAATATGAATTATAGATGTTTTTCATTGAAATCAAGTCTGAGAAGAGGTAGATCCATTCTACATGTGTTATTTATATGCTTCTCATCCTTAAGTTTAGTTTTGGAGTTTTTTTACTTTTGGTTTTGTACAACAGCTTCAAACAGCAGAAAATAGTGCATTTTTAGTTATTGAAAATATATTTCACAGTGGTTTAGATAATACAATGATTCTCTACATTTTACTTGGTTTAGTCACAAACTGAAATTAGGTGAACCATCAGAATTTTATCAACGAGGCAACGGTGGAGAGATTTCTGTATATTGCACCTTTAAGGTGAGCTGTGTTTGTGCCGACATTCTCCCACCCAGGATAATCCCGCTAATTTGCAATCTTTGTTGTTGCACATAATTGCCCTTTAGGTGCGACATCTCTCCCTATCCATCAACAGCTATTCAGTTGCGAGGCCTCAGCCACACATCTGTTCCCTTCTCAAACGTCACACCAGCGTCGACATCCGCTAAGCAGCTTCTACTGAAATTACCACGACAAGTCATTAAAATTTTGTATACACATTCACAAGCTTCCTCTATTAAACTCTATTAAGTGAGTGGATACGGAACCTCAGCAGTGTAGGGATTTTTATTGAAACACTCACAGCTGATATTGTTGGATAGAACGAGTCTCTTCAGGCAACTGGTTGAGGTTGGCGTGTGTGTGTGTGTGTGTGTGTGTGTGTTGCAGCATTCCAGCTACATGTTTAATACAGTGTTTCACATATCAACCTTTCTGATCTACAGTACCTGTCAAAAGTTTGGACACACATATTATTTCAAGGGTTTTTCTTTATAGATTAATAGTGAAGACATCAACTCTATGAAATAACACATTGGGAATCATGTAGTAACCAAAAAGTGTTAAACAAAACCAAACGTATTTTATAGTTGAGATACTTCAAAGTAACCACCCTTTGCCTTGATGACAGCTTTGCACACTCTTCAGACAGTGTCACCAGCAAAGCATCCCCACACCATCACACCTCCTCCTCCATGCTTCTCAGTGGGAACCATACATGCAGAGATCCTCCATTCACCTACTCTGATTAACAGAAAGACACGGCGGATGGAACGAAAAATCAAAAATTTGGACTCGTCTGACGAAAGGACCGATTTCCACCGGTCCTATGTTCATTGCTCGTGTTTCTTGGCCCAAGCAAGTCTCTTCTTCTTATTGGTGTCCTTTAGTAGTGGTTTCTTTGCCGCAATTCGTCCTTGAGGTTCCTAGGCTGTCATTGAAAATAAGAATTCTTATTTGTTCTTAACTGACTTGCCTTGTTAAATAAAGGTAAAAAAAATAAAATAAAATGAAAGCCTGATTCACGCAGACTCTACTGAACAGTTGAAGCCACGTCCTCAGAGCATGCGCAGACCAGCTGGCTGGTGTGTTTGCGGACATATTCATTCTCTCCCTATCCCAAACTGCTGTCCCCACATGCTTCAAGATGGCACCATTTTTCCTGTACCGAAGAAGGTAAAGGTAACTGAACTAAATGACTATCGTAGCACTCACTTCTGTCATCATGCAGTGCTTTGAGAGACTAGTCAAGGATCATATCACCTCCACGTTACCTGTCACCCTAGACCTGTCCTGTCAAACTTCAATTTTCTTACCAGCCCAATAGGTCCACAGACGATGCAATCGCCATCACACTGCCCTATCCAATCTGGACAAGAGGAATACCTACGTAATAATTCTGTTGACTATAGCGCAGCATTCAACACCCTTGTACCCTCCAAGCTCATGGCTAAGCTTGAGGTCCTGGGTCTCAACCCCGCCCTGTGCATTTGGGTCCTGGATTTCATGATGGGCCGCCCCTAGGTGGTGAAGGTAAGAAACAACACCTCCACTTCGCTGATCCTCAACACTGGGGCCCAACAAGGGTGTGTGCTCAGCCCCCTCCTCTACTCCCTGTTCACCCTTGACTGCGTGACCATGCACTCCTCCAACTCAATCATCAAGTTTGAACACAACACAACAGCAGTGGGCTTGATTAGCAACAATGACGAGACAGCCTCCAGGGAGGAGGTGAGGGCACTCTGAGCGTGGAAAACAACCTCTTACTCAATATTAACAAAACAGAGGAAGTGATTTTGGACTTCAGGAAACAGCAGAGGGAGCACCCCCTATCCATTTACATTACATTTACATTTAAGTCATTTAGCAGACGCTCTTATCCAGAGCGACTTACAAATCTATCCAGATTGACGGGACAGCAGTGGAGAAGGTGGAAAGTTTAAATTTCCTCAGCATACACATCACAGACAAACTGAAATGGTCCACCCACACAGACAGTGTGGCGAAGAAGAAATTTGGCTTGTCACCTTAAACCCTCACACACCTTTACAGATGTACAATTGAGAGCATCTTGCCGGGCTGTATCACCGCCTGACAGCAACTGCACCACCCAGAACCGCAAGGCTCTCCAGAGGGTAGTATCACCGGGGACTACCTGCCCCCCAGGACACCTACAGCACCCAATGTCACAGGAAGGCCAAAAAGTTAAATCAAGGAAAACAACCACCCGAGCCACTGCCTGTTCACCCCGATACCATCCAGAAGGCGAGGTCAGTACAGGTGCATCAAAGCTGGGACCAAGAGACTGAAAAGCAGCTTCTATCTCGAGGCCATCAGGTTGCTAATAACCTCTACAGGATCGGTGAGTCCCCGACGTGATGGTTGAGCTAATGTATGGGGATGAGGTGCAGTGGGGCAAACAAGTATTTAGTCAGCCACCAATTGTGCAAGTTCTTCCACTTAAAGATGAGAGGCCTGTAATTTTCATCATAGGTACACATCAACTATGACAGACAAAAGGAGAAACAAATCCAGAAAATCACATTGTAGGATTTTTAATGAATTTATTTGCAAATTATGGTGGAAAATAAGTATTTGGTCAATAACAAAAGGTTCTCAATACTTTGTTACATACCCTTTGTTGGCAATGACAGAGGTCAAACGTTTTCTGTAAGTCTTCACAAGGTTTTCACACACTGTTGCTGGTATTTTGGCCCATTCCTACATGCAGATCTCCCCTAGAGCAGTGATGTTTTGGGGCTGTTGCTGGGCAACACGGACTTTCAACTCCCTCCAAAGATTTTCTATGGGGTTGAGATCTGGAGACTGGCTCGGCCACTCCAGGACCTTGAAATGCTTCTTACGAAGCCACTCCTTCGCTGCCCGGGCGGTGTGTTTGGGATCATTGTAATGCCATCCACGTTTAATCTTCAATGCCCTTGCTGATGGAAGGAGGTTTTCACTCAAAATCTCACGATACATGGCCCCATTCATTCTTTCCTTTACACGGATCAGTCGTTCTGGTCCCTTTGCAGAAATACAGCCCCAAAGCATGATGTTTCCACCGCCATGCTTCACAGTAGGTATGGTGTTCTTTGGATGCAACTCAGCATTCTTTGTCCTCCAAACACGACGAGTTGAGTTTTTACCAAAAAGTTATATTTTGGTTTCATCGGACCATATGACATTCTCACAATCTTCTTCTGGATCATTCAAATGCTCTCTCGCAAACTTCAGACGGGCCTGGACATGTACTGGCTTAAGCAGGGGGACACGTCTGGCACTGCAGGATTTGAGTCACTTTGGTCCCTGCTCTCTACACGTCATTCACTAGGCCCCCCCCGTGTGGTTCTGGGTTTTTGCTCACCGTTCTTTTGTTCATTTTGACCCCATGGGGGGAGATCTTGCGTGGAGCCCTAGATCGAGGGAGATTATCAGTTGTCTTGTATGTCTTCCATTTCCTAATAATTGCTCCCACAGTTGATTTCTTCAAACCAAACTGCTTACCTATTGCAGATTCAGTCTTCCCAGCCTGGTGCAGGTCTACAATTTTGTTTCTGGTGTCCTTTGACAGCTCTTTGGTCTTGGCCATAGTTGAGTTTGGAGTGTGACTGTTTGAGGTTGTGGACAGGTGTCTTTTATACTGATAACAAATTCAAACAGGTGCCATTAATGCAGGTAACGAGTGGAGGACAGAGGAGCCTCTTAAAGAAGAAGTTACAGGTCTGTGAGAGCCAGAAATATTGCTTGTTTGTAGGTGACCAAATACTTATTTTCCACCATAATTTGCAAATAAATTCATTAAAAATCCTACATTGTGATTTTCTTGTTTTTTTTGTCTCATTTTGTCTGTCATAGTTGATGTGTACCTATGATAAAAATTACAGGCCTTTAAGTGGGAGAACTTGCACAATTGGTGGCTGACTAAATACTTTGTAGGTACTGTAGGTACATTGTAGGTACATTGGGTGGGCTATTTTACAGATGGACTATGTTCAGCTGCAGTGATCGGTTAGCTGCTCAGATAGTTGATGTTTAAAGTTGGTGAGGGAAATGAAAGTCTCCAACTTCAGCAGTTTTTGCAATTCGTTCCAGTCACTGGCAGCAGAAAACTTGGAAGGGAAGGCAGCCAAAAGAGGTGTTGGCTTTGGGGATGATCAGTGAGATATACCTGCTGGAATGTGTGCTACGGGTGTGTGTTGTTATCGTGATCAGTGAACTTAGATAAGGCGGAGCTTTACCTAGCATAGACTTATAGATGACCTGGAGCCAGTGGGTCTGGCGACAAATATGTAGCGAGTGCCAGCCGACTAGAGCATACAGGTCGCAGTGGTGGGTGGTATAAGGTGATTTGGTAACAAAACGGATGGCACTGTGATAGACTGCGTCCAGTTTGCTGAGTAGAGTGTTGGAGGCTATTTTGTAGATTACATCGCTGAAGTCGAGGATCGGTAGGATAGTCAGTTTTACTAGGGTAAGTTTTGCGACTTGAGTGTAGGAGGCTTTGTTGCGAAATAGATAGCCGATTGTAGATGTTTAATATGAGTCTGGAAGGAGAGTTTACAGTCTAGCCAGACACCTAGGTATTTATAGTTTTCCACATATTCTAGGTCGGAACCGTCCAGGGTGGGGATGCTAGTTGGGCGTGTGCGGGCAGCGAACGGTTGAAAAGCATGCATTTGGTTTTACTAGCGTTTAAGAGCAGTTGGAGGCCACGGAAGGAGTGTTGTATGGCATTGAAGCTCGTTTAGAGGTTAGTTAGCACAGTGTCCAAGGAAGGGCCTGAAGTATACAGAATGGTGTCGTCTGTGTAGAGGTGGATCAGGAAATCACCAGCAGCAAGAGCGACATCATTGATATATACAGAGAAAAGAGTCGGCCCGAGAATTGAACCCTGTGGTAACCCATAGAGACTGCCAGAGTTCCGGACAACATGCCCTCCAATTTGACACACTGAACTCTGTCTGAAAAGTAGTTGGTGAACCAGGCGAGGCAGTCATTAGAAAAACGTAGGCTATTGAGTCTGCCGATAAGAATACGGTGATTGACAGAGTCGAAAGCCTTGGCCAGGTCGATGAAGACGGCTGCACAGTACTGACTTTTGTCGATGGCGGTTATGATATCGTTTAGTACCTTGAGTGTGGCTCAGGTTCACCCGTGACTGGCTCGGAAGCCGGATTGCACAGCGGAGAAGGTACGGTGGGATTCGAAATGGTCAGTGATCTGTTTATGAACTTGGCTTTTGAAGACTTTAGATAGGCAGGGCAGGATGGATATAGGTCTGTAACAGTTTGGGTCTAGAGTGTCACCCCCTTTGAAGAGGGGGATGACCGCGGAAGCTTTCCAATCTTTAGGGATCTCGGATGATACGAAAGAGAGGTTGAACAGGCTGGTAATAGGGGTTGCAACAATGGCGGCGGATAGTTTTAGAAAGAGAGGGTCCAGATTGTCTAGCCCAGCTGATTTTTACGGGTCCAGGTTTAGCAGCTCTTTCAGAACATCTGCCGTCTGGATATGGGTGAAGGATAAGCTGGGGAGGCTTGTTGGCCAGGGTTGGAGTAGCCAGGAGGAAGGCATGGCCAGCCGTTGAGAAAAGCTTCTTGAAATGTTCGATTATCATGGATTTATCAGTGGTGACCGTGTTACCTAGCCTCAGTGCAGTGGGCAGCTGGGAGGAGGTGCTCTTGTTCTCCATTGACTTTACAGTGTCCCAAAACGTTTTGGAGTTAGTGATACAGGATGGGAAATTCTGCTTTAAAAAGCTAGCCTTTGCTTTTTTGTCTGACTGCGTGTATTGGTTCCTGACTTCCCTGAACAGTTGCATATCGTGGGGACTATTCGATGCTATTGTAGTCCGCCACAGCATGTTTTTGTGCTGGTCAAGGGCAGTCAGGTCTGGAGTGAACCAAGGGCTATATCTGTTCTTAGTTCTGCATTTTTTGAACGGGGCATGCTTATCTAAGATGGTGAGGAAATTACTTTTAAAGAATGACCAGGCACCCTCGCCTGACGGGATGAGGTCAATATCCTTCAAGGATACCCGGGCCAGGTCAATTAGAAAGGCCTGCTCGCAGAAGTGTTTTGGGGAGCGTTTGACAGTGATGAGGGGTGGTCGTTTGACCGCGGACCCATAGCGGAATCAGTCAATGAGGCAGTGATCGTTTAGATCCTGATTGAAAACGGTGGAGGTGTATTTGGAGGGCAAGTTGGTCAGGATAATGTCTGAGGGTGCCCGTGTTTACGGATTTAGGGTTGTATCTGGTGGGTTACTTATTATATTATATATTATTATATGATTATATTATCCAAATGTTATCAATAATATGCATATCCTTGCTTCAGGTCCTGAGCTACAGGCAGTTAGATTTAGGTATGTCATTTTAGGTGTAAATTGAAAAAAACTGGCGGATCCTTAACTTCTTGCGTCGAGCAATCCCGTATCCGGGAGCGTAATCATAGCCTCAAGCTCATTACCATAACGCAACGTTAACTATTCATGAAAATCGCAAATGAAATGAAATAAATATTGGCTCACAAGCTTAGCCTTTTGTTAACAACACTGTCATCTCAGATTTTCAAAAAATGCTTTTCAACCATAGCTACACAAGCATTTGTGTAAGAGTATTGATAGCTAGCATAGCATTAAGCCTAGCATTCAGCAGGCAACATTTTCACAAAAACAAGAAAAGCATTCAAATAAAATCATTTACCTTTGAAGAACTTCAGATGTTTTCAATGAGGAGACTCTCAGTTAGATAGCAAATGTTCCGTTTTTACAAAAAGATTATTTGTGTAGGAGAAATCGTTCCGTTTTGTTCATCACGTTTGGCTAAGAAAAAACCCAGAAAATTCAGTCATTACAAGCCAAACATTTTTCCAAATTAACTCCATAATATCGACAGAAACATGGCAAACGTTGTTTAGAATCAATCCTCAAGGTGTTTTTCACATATCTATTCTAGTTGGAGATTACGCAATAATTTTGACGGAGGACACCAAGCGGGCACCTGGTAAATGTAGTCTCTTATGGTCAATATTCCAATGATATGCCTACAAATACGCCACAATGCTGCAGACACCTTGGGGAAACGACAGAAAGTGTAGGCTCATTCCTGGCGCATTCACAGCCATATAAGGAGACATTGGAACACAGCGCCTTCAAAATCTGGGCCATTTCCTGTTTGAAATTTCATCTTGGTTTCGCCTGTAGCATCAGTTGTGTGGCACTCAAAGATAATATCTTTGCAGTTTTGGAAACGACAGAGTGTTTTCGTTCCAAAGCTGTCAATTATATGCATAGTCGAGCATCTTTTCGTGACAAAATATCTTCTTTAAAACGGGAACGTTTTTCATCCAAAAATTAAAAGTGCACCCCCTATATCGAAGAAGTTAAGAGGTTGCCGCCTACATACAGACTTGAAATCATTGGGCACTTTAATAAATGGATCACTCGTCACTTTAATAATGCCACTTTAATAATGTTTACATATCTTGCATCACTCATCTCATACAGTGGTTCCTCCTTTAAAAGTTACGAGCATACGGCACAGGATTTAGAGGTACCCAGCATCACAGCTTCATTGCTCTAGACTTCCGCAGGTGGGAGTTAGAGCACTCGTTATGCATTTGGGTCCCAGGGTTTTTATATGACCAATAATATCAAGTGGTTCCGATGACGAATTTGACATTATGACACCCGTCGCTGGTGACTTTCTTCAGCAAAGATGTCTGACAAAACATTATGGTGGAAGCAAATGTAAGTAATTGTAATGTCCTAACGAGTCAAACAAAACATGTACAATTGAGAGGAATATTTTAGATAATGTAGAGACAAGCAATAGTGTGTATTTTTGTCATAAAGTAAATTTACGAATATCACTATTTAGCAAGTTATTTTTTCAATCATATCCAATACCAAGTGTATCAAACCCAATTATTTGAATGATGCTATCTGCATGTATGTATTACAATGATACACGTCAAAAGTGTTTACCACTCCTGCTCCTGGGACATCATTGATTACACATTGTAACTATGCAATAGACTAGAAACATGATTTAAGTAAAGTATGATTTGTAATTAATATATACAGAAAAAAACTGTACACTATACTTCCTATGCATATCTAACTCCCAGCCATGTGGACGATTGCAAACAGGGCAGCAAAGTTTGTTTGTCACCAGAGTGGTTTAGAGCATATTACTATTTGCCTATGAATAACCCGACCTTCTTAAAAACTTGCTGTGCTGAATTCTTGACGCACAACCGAAGGTGCTGCCATATCCTGCCAGCAAGCGAGCCACTCAGGCGGAGAATGACTCGTGGAAGAGGACGAGGAACAAGATGGGCGTAACAATCCAGGCTGTGTGCTCTGAGACCGGAATAATAATGTAATGAAACAAGCAGAAATCTTTAACATGTGGAAAGAGGGAAAAGTATTAGTTTTTCCACAAGCGTAGCAGGCTGTGAATTCTGCTAACCATGTTTCAAGGATGCACTATTAGCTGAACAATAGACTATTCAACCTTTACTTAAGAATTGTCTAATAGCTGAGCTCGGTGTGAACTTGCAACAAAACATTTGTATCTACCTTTCGACATCTACCTACACATGGTTAATGTTCTGAACAAAAAAAAATCTATATATTGGTCACAGATCCTGAGTGGCGCAGTGGTCTAAGGCACTGCATCTCGGTGCAAGAGGCCTTACTATAGCTCCTTGATTCGAATACAGGCTGTATGTTAAGGTTCTTCAGATGAATGAGAGGAGGACCAAAGTGCACATGGTTATTTTGATTCATCTTTAATAAAAGATAAACACGAACAATACAAAAACCGTGTCGTGAAGACCTAAACAGCCTTATCTTGTGCAAACAAACACAGAGACAGAAACAATCACCCACGAAACACTCAAAGAATATGGCTGCCTAAATATGGTTCCCAATCAGAGACAACGATAAACACCTGCCTCTGATTGAGAACCACTCCAGGCAGCCATAGACTATTCTAGACAACCCCACTAACCACAATCCCATGACCTACAAAAACCCCAAGACAAAACACACCACATAAATAACCCATGTCACACCCTGGCCTGACCAAAATAATAAAGAAAACACAAAATACTAAGACCAGGGCGTGACACTGTAGGACTTCTGACTGTAATTGGAAGTGCCATAGGGCAGCGCACGGTTGGCCCAGCATCATCTGGGTTTGGCCGGGGTAGGCCGTCATTGTAAATAAGACATTTTTCTTACCTGACTTGCCTTGCTAAATAAAGGTTACATTGAAAAACAAAAACAGGTGGCAACTGCAGAGTAATCAATATGAGGTGAAAAGTGGCTGGTGCTGAAAATATAGCTAACTTGTTATGCAAGTGTTGCACACCAACAGATGGAGAATACCTACACCAGTCAATACATTCATTTCAACAATAATCTTTTTAATTTGACTTTACAAACAACAAGAGGGCTTAATTTGAGTGTATTTCTTCAGAGCCTAGACCTATATAATATAACTTAAATGGCTGCGGTAGGCTATGAGGCTTAACAGCGTAATAGAAGTACGATTTTTAAAATTAGGCCTACATACAATTGCAACTTGTCAAAAATGTAGGATCCTACATAAAACAGTCTGCACGTTCGAACTAAAACAATGTAACTGATAATGAAAAGCGCACATTTGTAAATCCCAAGCTCTAAAAGTAATTGTAAAAATAGATACAAATTATGTGTGACACAATAAAGAATGTAAACAAGATGCTGTGCTTTTATTTACAGTAGTGATGGACAACTGGAGGCATTTTGAAAATAGATTTTCAAACACTGTAGCAGGTGTAGCCCATCATGCAAATGCTTCCTATTAGCGGGACAATATACTTTCTATAGCCCGGCGACTGTTGTGAAAATCCCTCAACTTGTAATGTATTCGTTTCTCAAGTACCCTAGAGTGTTACATTTCTAACTCAAAATAGCAGTATAGTAGTTCTTCATCAACGTCTTTATTCTTTCGTTAATAAAATAACAAGAAAAAAGACATTCAAATGCAGATGTTTATTTAAACCACATTATATTCTCACTTCCACCCAGCTCTATGACCAAAGGTAAGAAATTGCTGAGATGATCAATGATGATCAATGTATTTGTTTCATTGTTGTATCGTCAATTTCTCTAGCCAAAACATCTTGATGGCCTTGACTAGTTCATCTTTGCTTGTCGGCTTGGCAGAGTTACAGATTCATGTTTTCAGTTGATGCCAAACAAGTTCGATCGGGTTCAAATCAGGAGACTTACAGTACATGTAGAGATGAAAAAATATGATTAGATATACAGTAGGCCTACCGTAGGTGTTGTATGTCTTTTATTTACTTATTTATTTTTATTTCATCTTTATTTTTCTACATTTACATTACATTTAAGTCATTTAGCAGACGCTCTTATCCAGAGCGACTTACAAATTGGTGCATACACCTTATGACATCCAGTGGAACAGCCACTTTACAATAGTGCATCTAAATCTTTTTAGGGGGGTGAGAAGGATTACTTACCCTATCCTAGGTATTCCTTGAAGAGGTGGGGTTTCAGGTGTCTCCGGAAGGTGGTGATTGACTCCGCTGTCCTGGCGTCGTGAGGGAGTTTGTTCCACCATTGGGGGGCCAGAGCAGCGAACAGTTTTGACTGGGCTGAGCGGGAACTGTACTTCCTCAGTGGTAGGGAGGCGAGCAGGCCAGAGGTGGATGAACGCAGTGCCCTTGTTTGGGTGTAGGGCCTGATCAGAGCCTGGAGGTACTGAGGTGCCGTTCCCCTCACAGCTCCGTAGGCGAGCACCATGGTCTTGTAGCGGATGTGAGCTTCAACTGGAAGCCAGTGGAGAGAGCGGAGGAGCGGGGTGACGTGAGAGAACTTGGGAAGGTTGAACACCAGACGGGCTGCGGCGTTCTGGATGAGTTGTAGGGGTTTAATGGCACAGGCAGGGAGCCCAGCCAACAGCGAGTTGCAGTAATCAAGACGGGAGATGACAAGTGCCTGGATTAGGACCTGCGCCGCTTCCTGTGTGAGGCAGGGTCGTACTCTGCGGATGTTGTAGAGCATGAACCCACAGGAACGGGACACCGCCTTGATGTTAGTTGAGAACGTCAGGGTGTTGTCCAGGATCACGCCAAGGTTCTTAGCGCTCTGGGAGGAGGACACAATGGAGTTGTCAACCGTGATGGCGAGATCATGGAACGGGCAGTCCTTCCCCGGGAGGAAGAGGAGCTCCGTCTTGCTGAGGTTCAGCTTGAGGTGGTGATCCGTCATCCACACTGATATGTCTGCCAGACATGCAGAGATGCGATTCGCCACCTGGTCATCAGAAGGGGGAAAGGAGAAGATTAATTGTGTGTCGTCTGCATAGCAATGATAGGAGAGACCATGTGAGGTTATGACAGAGCCAAGTGACTTGGTGTATAGCGAGAATAAGAGAGGGCCTAGAACAGAGCCCTGGGGACACCAGTGGTGAGAGCGCGTGGTGAGGAGACAGATTCTCGCCACGCCACCTGGTAGGAGCGACCTGTCAGGTAGGACGCAATCCAAGCGTGGGCCGCGCCGGAGATGCCCAACTCGGAGAGGGTGGAGAGGAGGATCTGATGGTTCACAGTATCGAAGGCAGCCGATAGGTCTAGAAGGATGAGAGCAGAGGAGAGAGAGTTAGCTTTAGCAGTGCGGAGCGCCTCCGTGATACAGAGAAGAGCAGTCTCAGTTGAATGACTAGTCTTGAAACCTGACTGATTAGGATCAAGAAGGTCATTCGGAGAGAGATAGCGGTAGAGCTGGCCAAGGACGGCACGCTCAAGAGTTTTGGAGAGAAAAGAGAGAAGGGATACTGGTCTGTAGTTGTTGACATCGGAGGGATCGAGTGTAGGTTTTTTCAGAAGGGGTGCAACTCTCGCTCTCTTGAAGACGGAAGGGACGTAGCCAGCGGTCAGGGATGAGTTGATGAGCGAGGTGAGGTAAGGGAGAAGGTCTCCGGAAATGGTCTGGAGAAGAGAGGAGGGGATAGGGTCAAGCGGGCAGGTTGTTGGGCGGCCGGCCGTCACAAGACGCGAGATTTCATCTGGAGAGAGAGGGGAGAAAGAGGTCAGAGCATAGGGTAGGGCAGTGTGAGCAGAACCAGCGGTGTAGTTTGACTTAGCAAACGAGGATCGGATGTCGTCGACCTTCTTTTCAAAATGGTTGACGAAGTCATCTGCAGAGAGAGGAGGAGGGGGGATTCAGGAGGGAGGAGAAGGTGGCAAAGAGCTTCCTAGGGTTAGAGGCAGATGCTTGGAATTTAGAATGGTAGAAAGTGGCTTTAGCAGCAGAGACAGAGGAGGAAAATGTAGAGAGGAGGGAGTGAAAGGATGCCAGGTCCGCAGGGAGGCGAGTTTTCCTCCATTTCCGCTCGGCTGCCCGGAGCCCTGTTCTGTGAGCTCGCAATGAGTCGTCGAGCCACGGAGCGGGAGGGGAGGACCGAGCCGGCCTGGAGGATAGGGGACATAGAGAGTCAAAGGATGCAGAAAGGGAGGAGAGGAGGGTTGAGGAGGCAGAATCAGGAGATAGGTTGGAGAAGGTTTGAGCAGAGGGAAGAGATGATAGGATGGAAGAGGAGAGAGTAGCGGGGGAGAGAGAGCGAAGGTTGGGACAGCGCGATACCATCCGAGTAGGGGCAGTGTGGGAAGTGTTGGATGAGAGCGAGAGGGAAAAGGATACAAGGTAGTGGTCGGAGACTTGGAGGGGAGTTGCAATGAGGTTAGTGGAAGAACAGCATCTAGTAAAGATGAGGTCAAGCGTATTGCCTGCATTGTGAGTGGGGGGAGGTGAGAGGGTGAGGTCAAAAGAGGAGAGGAGTGGAAAGAAGGAGGCAGAGAGGAATGAGTCAAAGGTAGACGTGGGGAGGTTAAAGTCGCCCAGAACTGTGAGAGGTGAGCCGTCCTCAGGAAAGGAGCTTATCAAGGCATCAAGCTCATTGATGAACTCTCCAAGGGAACCTGGAGGGCGATAAATGATAAGGATGTTAAGCTTGAAAGGGCTGGTAACTGTGACAGCATGGAATTCAAAGGAGGCGATAGACAGATGGGTAAGGGGAGAAAGAGAGAAAGACCACTTGGGAGAGATGAGGATCCCGGTGCCACCACCCCGCTGACCAGAAGCTCTCGGGGTGTGCGAGAACACGTGGGCGGACGAGGAGAGAGCAGTAGGAGTAGCAGTGTTATCTGTGGTGATCCATGTTTCCGTCAGTGCCAAGAAGTCGAGGGACTGGAGGGAGGCATAGGCTGAGATGAACTCTGCCTTGTTGGCCGCAGATCGGCAGTTCCAGAGGCTACCGGAGACCTGGAACTCCACGTGGGTCGTACGCGCTGGGACCACCAGATTAGGGTGGCCGCGCCACGCGGTGTGGAGCGTTGGTATGGTCTGTGCAGAGAGGAGAGAACAGGGATAGACAGACACATAGTTGACAGGCTACAGAAGAGGCTACGCTAATGCAAGGAGATTGGAATGACAAGTGGACTATACGTCTCGAATGTTCAGAAAGTTAAGCTTACGTAGCAAGAATCTTATTGACTAAAATGATTAAAATGATACAGTACTGCTGAAGTAGGCTAGCTGGCAGTAGCTGCGTTGTTGACACTACACTAATCAAGTCGTTCCATTGAGTGTAATAGTTTCTACAGTGCTACTATTCGGGGCTAGCTGGCTAGGTAGCAGTGTTGTTTACGTTACGTTGCGTTAAAAGAACGACAATAGCTGGCTAGCTAACCTAGAAAATCGCTCTAGACTACACAATTATCTTTGAAACAAGGACGGCTATGTAGCTAGCTACGATCAAACAAATCAAACCGTTGTACTGTAATGAAATGAAATGAAAATGTGATACAACCTGTGACTGCGACCGGGTTGTTGAATTCGATTCAGTAGACGTGTGTGTGGTGACGTGTAGCTGGTGTTAGCTGTTGGCTAGCTAGCAGAGTCTCCTGTTAAGGCTGACAAATAGCTGGCTAGCGAACCTCGGTAAATTAAGATAATCACTCCAAGACTACACACTCTAAACTACACAATTATCATGGAAACAAAGACAGCTATGTAGCTAGCTAACACTAAACTAATCAAGTCGTTCAGTTGAGTGAATAGCACTACAGTGATGCTAATCTGTGGGCTTATGCTAGCGTTTGCTAGCTGCTGGGCGAAAAGGTAAAGGTCTACTTACTCTGCTGGCGTCTTGACCCAATTTATGCAAACCCAGGCAGCAGTGTGTTTTGGGTCATTGTCTGCATTTGGAGAATTGTTTTTTTTTTTGGCCAACAAACCGACTTTACGTATAATAATAGAAATATACATGTAAATAGGCCTAAACGTATCAAAAATATTGCTATAATCCTACCTTGAAAGAAAAGATGTTGGTCCAAGAAATACTTCTTTGACATAGGGTCCAGCATTTCTCCTGATGATGTCTTCCTCAAAGAAATCTCAAGCCATGATACCTGAAAAAGGAGGCAAAGTGAATTATTGTGGAACACATAACAGTCCGTGAGGTGTAGGCTACAATATTGTATGTACCTTTTTCTTTGTAAGTAGCCAAACTTACCATCAAAAATCAAATATGGGCCTGGTCCCTGGCGAGGACTTTCCCCCAACAAATGGAGTTTGAGCGGATGCTTGAGACTCAGCTTGCTTGATCTTCTTCCTTTTCTTCTGTAGCAATTTTGAGTAAATTATTGCTCAAGGGCTACGGTTGATTCGTCTGTTAAGATGGCATTATTGAATGTCTTGCCAGCTTTGATCCATGCCTGGGCCTGCAGGACGCAAAATACTTAGTTTGTCAGATGAATCATTGTTGCTTACTGGAAAATACTCTTTCAAACACACGGTCACGTTGTACAGCGCCACTATGGCTATTAGCAGGGCTGTATTTTGGCCATTATTCATATTACAATCGCTCATTGTTGTGTTTTTGAAAACAAAATATCTCCAAAATATCGTTATATATAAACTTCCCGCTGTGGACATCTGTTTCAGCACCATTTTGCTCTGCTCTGAGACAAGCATGGAGAAACGAAAATGTTCAATTATATTCCATGATATTCCTAAGAAATATGTGTTGACTGAATATAAGCAATGTCTGCTAAAAAATCAAGTTAGGTTTTTCCAAAAATAAATAATTCTAATTGACAAACTGGCTTTATTTACAAACTAGTGCGAATGTCTCACCCCATGTTCAAGAATTGCCTTTTTCTTGTTCACTCCAGGTTAAATGAAAATGACATTTCCAAAATATTGTTACATTTTATTAAACAAAGTGATTATTATTATTATTATTCATTAATTTAAAATCATATAATAGCCCCTTAGGATCTGTGAGAATATCTGAGAATATCTCATGGAAAATGCCCCTTAGATATTAATTTAGAATCCCCCAGTCCTCGGCAGGGTAGCCTAGTGGTTAGAGCGTTGGACTAGTAACCGAAAGGTTGCAGTTCATATCCCTTGAGCTGACAAGGTACAAATCTGTTCTTCTGCCCCTGAACAGGCAGTTAACCCACTGTTCCTAGGCCATCCTTGAAAATAAGAATTTGTTCTTAAGGAGAAGTGTATCTAAAGTTCCACTTGTATTTTCATCAACATTTATAATGAGTTTTTCTGTAAATTGATGTGGCTCTTTGCAAAATCACCGCAGGTTGTGGAACTACTGAACTACTGAACATAACACGCCAATGTAAAATGAGATTTTTGGATATAAATATGCACTTTATTGAACACAACATATATGTATTTTGTAACATGAAGTCCTATGAGTGTCATCTAATGACGATCATCAAAGGTTAGTGATTCATTTCACCTCTATTTGTGCTTTTTATGACTCCTCTCTTTGGCTGGAAAAATGACTGGGTTTTTCTGTGACTTGGTGGTGACCTAACATAATTGTTTGTGGAGCTTTCGCTGTAAAGCATTTTTTAAATCAGACACTGTGGCTGGATTAACAAGAATTTTATCTTTAAAATGTTGCCTAATACTTGTATGTTTGAGAAATTTGCCACAAGACCCTCCACGCTGGCTAGAACATCTCACCCTACCCCTTGGCCCTGCTAATTGCCATTGTCTATCCTCAAGAAATCATTCACCAGCTTGCTCCACTAGATCCTCAAGCCAATATCGCACATCCCCATAACACCAGCTAGCTCAGCTAGCCCTTCTCTCCACTCGCGAGGGCAGGCCGCGGCCTACAGGGGCAACAAGTCCAAGCCACTAGCCATCACACACTGGGTGGTGGGCCTCCAGAGGTTCTGCCAGAGAGATCCAAAAGCTGTGTTGTTTTCATTCTTTGCCAGCTCCCTCAGTGGACGTGGCCCCGCTAGCACATCCACCGTTGCAAACAACCGACTGCTAACGATGACGTTATGCCCCGCAATCCCATTCACTGTGACATCACTCACCGATCTCCAGATGGCAGAGCCACCATGTCTGATCCCTCTGCCGGCCTGGCAGTTTCCACCAACAACTGCCCAGGTCCTTCTGCTGGCCCAGTGATGCAGGTTGCCACCAATTATAGTGCTGCTTCCCCTGCTGCTCCCTTGGTGGAGAGGGCCCCGCTAGTGCATCCACCAGTGACGAACACCCGACTGCCGATGTCACCGTGACTTCACCCACCGGTCTCCTGATGTCCGCTCCCCCTGGCGGCCCAGCTGTTTCCACCAAAAACTCTACAGCTCCCCCTACTGGCCCAGTGATGCAGGTTCCCGATGATTCCTGTGCTGCTCTCCGTACTGGCCCAGAGGTCACAGCGGTAACTATGTCTCAACCCTAATATCCCCCCTTACCGCTCCACTTCCATTTTGTGCGATCCCTTGAGCCCCATCGAGTCATAGTGGTATCCCTTTGCCTTGATTAATCAATCAATCAATCAAATGTATTTATAAAGCCCTTCTTACATCAGCTGATGTCACAAAGTGCTGTACAAAAACCCTGCCTAAAACCACAAACAGCAGGCAATGCAGTGGCACGGTGGCTAGAAAAACCTCCCTAGAAAGGCAGGAACCTAGGAAGAAACCTAGAGAGGAAGCAAGCAATGAGGGGTGGCCAGTCCTCTTCTGGCTATGCCGGGTGGAGATTTTAACAGAACATGGCCAAGATGTTCAAATTTTCATAGATGACCAGCAGGGTCAAATAATAATAATCACAGTGGTTGTAGAGGGTGCAACAGGTCAGCACCTCGGGAGAAAATGTCATTGGCTTTTCATAGCCGATCATTCAGAGTATCTCATCCTCTCCTGCTGTCTCTAGAGAGTTGAAACAGCAGGTCTGGGAGAAGGTAGCACGTCCGGTGAACAGGTCAGAGAGAGAGAGAGAGAGAGAGAGAGAGAGAGAGAGCTTAACCTCTTGAACCTATAGGGCCGCTGTGTCATTATTGGATAAAAAGACGTGCCCCTTTTAAGCGCAATATTTTGTCACGAAAAGATGCTCGACTATGCATGGAATTGACAGCCTTGGAAAGACACAACTCTGACGTCTCCAAAACTGCAAAGATATTATCTGTGCGTGCCCCAGAACTAATGCAACAGGCGAAACCAAGATGATGTTTCATACAGGAAATGCCCCGTATTCTGAAGGCGCTGTGTTCCAATGTCTCATTATATGGCTGTGAATGCGCCAGGAATGAGCCTGTGCTTTCTGTATATTCCCCGAAGTGTCTGCAGCATTGTGACATGTTTGTAGGCATATCATTGGAAGATTGACCATAAGAGACTGCATTTACCTGGTGTCCCGCCCGGTGTCCTGTGTGCGTAATCAGTAAGTCCATGCGCGTTCCATTTCTTCAGAATTGAAAGTAAACTGCCACGATGGATTTTATCGTAGATAGATATGTGAAAAACACCTTGAGGATTGATTCTAAACATTGTTTGCCATGTTTCTGTCGATATTATGGAGTTAATTTGGAAAAAAGTTTGCGTTTTAATTACTTTTTTTTTTCCTTACCCAAAACGTGATGAACAAAACGGAGCGATTAGTCGACACAAATAATATTTTTTGTAAAAACGGAACATTTGCTATCTAACAGAGTCTCCTCATTGAAAACATCTGAAGTTCTTCAAAGGTAAGTTATTTTATTTGAATGCTTTTATGGTTTTTGTGAAAATGTTGCATGCTGAATGTCAGGCATAATCCTATGCTAGGCTATCAATACTGTTACACAAATGCTTGTTTTGCAATGGTTGAGAAGCATATTTTGAAAATCTGAGATGACAGTGTTGTTAACAAAAGGCTAAGCTTGAGAGCAAATAGATTATTTTCATGAATAGTTAACCTGTTAGAACTCTAGGGGCAGTATTTCATTTTTGGATAAAAAGACGTGCCCGTTTTTAGCGCGATATTTTGTCACGAAAAGATGCTCGACTATGCTTGGAATTGATAGTTTTGGAAAGAAGACACTCTGACGTTTCCAGAACTGCAAAGATTTTCACTGTGAGTGCCATAGAACAATATCTACAGGCAAAACCAAGATGTTTGAGTCACCAGGAAATCAACAGGATTTCTGAAGGCACGTTTTCAAGATCTCCTTATATGGCTGTGAATGGCACAGGAATCAACGGACACTTCCTATCGTTTCCCCCAGGTGTCTGCAGCATTGTGACGTATTTGTAGGCATATCATTGGAAGATTGGCCATAAGAGCCTACAATTACCATGTGTCCCGCATGGTGTCTGCGTGGAAGTTGGTGCGCAAAAGTCAGGTCCCAGTATTTTCCATCCGAATCAGAGAAGAATGCACGTGTCTAGGACTGGCATTTCAATGAAGAGATATATGACCAAACACCTTGAGGATTGATTCAAACAACGTTTTCCATGTTTCAGTCGATATTATGGAGTTAATTCGGAAAAAAGTTTGACGTTTAGGTGACTGAATTTTCGGTTAGTTTCGGTAGCCAAATGCATAGTAACAAAACGGAACGTTGTGTCCTACACAAGCATCTTTCAGGAAAAACTGGACATCTGCTATGTAACTGAGAGTCTCCTCATTGAAACATCTGAAGTTCTTCAAAGGTAAATTATTTTATTTGATCCCTTTGCTGGTTTTGTGAATGTTGCGTGCTAAATGCTAACGCTAAATGCTAAGCTAGCTATCACCACTCTTACACAAATTATTGATTTTCTCTGGTTCTAAAGCATATTTTGAAAATCTGAGACGACAGGATTGTTAAGAAAAGGATAAGCTTGAGGACAGGCATATTTATTTCATTTATTTTGCAATTTTCAGAAATCGCTAATGTTGCGTTATGGTAATGAGCTTGAGGCTGTAGTCACGATCCCGTATGCGGGATGGGGCGGCCTAAGATTAACATTGTGTTATGCTAATGAGCTTGCTGATAGATTTACACAATCCTGGATACAGGGTTTTTTTCGTAGCTAAACGTGACGCAGAAAACGGAGCGATTTGTCCTAAACAAATAATCTTTCAGGAAAAACTGAACATTTGCTATCTGAGAGTCTCCTCATTGAAAACATCTGAAGTTCTTCAAAGGTAAATGATTTTATTTGAATGCTTTTATGGTTTTGGTGGAAAATGTTGCATGCTGAATGCTAACGCTAAATTCTACGCTAAATGCTACGTTAGCCATCAATACTGTTACACAAATGCTTGTTTTGCAATGGTTGAGAAGCATATTTTGAAAATCTGAGATGACAGTGTTGTTAAGGCTAAGCTTGAGAGCAAAAAGATTAATTTAATTTAATTTGCGATTTTCATGAATAGTTAACGTTGCGTTATGGTAATGAGCTTGAGGCTGTCGTCACGATACCGGATCCGGGATGGCTCGACGCAAGAAGTTAAAGTCACACAGGACACCATAAAAGACAGGAGAAGAACTGCAGGTATAACAGACTGACCCTACCCCCCGACACAAACTATTGCAGCATAAATACTGGAGGCTGAGACAGGATGGGTCGGGTGATACTGTGGCCCCATCTGACGATACCCCCGGACAGCACCAAACAGGCAGGATATAACCCACCCCACCTTGCCAAAGCATAGCCCCCACACCACTAAAGGGATATCTTCAACTATCAACTTACTTTCCTGAGACAAGTCTGAGTATAGCCCACAAAGATCTCCCCGACGGCATAAACCCAATGGGGGTGCCAACCCGCACAGGAAGATCACATCAGTGACTCAACCCACTCAAGTGACGCACCCTTCCTAGGGACGGCATGGAAAAGCACCTGTAACCCAGTAACTCAGGCCCTGTATTAGGCTTTGAGGCAGGGAATCCCAGTGGAGAGAGGGGTAACCAGCCAGACAGAGAAAGCAAGGGCAGTTAGTTGCTCCAGTGCCTTTCAATTCACCTTCACACTCCTGGGCCAGACTACACTCAATCATAGGACCTACTGAAGAGATGATACTTTAATAAATACTTAAAGGTTGAGACCGAGTCTACGTCTCTCACATAGATGGGCAAACCATTCCATAAAAAATTAGCTCTGTAGGAGAAAGCTCTGCCTCCAGCTGTTTGCTTAGAAATTCTAGGGACAGTAAGGAGACCTGCGTCTTGTATGTACGGCAGGACCAAATCTGAAAGATAGGTAGGAGCAAGCCCACGTAATGCTTTGTAGGTTAGCAGTAATACCTTGAAATCAGCCCTAGCCTTAACAGGAAGCCAGTGTAGAGAGGCTAGCACTGGAGTAATATGATTGCATTTTTTGGTTCTAGTCAATATTCTAGCAGCCGTGTTTAGCACTAACTGAAGTTTATTTAGTGCTTTATCCGGATAGCTGGAAAGTAGATCATTGCAGCAGTCTAACCTAGAAGTGACAAAAGCATGGATTCATTTCCTGTATCATTTTTGGACAGAAAGTTTCAGATTTTTGCAATGTTATGGAGATGGAAAAAAGCTGTCCTTGAAATGGTCTTGATATGTTCTTCAAAAGAGAGATCAGGGTCCAGAGTAACGCCGAGGTCCTTCACAGTTTTATTTGAGACGACTGTACAACCATTAAGATTAATTGTCAGATTCAACAGAAGATCTCTTTGTTTCTTAGGACCTAGAACAAGCATCTCTGTTTTGTCCGAGTTTAAAAGTAGAACGTTTTCAGCCATCCACTTCTTTATGTCTGTACAATGAATCTAAAACTAAAAAGTTACCTGTAAACTTCATCCAAGCAATTCAAACAACGTTTCTAATCCAACCTCAGGTACCCTAATATGTAAATAATCAATACAATTTAATACGGAATGTACTGTGTTCAATACCGGAGAAAAAGAATGAGGAGCGCACACTTATTCACGCGAGCCAAATTACTAGAGTCCTTCTGAGGGATTGAGGGATACTTCAAAAGAATATGAATACTTCTTCATTTTTCAAAAAACAAGCATGAAACAATTTCTATAGACTGTTGACATCTAGTGGAAGCCATAGGATCTGCAATTTGGGTCCTAATTATTAGACTTTCCCATAGAAAAGCATTGACAAGTCCAATGACTTGTGGTCCTTCTGTAGCTCAGTTGGTAGATCATGGCGCTTGTAACGCCAGGGTAGTGGGTTCGATTCCCGGGACCACCCATACGTAGAATGTATGCACACATGACTGTAAGTCGCTTTGGATAAAAGCGTCTGCTAAATGGCATATTATTATTTATTTATTTACAATGATCTAAAGAAAAATATGGATTGTCCTCATTGTCCTCAGACTGAGTAACAGGCAGTTTACTTTGGGCACCTCAGTCATCCAAACTTCCGAATACTGCCCCCTAGCCTTAAAGTTATTTCCATTTTATTGCTTTTAGGTTTGCGTGTATTGTGTGTATTGTTAGATATTACTGCACTGTTGAAGCAAGAAACACAAGCATTACGCTACACCCGCAATAACCTCTGCTAAAACATGTGTATGTGACCAATAAAACAAACACGGAGATGGGACTTAGCTAGCTAGTGATTTGGGACAGTTTGTTGCTTGTACTTTATTTACGATAGTTTGACAGCTTGCTGATGAAGTTGTCGATGCTTTCTCAGAAATGTGTCCGTACTAACATCATGTTCCTAAGCCATGTTGGGTCAGCTGAGCGCAGCAGCAGCTGGCTCGATATTGTCAGCAGTTACTAGTTTTCATGCAAATGTTTTATTAATTAATAATGCACAAAACATCTTAGCTAGATGTACAATAGTGCCCAAGATGCAAATCTCTTTTTTCTTCATGGTTAGCAGAAAAGCGCAGGCAAAATTGGTGAATTCAACTGCACTTCCTGATTCCTATTGAAAAACCCTGGAGTTGATTGTTTTGTCAATCAATTAACATAATAAATAAATCCCCATCAACATCTGTCTGTTTAAGCTAGAGATATCTGTGTGGGCTGCGTCTCAGTCCACCACATCTGCATATTTAAGGCCATCCGCATCTGGTGAAAAGTGGCAGAGCTATACTGGCTGTTTGTCAGACCAGGAGACATACCGAAAATCGCTCTTCCCACGAAAACATCTGCAGCATCCGAATGGTTTAGTCTGCAAATTAATTTGACCACCAAAGATGAGACTCTCACAAACACGATGCTATATGATCCCCACACATTTTGCTCTATGACTGCCACAAGTCTTCATCTGAAGGTAATCAGTTAAAACAATTTATGGAAGTATATCATAAGGTGAATGCACCAATTTGTAAGTCGCTCTGGATAAGAGCGTCTGCTAAATGACTTAAATGTAAATGTAAATGTAAGTATGAAAGTAGTTTTGTGCCCCCCCAAAAACGGGTTAAACGTGCATGAGCTTTGTAAAATCTCCTAGATATAGGACAGACTGCAGTATTACAAGGCAGTGTGTATATCAACCCGAAGCCTGGACACCGTACAGAAGGCATATCAAAATCTTGAGGCCTTTAGCATCTGATGTCGACAACGGATCCAGGGGCTAACATGGGAGGATAGGGTGCCCTACACCAAAGCTACAGCCGAACACAATCCATCAGCATTGATGCACTTCTCCCCAAAGACACCTGCGGTGGCTGGGGCATGTGATGCTCATGCCTCCTCACCACCTCCCTCGGCCTATCCTTTATGGCCAGCTGAAGAATGTACATAGGTCTGCTGGGGGACAAAATAAGCACTTCAAGTACCACAGCAAGACCCTGCTGAAGTGGTGTGACATCCAGCCTTTAAACCTGGAGAGCCAGTTAACCACCGCCATACCTAGCATTCCAACGTCCACCAGGACACAATCACAGAGAAGAGAATATAATTGTGTGCCCAGTAACACCAGCGTGCAGCAGGGGCTCCCCTCTCTGGTGGCGAATTAACCGGTGCCTGCCTCATGTGGCAGACATGCGGGTCTCGCATTGGCCTGCATAGCCACATGCAATGGCATAAACTCAACCACCCACAATAACCACAATTGGGAGAAATGTCATCATCGACATCGAAGGACAGCCCTAAAAAATGTGTGTGAGTATGTGTGTGTGTTACAGAGTGAGAGAGTCACCACCCTACTTTCAGTTGATGAGATTAATTGAAGAACCTCAATTGACATTATTTACCATTCACCTCCCACAGCACATCCTCCTTTATTCTACTATCTACTCACATCAGGGAGGAGGTACTAATAACACTTTTAATCAAAAACTTTTAACAAGACAACTGTTAGATGAATGGTGTTTTCCAGAATTCCCCTCCTCCTCCCCATACTTTGCCTTCTGCTCCTGCTCTTCCACCCCAGCCCACCTCTCCTGTCCCATTTCTTCTCCTTTCGTCCTCTGTATCTTCCTCCTCCTCTGCATTCTCTTCTGCCCCCTCTTTTCCACCTCTTCTCCCCTTCCTCTTCCCCCTCCTCTGTAAGAATTCCATTCCATTCCCAAGTTGACCCCTCAGCACCGCCCGATGATGTCACTCATTCAAAAGCCTTGATGAGAGAGGAGCCAAATCGATCATTCGCTAGGCTTATCCCTCCCCATCTGAAGATGCTTGTCTCAGATCGTCACGACAACAAAAACCCTGACGGTGAGGTTGAACTGAATGATGAGAGTGTGATAGGCATCGCATTGGACGCCACATACCCCCGAAGGGATTTATCTGAAGATGCTTGTGTGAGATTACCAGGCCCTCCTTTTCTCCCACTTCTGTTCGCCCCAATCAACACTTGAAAGGTGGTAAAGGACATCAGCTCACACACCCCGGCAGCTTTTGACTTTGGTCTCCTGTTAAGAAGTGCAATGTTTCAATTTCCTTGGGGGACAAGGGCAAAGGAGGATGAGCAGCGAAGATGCAAGAGAGGTTGGGAGAGAGGGAGGCCCTACTGTCCCGTAATATCTTGTGGTATATCCTGATGGAGAGAGCAGGAAGAAGAAGAAAGAATAAAGGATGAATAAATTAATTGAGGGATTGAGAGACGCCCGCCCCTTTCTGGTTAATTGTTGGCCTGTCCGTTTGAAGGAGGCCATTTCCAACACAAAGGACACAATCCCCTTAATTCTGTCATTCAGGAAAACAGTGGCTGAGGGAATACGCTCTGTGTAGATAGCGGAATCCCTCAACCCCGGCCTTCACAGTTACAACCCCACCACCCCCGGCCTGACAATCCCTCTACAATAACTCCCCAACATCTCCCTGGAGCCTTCAGCCTGCACACACACACACACACAGCCCCATACACTGGCCACACAGCCATGATACAGAACAACAGTGATAGCCACAGCACAAATACACAGCATTCAATATCCCGGCATTACCTTTCCTCTTCATCTGTGAGCCTCCCCAAACCAATGGAACTTAATATGTACTGAGACAACACTGATACATTCAACAATGATCACATGTTAAAGGGACGATCTGCAGTAGCAACATCCATTATTGGACTTATAAATAAATGATATGCACCCATTGAAGATTGAAGAATATATAACTCAGAAATCCCTTATGAGCTTAGGTCAATTGTCATACCCCATCAGAACCCAAAATCTAGCTTGTTTTACTTCAATGTTTGTAAAAAAAAAAACAACATTAAATGTAAACAAGCCTCAAAACATGATTACAACATAGCTCTATCTATGAATTTGAGAGTGGTTACATCTCTCCCGCCCTATACCTCAGTGGTGGGCAAATGTTTTGATATTGCTTCAACTGCTGATTGTCGCTTTATGGACTAGTTGCATAGACTGCTGTGATCACACATGCTTTGAGAATGCATAGAATTGGCCCATTATACAACCGGACACTGTGTTAAAAAAAATGACAAACCACATTGACATTACATTTAACAGACATGACTGTGGCACTTTCCTGCTGTAGTAAATACACAAACAAGTAGCTTATTTGATGCTTCTGCCAGAAGTTGATGTCACCGTAACATTTCAATATCAGATTGGAAGATACTGTACAGTCATGCAAAGTACTTGCATGAGTTGTAACAGGTAGACACGTCTGATCAATGTTCGTTCACCAGAAGTTAACATATGACTAACGTCTGATTCACTGTATTGTTAATATTCTTATTGTGCAGAGAGCAATAGCTCTCTCATTGTTTTGCAAGATGGGACACCTCACGTCTGCTCCCGCTCTTCTCCCCCTGGCGCTTGAGGGAGCCAGGCTGCCCTTCATCACACACTCCTGCCATCTATTACGCACACCTGCCTTCCCTCGTCACGCGCATCAGCGATATTGGACTCACCTGAACTCATTCATCATCTGTTTATTTCCTCCCCTATATTTCCCCATCTCTGTTCCCTGCTCCTGCATTGTATTGCTTTTGTCTGTATTATTAGTTTGCTGACGCTGTTCCTGTCTCGTTCCATGTACGTTATTTATTAAATGTGTTACTCCCCGTACCTGCTTCGTCTCTCCAGCGTCATCCCATGTGACAGAATGCAGCAGCCTCTCTCCCCCCCCCTAGCGCTCGAGGGCGTCAGGTGGCCCTGCATCACGCCTCCCTCGCTGCAGCGGGATCGACAGGTGTCTTGCCTCAGCCGGATTGTTGGGCTTCCATGCCTCAGCCGTCTCGCCAGGCTCTCAAGCTCCTGCGGGTTCGTTTGGCTCCCACGCCCCTACCGGCTTGCCCAGTGCCCATGTCTCGGGCCGGTTTGCCCAGGTGAGACGCTGGGTGGCGCCCCAAGGAGGGGGGTACTGTCATGTCTGCTCCCGCACTTCTCCCCTCTGTCGCTTGAGGGCGCCAGGCTGCCCTTCATCACGCACTCCTGCCATCTATTACGCACACCTGCCTTCCCTCGTCACGCGCATCAGCGATATTGGACTCATTCATCATCTGTTTATTTCCTCCCCTATATTTTTCACTTCCTCAGCTCTGTTCCCTGCTGCTGCATTGTATTGTTTTTTGTCTGTTTTATTAGTTTGCTGACGCTGTTCCTGACTCGTTCCATGTCCGTCATTTATTCAATATTTTACTCCCCGTACCTGCTCCGTCTCTCCAGCGTCATCTCATGTGACAACACAGTTCTTACTCATTTACTTCAGTGTTTGATCTCATTAGAGTAATCAGCTAATCTTGGCTGCGATGGCGTTGACAAGTGATGGATTGGGAGACCTAGTGGGGTCGTTAATGGTCAGTTGAATCACCCCAGTGGACAAGGGTGACACGAGATAGTGTCTTGTTTTGTCCTTTTAGTACTTCAATCAAAGTGGTCCTTCTGTAGCTCAGTTGGTAGAGCATGGTGCTTGTAACGCCAGGGTAGTGGGTTCAATCCCCGCGACCACCCATATGTAGAATGTATGCACACATGACTGTAAGTCGCTTTGGATAAAAGCGTCTGATAAATGGCATATATTATTTATTATAAAGCATTTTAATTCCACCCTGGTCATAGTCTGAAGCCTCCCAGGATTCTTCAGAATTTACAAATTAAACAGCTGCTTTTACGTAAAAAATCTCCCTGGAGGTACATGATTCCGGACCCCTCTAAGGCCCCCTACAATTGGGCTACAATTTGTGGTGAATGGTAGGGAATCAGGTTGTGAAGCCTAGCTGTGACTATAGGAACCTCAAGGCACAGCCAGCTGTACAGAGGATGAACAGCACCCCCTGGTGATTTAAACACATATGTACTCCGTGTGTCTACCAAGTTGCATGTTCTCTATTGTTACTATAACAATAATTCCTTCACAGGGTAATATCTCATTCATGGGATTAACTTTTTAATCGATAGCCTCACACCCACACTGCTTGCACAGTTAACACAGTTCAGTCCCATTCAATATCCTATTTTCCCTAACCCCTAACCCTAATTCCAATTATGTACTTATTTCATAATTTTTTATCATTTAATTTTCCAGTTTGCATGTTTTATTGTGATTTTATATAACATTTGTTTAAATTTAAACCTTTTTACCCTCAGCACTTTATTAATAATTGTCTTCCTCCACTGTTGTGGGTTACCCCTCGGAGATCTCGGCCGGTCGGATGTACAAACAGAAACCCTCTTAAACCTAACCCTAACCCCAAACCTAACTTTAACCCTAAACCTAACCTAACCCCCCCCACACACATACACACACACACACAGTCAAACAGCACTGATTAGCCTCTTTCATAACTACAATCTGCCTTATTTGCTTTGCAGAAAGCCTCTGTTTTGAATGGAAACGGGTACTTAATGCAGGTAAAACTAAGTAGTGGCTCCTCAATTAAAAGTTTTGAGCTTATGCCGTCACCGTTTGCGGTAGATGGTGGCAGATTGCGGTAAATTGCGTCATTCTGTCATTGCATCACACTATCACAAGGGGGAGCTGATCTATCGGTAGTCTAAACTGTGGCACAAATTTACTATCTTTTCGTACATTTATGGAGGTGTGAATGTTTTAGTCCGAGAGTCTCTCTTCTCTGGCACCCGAGACCTGCATCAGGCAACAACAAAAACATAGCTGGTGGGTGGTCCTGGAGTTGAGAGAGAACTTGGGTAAATAAAGTTGTGGACTGACAATTTTCAAAAAATAGGCACAGTGGGCTTTTGATTTCTCTCCCTCGAAAAACAGAAATAAATCATTATAAATAACATATTGTTATAAATAACAATTTAATTAAAGAGGATATGAGGGGGGGAAAAGGATGCCCAGATTTTCAAGACCTGAGCTACTTCATATATTTATGAAATGTACTAGTTTGTTTAGGCAATTTAATATATTCATTTAGGCGTGGCCTATTTAGTAGGCTATTTCCCATCATAAATCTGTACATGTCAGCATAAAGCTGAGTGACTCACTCATTCACGGCTTTGGATCAAAATAAGTACCAACATTCTTTCTGAAAGTCTTTAATAAAGAAATGTTTTGACCAAGTTCATCGACTCATGTTGTGTGTGTTCAATTATTTGTGATGTCGTGGTTGAAATGAAGAATGTAAATTAAATAAATCAAATCAATCCGATTCATAATGAATAATCAGATGCATGTTGCAAAGCTTGTATTTTTGCATTTGACATTTTTATAACATTTTTAGACAATACAAAACATACACATACAAACAACAACTGCATCAAACCTGCCCAGGCCCACCTGCTCACACCCCATCTCCAGCTCCCGCATCACTCTCCGCCACATGGCCTCAAACTGCACCATTTTGTTTCTCTCTGTCGCCCACATGCACTATCAACAATTGGATAATAAAGCATTTAAAGGCTGACATTGGTTCATTTTCAGTGAAGTATACGTTTCTTCAAGATGACTGACAAGAAAAGTATAGTCCAAGCCAAAGGATATTTCACTGCATGCCATGTCTTTAAATATGCAGACAGATGGATTAAAAGTGAATTTCTTTTGTAATACTTCTGACAGCCAAATTTCTAACTCCACCCATAACTTTTGGACTTCGTAAAATTCTCAGAAGGCATGGATTATTAGACGCTAATAATTTATTTTACTGCAGATCTAAGACCTATGGGTTTAACTTTCTGAATGTATGATTATATTGAAGATAGAAACCCCCTCTTAATGACATCCGAGCCGATCCGTCAACCAACAAAATAATATAAATTGATTTAGCCTAATTGCTTTTTCACTCTTTTGGTGAAGTTCCTTTGTGAGATGTCTGCTTGAATTCCACCACCTTCTCCAGACCCCCACCCCCTGGGGTTCAGATCCTTATGCATGCCCGCGCGCACACACACACACACACACACACACACACACACACACACACACACACACACACACTACTTATCTACCCACAGTTGTCAGTCCTGCGACCTGCGACAGGACACAGATAACATTGTTGTCCTCTTCTTGAAAGAAAATGTACTGCATATGTCTGATGCTGTTCTGTGCGTGGGTGTGAACGTGTGCCTGTGTGTTTGTGCATGTATGCTTGCACATTTACATCAGAGTGAATAAGCACACAATGGAAGTGTTTTGTAATACTTGTGGTATATCTGCTAATGGAAAGGAGCTGGAAGTTCTCTGTGGGCGTGAGGTACAGCGACACAGAGCAGGTCATCAGCATCCCTAGTAGCTCCCTCAGTGTTTCCTTCTGATCCGAGGAACGCTTCTTGGGCTTCCAGTCCCACGAAAGTGATGTCAGTGAGTGGCCAGTACTATCACTTCCATTCACTATTAGATAGTGGTCGCTAAAGTTTGTAGTGGCTGTTTAAGGGAAACCGGACCATGGTTGACAATCTCCTGGCCCATAGAGTACTCTCAGGGTGAGGAACCATCTAACATGATTAAAATCAGTGTTCTTCAATACTAGTCCAGGCTAGACCCAGAGGTTGTTCAGGCTTTTGTTCCATCCCAGCACCAATAAGATATAATACAGTTAACTCTTAATTAGCTGTGATATAATACAAATTAAGTGATTAATTGAATCAGGTGTGTTAGTGCAGATCTTGAGCAGAAAGTGAATAGACAACAGGTGGAAATTATAGGCAATTAGCAAGACACCCCCAATAAAGGAGTGGTTCTGCAGGTGGTGACCACCGATCATTTCTCAGTTCCTATGCTTCCTGGCTGATGTTTTGGTCACTTTTGAATGCTGGCGGTGCTTTCACTCTAGTGGTAGCATGAGACGGAGTCTACAACCCAAACAAGTGGCTCAGGTAGTGCAGCTCATCCAGGATGGACCATCAATGCGAGCTGTGGCAAGAAGGTTTGCTGTGTCTGTCAGCGTAGTGTCCAGATCATAGAGGCGCTACCAGGAGACAGGCCAGTACGTCGGGAGACGTGGAGGAGGCCGTAGGAGGGCAACAACCCAGCAGCAGGACCGCTACCTCCGCCTTTGTGCAAGGAGGAGCAGGAGGAGCACTGCCAGAGCCCTGCAAAATGACATCCAGCAGGCCACAAATGTGCATGTGTCTGCTCAAACGGTCAGAAACAGACTCCAAATTCGCCACTGTGCTCTTCACAGATGAAAGCAGGTTCACACTGAGCACATGTGACAGACGTGACAGTCTGGAGACACCGTGGAGAACGTTCTGCTGCCTGCAACATCCTCCAGCGGTGGGTCAGTTATGGTGTGGGGTGGCATTTCTTTGGGGGGCCGCACAGCCCTCCATGTGCTCACCAGAGGTAGCCTGACTGCCATTTGGTACCGAGATGAGATCCTCAGACCCCTTGTGAGACCGTATGCTGGTGCGGTTGGCAAGACAATGCTAGACCTCATGTGGCTGGAGTGTGTCAGCAGTTCCTGCAAGAGGAAGGCATTGATGCTATGGACTGGCCCGCCCGTTCCCCAGACCTGAATCCAATTGAGCACATCTGGGACATCATGTCTTGCTCCATCCACCAACGCCACGTAGCACCACAGACTGTCAAGGAGTTGGCGGATGCTTTAGTCCAGGTCTGGGAGGAGATCCCTCAAGAGACCATCTGCCACCTCATCAGGAGCATGCCCAGGCGTTGTAGGGAGGTCATACAGGCTCGTGGAGGCCACACAGGCTCGTGGAGGCCACACACACTACTGAGCCTCATTTTGACTTGTTTTAAGGACATTACATCAAAGTTGGATCAGCCTGTAGTGTGGTTTTCAGACCTCCATGGGTTGATAAATTGGATTTTCATTGATCATTTTTGTGTGATTTTGTTGTCATCACATTCAACTATGTAAAGAAAAAAGTATTTAAGAAGAATATTTAATTCATTCAGATCTGTGTTATTTTAGTGTTCCCTATTTTTTGAGCAGTGTATATTTTTGATTCCCCATTCCAAGCCCTTTGAGTGCATTCCAATCCCCTTTCCTACATGCCATCCAATTTTGATGTTGAAATGTGTATATGTGTCGACAATACTTATGGGGAGATGGAAATGTAAAGTGTTTAGCAGCTAATGCTCTGTCAAATATGAATTTGTTAATGAAGGCAGTACGATTCCAATGTATTGGCCTATCTGGCACAAAACTGATATTTTCCTTGAAGTGTTAACAGCAAAAACCACGTGGAATCTGATATTTTTTTGTAGTTCCGATTTTATTGCACATTCAAATGTGGTTCTCAATCCCGATACATTTTTGAGGTTTCATTTGCTTCCTCAGTCTGGATTATCAGATCTTGCTTTTTTAGTCTGGAAGTGCTTTTTATTTGTTGTATTTTTTCACATCTGCCATTACCACAACAACAACCCACAAATGTAAAGGAACAGTGACAGGAAATTAGCATAGCATCTGTGTGTGACTTCAAAGGCTACATCAGTGTGAATGTCGAAATCTGATATACTGTAGGTCACATGTAAAACTGAGTGTGGACATTCTGAAGAAAGATATGGAAAAAAATCTGAATTGTGTTCTTAGGAAGGCTGTGTTTAAGTGACAGACAGCAACATAGGACATACTTTTCTATGGGGCAGCATTGTTAACATGCTATATATTTTGAAAAATATTAATTCTGATCCACAAACAAACAATGCAATCCTTTGGGTATACAACATTCTAAACTCGATTTAGATTTTCTGCACTAAATGTCTCGAATTGTACGAATAAGAAGTAAGAATAAGAATATGTTCTTAACTGACTTGCCTGGTTAAATAAAGGTAAAATTAAAAATGTAAAAAAATTGTGAGGCTCACCTGTTTTTTTGTGGACAGTGATATCCTTGTTTTTTACTTTTTTTTAAACGTTTAACTTTTTTTTCTGACATGACCTATTGAGAGCTAGGTCACTTTTACAAGTGTGCCCTGTATATACACACACAACATACAATACCAGTCAAAAGTGTGGACACTACTAATCCAACGTTTTTTCTTGATTTGTACAATTTTCAACTTTGTATAATAATAGTGAAGACATCAAAACAATGAAATAACAATCATGTAGTAACTAAAAAAATGTATTAAACAAAGTAGCCACCCTTTGCCTTGATGACAGCTTGGCACACTCTCGGCATTCTCTCAACCAGCTTCATCTGGAATGCAATTCCAACAGTCTTGAAAGAGTTCCCTCATATGCTGAGCACTTGTTGGCTGCTTTTCCTTCACTCTGCAGTCCAACTCATCCCAAACCATCTTAATTGGGTTGAGGTCGGGTGATTGTGGAGGCCAGGTCATCGGATGCAGCACACCATCACTCTCCTTATTGGTCAAGTAGCCCTTACACAGCCTGGAGGTGTGCTTTGAGTCATTGCCCTGTTCAAAAACAAATGATAGTCCCACTAAGCCCAAACCAGATGAAAAGGCATATTGCTGCAGAATGCTGACAACCTTTTAACAAGGTTGTGCTCATGTGTAAGGTGCGGGGGGGGCTGAGATTTGTGTGTTTTTTAGATACAGTGGAATAGCCAGTCCACAAGGAGGCCAGTCCACATAGACCCTCTTGCGCACTCAACGTAGTTGAGATACACTATGTCGAGTTTCCTTGTAGGCCTATTTGGCACGGAAACTATGAAACCAGCTGTATAGTCTTGCCGGTTTGTGTTTGAGTCTTTCTATTACAGAATGTGAAACAATGTTATGTCTGTTTTCGGCTTCATTAAATCATGCATAGTGTAACCTAAAATACATGTGTTCATACGTGCAGAATGTTATCTATGGACAATAGCAAAAAAAACATTCCATGGGGAAATAAAAAGTATCTCCTAAAAGGCCTACATTTGGGTGTTTAGATTAAAAGAGTCTGTCACATGACTACAAAAATGTGAACTGCCAGATCTGAAAAAATGGGTTGGATAAATGGCTTCGATTGTCCAGTAATCGAATTTCAAGTCCTTCATATGTTAAATAATCCACATATTCTGCTGAAAAAGATCTTGCACCGCTACCTCAGCATTCCTTTTTCTTAGAGGAGGTCAAAACAAGCAACATGGAAATAGCCTATTCTAAAATAATTTATTGCAATTCTAGGTCATTTAACATGACTGGAGACGTTACAATAATATGTTTAAATACCGCATAAATGACCAAAATTATAAGATACTCTGACATTGACATAAATAAAACGAATGACCCATGTCTTATATGCAATGAATAGAATAGGGCAATGAAAAGAGTGGATACGATACACAGGTTGTAGGCCTACAAATATGAGGAGGAAATTAGTCCACCAATTTTCCAGTGGCACTCACTTATCCAAGGTCATGGTGACCTTGGATAAGGTCATGGTGACCCTAACAAGCAATGGAAACAAAATGTATCATCTCTGTGCTTCAAAAAAACACTGACTAATGGGGTTATCTCCAAATGATGCTGGACACACCTTTTTTTTCAGCGCCCGGGGAACATCAATTGGAGAAGCCCTGACATACTTTCAGGCAACAGGGGTTCGGGAGAAGGTCGGTCGCATTCGAAGAAAGCCAATAGGAATGTCTTGTTTAATATAATAAAGGCTTTATTATTCTTATTTTTAATGTTGATTACAGCATGCTCTTGGCCAATAAAGAATTATGGAACTATTACGATGCTGTCATGCAATTCTTGGCACTACCCACTCCACCATTTAAGTTCATTGAGGCATTCCAATGACAGCAGCAGAGAGGCAAAATGAGAATGGAGCAGACCAGAACATTTAGCACATTATTGGACAATTTGTTGCTGAACTTGTTTTTAATGGGGCTACACTGTAATATTTAGGTAATTCGAAATAACTGTTTTAGGCCTAGTTATTTTTGCCCATTTTTTGTATTTTGCTAAACTTTTTATTCTGAATGATTGGTGTTAAAGGTGTAAATGTTCTGTTGTTGAAATAAATGTTTAGACCTACACATCCTGACCTTAGAGCTTTTTATGTCTCTATTTTGGTTTGGTCATGGTGTGATTTGGGTGGGAATTCTATGTTCCTTTTCTATGTTTTTGTATTTCTTTGTTTTGGCCGGGTATGGTTCTCAATCAGGGACAGCTGTCTATCGTTGTCTCTGATTGGGAACCATACTTCGGTAGATTTTTCCCCACAGGGTTTTTGTGGGTAGTTAATTTCTGTTTAGTGTTTTCACCTTAGGACTGTTTCGGTTATTCACTTGTTTATTTTTGTTATAGTGTTCAGAGTTTTAATAAAACAAGCATGAACACTTACCACGCTGTGCTTTGGTCCGATGATTCCTCTTCTTCAGATGATGAATACCTTTACAAACGTATTTTTGCCCCACACTCGAAAAAATGTATCATTGGATGAATGTCATTTAATCATATTCCATCTAAACAAATCAAGATAAATCAGTCACAGTTTGCTCCATGTTGGACTCAAGGTCTGTGTTCTGTGGAGTGAAATATGACACATTTTCTGAGTCTAGACAAAGTGTGGCAAGAGCCTGGAGGCAAGACAAAGTTAAATATGTGGATTGCTGATCATAAAATTGTTAATTGTAAAACAAACATTTGACATTTTAGGAAGAGAAGTACAAATTAAGTCATACAGTTGGAGATGTACAGAAGTAATACGAATGCATACATGACAAAAATAGTACAAAGTGAAATATAAGGTTGGACATCCTAGAGAGCACTGAAAGCATTCATTGGAGAACTATGGAAGGAAGTAACACCTAGTGTATGTAACTCACCATATATTCCTTCACAAATTTCTCATGGTCTTCGTTCAGGTAGGTGCACAAGGACTTGAGGGCGCATGTTCGTCTAGTATGTATGGTGTCATCCTGAGGACAAAAGGGAACCCATTCTGACAATATTCAGCATTTTAGGCAGCAGTTTGAAAAAATAACTTTGCAGTCTTGATAGCAAACTGCAATTTTTGCAAAAGTTTAAAAAAAGGTTAACACTATTTGATTTGTCATTATCTTCCTGTTTTTGTGTGCGCACTCTGGGGGCATACATAAAACCTGAGCACATATTGGACATGCACCTCTTTCTCAGGGAACAGAGCTGGCCACCTGGTTTTGACGTCTGCAACCATGGTTCTGTCCTTGAACTTTTTGCCTTATGAGAAAGTATTCTCCATTTTCACTGTCACTATATGGTCATTGTTTCTCTTCTTAATCTCTGAAAGCAGTGCAATTCTCTCCTTTTCCAGACCCTCAGTGGTTTCTCCTTTTGGATGCTGCGGACAGTAATTGACTTTAATCCTTTGTCTTTTTAACATTCAACGCTGGCAGACATTTGTCTTAGGCCTTGTTCTGTAGTGAATTTATCGTCACCTCAGCACATCCCAGGCCTCTTATTTTGGTCCGGAAATTGGCCATTTTATACGTAAGGCTAATCTTCCACCCGTAACAGCCATTGAAGGATCCCTGCTCCCTCAGAAAATAATGATTTTTCACAAGGTTTTCCAAAATGTCAGATTTCAGTTTCGGTGGGGGGCTCAAACGAGTTCCACTAGCACTGCAGTCAGCACTGGCCTTTTGAAGTTGCAGTTAAGCCTCATAGCTAAAACGAGCGACTGTGAAGACACTTGGCCAAGCCCAGTGCCTTGTAGATGGCGATGAACCTGAAGATGAAGCTGGCTCTGTATTATCTGTGTCAACCGAGAAGATTGATATGGAATCTGTTGGGTCTTGGACTGCTAGAGGTTGACGTGTCATTGCATCATCTTCTGTATAACTTTACAAGTAGACCACTTTTATAGTTCCATTGTCATATAGTGACACTGCTTTGTCACCGACAGGTTTATGAATGTTTGTAATCAGCATCTTGATATTGAAGGTGAAAGTCTTGTTGCAATTCAAAACTCGTCTTTATTGTCTGGCACAATTCCTCTAATTAGCTTCCTGGCATCATCTTCACCAAGGATGATCCTCAGTACTTCCGGCCCGACAGAGATGGCCGCCTCGCTTCGCGTTCCTAGGAAACTATGCAGTTTTTTGTTTTTTTTCCGTGTTATTTCTTACATTGGTACCCCAGGTCATCTTAGGTTTCATTACATACAGTCGAGAAGAACTACTGAACATAAGAGCAGCGTCAACTCTACATCAGTACGACCAAGAATATGACTTTCGCGAAGCGGATCCTGTGTTCTGCCTTTCACCCAGGACAACGGAATGGATCCCAGCCTGCGACCCAAAACAAAGACGTCGAAAAAGAGGGAAACGGAGCGGTCTTCTGGTCAGACTCTGGAGACGGGCACATCGCGCACCACTCCCTAGCATTCTTCTCGCCAATGTCCAGTCTCTTGATGAAATCCGAGCAAGGGTAGCATTCCAGAGGGACATCAGAGACTAACGTTCTTTGCTTCACGGAAACATGGCTCACTGGAGAGACGCTATCGGAGTCGGTGCAGCCAACTGGTTTCTCCACGCATCGCGCAGACAGAAACAAACATCTTTCTGGTAAGAAGAGGGGCGGGGGCGTATGGTTCATGGTTAACGTGACGTGGTGTGATCATAACAACATACAGGTACTCAAGTCCTTCTGTTCACCTGATTTAGAATTCCTCACAATCAAATGTCGACCGCATTATGTACCAAGGGAATTCTCTTCGATTATAATCACAGCCGTATATATTCCCCCCCAAGCAGACACATCGATGGCTCTGAACTAACTTTATTTGACTCTTTGCAAACTGGAATCCATTTATCCGGAGGCTGCATTCATTGTAGCTGGGGATTTTAACAAGGCTAATCTGAAAACAAGACTCCCTAAATTTTATCAGCATATCGATTGCGCAACCAGGGCTGGAAAAACCTTGGATCACTGCTATTCTAACTTCCGCGACGCATATAAGGCCCTGCCCCGCCCTCCTTTCGGAAAAGCTGACCACGACTCCATTTTGTTGATCCCTGCCTACAGACAGAAACTAAAACAAGAAGCTCCCGCGCTGAGGTCTGTTCAACGCTGGTCCGACCAATCTGATTCCACAATCCAAGACTGCTTCCATCACGTGGACTGGGATATGTTTCGTATTGCGTCAGACAACAACATTGACGAATACGCTGATTCGGTGTGCGAGTTCATTAGAACGTGCGTTGAAGATGTCGTTCCCATAGCAACGATGAAAACATTCCCAAACCAGAAACCGTGGATTGATGGCAGCATTCGCGTGAAACTAAAAGCCCGAACCACAGCTTTTAATCAGGGCAAGGTGACCGGAAACATGACCGAATACAAACAGTGTAACTATATTCCCTCCGCAAGAAAATCAAACAAGCTAAGCGTCAGTATAGAGACAAAGTAGAATCTCAATTCAATGGCTCAGACACAAGAGGTATGTGGCAGTGTCTACAGTCAATCACGGATTACAAAAAGAAAACCAGCCCCGTCACGGACCAGGATGTCTTGCTCCCAGGCAGACTAAATAACTTTTTTGCCCGCTTTGAGGACAATACAGTGCCACTGACACGGCCCGCAACTAAAACATGTGGACTCTCCTTCACTGCAGACGACGTGAGGAAAACATTTAAACGTGTCAATCCTCGCAAGACTGCAGGCCCAGACGGCATCCCCAGCTGCGCCCTCAGAGCATGTGCAGACCAGCTGGCTGGTGTGTTTACGGACATATTCAATCAATCCCTATCCCAGTCTGTTGTTCCCACATGCTTCAAGAGGGCCACCATTGTTCCTGTTCCCAAGAAAGCTAAGGTAACTGAGCTAAACGACTACCGCCCCGTAGCACTCACTTCCGTCATCATGAAGTGCTTTGAGAGACTAGTCAAGGACCATATCACCTCCACCCTAGACCCACTCCAATTTGCTTACCGCCCAAATAGGTCCACAGACGATGCAATCTCAACCACACTGCACACTGCCCTAACCCACCTGGACAAGAGGAATACCTATGTGAGAATGCTGTTCATCGACGACAGCTCGGCATTTAACACCATAGTGCCCTCCAAGCTCGTCATCAAGCTCGAGACCCTGGGAATCGACCCTGCCCTGTGCAACTGGGTACTGGACTTCCTGACGGGCCGCCCCCAGGTGGTGAGGGTAGGCAACAACATTTCCACCCCGCTGATCCTCAACACTGGAGCCCCACAAGGGTGCATTCTGAGCCCTCTCCTGTACTCCCTGTTCACCCACGACTGCGTGGCCACGCACGCCTCCAACTCAATCATCAAGTTTGCGGACGACGCAACAGTGGTAGGCTTGATTACCAACAACGACGAGACGGCCTACAGGGAGGAGGTGAGAGCCCTCGGAGTGTGTGGTGTCAGGAAAATAACCTCACACTCAACGTCAACAAAACTAAGGAGATGATTGTGAACTTCAGGAAACAGCAGAGGGAACACCCCCCTATCCACATTGATGGAACAGTAGTGGAGAGGGTAGTAAGTTAAGTTCCTCGGCGTACACATCACAGACAAACTGAATTGGTCCACCCACACAGACAGCATCGTGAAGAAGGCGCAGCAGCGCCTCTTCAACCTTGGGAGGCTGAAGAAATTCGGCTTGTCACCAAAAGCACTCACAAACTTCTACAGATGCACAATCGAGAGCATCCTGTCGGGCTGTATCACTGCCTGGTACGGCAACTGCTCCGCCCACAACCGTAAGGCTCTCCAGAGGGTAGGGAGGTCTGCACAACGCATCACCGGGGGCAAACTACCTGCCCTCCAGGACACCTACACCACCCGATGTCACAGGAAGGCCATAAAGATCATCAAGGACAACAACCACCTGAGCCACTGCCTGTTCACTCCGCTATCGTCCAGAAGGCGAGGTCAGTACAGGTGCATCAAAGCTGGGACCGAGAGACTGAAAAACAGCTTCTATCTCAAGGCCATCAGACTGTTAAACAGCCACCACTAACTCATCTCATATGTATATACTGCACTCAATACCATCTACTGTATCTTGCCTATGCCGCTCTGTACCATCACTCATTCATATATCTTTATGTACATATTCTTTATCCCCTTACACTTGTGTCTATAAGGTAGTAGTTTTGAAATTGTTGGTTATTACTGCATTGTCGGAACTAGAAGCACAAGCATTTCGCTACACTCGCAATAACATCTGCTAACCATGTGTATGTGACAAATACAATTTGATTTGATTTGATTTGAGTCTTATGGGCTGGGTCATTGTGTAGACAAACAAAAAAACACAACACTGATTGAATATTTCACAAACTCGGAGACACTTATAAATTAGACAACTACTTGTTAGTGGCAGGAAGCTTATAAGCTTATAATTTTGTGGAAAATAAAGGTTAACTCAGAATACCTGTAAAGCGGAGTAGTACATATCACATAAGATCCTAGCTTTGATTTAAAAAATGTGTCATCACTAAATGGAATCTACTGTAAATTATACTAGAAAAACAAAGTATCAAACAGATGTACATTAGACCATGTATACACATACACCCACACACATATGTATATATATATGTGAAACAAGTGAAATCTGAACATGTCACCTTGGGCTCTAGGAAATTGTGATTGGACAAGGGCAAATGGAAAATTGCATTTTTCACTATTGTCTTACATTTTTTAAAAGTTAATGACTGATTATTTGTTAAATAATCATTCAAATAATAAGTTGTAGACCAACTGCGGAGCATGATTTTACGACTTACTTTGCCATGTGATGTGGCGGGGGGAAATACTTACAGGGAAAACGGGAGTAATGTTTGTAAGTTAGTGTGTCTCTTTGGAATGACATGTTAAGTTCAAAAGCTTTCTATTCCAAGCGGATAACTTTTTCAAAATAAAATGGGTCTTGCCTTGCAAAATACAAATCTGCAGAATTTCTGCAAACTGGGGCAGACCAAATAATTGCCCATGGACAACAATCATTCCTTTGTTGCAGTTCATACCATTGTATGACTCACTTTGTAATATGGACAACAGTCTCATCTGGTAATCTTTGCTTAATAGCAATTGCAATGTCACTTTGCAAAACATTAATTGGTACTGATGAGAAACTAGTTACCACCAAAGGTGTCCTATGGTCAGAAGAGTGCAAGTCAGAGGTAATCATGAGCTGATGTTTTCTGGCAGGTGTGAGAGGTATGTTTTTAAAACAGTTGGTATGACGAGCAATCTGTTTAAAGAAACTGTTTTGCCTCAAATCTGATTGTCTATGTATGGACAAGAGGCCCAAAGAGGTGAATAATGATGTTTAGGGAGACTGTTGTTTGGAAAAAGCTCTTGGTATCTCTGGCGATGTTCACTGATTTTGCACTCAATATATGAAATCGACTCAGAGTGGATAGGCTCCAATATGAGATCCAAAACATGCTATTTCGGTTCATCCTCTGGAACAAGTGGACCAATAATCAGAGGCAACAATCGAAGCAGAGACCAATTTTCATGTGCATTTCCACCAACGTTTTCTTTTTACTGAGAAAGTCTGTGGTATTGCGTGAGGCCGATTTGTTTTATTTCCCCATTTGTACTCAAACTTTTGGATCAAGTTGTTACATTGTTCAAAGGTGAACTACTTTTTAGAGATCAAAAGAAAAACAATGAGCAAGCTCCACAGGCATTATTCCATCAAATAGATAATTAGCTACATCTGGAGGGTAGCCTGCAGTGACATGTAAATGGATAAGATTCTTACTCAAAATACAATCCCGTTTAACTCCACAGCATGCACTTGCTGTTTCCAGTGCACACTTCATATGGGTTTCATTAAGTTGAAGACTGAATTTCTGACCATTAAGACTGAATTTCTGATTTCTTAACCAGAAAAATGTTCTAGAAAACCTGCCAGCCCATAGGGTCCTAGGTTGTCATCTATTACGCAATTCACAGTGCCTTCAACTGAATGATGAACACACCATGTTGCTCCAAAATTACCAGATCTTTCACAAGTGGATCCAACACTTTTTCAAACCCAAATGTCCTCAAATCTTCACTTTAACAAAGAACAGCCAAATAAATGGATGAGAGAGCAGAATGAGAGCCAGGAGGCAAATTGTCCAAGACCCAATATATACCACAAAGCTTATGATTTTTGTGTGAGGTCCTAAGAGTATTACAAACCTCGAAATCGTCAATATGAAGTTATGAAAATTCAACAGATAGAAAGCTATTTGTTTTATAATGCTCACCATCTTGAAAAGACCTATAAACCCGCTGATCACCATGCAAATCCTCCCTAACATTTAGCTTGTAGTGCCGAGTGGCGTAGGCAAAATGCAATAGATGGAATAGAATACAGTATGTACATAAGAGATGAGCAATGGAAGATATGTAAATATTATTAAAGTGACTAGTGATCCATTTATTGAAGTGGCCAATGATTTCAAGTCTGTATGTAGGCAGCAGCCTCTCTGTGTCAATGATTGCTGTTTAACAGTCTGATGGCCTTGAGATAGAAGCTGTTTTTCAGTCTCTCGGTCCCAGGTTTAATGCACCTGTACTGACCTCGCTTTCTGGATGGTAAGCAGGGTGAACAACAGTGGATCAGGAGGTTGTTGTCCTTGATGATCTTTTTGGCCTTCTGTGGTGGTTTGCCCCTTGTGATGCATTGTGCAGCACCCTCTGTAGAGCCTTGCGGTTGTGGGCGGTACAGTTGCTGTACCAGGCGGTGATATAGCCCGACAGGATACTCTCAATTGTGCATCTGTAAAAGTTAATGCATTGTGTAGTGGAGCTGCATTTTTATTTATTTTTTTATTTTTTATTTCACCTTTATTTAACCAGGTAGGCTAGTTGAGAACAAGTTCTCATTTGCAACTGCGACCTGGCCAAGATAAAGCATAGCAGTGTGAACAGACAACACAGAGTTACACATGGAGTAAACAATTAGCAAGTCAATAACACAGTAGAAAAAATGGGCAGTCTATATACAATGTGTGCAAAAGGCATGAGGAGGTAGGCGAATAATACAATTTTGCAGATTAACACTGGAGTGATAAATGATCAGATGGGCATGTACAGGTAGAGATATTGGTGTGCAAAAGAGCAGAAAAGTAAATAAATAAAAACAGTATAAAAACAGTATGGGAATGAGGTAGGTGAAAAAGGGTGAGCTATTTACCTATAGACTATGTACAGCTGCAGCGATCGGTTAGCTGCTCGGATAGCTGATGTTTGAAGTTGGTGAGGGAGATAAAAGTCTCCAACTTCAGCGATTTTTGCAATTCGTTCCAGTCACAGGCAGCAGAGTACTGGAACGAAAGGCGGCCAAATGAGGTGTTGGCTTTAGGGATGATCAGTGAGATACATCTGCTGGAGCGCGTGCTACGGATGGGTGTTGCCATCGTGACCAGTGAACTGAGATAAGGCGGAGCTTTACCTAGCATGGACTTGTAGATGACCTGGAGCCAGTGGGTCTGGCGACGAATATGTAGTGAGGGCCAGCCGACTAGAGCATAAAAGTCGCAGTGGTGGGTGGTATAAGGTGCTTTAGTGACAAAACGGATGGCACTGTGATAGACTGCATCCAGTTTGCTGAGTAGAGTGTTGGAAGCCATTTTGTAGATGACATCGCCGAAGTCGAGGATCGGTAGGATAGTCAGTTTTACTAGGGTAAGCTTGGCAGCGTGAGTGAAGGAGACTTTGTTGCGGAATAGAAAGCCGACTCTGGATTTGATTTTTGATTGGAGATGTTTGATGTGAGTCTGGAAGGAGAGTTTGCAGTCTAGCCAGACACCTAGGTACTTATAGATGTCCACATATTCAAGGTTGGAACCATCCAGGGTGGTGATGCTAGTCGGGCATGCGGGTGCAGGCAGCGATCGGTTGAAAAGCATGCATTTGGTTTTACTCGCGTTTAAGAGCAGTTGGAGGCCACGGAAGGAGTGCTGTATGGCATTGAAGCTCGTTTGGAGGTTTGATAGCACAGTGTCCAATGACGGGCCGAAAGTATATAGAATGGTGTCGTCTGCGTAGAGGTGGATCAGGGAATCGCCCGCAGCAAGAGCAACATCATTGATATATACAGAGAAAAGAGTCGGCCCGAGAATTGAACCCTGTGGCACCCCCATAGAGACTGCCAGAGGACCGGACAGCATGCCCTCTGATTTGACACACTGAACTCTGTCTGCAAAGTAATTGGTGAACCAGGCAAGGCAGTCATCCGAAAAACCGAGGCTGTTGAGTCTGCCGATAAGAATTTGGTGATTGACAGAGTCGAAAGCCTTGGCGAGGTCGATGAAGACGGCTGCACAGTACTGTCTTTTATCGATGGCGGTTATGATATCATTTAGTACCTTGAGTGTGGCTGAGGTGCACCCATGACCGGCTCGGAAACCAGATTGCACAGCGGAGAAGGTACGGTGGGATTCGAGATGGTCAGTGACCTGTTTGTTGACTTGGCTTTCGAAGACCTTAGATAGGCAGGGCAGGATGGATATAGGTCTATAGCAGTTTGGGTCCAGGGTGTCTCCCCCTTGAAGAGGGGGATGACTGCGGCAGCTTTCCAATCCTAGGGGATCTCAGACGATATGAAAGAGAGGTTGAACAGGCTGGTAATAGGGGTTGCGACAATGGCGGCAGATAGTTTCAGAAATAGCGGGTCCAGATTGTCAAGCCCAGCTGATTTGTACGGGTCCAGGTTTTGCAGCTCTTTCAGAACATCTGCTATCTGGATTTGGGTAAAGGAGAACCTGGAGAGGCTTGGGTGAGGAACTACGGGGGGGCGGAGCTGTTGGCCGAGGTTGGAGTAGCCAGGCGGAAGGCATGGCCAGCCGTTGAGAAGTGCTTATTGAAGTTTTCGATAATCATGGATTTATCGGTGGAGACCGTGTTTCCTAGCCTCAGTGCAGTGGGCAGCTGGGAGGAGGTGCTCTTGTTCTCCATGGACTTCACAGTGTCCCAGAACTTTTTGGAGTTGGAGCTACAGGATGCAAACTTCTGCCTGAAGAAGCTGGCCTTAGCTTTCCTGACTGACTGCGTGTATTGGTTCCTGACTTCCCTGAACAGTTGCATATTACGGGGGCATAAGGGTTATGTCGTGGAAGATTCAGAATTAGTTGGTAACATATGTAAGATGTTTTATATTTCATCAAATGTGTGTAAGTTACCTCTCATCAGAATGGTATTTTTGTATAATACTGTGGCGGGGTTGCAGTTATCTGTTCTATGTCAAGACTAAGTTGCATGGGCCGCGGAGAGGGGAGAGGTCAAAGTGTCATCATGTGTAAACATATCTTTTACTCCCTACCTTTCTCTAGTGGGGAAAGGAGGGTGGCAGTGTCTGGAATCATTCTCATGCTCCCTTTTATCTTAACCTATAGCCTCACTCTCCTCTCCGTGAGCTTGTCCAGGATTGGTTGTATTTAGGGTTGGTTGGATCTAAATGACAATTTGATATATGCCTGTTGATATGGAGGATTGGTTTATGGTTCTGGGGTTTGAGAAAGGAGACAAAGCTGAATGATTTATTATGTCTGCTGTCTGACTATGTGTGTTCTTTGCTATTAAAGGATCTCAGTTGCATTGTAAGGGGGCTCTCAGAGAATTCATTGAGAGACACTGAATTTATCTGAGAGTCACAGGATTGTGATAGAGACATACCCCAAGCGACTTACAGCTGTAATCGCAGCAAAAGGTGGCGCTACAAAGTATTAACTTAAGGGGGCTGAATCATTTTGCACGCCCAATTTTTCAGTTTTTGATTTGTTAAAAAAGTTTGAAATATCCAATAAATGTCGTTCCACTTCATGATTGTGTCCCACTTGTTGTTGATTCTTCACAAAAAAATACAGTTTTATATCTTTATGTTTGAAGCCTGAAATGTGGCAAAAGGTCGCAAAGTTCAAGGGGGCCGGATACTTTCGAAAGGCACTGTAATTAAAGATGTACTTTTATAACTAACTCTGGCTTGTGTGTGTGGTTTTCTCCCATGATTTGGTAAATAGAAGAAATTTCCACAACAGTTTCCCTCCACTTTCTGGAGGATCTAGTTTTGAAATCAGTGGAATTAGAGTATGATAGCTAAAAAGAGAGAGAAAACACCTGTCTCTGGATTACATCTTCAAACTAAGGGCAACCATGGTATGGCATTCCTGACAGGGAGATGCGTCCATCATTCATGATGATGTAAAAAGGTAAGATAGATACATTTTCAGGTATTACACGTGTCTAATTTTGACAGAAAGAGGTTTAATTTCCAGCTAAAGCATAATGTTAGCTGGCTGGCTCCCTAGATAACATTATTGTTTGTTTTCCAGAGCCGTTTGCTTTTCTAGTTAGAGCCTTATGTTAGCTAGCTAGCTAACATTATGTGACGTGTGTACAACACCTGTTGAATACGGTAAACGTCTGCAAAAAAGCGTAATGAGATCGTTGCCAACAGAGCTGGCGGGTAGGGCTAAAGCTTTAAGAGGGTGTGAATGATGCTGAATGGGTGTAGACAAAGCGGAGCCCTTCCCTAGATACCAAAACATTCAAAGGCGATTTTCTCAAAAGTGAGTTTACAAGTTGATTAACTTTCAAATCAGAATGACTTTCCCATTGTTCCTCAAATGAATATATATATATATATACTTTTATCCGATGTATAAAACACCATTTCACATTTTGTTACATACTGTAAGACCGAATCCAGGTGGTGAGTCACATACAGTGGGGCAAAAAAGTATTTAGTCAGCCACCAATTGTGCAAGTTCTCCCACTTAAAAAGATTAGAGAGGCCTGTAATTTTCATCATAGGTACACTTCAACTATGACAGAGAAAAGAAATCCAGAAAATCACATTGTAGGATTTTTTATGATTTTATTTGCAAATTATGGTGGAAAATAAGTATTGGGTTCGGGCTAGGCCCCTTAGTTCCAGTGAAGTGAAATTCTAGACAATTCTGTGCTCCAACTTAGTGGCAAACAGTTTGCATTTAGGCTTTTTCCTGATTCAGCATGACAATGCCCCCGTGCACAAAGCGAGGTACAGACAGAAGTGGTTTGTTGAGATTGGTGTTGAAGAACTTGATTGGTCTGCACAAAGCACTGACCTCAACCTCATCGAACACCTTTTGGATGAATTGGAAGGCAGACTGCGAGCCAGGCCTAGTCGGCCAACGTCAATGCCCGACCTCATCAATGCTCTTGTGGCTGAATGGAAGCAAATCCCCCTGCAATGTTCCAACATCTAGTGGAAAGAGTGGAGGCTGTTATAGTTGCAAAGTGGGGACCAACTCCATATTAATGCCAATGATTTTGGAATGAGATTATTTGACGAGCAGGTGTCCACATACCTTTGGTCATGTAGTGTATATAAAAGTCAAGTTCGGTCTAAAGGTAAGAGACAAAGCTTTAGCGTTATTATTTTTAGTGTTTTTGTAAATAGAATCAGGTCTGTGCCTCCATTAGCCAGGCTAGCCAAGTAGGTGGTGTACTGATGCCGAAAACAGTGAAGTTGATCAATGTACGTCGAGGGAGGTACTGATTTGTTGTATATGACAATGAAATATTCTTATGATTACTGTAAAATCTTGGCACCTTCAATTCGTTCACATTTGATCAGAATAGATTATTTCAACACTATGTCTTGTCAGGCAAATTTGCAAACTGCTAAACCTGGAACCAATCAGAACTCCCGTTGTAATGAAGGCAGACAATGGCCTGCTTCTATCTACGATGTAAATACCACCGCACATGAAATCGTGATCTGCTGTTAGTGTGTTAAGAGGAATTAACGTTAGCTCCCAAAGACTGAAATAAGATAAATATCTGTTTGAGTGCACATGAAATATTCAACATGCAATACAAATGGTCTTGATCAAATGAAGAGGGAACTCTGTTAATGAACCATTTAGACAATTTATTGAAAGCTAGCCAATGTTACAGTTGAGTAGCATAGCCAGCTCATACTCTATGTGCCTGCTGTCAGTGCATTCAATATTTAATCAGGTTTTGGCATGACGGCCACATTTCAAGTAACTAGTTGCAGGCTTAGAGAAACATTAAATCATATAATTAGCATAGAAAGCATGGAGATAGAAAGATGTGAGTGTGTGTCATGTATGCTATAATGTAGGTTTTAAAACAACATATGCATATGCATACTAGGGAATACAAACACTACCAGTCAAAAGTTTGGATATGTAGTCATTGTAAGGGATCTCGTCCTCCTCTTCTGAGGAGTAGTAGCGAGAAGGATCGGAGGCAAAAATTAACACTGAACAAAAACAATAAACAACAAACGAACAGTCCCGTAAGGTGAATGAGAATACACTAAACAGGAAATACAAACACCCACAACCCAGGCTACCTAAGTATAATTCTCAATCAGGGACAACAATTGATTGAGAACCATACCAGGCCGAACTCAAAAACCAACATAGAAAAACAAACATAGACTGCCCACCCAACTCACGTCCTGACCATACTAAAACAAAGATAAAATAACAGAACTAAGGACAGAACGTGACAGTACCCCCCACCTCCCCCCCTCAATGGTGCGGACTCCGGACGTAAAATCTAAACCTATAGGGGAGGGTCTGGGTGGGTGCCTGTCCGCGGTGACGGCTCTGGCGTGGAACGGGGACCCCATAGACCTTCTCCGCCTCTCTATTCGCCTCCGTGGCCTCTTAAGAGCGGCGACCCTCGCCGCCGACCTCGGACTGGGGACCCTCACCACGGTCCCGAATGGGCGGGAGATTCCGGCAGCGCCGGACAGGAGGGAGACTCTGGCAGCTCCTGGCTGACTGACGGCTCAGGACAGACTAACAGCTCTGGCAGCTCAGGACAGACGGGAGACTCTGGCAGTGCTGGACAGCGGGAGCACCTGTAGGGAGAAGACAGAGAGACAGCCTGGTGCGGGGGGCTGCCACCGGAGGGCTGGTACGTGGAGGGGCGACTGGACAGACCGGACCGTGAAGGCACACTGGATCTCTTGGGCACCGAGCCTGCCCAACCTTACCTGGTTGAATGCTCCCAGTAGTTAGGCCAGTGCTGCGAGGTGGTATAGCCCGCACTGCGCTGTACTGGAGAACCGGGGACACCATGCGTAAGTCTGGTGCCATGTACACAGGCCCGAGGAGACGCACTGGAGACCAGATGCTCTTGCCCGGCAGATACGAGGCACTGCAATGTACCGCACCGGGCTATGCACACACACCGTGCACCGGTAAGCATGGGAAGTTGCCGCAGGTCTCCTACCTGACTTTGCCCCCCAATAATTATTTGGGGCTGCCTCTCGGGCTTCCAGCCACGCTGCCATGCTGCCTCCTCATACCGCCGATGAAGTGTCGTTTTGTTAGATAAAATCCTTTTCCCTATCCTAAAAAGGTCCATATTCTCTCTGCGCGTAAAACTAATTTCCTGAATTTCCGCCTGTCTGATGTGCCCAAAGTAAACTGCCTGTTACTCAGGCCCTGAAGCTAGGATATGCATAGAATTGGTAGAATTGGATAGAAAATTCTGAAGTATCTAAAACTGTTAAAATAGCAGGCAAAACCGCAAAGAAAATATATTTTTTTAGCTCCGAATGGCTTCCAATGCAGTGCTATTGAAATATCAAATTTCCGCCTCCCAGATTGCAGTTCCCATGGCCTCCAGTAGATGTCAACAGTCTTTATACAAGGTGTTAGGCTTGTTTTTTAAAAATTACTAAGTATTTGTAGTCTTTCCAAGTTGAGCACCAGGGCAAAAGTGGTCTTTTTGCGTGCGTGAACGTGGGCGCGCTCTTCGTTCTTTTCCTTTGCTATTGAACATAGTAATCTCCGTCTGAAATATTATTGTTTATTTAGATATTAGACAACCTGAGGATTAATGAAAAACATTGTTTGACTCGTTTGGACGAACTTTGCTCGTAACTTTTTGGACTCCTTTGTTTGCATCACCTGCTTGCGGGATCTCCGCACTAAGAGGATATAGCACGCACAATCGATTTTGTATTTCCTCTCATTCAATTTGCAAACAAAGGAATCTGTTAAAATCTCAAACTAAACGTTGTTTGAACGAGTCAAATCATGTTCGAATCTATTCCTTAGAGATCCTAGAAGGCAACAAGATTTCACTATTTCATTAGGGGTGTATCCTATAGGACATCATATTTGGTCAGAGAGCAACGCCTTCATGGCACGCCAATGACGTGGGTGGCCATCTCCTGAATGACTGTATCTTTTTCAAATAAGCACCAATTCGTGTCAAACAAAGCTAGCTAGCTAGCCATTGAGCTGGGCTTTACGGGAGTATCCGGAAACCATATATATGTCATAAAATGTTGTTTCTAACCTTGTACGACAGCATGTCTCTTCATTTTGGACAAAAATAAGAAATATTCAGAGTTATGAAGTTATGAAAACTGGTTATTTCGCAAATATTGAACTTATAATATGGCTACTAATACTTGGAAAGTTAAATCAAAGTCCAAGTATACAGATTTGACAATAGTCTTGCAGAAAAATGGAATGCGAATGTCTGCTTCACAATTTGCCCAAATGTCCCTGGGGACTTCACACTAAAAGTGTTGTTGTCCACTCATTTTGAAGTTATCCATCTGACACTTTGCACATAAACAGCTGCCATCTTGTGGACACTTTCGGAATTACAACCAGAGTAATGGCTACAACTATGACATTTCTCTTGCATTTCAAAGATTGCGGTAGAAATAGACCGGTTTGTTTTTTCTTTGTATTTTCTTCTACCAGATCTATTGTGTTATATTCTCCACAAACTTCTAAGTGTTTCCTTTCAAATGGTACCAAGAATATGCATATCCTTGTTTCAGGGTCTGAGCAACAGGCAGTTAGATTTGGGTGTGTCATTTAGGCGAAAATTTAAAAAATGTTGGCTATCCCTTCAGTACTGAAGTGCATCTCCTCCTCATGGACTGCACCAGATTTTCCAGTTCTTGCTGTGAAATGTTACCCACTCTTCCACCAAGGCACCTGCATGTTCCCAGAAATGTCTGGGGGGAATGGCACTAGCCCTCACCCTCCGATCCAACAGGTCCCAGACTTGCTCAATGGGATTGGTATCGAGGCTCTTCGCTGGCCATGGCAGAACACTGACAATCCTGTCTTATAGGAAATCATGGACAGAAAGAACAGTATGGCTGGTGGCATTGTCATGCTGGAGGGCCATGTCAGGGGTACCACATGAGGGAGGAGGACAAGCCCTCAGTCCAGTCTCTTTCAGCCTACTGTGGACAGTCTGAGCACTGATGGAGGAATTGTGTGTGACCTTAATTGCCTACCGTCTGTAAGCTGTTAGTGTCTTAACGACCGTTCTACAGGTGCATGTTCATTAAACAAGCATGGGAACATGCATTGAAGATCTGTGAAGTTATTTGGATTTTTAAAAATTATCTTTGAAAGACAAGGTCATGAAAAAGGGACGTTTCTTTTTTGCGTTTTGAGTTTATATACAATTACTAATCAGGGGAAATAGGAAACAGGTGTGCGTAATGAAAGTTCAGTGACGCCAAGAGATCGGTGACATAGACCTCCGGAGCTGGCGCAAGGGATGAGCAGCTGTACCGGGGGAATCCGTGACAGTCAATTATCAATGCACAAGGCGAGACCCAAATGCAGACACAGGAGGCAGATGGTTGGAGTCTTACAATGTTTATTAATCCAAAGGGGTAGGCAAGAGAATGGTTGTGGACAGGCAAAAAGGTCAAACCAGATCAGAGTCCAGGAGGTACAAAGTGGCAGACAGGCTCGTGGTCAAGGCAAGCAGAATGGTCAGCCAGGCGGGTACAAAGTCCAGCAACAGGCAAAGGTCAGAACCGGGAGGACTAGAAAAGGGAGAATGCGAAAAGCACGAGAACGGGAAAAACAAGACGAACTGACACAGAGAGACCGGAAACACAGGGATAAATACACTGGGGAAAACTAGCGACACCTGGAGGGGGTGGAGACAATAATGAGGACAGATGAAACTGATCAGGGTGTGACAGTACCCCCCACTCAAGGGATGCCACCCGGCGTCCTTCCTGGGCGCATTCCTGGTTGACCGGGGTGGGGGCGGCGGAAGTCGGTGATGAGAGCTGTATCCAGGATCTCTAGCGGGAACCCAGCACCTCTCCTTTGGGCCGTAACCCTCCCAGTCAACCAGGTACTGGAACAACCATGAGACGTTTTACCGTGTAGGCCGGATGGCCATCAATGACACAGGGAGGGGGGGAATGACAAAAGGGCTGTGAGTCACGGGCTTAATCTTAGACATATGGAAGGTAGGGTGAATACGGAGGGTACGGGGTAACACAAGACAGACAGCAATGGAACTCAGGACTCTGGAGATGGGTGCACGGGGGAAGCTTTTTCACAAAATTGGATCTCAGGAGTGCGTACAATCTGGTGTGTGGAAGACGGCATTTAGCACCACCTCAGGTCATTATGAGTACCTTGTCATGCCATATGGGTTAATGAATGCTTCATCAGTTTTCCAATCATTTGTAGATGAGATCTTCAGGGACCTGCACGGGCAGGGTGTAGTGGTGTACACGCGCCCAGCATGTGTCCCTGGTGCGCAGGGTGCTTGGTCGCCTGTTGTCTATATGTCAAGGCTGAGAAATGCTTGTTCTTCCAACAATCCATCTCCTTCCTAGGGCATTGGATTTCCACTTCAGGAGTGGAGATGGAGAGCGACCGCATTACAGCCGTGCGTAATTGGCCGACTCCAACCACGGTAAAGGAGGTGCAGCGTTTTTTAGGGTTTGCCAATTACTACCGGAGGTTTATCCGGGGTTTTGGTCAGGTGGCTGCTCCCATTACCTCACTGCTAAAGGGGGGCCCGGTGTGCTTGCAGTGGTCGGCTGAGGTGAACAGGGCTTTTGGGCACCTGAAGACTCTGTTTACCTCGGTGCCTGGGTTGGCTCATCCGGATCCCTCTTTGCCATTCATAGTGGAGGTGGACGCATCCGAAGCTGGGATAGGAACAGTGCTCTCTCAGCGTTCGGGTACGCCACTGAAGCTTCGCCCCTGTGCTTTCTTTTCGAAGAAGCTCAGCCCGGCGGAGCGAAACTATGATGTGGGGAACCGAGAGCTGTTAGCTGTCGTAGAAGCCTTGAAGGTGTGGAGGCATTGGCCTGAGGGGGCTAAACACCCTTTTCTCATCTGGAGTACATCCGGCAGGCGAAGAGACTGAATCCTCGCCAGGCAAGGTGGGCCATGTTTTTCACTCGTTTTGTTTACTCTTTCTTACAGACCAGGACAGAGGAGCGATCCATGGATCCCACTCCCATACTCCCAGCTTCGTGTCTGGTGGCGCCTTTAGTGTGGGAGCTGGACGCGGACATTGAGCGGGCGTCACGTGCAGAGCCCTCTCCCCCTGAGTGTCCAGCTGGTCGTCTGTACGTTCCGTCTGCTGTCCGCGACCGATTGATCTATTGGGCTCACACTTCACCCTCCTCTGGTCATCCTGGGATAGGTCGGACGATACGCTGTCTTGATGGGAGGTACTGGTGGCCAACTTTAGCTAAGGACGTGAGGATTTATGTTTCCTCCTGCTCGGTGTGCGCCCAGTGCAAGGCTCCTAAACACCTGCCCAGAGGTAAGCTACAACCTCTACCCGTTCCTCAACGGCCGTGGTCGCACCTGTCGGTGGATTTTTTGACTGATCTTCCACCTTCACAGGGTTACACCACGATCCTGGTCGTTGTGGATCGGTTTTCGAAGTCCTGTCGTCTCCTCCCTTTGCCCGGGCTCCCTACAGCCTTACAAACTGCAGAGGCCCTGTTTACACACGTTTTCTGGCACTATGGGGTGCCTGAGGATATAGTGTCTGATCGAGGTCCCCAGTTCACATCAAGGGTCTGGAAGGCGTTCATGGAGCGTCCGGGGATCTCGGTTAGTCTTACCTCAGGTGCTGGGTTCCGGTGGAGGACGTGTTAGATCCTTCCATGTTATCAGAATTCCACCGTCTCCATCCGGATCGCCCTGCACCTCGCCCTCCGGGTTGTCCCCGAGGCCGGTGTCGATGCGCTGCAGGAGCCGCGCGTCAGGGGAGGGGGTACTGCCGAAGTCGTTGCCTCTCCTTGTTCGGGCGGTGCTCGGCGTTCGACGTCACCGGTCTTCTAGCCATCATTGATCCATTTTTCATTTTCCATTGGTTTTGTCTTGTCTTCCCACACACCTGTTTTCAATTCCATTCATTACCTGTTGAGGGGAAACAGAGGGTTAAATACACATGTCTTTGTCAGAGATTGTTTATTGTCAGTGTAGTGTTTTTTGTATAGGTGCGTGTCGGGTTTTCGTACCCATATTTGTTTACATTCATTTTCCTTATTAGTGTTATGGAGCATGTTACTTGGACATTTATTAAAAGACTCCATTTTACACTGCTTTGACTCCCTGCCACCTATACACATATTTCTGACAATGGGAAAAGGACCAATGACACGAGGGGACAGTTTGCGGGACTCTACCCAAAGAGGCAGGTCCTGTGTGGACAGCCATACCCTCTGTCCAATGCCGTAGTGAAGATCTGGGGTCCGGAGACGGTCTGTTTGTCGACGATACCTGGAGTTGGTCTTGAGAGGTGCCGCCCGAGCTCTTCTCCCGGTACGTTGACAGCGGTGGACAAACATCTGGGCCGAGGGTACGTTGACCTCCTGCTCTTGTTCAGGGAAGAGTGGAGGCTCGAAGGGGGAGAGTCCCGTGGCAGAACTGGGAAGAGTGTTCCGGGCATACTCTACCCAGACCAGTTGAAGGTTCCAGGTAGTGGGGTTGGTTGAGACCAGGCACCTTAATGTGGTCTCCATGTCTGGTTGGCTCGCTTTGACTGACCGTTAGTTTGGGGATGGAATCAGGGTGACAGGCTGGCCAACGACCCAATAAGGATGCAGAATGCCTTCCAGAACTGAGGACCCCGATCGGGGACCATGTCTACCTGGAGTCCATGGATTCGGAAGACATCCTGCAACATATGCTGGGCCGTCTCCTTGTCAGAAGTTAATTTGGGGAGAGGGATGAAATGGGCGGCCTTAGAGAACCAGTCGACTACCGTTAAAATTACAGTGTTGCCATCAGATGGAGGCAGCACAGTGACAAAGTCCAGAGATATGAGACCAGGGACAACGATGAACCGGTAGTGGCTGCAGGAGACCAGAAGGAACTTGTTGTGGAGTCTTGTTTTGAGCACACACAGTGCATGCGGTGACGAAGGCAGAGACCATTATGGGCCAACAAAAACGTTGTCGAAGGAAAGCTAGTGTACGGCGGGCCCCTGGATGACAGGTCAGCCTGCAGGAATAAGCCCATTCCAGGACACGGGACCGGACTGGATTAGGGACAAACAGACGGTTAGCCGGGTCCCCTTCGGGACCAGGTTCTCAATACCCCAATCCACAGTGGCAGTAAGGCATGAGGTAGGGAGAAAGGTTTCAGAGGTCGAGGGTGTGGCAGAGGAACTGTATAGGCGGGAGAGGGCGTCAGGCTTCACATTCTTTGACCCTGGACGTTAGGATATGGTGAAGTTAAATCTGGTCAACAGGAGGGCCCAACATTTAAACGAGTTAACCCTCGCAAGGCTGCAGGCCCAGACGGCATCCACAGCCGTGTCCTCGAAGCATGCGCAGACCAGCTGGCTGGTGTGTTTACAGACATAATCAATCAATCCTTATCCCAGTCTGCTGTCCCCACAAGCTTCAAGAGGGCCAGCATTGTTCCTGTTCCCAAGAAAGCTAAGGTAACTGAGCTAAACGACTACCGCCCCGTAGCACTCACTTCCGTCATCATGAAGTGCTTTGAGAGACTAGTCAAGGACCATAGCACCTCCACTCTACCTGACACCCTAGACCCACCCCAATTTGCTTACTGCCCCAAGAGGTCCACAGACAACGCAATCGCAACCACACTGAACCCTGCCCTAACCCATCTGTACAAGAGGAATACCTATGTGAGAATGCTGTTCATCGACTACAGCTCAGCATTTAACACCACAGTACCCTCCAAACCCGTCTCGACCCCGCCCTGTGCAACTGGGTACTGGACTTCCTGACGGGCCTCCCCCAGGTGGTGAGAGTAGGTAACAACATCTCCACACCGCTGATGCTCAACACTGGGGCTCCACAAGGGTGCGTTCTGAGCCCTCTCCTGTACTCCCTGTTCACCCACGACTGTGTGGCCATGCACTCCTCCAACTCAATCATCAAGTTTGCGGACGACACTACAGTGGTAGCCTTGATTACCAACAACGACGAGACTGCCTACAGGGAGGAGGTGAGGGCCCTTGGAGTGTGGTGTCAGGAAAATAACCTCACACTCAATGTCAATAAAATAAAGGAGATGATTGTGAACATCAGGAAACAGCAGAGGGAGCACCCCCCTATCCACATCGACGGGACAGTAGTGGAGAGGGTAGTAAGTTAAGTTCCTCGGCGTACACATCACGGACAAACTGAATTGGTCCACCCACACAGATAGCGTTGTGAAGAATGCGCAGCAATCGCCTCTTCAACCTCAGGAGGCTGAAGAAATTTGGCTTGTCACCAAAAGCACTCACAAACTTTTACAGATGCACAATCGAGAGCATCCTGTCGGGCTGTATCACCGCCCGGTACGGCAACTGCTCCGCCCACAACCGTAAGGCTCTCCAGAGGTTAGTGAGGTCTGCACAACGCATCACCGGGGGCAAACTACCTGCCCTCCAGGACACCTACACCACCCGATGTCACAGGAAGGCCATAAAAATCATCAAGGACAACAACCACCCAAGCCACTGCCTGTTCACCCCGCTATCATCCAGAAGGCGAAGTCCGTACAGGTGCATCATAGCAGGGACCGAGAGACTGAAAAACAGCTTCTATCTCAAGGCCGTCAGACTGTTAAACAGCCACTACTAACATTGAGTGGCTGCTGCCAACATACTGACTCAACTTCAGCCACTTTAATAATGGAAATTGATTTTAAACAATGCCACTTAATATAATGTTCACATACCCTACATTACTCATCTCATATGGAAATACTGTTGTGGAATTGTTAGGTTTAGATTACTCGTTGGTTACTACTGCATTTTCGGAACGAGAAGCACAAGCAGTTCGCTACACTCACATTAACATCTGCTAACCATGTGTATGTGACAAATTAATTTGATTTGATTTGAATTTTTTTAATTTGAACACCGGGATAAATACACAGGGGAAAACAAGTGACACCTGGATGGAGTGGAGACAATAATGAGGGCAGGTGAAACTTATCAGGGTGTGACAGTCAATGTGCTTTCAACATTGTGAATTCAAATATAATCAATTTAACTTTACTCTGTCTTCTTAAGTATGTGTGTAAACTTTTCTGACAGAAATGAGCAATCACAGTACCAATGCAAAGTTGTACCAATACATGAAAGTAAAACACTTGAGTCAGTTGTTGTCTTATAATCCGTTTTTAATGTCAAGGCCATTGCCACCCAGTCAGCCTTCAGTCAAAGTGAACAGACAGACCATGTGTTCATGTACTACAAACGAGCAAAAAAGGCAAGAGTGCCCACAGGCATTATGGGTAAATAGGTGTGTTGCTATGTTAGTGATGTGCTTTTTAGGACGTTGCCACACTGTATCCCCCCACAGTATCACCACTGAGGATGGGGAAAGGAAGTGGGGAGGAAGAGGGGAGGGTATTTTACTTCACATCAGAACTTTAACGAGGAAGTGATTTGTGCCATGGTGTACGTATGTAGGGTGATGGGGTGAGATGGGGGTTGGTTGGGCAAGAGGAGTTGTCGTGGGGTGTTGATGTGCTTTCCATGCATCTTCTACCTGTGGTAGAATCCCCTGTGGAAAATTGAGAAAATAGACACAGATTACATTGAGTGGTCTTCAATGTCATGTCTTCAAAAAAATTGTTGTAAGAATAAGTTATATCTGGTCTGATCCACTGTAGAGTTACTGTATTTGTAGCTACGCTATGTATAATGGACATGTTTTTCCTGACCTTGTGACCTGCTTTTCCTTAGGGCCCAAATTTGTTCCTGGTCAGGTCACAGGACCCTATGTTATAAGTCATTCATATTACACTGTTGTGTACAGTATATAATGGTGTGCGGTAAAACTGGGTCTTGTTCATTAGGCACTAAACGGAAGGAAATAGATTGAAACAAAGAGGGACTAACAAGACTTGTCCATTAAGAAACCCTATTTTCTTCTGTTGCAATACGTTTTAAAACGGTTGCATTCCCTAATGAACATGACCCTGTGTACACCTCTGTGGGCTTGTCCTTTACCTGTCCAAGTAAGGGGGTGGGTGGATGGGGGGGGTCTACCCTCGGCTGCTAGGTAGACGGCCCACTCCGATCCGGTCGATAGGAACACTCACTCGCCTCCGTGGCAGTTCAACAACTTTCCTGTTGGGGGATATAAACCGTCACCATTTACCTTTCACTTATCCTATGGGCCTGGTGTTTCCCAGATACAGGTGAACTTAACATAGTCCTGGACTAAAAAGCTCTTTGAATGGAGAATCTCCATTGAGAATGCTTTTCAGTTCTGGAATAAACATCATCTGTGTCTGGAAAACTGGCTGTATGTGTAACAGCCTAATCCTGGTGGTTATTTCAAATATGGTGGTGGTTATTTCAAATATGAATATTCCGTTTAGAACATGATTTAAATGTATCATCAATCGAATTTGAATAAACTTGCAATTGAAAAATGGATTTCAAATAAGTTTCATTTGTATTTACTGAATCAAAAACATTGAATACATTGCATTGCATGACCTGGTAAATAAAAAATAAAAAAGGAAAAACTAATTTGTGGTGAAACTGAAGCCAAATGTTCACATTGCGTGGACAATGACGTTCTTTCTAATTCTAATTGAATAATTTTATGCATATGAAAGTGTTGTTTCCCTTTGACATTTAGACTGCCATGCACTGAAATAGGAAGGTTGCTGTCCATTCTGTCCAGGGGTGTTATATCAGTAGTCATAATGCAACCTGTTTCCTCTGTTACGACAACGGCCGTCATCTGACATGGTGGTCTTATAACGCCGTCATGTTCATGTCACAGTGGAACTCACTAATACAATATATGCATTTTCAACAAATGCTTCATTTGTAAATGTCCAGGAGGTAAACCTTTCACAGGTCTCAACATTTCTCATCGGTACAACTATGACTAAGGCACCAAGTCCATACAAATCAAATCATTTTAAATGCATGACTGATTTGACGGTGAAGCTCTGATAATTCATCATGACTTGACACTAAATCTCACACAGCTCATTCGCTTGGAAGAAACAGCAAAGCCTTTATTCCACGATGCACATGCCAATCAAAAGCCTGTTTTGATCTTCAACCAATTAAATCTGCCTGTGTGTAAGCTACAACCAATTAAAGCGGCCACTGTTTTGACCCTCGTCAAATCGAAATAGCCAGTGTTTGGGCTATGATAGAAAGATAAGATATGAAATATATAATATTGTTAAGTAATAAGTAAGAGAGAGAAGAGTTGGATTATTTACATTGACACCCCCCGTCTCCATTTGTTTTGTACATTGCTGCTAATCGCTGTTTATCATCTGTGCATAACTTCACCCCTACCTACATGTACAAATTACCACAACTAACCTGTACCCCCGCACACTGACTTGGTATCGGTACCCCCTGTATATAGCCTCGTTATTGTGTTACTTTTATTATTTTTTTACTGTAGTTTATTTGGTAAATATTTTCTTAACTCTTCTTGAACTGCACTGTTGGTTAAGGGCTTGTAAGCATTTCACGTTAAGGACCACACTTGTTACAAATAAAGTTATATTCTGTGTCCCGGGAAACTGCCCCTTTAACTATACGTGTGTAGGTCTATTCATGTATGTGCGTCAAGGGTGGAGTACGGAAGTGCTTTACTGATGTCTTAATAAATAGCACCAAAAGTAGTCTCTCTCTCGAAGTGGTTAGTACCTACCTCTGCTTGGAGCCCTTAGGATCCATGGTGCTGATGGAGAGGCGGTCCAGTGGAGTGTTGGACCCTGGGAAGCTCCTCTTCATCTTGGTCTCGATGACATCGTTCTCCAGGCGGTCCAGGTGGTCAAGTAGTAGTAACTTGGCCGTCAAAGCCCCTGCTGCCTTTTGCTCACTGGACCGGGCCTGCAGGCCTGACTCCTCCAGAACCACCGGGTCCAGGTACTACAACAACAGCAATAGGAAAACACAGAAAGTCAATAAGAACTTCTAACACTAGGTAGGAAGTAAAGAATGGGTTAACATATTGAGGTCTAAAATAACCTTTACCACAAGGTCAAAGTGGATGGTTAATCAAGATAATGCGTTCATTAGCTGTCACACAAAATGTTTTTGCTTTGTGGTATACAAAAGATTTTGGCAATGAGGCCCTTTATTTACTTCCCCAGAGTCAGATGAACTTATGGATACCATTTTTGTGACAGACAGACAGACAGACAGACAGACAGACAGACAGACAGACAGACAGACAGACAGACAGTCCCCTGTGTCCCCCCTCCCTTGTCCCTCTGACGTGGCTGTTGTTTCTGCCTCTCCTGGGAACAGCGCTGTGTGGTATTTATAGCTCAGCCCAGGCAGTGCCACAGAAGCGATGACAGGCCGTCATCTCGCCATTTCGTTCCACATAATCAGATCGGGGAGAGAAAATGTTCTGACCATCCCGATGAGAGACAGAATAACACAGCCACCACCGTCCGTGGCCGTGCAGATACAGTACCTTCCCCAACTCTTCTGCCTGGACCTCCCTCACTCTGCGTGCATGCGTGTCCTCAATCACTGACTCACTCACTTACTAACAGCACTTACTCAGCTGGATCCAGGTTGCTCTTTGCACCTTCCCTTTGGCCCTAACCCTTCACCCTTCAGTGTTTGTAGATCGGAAGGGTCTAGATAGTTATAAGCAGTGTAATGATGGAGCTTCCACCATATTACTTCCACCTTACAGATCTGCAAACAACGAAGATCAAGGACTAAGGGGAAGGGGGACGCTCCTCCCCTCAGCCAGTTTACTATCCTGGGGTGGGAACGAGGAGTACACCACAATTGGGTTCCAATAGGATTTGCCTTCTTTCAAATACCTTGAGTGTTAGCTTAAGCTTGCATGCCAGATTAACTTAGTTAGCACTTTTGGGACTATTCCATACGTTTCATTGCCACAAGCAAGCTCAATGAAGCACAGCTTGATACTATTTGAACACAAGTCTGGACCACACAGGTGTTAGGAGATTTCTATAATATTATTATGTTCAGGGTCAGGGGTTCTTCCTGGTCAGGTCACTTGGCACCAGTTATACAGTAGTTACTGATACATGGAACTCATATGTGACCAGGTGAACCCACACACACACACACACACACACACACACACACACACACACACACACACACACACACACACACACACACACACACACACACACACACACACACACACACACCACACACACACTATCCTGATCTCACCTCTGGGCTCTCCTGGGTGAGGCGAAGGCTGTCTACGCTGCAGTGGAACAGAGTCACCGTCAGGAGACACGAGAGAAGCACACAACCCCACCCCAGCATCTGAAACACACACACACACACAGATCAGGATCAGACATACACATCTGTACATTACAGTGTACAGAACATGAAATCAAAGCTATAACGTTGTAGCATATTCACGAGTAACGATAATAGTTGTCACATACAATACACACTTTAAGCAGTATAACCCATACATAGTTCTCACTTAGTTTTTTTTATCGCTTTGGTGCCATTTTCAAAGGTATGTGGTACATTTTTACAAATCTTAGTACAAATCTCAAAACCGATCATCAAAAATGAAGTTGCTTCAAAACTCATTTCAAAACAAACAAAAAGTCAGTCACTTTTTCACCAAACTTAATCAGTGTTCCATTTAGAAATACATGTTTCACATTGCAATACATCTTCATATAAAGTAATTGCCTTTCACAAGGCAATGCTCACGTTACTTTTGATATGATAATTTTTTTTTGTTAAAACACATTGTAGTATTACTTAATCCGACTGCTCTTAATTGATGATATAGATTTGACATGTAAACTAATTTGTATACTACAGATTTTGAGAACTACATATTGAAAATGTAAGTCTGTAAAGTAGAAACCTGAAAAGTACGATATACAGTACCAATCAAGAGCTTGGACACACCTACTCATTCAAGGGTTTTTCTTTATTTTTACTATTTTATACATTGTAGAATAAAAGTGAAGACATCAAAACAATAAAATAACACATATGGGATCATCTATCATCAATGAAAATATATTTGAGATTTGAGATTCCTCAAATAGCCTTGATGACAGCTTTGCACACTCTTGGCATTCTCTCAACCAGCTTCACCTGGAATGCTTTTCTCACAGTCTTGAAGGAGTTCCCACATACAGTATGCTGAGCATTTTTTGGTTGCTTTTCCTTCACTCTGCAGTCCAGCTCATCCCAAACCATCTGAAATGGGTTGAGGTCATGTGATTGTGGAGGCCAAGTCATCTTATGCAGCACTCCATCACTCTCCTTCTCGGTCAAATAGCCCTTACACAGCCTGGAGGTGTGTTAGGTCATTGTCCTGTTGAAAAATAAATGATAGTCCCACTAAGTGCAAACCAGATGGGATGGCGTATCGCTGCAGAATGCTGTGGTGGCCATGCTGGTTAAGTGTGCCTTGAATCCTAAATAAATCATAGACCCCTGTGACGTGTGCGCTGGGAGTCAGGAAGCAAGTTTGGGGAGTGAATAATTCAGTAAATGAACTAAACATGATACAAAACAAGAACCAAGAACAACGTACAGGCATGACACTGAAACAGAAACAATAACACCTGGGGAAGGAACCAAAGGGAGTGACATACATAGGGAAGATAATCAGGGAGGTGATGGAGTCCAGGTGAGTCTGACACGGTGGTGCGCCATAACGAGCAGCCTGGAGACCTAGAGCGCCGGTGAGGGAGTATACGTGAAAACTCTGCCACAATTACACATGGAGAGATCATCCGTTCACCTACTCTGCGTCTCACAAAGCACAGCAAATCGAACCAAAAATCTCAAATAAGGACTCAGAAATTGCAGCCCAAATAAAAGCTTCACAGTTAAAATAACAGATACATCTCAACATCAACTGTTCAGAGTAGACTGCGTGAATCAGACCAAAGGACAGATTTCTACCGGTGTAATGTCTTTTGCTCGTGTTTCTTGCCAAGAGTGTGCAAATCCGTCATCAAGGCAAAGGGTGGCTACTTTGAAGAAACTCAAATATAACATATATTTTGATTTGTTTAACACTTTTCTGGTCACTACATGATTCCACATGTTTTATTTCATAGTTTTGATGAAACTAGTAAAATAAAGAAAAACCCTTGAATGAGTAGGTGTGTCCAAACTTTTGACTGGTACTGTATACGCAAATGTACAGTACTACAATGATGATGACTATTTAGATTTTTTAAAAATCTGATATTGACAAGATCAAATGTACTCTAACAAATAAAATCAATGTTTATTGATCACATGAAACGGATTAGCAGATGTTACAGCAGGTGCAGCGAAATGCTTGTGTTTCCAGCTCCTACAGCGCAGTAATACAATATCAGTACAATGCAATACCAATACGCAAATAATTCAGAAAGCCCAAAACAAGCAAGTAATGCATACCCTGTACAGTAAACATGTATCCAAAATCTTATGAACTGAATCACATACAGGACCACTACAATACATAAGTACAATACAATACTGTAATATACACCAGGGTTCCCGAAGTGGCAGCCTGCAGGCCAAATCTGTTATTCTTATCGGCAGACTCAACAGCCTCGGTTTTTCGGATGACTGCCTTGCCTGGATCACCAATTACTTTGCAGACAGAGTTCAGTGTGTCAAATCGGAGGGCATGCTGTCCGGTCCTCTGGCAGTCTCTATGGGGGTGCCACAGGGTTCAATTCTCGGGCCGACTCTTTTCTCTGTATATATCAATGATGTTGCTCTTGCTGCGGGCGATTCCCTGATCCACCTCTACGCAGACGACACAATTCTATATACTTTCGGCCCGTCATTGGACACTGTGCTATCTAACCTCCAAACGAGCTTCAATGCCATACAGCACTCCTTCCGTGGCCTCCAACTGCTCTTAAACGCGAGTAAAACCAAATGCATGCTTTTCAACCGATCGCTGCCTGCACCCGCATGCCCGACTAGCATCACCACCCTGGATGGCTCCGACCTTGAATATTTGGACATCTATAAGTACCTAGGTGTCTGGCTAGACTGCAAACTCTCCTTCCAGACTCACATCAAACATCTCCAATCGAAAATCAAATCAAGAGTCGGCTTTCTATTCCGCAACAAAGCCTCCTTCACTCACGCTGCCAAGCTTACCCTAGTAAAACGGACTATCCTACCGATCCTCGACTTCGGCGATGTCATCTACAAAATGGCTTCCAACACTCTACTCAGCAAACTGGATGCAGTCTATCACAGTGCCATCCGTTTTGTCACTAAAGCACCTTATACCACCCACCACTGCGACTTGTATGCTCTAGTCGGCTGGTCCTCACTACATATTCGTCGCCAGACCCACTGGCTCCAGGTCATCTACAAGTCCATGCTAGGTAAAGCTCCGCCTTATCTCAGTTCACTGGTCACGATGGCAACACCCATCCGTAGCACGCGCTCCAGCAGGTGTATCTCACTGATCATCCCTAAAGCCAACACCTCATTTGGCCGCCTTTCGTTCCAGTACTCTGCTGCCTGTGACTGGAATGAATTGCAAAAATCGCTGAAGTTGGAGAGTTTTATCTCCCTCACCAACTTCAAACATCAGCTATCCGAGCAGCTAACCGATCGCTGCAGCTGTACATAGTCTATAGGTAAATAGCCCACCCATTTTCACCTACCTCATTCCCATACTGTTTTTATACTGTTTTTTTTTATTTATTTACTTTTCTGCTCTTTTGCACACCAATATCTCTACCTGTACATGACCATCTGATCATTTATCACTCCAGTGTTAATCTGCAAAATTTTATTATTCGCCTACCTCCTCATGCCTTTTGCACACATTGTATATAGACTGCCCATTTTTTCTACTGTGTTATTGACTTGTTAATTGTTTACTCCATGTGTAACTCTGTGTTGTCTGTTCACACTGCTATGCTTTATCTTGGCCAGGTCGCAGTTGCAAATGAGAACTTGTTCTCAACTAGCCTACCTGGTTAAATAAAGGTGAAATAAAAATAAAATAAAGAAATAAAATGGGGTTTTATTTGGCCTCCCAAGTACAAACAAAGTACATGTTTTTTTGTTGGATATTCAGCACTGTAAAAAACACCAGGAAATTTTGTGATGGGGAGGTTCCTCTCTAGGTTTCTTCCTAGGTTCTGGCCTTTCTAGGGAGTTTTTCCTAGCCCCCGTGCTTCCACACCTGCATTGCTTACTGTTTGGAGTTTTAGGCTGGGTTTCTGTACAGCACTTTGAGATATCAGCTGATGTAAGAACGGCTTTATAAATACATTTCATTTGCTTTGATTTGAAATCAGCTCCAAGCGATTTTAATTTTGGATATCTGTTCTCACACATAGTTTGAAATCATTATGTTTGAAATCATTATGTTTTCGTCAAATGTTATTTCTGTTTGTGGTTCTTGCGATCAATTTGAAGTCCACAAATGATTTGCAATTATGTTCCGGCCCCCCCAACCATCCATAGTTGATGATCCCTGCAATACACGATGACAATATAGGTGGAAAATTAGCTTTTATACCACCCTCCTTCAGGCCATGGATGAGGCATGCAATGATTTCAATCCAGGTGCATAAACAATGAGGACATTTCCTGCGATTTCGAGGAGAACCTATGGCCGAATGCTCAAGACAGACTTGATGCCAACTAAGTGCCTGCTAAAAATGGTTTAGTTAATTTCTTTAATTTGATTACATTGGAAAGATGTTTTCAATGATCCCACGTTTGATCAAGGGATATAAATGATGGACATTTAATGTTCAGTAAATTTTAATGGGTAGTGCAATTTGTATTGCCAATGTGAAAACAGAGTAGTGCACTATAATTTATAGTACCGTATCATATCACATTCAAAGGGCAATTTTGAAACATGTATCTTAAATGTTTTGCTATTGGATTAAATGCTTGTTAAATAACAGTTGTATTTTGGTGATTAAACCAATGTAGTTATTACATTTCATTGTTAACTTATATTTTGGATCAATTGTTGTGTGGTGAAATATGTCAGCAAACAAAATTAATGCACAATGAAAGGTTTTGAATGTAAGACTGACTACATTACAGGTGTTACCAGTTTGGAGTTTTGTACTAAGTTAAAAAAAAATGTCCCACATACTTGTGAAAATAGTACCAAAGCGATAAAAAATACTAACACATTCACACACCAATTACGAAGTCAGTAGTGTTTGTCTGTGTGTGTGTGTGTGTCTACTGTCTGTGTGTACCCCTCTCCAAGATGTCAGATGCAGAAACACTGGCCGTCTTGGGTTACTGCGATATAGAGCTTGGTATTTACCTTTACCTCCATCTGTGAAAATACTGGGAGCTCGGCATGGCTCGCCGCCCTGAATGTGAGAATGGGGTGGATGTGAACCCGGGACACACCTCATCCCTTCCCTTTACACAAACACATGGCCACAGGATGTAACAGCCAACCCCAGTCGCCCCTAACCCTAGCCTGGATCAGTGACCGGGCTAGTCCCTCAGCTGACTCTACTGTGGAAAGAAGCACAACTTGTTGGGACTATAGGGGAGAGTGGGGACACAAGAAACAAGGGACCTCTGTAACAGGGTATGTACAAATAATCCCCGTTCTCCCCTAGTTCCCTATGGGTGACTTACTTCCATATACACATGCCTACTGTCTGTCTGTGTCTCACCTATCCTGTATCACTGATATCTTAAGCTATTGGATAACACAGGGGTGGTGTCTCCTGGGACTTACATGGAGGTGGTTCCATCATCGGCCTGTTTGGTTTATCCTGCCCCCTTCTGATTACTATGTGTAATAACACCAGAACCATGATAATGCCACGACAATGCATTTGTGCTCCTGTTGTGAACTTCAGAATAGTTGTACATACGTATCAGTGTCTGATGTCAATTTTATCTTAATTAAATAAATTCAAGAACTGAAATTCCTATTGTAAATATGAAGATAATTTTTAATTAGAATTGGAATTTCAGTTTACTTTGTGAATGGACTGACTTCAGATAGAACTGACCAGAGCCTGATACTTAACTTGTTTTAATAGTCGCTTATCTGTTATCATTTCATACTTCAAATTCTCACGAGAATACTCATTGGCCATGTCCAATTACCTGTACTTCCTAGCCTTTTGGGGGCCCAAAGCGAGATTTTCTTGGTAAATTGCTGCAATTCTACAGATTGGCACAGAGAAAATGTTGTCCTCCGCTTTCTCTCTGTTTGATGCACTGGTGTGTGACTCGGCTGTGTGTTGCTTGTGTATTTGCCATTTCACTGGCTATGCTTGTTTTGGGAGGTGATTTGTGTGATGTATTTGTTAACTCACTGTAGCTAAAAGCAAATTTAAGAAAATTCCTGTCAAGAAGAGAGACATGTAAGCCCAGCTAGGCAAGCTAGCCTAGCTAGCCTGTAGTTTACACTGCAGGACACTAACTCATGTTTTCAACGCTGCAGGAGCTGTGTTTATTTTGCTCTATTCTGGGACAATGTGGACCGTCTTGACATTCAATGTAGCAAATGCTTGCCTGCAGAGGACTACAGGGGCGAAGTGGCTACTCTTAGCAACTCAACTCTTAGCAAACAAGTAGCGAACTAACACCCAACATGCTACTGGTGAATGCATGCCCACCTACTTTCTCTGTCTCTTCTACTCCAGTATATGGATGCCGCTCTGAGCTGGTGGGAGTGTATGTGTTTTTATTAGGGATCCCCATTAGCTATTGCCAAGGCAGCAGCTACTATTCCTGGGGTCCAAACACATTAAGGCTCTTACATTTCATATAAAACAGAATGTAAAATAGTACATCATATCATGTATGATGCTACAAGCTTGGCAGACCTGTATTTGAGGAGTTTCTCCCATTCTTCTCTGCAGGCCCTCTCAAGCTCTGTCAGGTTGGATGAGGAGCGTTGCTGCATAGCTATTTCCAGGTCTCTACAGAGATGTTTGATTCGGTTCAAGTCCGGGCTCTGGCTGGGCCGCTCAAGGAAATTCAGAGACTTGTCCCGAAGCCACTCCTGCATTGTCTTGGCTGTGTGTTTAGGGTCATTGTCCTGTTGAAAGGTCAACCTTCGCCCCAGTCTGAGGTCCTGAGTGCTCTGGAGCAGGCTTTCATGAAAGATCTTTCTGTACTTTGCTCCATTCATCTTTTCCTCGATCCAGCCTAGTCTCCCAGACCCTGCCGTGGAAACACATCCCCACAGCATATTGCTGCCACCAACATCCTTCACCGCAGGGATGGTGCCAGGTTTCCTCCAGACATGACGCTTGACATTCAGGCCAAAGAGTTCAATCTTGGTTTCATCAGACCAGAGAGTCTTTAGGTGTCTTTTGGCAAACTCCAAGCGGGCTGTCATGTGACTTTTACTGAGAAGTGACTTCCATCTGGTCACTCTACCATGAAGGCCTGATTGGTGGAGTGCTGCAGAGATGGTTAGAGACCCTCTGGAAAGTTCTCCCATCTAAACAGAAGAACTCTGGAGCTCTGTCAGAGTGACCATGGGGTTCTTGGTCACCTCCCTGACCAAGGCCTAACTCCCCTCGATTGCTCAGTGTGGCTGGGCAGCCAGCTCTAGGGAGAGTCTTGGTGGTTCCAAACTTCTTCCATCTAAGAATCATGGAGGCCACTATGTTCTCGGGGACTTTCAGTGCTACAGAACATTATTGTTACCTTTTCCCAGATCTGTGCTGCGACACAATCCTGTCTCGGAGCTCTACGGACAATTCCTTCGACCTCATGGCTTGGTTTTTGCTCTGACGTGCTCTGTCAACTGTGGGACCTTATATAGACAGGTGTGTGCTTTTCCAAGTCATGTCAAATCAATTGAATTGACCACAGGTGGACTCCAGTCAAGTTGTAGAAACATCTCAAGGATGATCAATGGAAAAAAGATGCACCTGATCTCAATTTCGAGTCTCATAGCAAAGGGTCCGAAATCTTTTTATATATATATATATACATTTCCCCAAATTCCAAAAACCTGTTTTTCTTTTGTCATTATGGGGAATTGTGTGTAGATTAATGAGGGGAAAAATACATTTAATACATTTTAGAATAAGGCTGTAACGTAACAAAATGTGGTAAATGTGAGGAGGCCTGAATACTTTGAGTTCCCCATAACATTATTACACCACGACATATCTACAATACAAAGTGTATTTGTATTTAATATGGATCCCCATTAGCTGCTGCCAGGCCAGCAGTTACTAGTCCTGGGGTCCATCAAAATTAAGGAAGATATCAAATATTTATTTAAACATTACAATAAATTCACATTAGATTTCACAACATATTAAGTGTGTTTCTTCAGGCCCTTAGTCTGCCACTACATATCTACAACCCAAAATCCATGTTAGCGTGTCTTTGCATGCACGTGTCGGTGCCTGTCTGTGTCTCATAACAGTATCCGCTTGTTCCCTAAGGTATATTCTTACCTGTTTTAAAAATATAATTCTACTACTTGCATTAGTTACCTGATGTGGAATAGAGTTCCATGTAGTCAATGGCTCTACAGTTGAAGTCTGAAGTTTACATTCACCTTAGCCAAATACATTTAAACTCAGTTTTTCACAAATCCTGACATTTAATCCTAGTAAAAATTCCCTGTTTTAGGTAAATTAGGATCACCACTTTATTTTAAGAATGTAAAATGTCATAATAGAAGAGAGAATGATTTATTTCAGCTTTTATTTATTTCATCACATTCCCAGTGGGTTAGAAGTTTACATACACTCAATTAGTATTTGGTAGCATTGCTTTTAAAATGTTTAACTTGGGTCAAACGTTTTGAGAAGCCTTCCACAAGCTTCCCACAATAAGTTGGGTGAATTTTGGCCCATTCATCCTGACAGAGCTGGTGTAACTGAGTCAGGTTTGTAGGCCTCCTTGCTCACACACGCTTTTTCAGTTCTGCACACACATTTTCTATAGGATGAGGTCTTTGTGATGTCCACTCCAATACCTCAACTTTGTTGTCCTTAAGCCATTTCGCCACAACTTTGGAAGTATGCTTTGGGGTCATTGTCCATTTGGAAGACCCATTTGCGACCAAGCTTTAACTTCCTTACTGATGTCTTGAGATTTTGCTTCAATATATGCACATAATTTTCCTCCCTCATGACGCCATCTATTTTGTAACGTGCACCAGCCCCTCCTGCAGCAGAGCACCCCAACAACATGATGCTGCCACCCCTGTGCTTCACGGTTGGGATGGTGTTCTTAGGCTTGCCACCCTCCCCCTTTTTCCTCCAAACGTAACAATGGTCATTATGGCCAAACAGTTATATTTTTGTTTCATCAGACCAGTGGACATTTCTCCAAAAAGTACCATCTTTGTCCCCATGTGCAGTTGAAAACCATAGTCTGTATTTTCAATGGAGGTTTTGGAAAAATAGCTTATTTCTTGCTGAGCGGCCTTTCACGTTATGTCGATATAGGACTTGTTTTACTGTAGATATAGATACTTTTGTACCCGTTTACTTCAGCATCTCCACAAATTCCCTTGCTGTTGTTCAGGGATTGATTTGCATTTTTCAAACCAACAATGATTTAAGTTAAGATAAAAAAATTAAGAAGTGTTAAGTAAAAAACAGAGTTGTAAAAATATGTATGTGCAGACCAGCTGGCTGAAGTGTGTATGGACATGGTTAATCTCTCCTTATCCTAGCCTGCTGTCCTCATTTTCTTAATAAAGATGTCCACCATTGTTCCTCTATCCAAGAAAGCATTGGTAACTGAACTAAATGACTATCGCCCCGCCCCGTAGCACTCACTTCTGTCATCATGAAGTGCTTTGAGAGGCTAGTTATTAAGGATCATATCACCTCTACCTTACCTGACACCCTAAACCCAATTTGCATACCGCCCCAATAGATCCACAGACAATGCAATCGCACTGCACACTGCCATATCCCATCTGGTCAAGAGGGATACCTATGTAAGAATGCTGTTCATTGACTATAGCTCAACACTATAGTACCCTCCAAACCAAAAAGATCATCAAGGACATCAACCACCTGAGCCACGACCTGTTCACCCCGTTACCATCCAGAAGGCGAGATCCAGTACAGGTGCATCAACGCTTGGACTGAGAGACTGAAACAGCTTCTATCTCAAGGCCATCAGACTGGTAAATAGCCATCACTAGCCGGCTACCACCCGGTTACTCAATGGAACACTAGTCATGTTTTTAATAATGTTTACATACTGCGTTACTCATCTCATATGCATATACTGTATTGTATTCTACTGTAATTTGTACTGTAATAACTGCTTCTCCTAATGTTGATATATTTCTGAAATCTGTTATTTTACTTTAGATTTGTGTGTATTGTTGTGAATTGCTAGATATTACTGCACTGTTGGAGCTAGGAACACAAGCATTTCACTACACCACAATAACATCTGCTAAATATGTATATGTGACCAATAAAATTTGATTTGATAATTATGCTTTGAAAGTTGATAAACTTGTAACCTCACTTTTGTGAAAATGGCCCTTGAATATTTGGTAAAGCTCTTCTTTGTCAAAACACATTCAGCATTGTTCACACCCTCTTAAGCCTTAGCCCCATCTCTTTAAAACTTCTTAGCGCCACCTGAGACGTCTCCCACCCGGCCATCAGGAAATGCAAATGCGCCACGCCAAATGCTAATAGCACTCGTTAAAACTCAAACGTTCATTAAAACACACATGCAAGGTACTCAATTAAAGCTACACTCGTTGTGAATCTAGCCACCAAGTCAGATTTTTAAAATGCTTTTCGGCGAAAGCATGAGAAGCTATTATCTGATAGCATGCAAACACCCCGAAATACTTGAAGGGGACGTAAACAAAAGAATTAGCATAGCCGGCGCTACACAAAACGCAGAAATAAAATATAAAACATTCATTACCTTTGACGAGCTTCTTTGTTGGCACTCCTATATGTCCCATAAACATCACTATTGGGTCTTTTGTTCGATTAAATCGGTTCATATATAGCCAAAATGTCCATCTATGAAAACTGTGTGATCCAGAAAAAAACACTGTTTCAAAACGCAACATCATTTTTTTAAATTAAAAAAGTTGCCTATAAACTTTCACAAAACACTTCAAAATACTTTTGTAATCCAACTTTAGGTATTAGTAAACGTTAATAATCTATCAAATTGATCACGGGGCGATGTGTATTCAATAGCTCCACGTCTTCAAATCATGGTCGAAAATCTGTCTTCCAAAACATCCTGTCATATACCGGATGATATGGGGTCTCTTCTTCGTTTGACCAAGGAACAACCTCCAGGCAATTGCCAAGACTGGCGACATCGTGTGGAAGCTGTAGGACTGGGAGCCATCTATTTTGCTGTGCCATAGACAATACATGCAACTGGCGCATTGGTATTTTTTTCCCTTTTTGGTGATCAGTTTTCCTTGGGCTTTTCCACGAAACACACATTCTGTTATAGTCACAGCCGTGATTAAACCAGTTTTAGAAACTTCAGAGTGTTTTCTATCCACACATACTTATCATATGCATATACTATATTCCTGGCATGAGTAGCAGAACGTTGAAATGTTGCACGATTTTTAACAGAATGTTCGGAAAAGTAGGCCATAGCCTTAATTAAGCATTAACATGTAAGGCCATGTGCTAAACAACCAAAGATTGCAAGACTAAAGGCTGGTTTATACTACGTCTCTATCAACAGTTGTCATAGTGACATCATGAACATTCTATTGTCATCTGACATCAAACTTGTCATTACCATTATTATTTATTTTATTTAACTAGGCAAGTCAGTTAAGAACACATTCTTATTTTCAATGACGGCCTAGGAACAGTGGGTTAACTGCCTGTTCAGGGGCAGAATGACAGATTTGTACCTTCTCAGCTCAGGGATTTGAACTTGCAACCTTTTGGTTACTAGTCAAACACTCTAACCACTAGGCTACCCTGCCGCCACATTATGAAAAAGTATAAGCACAATAACTAGAGGCTGCATGATATCAGCAACCTAGTGGTCCAAAATAGCATAACTAGTGTATTTTAACAACAATAAACCCACCCATTAAAAAATGTATTTAGTACATGTCAATCTAGTAAAACAGGCAATTAAAAGCAACTTTCTAAACAATCTTCAGTTTTCTTCATTTCTAGCTAATGTTAAGTTAGCTGGCTAGCCTTGGCTCATTTGTCTTCATTACTAAAGGAAAATAAAGTCACAACAATATAATTATCTACAAGTTAATGGCGACCCAATTCCTGAAAATAGCTTAAGTTTGTGAGTGCGACAAAATAAAAGTAGGGCATTCTACCTGAGAATTTTAGAACTTGGTCTCGTTAGCCTAACGTTATATCCTAATTTGACTTTGGTGCAGGTCATGTTCTTCACATTACCATCTCTGGTAAACACACATTATATCATATAAGATCAACATTTATTTGTTACATGCACAGGATAGAGAATGAGTAATTAAATGGTTACTTGCATAGTGGGCTCTTTTGTTGAGACATGTAGCTATCTATCTAGCTAGCTAGGTAAACAATGAACCATAATACCAAATCATAATGTTACTAGCCTTCATGAATCTGCAGGTAGCTAACCATCCAGGTTCAATGACAGATAGCTAGCTAACAATAGGCTATAACCAGCAATTCAAATGGCTCTGCGATATGAATAATATTAATACACAGATCATACACGTAACGTAAGCGAGTCAGCCAGCTAATGTTAGCTAGCTATCTAACAGCACGCTTTAACTTGAAAATACTTTCTGACAAAATTATAAATGAATAATAACTGAAAATGGAGCTAGCTAAACTAAGTTACCTGTAGACATGGATGGACGTTTCTACCTCTCTGTCATGGATGGCATGGTTTCCCTTAGTTTGAAGACGTAATTCATAGGCAGGTGTTTTATACAACAGCCTTCTGTGTGTTCTCTTTTCAACTCCCTCTGCATATTTGCAATCAAACGCCAGCATTTTCTCCATCTCCTTAGCTATCATGTTCAATTACCACGGGGCATTCCACTGATTTCCAAACTCCGTCCTCCAGAAAGTGGAGAGCAATATATTTGCAGTTTTACTACGTGATATCTTTCAAAAAATCCGCATTAGAAAGGATTAACAACACATTCTGACCAGCCCATGTTATAGACAGAAGAGTGCTACATGGCAGACCAATCAGAACTCTTCTCCAAAACAAGCCTGTCCATAATAAATCACTGCAACGCCTTCTTAACAATGCTATCAACAAGGCAGGTCCTACACAACCTAGTTTTGTCTCACCTGTACCACTATCCAGTCGTGTGGTCAGGTGCCACAAAGAGGGACAAAAGAAAATTACAATTAACCTTAAATGTACAGGGAGAGCTAACATAAACAATATACAGTTGAAGTCGGAAGTTAACATACACCTTAGCAAAATACATTTAAACTTAATTTTTCACAATTCCTGACAATTTTATCCTCCTAAAAATTCCTTGTCTTAGGTCAGTTAGGATCACCACTTTATTTTAAGAATGTGAAATGTCAGAATAATAGTAGAGAGAATGATTTATTTCAGCTTTTATACATTTCATCACATTCCCAGTGGGTCAGAAGTTTACATACACTCAATTAGCAGTTGGTATCATTGCCTTTAAAACTTCTTAGGGCTGCAATCCCATTAACGGGATAGATATGACAACAGCCAATGGAAGTGCATGGCGCCAAATTCAAAACAACAGAAATCTCATAATTAAAATTCCTCAAACATACATGTATCTTATACCGTTTTAAAGGTAATCTTGTTGTTAATCTCACCACAGAGTGTCCGATTTCAAATAGGCTTTACAGTGAAAGCACCACAATCGATTAAGTTAGCTCAGAGCCAAGTCACAGAAAAACCCAGCCATTTTTCCAGCCAAAGATAGGAGTCACAAAAAGCACAAATAGAGCTAAAATTCACCACTAACCTTTGATGATCTTCATCAGATGACACTCATAGGACTTCATGTTACACAATACATGTATGTTTTGTTTGATAAAGTTCATATTTATATAGTTTGGCAAGTTACATTCACTAGTTCCAAAAACATCCAGTGATATTGCAGAGAGCCACATCATTTTACAGAAATACTCATTATAAATGTCAATAAATTTAATTGTTAGACATGGAAATTTAGATATACAGTGCCTTGCGAAAGCATTCGGCCCCCTTGAACTTTGCGACCTTTTGCCACATTTCAGGCTTCAAACATAAAGATATAAAACTGTATTTTTTGTGAAGAATCAACAACAAGTGGGACACAATCATGAAGTGGAACGACATTTATTGGATATTTTCAAACTTATTTAATCAAAAATTGAAAAATTATTCAGCCCCTTTACTTTCAGTGCAGCAAACTCTCTCCAGAAGTTCAGTGAGGATCTCTGAATGATCCAATGTTGACCTAAATAACTAATGATGATAAATACAATCCACCTGTGTGTAATCAAGTCTCCGTATAAATGCACCTGCACTGTGATAGTCTCAGAGGTCCGTTAAAATCGCAGAGAGCATCATGAAGAACAAGGAACACACCACTAAATAAACTTCAGTTAGTGCTAAATACGGCTGCTAGAATCCTGACTAGAACCATAAAATGTGATCATATTACTTCAGTGCTAGCCTCCCTGCACTGGCTTCCTGTTAAGGCAAGGGCTGATTTCAAGGTATTACTGCTAACCTACCAAGCATTACATGGGCTTGCTCCTACCCATCTTTCCGATTTGGTCCTGCCGTACATACCTACACGTTCGCTATGGTCACAAGATGCAGGCCTCCTAATTGTCCCTAGAATTTCTAAGCAAACAGCTGGATGCAGGGTTTTCTCCTATAGAGCTCCATTTTTATGGAATGGTTTGCCTACCCATGTGAGAGATGCAGACTCGGTCTCAACCTTTAAGTCTTTACTGAAGACTCATCTCTTCAGTAGGTCCTATGATTGAGTGTAGTCTGGCCCAGGAGTTTGAAGGTGAACGGAAAGGCTCTGGAGCCCTTGCTGTCTCTGCCTGGCCGGTTCCCCTCTCTCCACTGGGATTCTCTGCCTAACCCTATTACAGGGGCTGAGTCACGGGCTTACTGTTGCTCTTCCATGCCGTCCCTAGGAGGGGTGTGTCACCTGAGTGGGTTGAGTCACTGACGTGGTCTTCTTCCTGTCTGGGTTTGCGCCCCCCCTTGGGTTGTGCCGTGGCGGAGATCTTTGTGGGCTATACTCAGCCTTGTCTCAGGATGGTAATTTGGTGGTTGAAGATATCTCTCTAGTGGTGTGGGGGCTGGTATCCTGCCTGTTTGGCCCTGTCCGGGGGTACCATCGGGTGGGGCCACAATGTCTCCTGATCCCTCCGGTCTCAGCCTCCAGTATTTATGCTGCAGTAGTTTATGTGTCGGGGGGCTAGGGTCAGTCTGTTATATCTGGAGTATTTCTCCTGTCTTATCCGGTGTCCTGTGTGAATTTAAGTATGCTCTCTCTAATTCTCTCTTTCTTTCTCTCTTTCGGAAGACCTGAGCCCTAGGACCATGCCTCAGGACTACCTGGCATGATGACTCCTTCCTGTCCCCAGTCCACCTGGCCGTGCTGCTGCTCCAGTTTCAACTGTTCTGCCTGCGGCTATGGAACCCTGACCTGTTCACCGGATGTGCTACCTGTCCCAAACCTGCTCTTCTCAACTCTCTAGAGACAGCAGGAGCGGTAGAGATACTCTCAATGATCAGCTATGATTAGCCACCTGACATTTACTCCTGAGGTGCTGACTTGTTGCACCATCGACAACTACTGTGATTATTATTATTTGACCATGCTGGTCATTTATGAACATTTGAACATCTTGGCCATGTTCTGTTATAATCTCCACCTGGCACAGCCAGAAGGGGACTGGCCACCCCTCATAACCTGGTTCCTCTCTATGTTTCTTCCTAGGTTTTGGCCTTTCTGGGGAGTTTTCCCTAGCCACCGTGCTTCTAGACCTTCCTTGTTTGCTGTTTGGGGTTTTAGGCAGGATTTCTGTACAGCACTTTGATATATCAGCTGATGTAAGAAGGCCTGTATAAATACATTTGATTTACTTGTGGAGGTCTACAAAAACAATTCTGAGGTCTTGGCTGATTTCTTTAGATTTTCCCATGATGTCAAGCAAAGAGGCACTGAGTTTGAAGGTAGGCCTTGAAATACATTCACAGGTACACCTCCAATTGACTCAAATTATTTCAATTAGCCTATCAGAAGTTTCTAAAGCCATGACATCATTTTCTGGAATTTTCCAAGCTGTTTAAAGGCACAGTCAAATTAGTGTATGTAAACTTCTGACCCACTGGAATTGTGATACAATGAATTATAAGTGAAATAATCTGTCTGTAAACAATTGTTGAAAAAATTACTTGCGTCATGCACAAAGTAGATGTCCTAACCGACTTGCCAAAACTATAGTTTTCAAACAAGAAATTTGTGGAGTGGTTGAAAAACGAGTTAATGACTCCAACCTAAGTGTATGTAAACTTCCGACTTCAACTGTATATACTGTATTGTATTCTACTGTATTTTAGTCAACGCCATTTCGACATTGCTCGTCCTAATATTATTAATATATTTTTTTATATGTGTATTGTTGTGTACTGTTGGAGCTTGGAACACAAGCATTTCGTTACACCTGCAATCATATGTGCTAAAAATTTGTATGTGACCAATGTAAACTTCCGACTTCAACTGTACATGTCAGTCTCTCTTGGCTCAAAGTAGAGGAGAGATTGATTTCATCACTACTTGTATTTGTGAGAAGTTCAGTGTTAAATTCACTGAGCTGTCTGTTTAAACTACTAGCACACAGCTCAGACACCCATGCCTACCCCCCAAGACATGCCACCAAAGGTCCTATCACAGTCCAGAACGGAGTTTGCGAGGCGCATAGTACTACATAGAGCCATGACTATATGGCTCTCTATTCCACATAGAGTAACTCATGCAAGCAGTAAAATCAGATTTAAAAAAACATAAAAATACACAATATGGAACAGTGGAGATTGTGAAGAGACAAGCACACAGGCATAGACACGCATATACACACGTTAACATACACCCCATACAGAGTATTGGCCTGAGGGCACCCACTTAATCTGTTGTGAAATATGTTGTGAATGTATAGATTTAGAAAAAAACATGATATATAACTACCTTAATTTAGTTGGACCCCGGGAAGAGTATCTGCCGCCTTGGCATCCCTAATAGGGTTCCATAATAAATACAAAAACAAATATTAGGTTTGGCTGCTTTAGTTTGATATGCTACGTTAAGTTAGGGGTTAAGGGGTGAAGGTAAGGGTTACAGTTCGGGTTAGGGGAAGGGTTAGCTAACAGTGGTATAGATCAAATGGAGTAAGTAGTTGCAAAGTTGCATATTAGCTAAAACATTCCATGATGAGATTCGAACGGGCAACCTTTGGGATGCTAGACGTTCGTGTTATACGACTGCCAATCCACCCCAACGGTTTGGCCTACAAAACTAATATGCCACTGTAGAAAGGGGAGACTCTCACAAATACGATGGTGTTTTACGTTTTGCACTACGACCTCCACAAGTATCGTGGGACTCATCTGAAGGTAACGCATACAAAGGAATGGAACTATGGAGGTAATTTTGTGCCAACAAAAAATAAGAGGTTAAATAAGTGTCCTCACCCCACCCGGCTTTTAGAGTCATACCAAATATAACATACAGTATCATACTAATTTCAGTGTCCCGAATTTACGTGTGTCAATGAAATATAACCTAACGTAAAATAACATATCATACTAAAAGGCGTGGCATGGATTTTAGTTAAATATAATATGTTTTGCTCTGAGACCAGGCTGAACGATGGGGAAAAACACTTACGCATTAGATGATGCCTTTGCAGTATGTACACTACCAAGGTTTTTCTTTTTCTGAAATAACGCATCATGCAGGAACCAAAAAAAAGTGTTCAATAAATCAAAATAGATTTTGAGATTCTTCAAATAGCCACCCTTTGCCTTGATGACAGCTTTGCACACTCTTGGCATTTTCATTTAACAGTGTTGACAATTTCATCTTAAATCAGCCATTAATCCCCTGAGACAGCTCAGCATTCAGGCCTCAGTGGTAGACCTGATCCCCAATGACGATGAGACAGTCTACAGGGAGGAGGTCAGAGACCTGGCAGTGTGGTGCCAGGACAACAACCTCTCCCTCAATGTCAGCAAGACAAAGTAGCTAATCGTGGACAACAGGAAATGGAGGGCCGAGCACACCCCTATCAACCAGCACAGTCGTGAAGAAGGCATGACAATGCCTCTTACCCCTCAGGAGGTTGAAATGATTTGGCATGGCCCCGCAGTGGAGTGGGTTGAGAGCTTCAAGTTCCTTAGTGTCCATATCACCAAGGACTTAACATGGTCCACTCACACCAGCACAGTCGTGAAGAAGGCATGACAATGCCTCTTACCCCTCAGAAGGTTGAAATGATTTGGCATGGCCCCTCAGATCGCCATTGAGCACATCTTGACTGGCTGCATCACAGCTCGGGATGGCAACTGCACCTCCCTCGATCACAAGGCGCTACAGAGTGTTACACGGACAGCCCAGTCCATCACTGGAGCCGAGTTCCCTGCCATCCAGGATCTCTATATCAGACGGTGTCAGAGGAAGGCCCGTAAAATTATTATCAAATACCCCAGCCACCCAAGCCCTGGACTGTTCACGATGTTACCAGAGCACAAATTCTGTGACCAAAACCGCTTCTACGCCCAAGCCATACGAGTGCTGAACAGTTAATCAAATGGCTACCTGGACTTTTCACTGACTTTCTTGCACTGACTATGCACACTCATTGGAATCTACCCACACACTCACACGTACTTACACTAACACTCCAACACACACACCATTACATCCGCTCACACCAGTGGAGGCTCCTCAGAGGAGGAAGGGAAGGACCGTCCTCGTCAGTGAATTTCAGAAAAATGTAAATAATTAAACATTAAAAAAGTTATCATTTTTAGATACAACTATACTAAATATATTCACGTCACCAAATAATTGATTAAAACACAATGAAGGTCTACAGTAGTCTCAACAGCACTCTGTAGTGTAGTACCATGGTATAGCTGGAGGACAGCAAGTTTCCGTCCTCCTCTGGGTTCATTGACTTCAAAACAAAAAAGGCTCATGGTTCTCACCCCCTTCCATGTTGTTCACCGAATTAATCTAGTATTGAAAGCATAATTTACAGCTAGCTAGCACTGCAGTGCATAAAATGTGGTGAGTAGTTGACTCAAAGAGAGGGAAGACAATAGTCGAACAGTTTTGAACAAATTAATTTCTTCCAAATTGAAGGAAAAGCTAGAATGAGAGCCATATTTCCTTCCTATTTCCTATTTTTTTCTCACTTTTCACTTTCACAGTGTAACTGCTAAACTGCTTGCTGACTGTGGTGTTCACTGAAGTGGCTGCTAGTTCTGTTTGCGTATGATCAGGGGTGTATTCATTCTGCCGATTCTGTTCAAAAAACGTTTCTGAAACGGAAGGAGAAACATACTTGAATTTCTCCAATAGAAACTCTTGTTTGCAACTGTTGGACTAATGATTACACTCTAGATCAGCTAGATACAGGCAAGAGTATGCAATGCTGTATTGAATGTGTCACTGTCTGACATCTTGATTACAAAAAAATTACTCTCGACCTGTGCACCGACATTGTAAACTTTCATTCACAGGCTAGGTTGTAGCAATCTCATGTTGTGTATAGGGAAAATGTGAGTATCATGTAGTAGCCTGAACCTATCAATGTTACATTGAGCTGGGTAATTGGAATATGACTGACAGTCATCCAGTATGCTGTAATAGAAGTAAGGCCATGATCATAAAATAAATCATTTTCCTCCCTCATCTTAAACGGCACTGACCGGCAAACACACACATACACTTTCACACTTTTCAACACACTGCTGCTACTTTGTTTATTATCTATACTGATTGCCTTGTCACTTTTAACCCTACCTACATGAACACAGAAATGGCTTCTAGAATGTGAACTTTCATAAGCCTTAAAGTGTATGCAATCTGTAAATATAAATTAAATTGTTAAATTACAAGCCTAGTTTGTTTGGCCACAAAGAAAGGCAGCAACCTTCCCGCTAGCCATGATTGGCTGAGATAATGAGGGGGCTGGACATGCTGAGAGATCGAGTTTTGAAATCAGTGGAATTAAAGTATGATAGCTAAGGAGATGGCGAAATCGTCTGTCTCCGGATTCCATATTCAAACTAAGGGCATCCGTGACAGAGAGGGAGAAGCGTCCATCCATGTACAGTATACTGGTAAGATAGTCTAGCTTACCACATTTTCAGATATTGCACATTTCTAATTTTAATTTCAAGTAAAGTGTACAGTTAGTTAGCTAGCTAACGTTAGCTGGCTGGCTTGCTAGCTAACCTTGCATGTATGATCTGTGTAGTAATATTATTTGTGTCTCGGAGCCATTTGCTTTGCTAGTTATAATCTAATGTTTGTATTTGTATGTATTATGGAACTCCATTAGCTGCTGCCAAGAATGAAACTTCTTACCGTCCCACCTGGCCAACATCCGGTGAAAATGCAGAGTGTGAAATTCAAACTACAGAATTATAAATGTTTAACTTTCATAAAATCACAAGTGTAATACATCAAAATAAAGCTTAACTTCTTGTTAATCCAGCGTCAGATTTCAAAAAGGCTTTATGGCGAAAGCACTCCATGCGATTATCTGAGGACAGCAGGCCGCTTACAAAAGCATGAAAAACATATTTCCACCAGGCAGGTGCGCCACAGAAGTCAGAAATAGCAATATAATAAATGCCTTACCTTTGATGATCTTCTTCTGTTGGCACTCCAAAAGGTCCCAGATACATCACAAATGGTTATTTGTGATGTATCCATAAAAACTCAGTTTAGCTGGCACGCTTCAGTCAATAATCCACCCAGTTTCCCTCCATCAAAATGCATACAAAATGAATCCCAAACGTTACTAATAAACTTTTCCAAACAAGCCAAACAACGTTTATAATCAAACCTTAGGTACCCTAATATGAAATAAACGATAACATTTAAGACGGAGAATAGTTATTGTCTTTACCGGAGAAAAATACCAATACCGCTCTCTTCCAAGCACTTGAAAACAGTTCAGCCAAAATGGGAGCCACCTAGAAAAACTACAATTTCTGGCTCATTTTTCCAAAAACCAGCATGAAACTCTTTCTAAAGATTGTTGGCATCTAGTGGAAGCCCTAGGAACTGCAATCTGGGAGGATTTCGCCTTATAATAAAAGTAACAGCCATTTAAAACAGTGGTAGGCTGAAATTGTTTGGGGGGGATGGTTTGACCTCGGGGTTTCGCCTGCCATATCAGTTCTGTTATACTCACAGACATAATTTTAGCAGTTATAGAAACTTATATCCAAATCTAATCAGACAGCTCAGTACCTTCAGCTTGTCAACCTCTTACAAAAACAAGTAATGAGGATGTCAATCTCTCTTCCACTTTGAGCCATGAGAGATTGACATGCATGTCATTAATGTTAGCTCGCCGTGTCCTTTATAGGCCAGCTGTGCTGCCCTGTTCTTTTATTGTTTTTCTTTTTTCTTTCACCTTTATTTAACCAGGTAGGCTAGTTGAGAACAAGTTCTCATTTACAACTGCGACCTGGCCAAGATAAAGCAAAGCAGTGCAACAAACATAACAACACACATGGAATAAACAAGCGTACAGTCAATAACACAATATAAAAAAGTCTATATACAGTGTGTGCAAATGGTGTGAGGAGGTAAAGCAATAAATTGGCCATAGTAGTGAAATAATTACAATTTAGCAAAATTAACACTGGAGTGATAGATGTGTCATCCGCATACAACGACATACTGGCTTTACTCAAAGTCAGTGGCATGTCGTTAGTAATGATTGAAAAAAGCAATGGGTCTCAACAGCTACCCTGGGGAATTCCTGCTTCTACCTGGATTATGTTTGAGTAGAAATGCTGGTGTTCTGTTAGACAAGTAACTCTTTATCCACATTATATAGGGGGTGTAAAGCCATAACACATACTTTTTTTCCAGCAGCAGACTGTGATCGATAATGTCAAAAGCTACACTGAAGGCTAGCTAACATTGAACCTGGTTGGTTTGAGACCTGCAGAGTCATGCAGGGTAGTAACATTATGAGTTTGGATTATGGTTCTTTGTTTAGCTAGCTAGCTACATGTCTTAACAATAGACTTCACTATGCAAGTAACCATTGCAATAGAATGTTCAAGATGTCAATTCAACAACTGTTGATAGACGTAGCTGGTAAATACGCTCTGGCTATCTACTCCGATTTCAGAGCACTCTCGTCCGAGTGTGTCAGAGCACAGAATAACTGACGAATTTACGAATGCTCAACACCCTTTGAATACGGCCAGTGTCAGTAAACGTTGGCTAAAAAAAATATTTAAAAAATGTTGCCAGCAGCACAGATGCAGTCACCAATGCTCTGGATAACATAAAAACAGCCTAACCTGTTCTGCTAGGGCAAGTAAAATGGTCAATATTTAAAAATAAATAGTTTCGCCATATAGAAAAAAAGAGTTCAGTTCACTTAAAGGAATCACTAACCACATTAAATAAATAATAGTCTTCAGAAATTACTTTGTCAAAGCAACACACTAACTAGGGCAGAAATGTTGGGGTTAAGTGGGTTAAAACGTCCTAGAAGTGACACGGTTGATGGAGGGGAAAAGTCAAAATGTGGAAGTTTGGCACTTTAGCAAGTATTTATTCATATCAGATTTATTGAATTCCCCATGTGGTTGGTTTATATTAAAGGGCACTATACTATAGTATACTATTGATGCTCATTCTCCCCTACACACACTTGGCAACGTACTATTACTACCCAGGCTTTCTGAACACTGTCTGGATACACATACAGTATGTACACAGACTACTCCACCCATTCTCACTTAATACTCCACACTCTAGCATGGTTTATACCTGGTGCTAACATGCATCCTTTGTCCAACACATATTACTCAACACAAGCTGTTAGACCCCGTCTCAGGGATGGATAACTGGAGATCCTTTCGATCTCCACTGAGGTAGGTAAATCTGGTTCTAGTTTTTTTGCGCCCATTATGTGAAACAATTTACAGAGTTGGAATAATCCCCAATGCTCTCTGAATTTGGAAGAGTTGGCGCCTCCAGGGATATTCAGAATGCTGATTAAGGAATTTATTTTATGAAGAATGAGTTTGTTTTATATTATTTTGTGTATGAATGTGTATATTGATGTTTATATTGATGCGTATAGTGTATATTGATGTGTATGCATGATACAGGTCTCAGCATTACTCCCTGTCAGAATAAAGATGAAATAAAAGAATGAATGAAATAAAAACACTGTAGAATTCAAAGGACTATATCCTATTCTCTAATACCAATAGGGTATTAAAACTCCTTCACACCGTTTTTACCATGCATGTAGTATTCCAATCCCTATCACTCTACAAGGGTCCAACGAATACCCCAAAACAACCCAAAACTACCCCAAATTACTCAAAACAGCTACCCAAAACAGTAGGACCTCTCTACAACAAACACTCTGCTGCTGTCCCAACTTTCAACACCCTTCACTCGCTTCCAATAGCTGTAACCAACCTTTGGCACTAACGAGAGAAACATTTGATGGTCCAATTTAGCAATGGAATATACCCATAACACATGATGTGTGGGATTTGAGCAATTAAACACTCTCATCATTAAATGTACAAAAACATAGTTCCACACATGGATATCTCATCTTTATCTAGTCTATATCTATCTATACCAAGTGTATCAGTCTACCCCGAGAGCACTTGCATTCTGGTCCAAATGACCGAGCAGTAAATCAACCGAAAAGCTGGTAAAAATAACTAAATGTCTCTATTGCTCCATAGAATACCTTTTGGAACACCTTTCTTAAACTGTAAAATCATGCGGTCCTGTTTGAAACCATGCCGTGTTCAATTCCCCCAAGGTTTTCACAGTGTATGTTTTAGACTTGACTGGCAAAGGGTATTGTCTAGCAACATCAGCTAATTTTAGCATTTTCCATTCCCGAAAATAAACACCTCCACCCATCACATGCACTCTCCCCAATGTACGTACACCAACATTCTCTCAAAGACACACTCACACTCTCCATACGTCACAAACATTCTTTACGCACACACAGACACTCAAATTCTTCCATTCACAAAAATACAGATACAATTCAAAGATCAAACAAATGTTCTCACTAATTGTGAACTTAGGCAAGGTCTACAATCACCACTTAACAAAACTGTCACTCATCATTCACTCATCTTTCTCCTACTGTATTCTATATTGCACACATAAACAACATCTCTCAAGAACACCTGCACACATACACATAGGTGTGATGAACATACACTCTTAGAAAAAAGGGTTGCAATAGGGTTCTGGGGCTGTCCATACATGAGAACACCTTTTTGGTTCCATGCAAAACCCTCTGTGGAAAATGTTCTACATGGAACTCAAAATTGTTCTATCCGGAACCAAAAGGGTTCTTCGAAGGGCTCTCCTATGGGGACAGCCAAATAACCATTTTTGGTTCAAGATAGCACCTTGTTTTTCTAAGAGTGTACACACCTGCGCTTACATTCATGCGTTTATGTATACATATATCCATGCATGTCTGAGCACCCACTTGTGCACAGAGAGCCCCATTCGTTCTATTGTACTCGTTCGTTCTATTGTACTCACCTTTGGTTTTCGATAGTCTGGAACACACATTTAGACACACACAGGAGAAGAGAGAGGATGTTGAAAAGTTCCTGGAATTTCTCACGTTCCAACTTTTCCCTCCCTTTGCTTGTTCCTGGTGTTGACTTTCCCCGTTTTATAGGCTCTCCTCTGGAATCTCCACTCCAATCGGTGGTCGCGATTCCTCTGACATCATTTCTCCTCGTTTTCCACTGCTCCTTGCCCTAAACCCTCACACTCTGACATTTTCATCCTCATCACCCAGGGCTGGGGTTATTACCTGCTAATGGGAACTCTTGGGAGTAGCTGGGTGGCCGGGGGAGGTGAGGGCTGTTGCCCCCCTCCCTCTGCTGGGCAACAGAGTTAATGTCCCAGAGATCAGAGGGAAAGGTCAGGTCCCGTTGCCTGATGAGGTGCATGCTGTCGGAATGACGGTCCTTAAAGCCACAGAGGCGAGCGGGCGATGTAGGTAGAGAGATCAGGGGAGGAGAGTGTAGGCGACAGGCAAGGTTTATCTTTCCATACCGCCTGCGGATGATCAGATCGCTCAGCCTTGTATCTCCCCTGTCCGAAATAAAGTCATGATAGCGAATCCTTTTCTAAACTAAAGTCATATCCTCCTGTCCTATACACTGACTGTATGCTATGTAGCCTAATATCATGCCCAATGAACCATCCAGGTCTCCATCTAGGGCTCTGTCTGTCTGTCTGTCTGTCTGTCTGTCTGTCTGTCTGTCTGTCTGTCTGTCTGTCTGTCTGTCTGTCTGTCTGTCTGTCTGTCTGTCTGTCTGTCTGTCTGTCTGTCTGTCTGTCTGTCTGTCTGTCTGTCTGTCTGTCTGTCTGTGCTAAACCTATGGATCCTGTGTCCCCCTATGCCCAACTGAGCTAAACCTATGGATCCTGTGTCCCCCTATGCCCAACTCCTGGACCTCCAACTTAACTTGTCTTCAGTACAAAATCACATCTCATGTCGGTTGATCTCAACAACAAATCCAGGCTTGACCAAACCAAAACCCAACCTTTGTAAAGCTGGTCCATAAGAGTTCTTGCTACCTGTTATACTAAAACTGGTACAAAATTGGTTCAACCTGTTTGAATTCCTCCTGTTTGAATTCTGAATCAATGTTTTCCCAGGTTTGAACAATATAAGACAGAACTAGTGAGAAAAACACTCTATAGCCCCTCTGGATCTCTCTCCTTAGACTGAGGGCAACCTGCAGCAAATCCAGCTGACTTATCACACACTATAATTAAATATAAACAGACCACCAACCACTTTTTACTGCCAACAAGTTATATCAAGATCCTCAGAGGGAGCAATGCATAGTAAAAAGGCAATGCTGTTTGGCAACCCACAAAAGCTGAGACACATAGGCAAAAGTGTCACAAGAACAGACGGACAAATCACTCATGAACAAGTAAACGCGAAGTACCTGGGGATGAAGTTGGAACCACACCTACACTGGACTAAATACGCCAGCCTGATCACAGTGAAACTGTTGTCTGGGCTTGGCACTCTAAAAATGGCAAGAGACTTCATCTCCAAGGACATCCTCCTGACAATCTACCACACCATGATAGCAACTCACCTGGAGTACTGTGCCACAGTATGGCTTCACACCCTACATCAGTGCAATAAGGTGTGTGTGTGTGTGTGTGTGTGTGTGTGTGTGTGTGTGTGTGTGTGTGTGTGTGTGTGTGTGTGTGTGTGTGTGTGTGTGTGTGTGTGTGTGTGTGTGTGTGTGTGTGTGTGTGTGTGTGTGTGTGTGTGTGTGTGTGTGTGTGTGTGTGTGTGTGCGTATGGCGTGTGTGAGAGCAAAGAATTACCCCAGTCACCCCAGTCATGACCCCAATGCTACTCTGAAACTCCATTCAGAGCAAAAACTCTATTCACTTGTTGATTCTATTAAAAGCCCTGGGCTGTGTGTGTGTGTTTTCATTTGTGCGTGTGTGTATGTATGCGCCCGTGTGTAGGTCTGTGTATGAGAGCGAAGAATGACCGCAGTGCTGGGTGCATGGACATCTGTCCATTAGATGCTGAGCGCTGTCGGAAACCCTGAACTGCGTCTCCTAGACGATGCTCTTTTAAGCAGAGAACACTGATTCTACCTCAGTCCAAACATCCGCGACTGGCAGGCTCACACTCAATGATCGCTCCCACTTCAATTGCACCTAATGGCTTTCACAGCAGACATACTGTAGCTTCATTCAACTCACACACACACACACACACACACACACACACACACACACACACACACACACACACACACACACACACACACACACACACACACACACACACACACACACACACACACACACACACACACACACACACACGCACATGAACACGGTCAGGCACAAGCACACAGGAGCGCTCGCACTCACTAACATCACTAACTCCTCTCCCCGTCTGAACCTCACACACACACATTTTATTTGTTATCCACTCTGTATTTATTCCTTGTGTCACTATTTCAGTATTTATTTTATTTTGATCTTATCTTTAACTTTGCATTGTTGGAAATGGACCTGTAAGGAATCGTTTCACTGTTAGTCTACACCTGTTGTCTACAAAGCATGTGACAAATAACATTTTATTTTACTTTACTTTGTTCTTCTCTTTTTTATGTGTTTTCATATACACACTTGTGCCCTATGACTATGTACAGTGCATTGTTGTTGCAGTGTTGCATTACTTTTAAGCGTGCCATTGAACCCCAGGGTTGTATTCAGCTGACAGAGTGGGGAGATGGAGTGTGTGGAGGGGGCTTCATCGCACCAGGCAGGCCCTGCTCTGTCATAAACACACACACACACACACACACACACACACACACACACACACACACACACACACACACACACACACACACACACACACACACACACACACACACACACACACACACACACACACACACACACACACACACACACACACACACACACACACACAGCTTTTAATAGAATCAATGAGTGGATAGAGTTTCAGCTCTGAATGGAGTTTGACCTCTCAGCACTTCGCCTGTGCTAATTAAATCATGTAAGCGGCCATATCCTGATCCTCTGCGTGTGTTCGGATTGTGTAAAAATAACGCATGAAAGGGGGATTCTATGCTACGCTATGCTACGCTATGCTTGACAGGTATCAAGTGTTTGGGATATATGGTTGTTGTGGTTAGCCAAACAGGGACGGCATGTGTGTGTGCGTATGTGTGTATTGGAGGATCTTCTGTTGCCGGCAGCAACACCCTTTCACATCTCCCAGCTGGTTTCTGACAGACTCTATTCAGCAAAGCAGAAGAAGAATTTGGTCATTGAAAAAACACACCTGCGTTAATAATGACACGGTTAATACTCAAATAATGTCGGAAAAAATTACCCTCGCTCCGGATCACACCCCACTTCACCCCCTCCCCTTTTCCCCATTCACTTTCCGCCCCCCGCTCTCCCATCATCAGCGAAGACCTTCTCAGCTCATGATGTCATGCACCTCAATCTGCGGTTGCTATGGAAGGAGGACTGAGAGAGCTAAGGAGATGAGGTCACAGGGTTATGAGGTCACAGCCACTCAGTGACTAGGGGCGACAAGAAGCCAAGTGAAGGAGCCAACCCAGACCATTGACCTATGACCCCCTCAATAGTCCCAAAGGGAGGGAGACACACACACACACGCATGAAAGAAATACACACACACACACACACACAATCCCACACACACATAGAATCCCTGCGCTGGAAAAAGTGACACACAGCCCAGAGGATAATTGCGGATACCTGCTGTAAGAGCCGTGTGAGGAAGGCAGGTTGGCGGGCGGGGGGGGGGACACAGAGCTCTGCCCCTTGGCTATTGGCACTGTTGTTTTAGTGGTGCTGATCCTAATCTCCTTTGAAATGTCAATTTTCACGCAATCAAAACACCATCTATATTTAGTTTCCTGATGGCGGGCTATTATGCTTTATGAGTTATGCTTCATATCGCAGCTGAACACACTATCACAGATATAACCACCCTGCTCACTCTAAACTGACTCTGTCCAAGGCCTATACAGTGCCATTTCAAACACTAACTCTAACTCATCCCATACAATCTGGGTTTAAACAACCTCATTTGGTTGTAGATTTTCAACTACAGTGAAATGGATGATTCAACCCAAAAGTCATTGTGAGCAAAAACAACACAGGCAAAATCTACCCTGTCCAAACGATCGTTTTCCTATCCAGCTTTGCCGACCGTCCGGGTGTGTGTTTACCTTGTGTGAGTCGGCCTCGGAGAGTGAGAGGGAAGCCGTGGCTCGCAGCTGTGCAAGCGGACACAGAGGGGGAAACCTGATAGGATGAGAAGCCCGGAGAAAGACTGCTCTTTTGTTTAAGTCTCTTCCACAGCTGATAGATCGGGATGGCTTTCTCAGGCTGTTGTTTTAGGGTCTGAGAGCAAAACCATGTGTGTGTTTTTCTCTGGCTCCTTGTTACAGCCCCAGTGCTGTAAGCAATGTGTGTGTGTGTGTGCGAGTGTGTGAGCATGTCTCAGAAATGACCCTCTCTCCTCTGCTGACTCCAGATCAGTGCTGGGATGCCCAGCTTGCTCAGAGAGAGCGCAAAGTAACAAATAGGCTGGCGTGGTGTGTGGTCAAATAGGATCCTTTCAAAACAGATGGCCTGGTTACAAGATATCAGACAGTGTTATAATGGAAGTTCAGGTTTACATTGGGAAGCAGCAACACATGCTCTCGTGTCCATGCAGAAGATATACTGTATATCAGGATAATAATCAGGATATAATAACAGAAGCCTATCATGTTCCAGGGGTAGACAGTACATTGGACTTTTGGCACATGACATCATTTTCTGGTTGGGAAGACGTCACGCAACCAGATTACAACCAATTGGTCTCTGTTGTAACCTTCTAGACTTTAAGCCATTTTTGCACCATCTCTACTAAACTACCATATGGAATTACATTTAACATTACATTTAAGTCATTTAGCAGACGCTCTTATCCAGAGCGACTTACAAATTGGTGCATTCACCTTATGACATCCAGTGGAACAGCCACTTTACAATAGTGCATCTAAATCTTTTAAGGGAATTGTTGAAGATCGTAACCATCTAGGTATTTTAGGACCCCTGGGGGTATCAGAAACAAACATATTAAAGCAAATTGATGAAACAATGATTTTGGCCTTACTGCTATTAGCCGTGATCAATAAAATGTCACAATATGGTGCAGAGCAATTCAATTTGGCAGCTGGGGGCAGAGTATGTGAACGGAGTGGAGCTGGAGCAGAGCGAGGAGCGGAGCGGATCCCAATCATATCTGGCCCTGTGCCCTCTGAATCGTGGCATTGAACGCTTTCGTCGGATGCTTTCTCTTCATTACTGGCTATGTGATTATTACAGCTCGATGGATGTAACTTTTGTTGACAATTTCGATACCTTTTGGAAACAAAACATGTTTTATAAGTAGGATGGGATCCATCCAAATCATTTGGGTTCCTGGATTCTTTCACAACATTATAAGGCAGCGTTGAGACAATGACTTATCATTGATCCAAGCCCAACTCGGTTAAACCTGACCATTGTGTCGCTGAGTCATCATAATGCTTTAGCAAATGTACATTATCCTCTTAAGGATCCGCCCCTTTTTTTTCAATTTTCACCTAAAATGACATACCCAAAACTAACTGCCTGTAGCTCAGGACCTGACGCAAGGATATGCATATTATTGATGCCAATTGAAAGGAAACACTTTGAAATGAATTTAGGAGAATATAACATATTAGATCTGGTAAAAGATAATACACACCCTCAATGTGTGTTGAAAATCTGTTGCCAATTTGTTTACTGTAAAATAGCATTGTATCTGGTCCCCCCAAAAATCGGAACTTTACTAAGGGTTGGTAACAGGCTGATTGGTCTGCTATTTGAGCCAGTAAATGGGGCTTTACTATTCTTACGTAGCGGAATGACTTTGGCTTCCCTCCAGGCCTGAGTGTCAAGGCTCAGGAGAAGACCCAGATGCAGACAGTTTCGAAGTAACAAAAGTGTATTACAAAAACAGGGGGACAGGCAAACGACGGGTCAAGGGCAGGCAGCAGTCAGTAGTCCAGGGTGGTGTGACAAGGTACAGCACGACAGGCAGGCCCAGGGTCAAGGCTGGTAGGCTTGACAAAACAAAACGAACTGACAGACAAACAGAGAACACAAGTATAAATACACTGGGGATAATGAGGAAGATGGGCGACACCTGGAGGGGGGTGGAGACAAGCTCAAAGACAGGTGAAACAGATCAGGATGTGACACTGAGGGCACACACTTTCTAGTAGGCTTAATGTCTTGGCGCACCCATCCCGTTAGCGGGATCATTTTCGTCAACATCCGCTGAATTGCAGAGCGCCAAATTCAAATTAAATTACTGAAAATATTACATTTTCATGAAATCACAAGTGCAATATAGCAAAACACAGTTTAGCTTGTTGTTAATCCACCTGGCATGTCAGATAAAAAAGAAGCTTTACAGCAAAAGCTATCCAAGAGTTTATGTTAGGACATCTCTCTCAGCAGACAAAACATTACAAACAGCTAGCATCCAAGTAGATTCGTCACGAAAGTCAGAAAAGCAATAAAATGAATCGCTTACCTTTGATGATCTTCAGATGTTTGCACTCACGAGACTCCCAGTTCCACAATAAATGTTCCTTTTGTTCCATAAAGATTATTTTTATATCCAAAATACCTCCATTTGGTTGGCGCATTTTGTTCAGAAATCCACAGGCTCGAGCGGTCACGACGGGGCAGACGAAAATTCCAAATAGTATCCGTGAAGTCAAACGTTTTTTTTAATCAATCCTCGGGTTGTTTTTACAATAAATAATCAATCATATTTCAACCGGACCGTAGCTTTTTCAATGGGAGAGAGAGAGAAAATGTCTGCTCCAAGCTGTTGCGCATGCAAAACTCTGCTGGCACCCAGCCATCCACTGACGCGATGTGATCCTTCCCGCTCATTTTTCAGAATAAAAGCCTGAAACTATGGCTAAAGACTGTTCACACCATGTGGAAGGAATCTGATTGATATCCCTTTAAATGGAGGGAAGGCATGCAATGGAACAGGGAGATTCGTTTCTCTTAGGCACTTCCTTGTTGGATTTTCCTCAGGTTTTCACCTGCAATATCAGTTCTGTTATACTCACAGACAATATTTTGACGGTTTTGGAAACTTTTGAGTGTTTTCTATCATAATCTATTTTTATCCTAACAATTATATGCATATTCTAGATTCTGGGCCTGAGAAATAGGCAGTTTCATTTGGGTACGTTTTTCATCCAAACATCAAAATACTGCCCCCTACACTCACAGGTTAAATTGAAATAATGGCAAATAGGAGTGGCAATATCGTCCTCTATTATACTCAGTCATTTTCCATCCAAGTTGTCAGACCCAGGTGGCTTGTCATTGTTGATAGACAACTAAAATGTTTTCACCTCTTGCATACTCACTCCACATAATTAAAAATTACAATTCTTATCTATCATGTGGCCAGTTATACTTGGATGTGTAGTGTCAGTGTTTGTTGCTGGCATGGCATGCCTAAGTTTGCTAATCTTTCCAATGAAAAAAAAAGTAGAAAATAAAACAACAGTAAAAAGACAGGCTATATACAGTAGAGAGGCTATAAAAGTAGCGAGGCTACATACAGACACCAGTTAGTCAGGCTGATTGAGGGAGTATGTACATGTAGACATGGTTAAAGTGACTATGCATATATGATGAACAGAGAGTAGCAGTAGCGTAAAGGAGGGGTTTGCGGGTGGTGGGTGGGACACAATGCAGATAGCCCGGTTAGCCAATGTACTGGAGCACTGGTTGGTCGGCCCAATTGAGGTAGTATGTACGTGAATGTATAGTTTAAGTGACTATGCATATATGATAAACAGAGAGTAGCAGCAGCGTAAAAAGAGGGGTTGGGGGGTGGGGGGGGCACACAATGCAAATAGTCTGGGTAGTCATTTGATTACCTGTTCAGGAGTCTTATGGCTTGGGGGTAAAAACTGTTGAGAAGCCTTTTTTGTCCTAGACTTGGCACTCCGGAACCGCTTGCCATGCTGTAGTAAAGAGAACAGTCTATGACTGGGATGGCTGGGATATTTGACAATTTTTAGGGCCTTCCTCTGACACCGCCGGGTGAAGAGATCCTGGATGGCAGGCAGCTTAGCCCCCCCCAGTGATGTACTGGGCTGTACGCACGAACCTTTGTAGTGCCTTGCGGTCAGAGGCCGAGCAATTGCCGTACCAGTCAGTGATGCAACCAGTCAGGATGCTTTCGATGTTGCAGCTGTAGAACCTTTTGAGGATCTCAGGACCCATGCCAAATCTTTTTAGTTTCCTGAGGGGGAATAGTCTTTGTCTTGCCCTTTTCACGACTGTCTTGGTGTGTTTGGACCATTCTAGTTTGTTGGTGATGTGGACACCAATGAACTTGAAGCTCTCAACCTGCTTCACTACAGCCCCGTTGATGAGAATGGGGGCGTGTTCGGTCCTCCTTTTACTGTAGTCCACAATCATCTCCTTAACTTCTTGCGTCGAGCCATCCCGGATCATGAATACAGCCTCAAGCTCATTACCATAACGCAACGTTAACTATTCATGAAAATCGCAAATGAAATGAAATTAATCTATTTGCCCTCAAGCTTAGCCTTTTGTTAACAACACTGTCATCTCAGATTTTCAAAATATGCTTCTCAACCATTGCAAAACAAGCATTTGTGTAACAGTATTGATGGCTAACGTAGCATTTAGCGTTAGCATTCAGCAGGCAACATTTCACAAAAACCAGAAAAGCATTCAAATAAAATCATTTACCTTTGAAGAACTTCGGATGTTTTCAATGAGGAGACTCTCAGATAGCAAATGTTCAGTTTTCTCTGAAAGATTATTTGTTTAGGACAAATCGCTCCGTTTTCTGCGTCACATTTAGCTACGGAAAAAAACCTGTATCCAGGATTGTGTTAATCTATCCGCAAGCTCATTAGCATAACACAATGTTAACTATTCATGAAAATCGCAAATGAAATTAAATTAATCTATTTGCTCTCAAGCTTAGCCTTTTGTTAACAACACTGTCATCTCAGATTTTCAAAATATGCTTTTGAACCATAGCTAAACAAGCATTTGTGTAACAGTATTGATAGCCTAGCATAGTATTATGCCTCTCTTTCACCATGCAACATTTTCCACAAAAAAACAGAAAAGAATTCAAATAAAATCATTTACCTTTGAAGAACTTCAGATGTTTTCAATGAGGAGACTCTGTTAGATAGCAAATGTTCCATTTTTACAAAAAATATTATTTGTGTCAACTACTCACTCCGTTTTGTTCATCACGTCTGGGTAAGGAAAAAAATATATATATATATATTAAGTCATTAAAACGGTAACTTTTTTCCAAATGAACTCCATAATATCGACAGAAACATGGCAAACCGATGTTTGGAATCAAACCTCAAGGTGTTTTTCACATATCTATCGATGATAAAATCCATCGTGGCAGTTGACTTTCTCTTCTGAAGAAATGGAACGCGCATGGACCTACAGATTACGCACACAGGACACCGGGTGGGACACCGGGTGGGACACCAGGTAAATGTAGTCTCTTATGGTCAATCTTCCAATGATATGCCTACAAACACGTCACAATGCTGCAGACACCTCCGGGAAACGACAGAGAGTGCAGGCTCTTTCCTGGCGCATTCACAGCCATATAAGGAGACATTGGAACACAGCGCCTTCAGAATCTGGGGCATTTCCTGTATGAAACTTCATCTTGGTTTCGCCTGTAGCATTAGTTCGGAGGCACTCACAGATAATATCTTTGCAGTTTTGGAGACGTCAGAGTTTTGTCTTTCCAAGGCTATCAATTCCAGGCATAGTCAAGCATCTTTTCGTGACAAAATATTGCGCTTAAAACGGGCACGTCTTTTTATCCAATAATGACATAGCGCCCCCATAGGTTGAAGAGGTTAATCTTGATTACGTTGAGGGATAGGTTGTTATCCTGGCACCACCCGGCCAGGTCTCTGACCTCCCCCTATAGGCTGTCTCGTCGTTGTCGGTGATCAGGCCTACCACTGTTGTGTCATCTGCAAACTTCGTGCCTGGCCATGCAGTCTTGGATGAACAGGAGGGGACTGACCACGCACCCCTGGGGAGCTCCAGTGTTGAGGATCAGCGTGGCAGATGTGTTGCTACCTACCCTCACCACCTGGGGGAGGCCCGCCAGGAAGTCCAGTATCCAGTTGCAGAGGGAGGTGTTTAGTCCCAAGGTCCTTAGCTTAGTGATGAGCTGAGAGTACTATGGTGTTGAACGCTGAGCTGTAGTCAATGAATAGCATTCTCACATACAGTGGGGCAAAAAAAGTATTTAGTCACCCCCAATTGTGCAAGTTCTCCCACTAAAAAAGATGAGAGAGGACTGTAATTTTCATCATAGGTACACTTCAAATATGACAGACAAAATGAGGGGGAAAAAATCCAGAAAATCACATTGTAGGATTTGTAATGAATTTATTAGCAAATTATGGTGGAAAATAAGTATTTGGTCAATGACAAAAGTTTATCTCAATACTTTGTTATCCTGTTGAATCTAGGGGGCACTATTTTCATTTTTGGAAAAATAACGTTCGCAAAGTAAACATGCTATTTTATCAGGACAAGATGCTAGAATATGCATATAATTGACAGCTTAGGATAGAAAACACTCTAAAGTTCCCAAAATTGTAAAAATATCGCCTGTGAGTATAACAGAACTGATATTGCAGGCGAAAGCCTGAAAAAAATTCAATCAGGAAGGGACTCTTATTTAGAAAGCTCTGCGTTCCTATGCGTCCATATTGAGCAGTGAATGAGATATCAACCTTTTTCTATAGCTTCCCTAATGCGTCTAGTGTCACAATACATAGTTTCAGGCTTTTATTTTGAAAAATTAGCATGAACGTCAACATTGCGTCAGTGGTCAGCTGGAGTCTCTCAGAGTGTTTTGTGCATAAGGGACAAATTGTTTCTCTCTTTCCTACTAAGAAGCCATCTGTGCCGGATGATATATTATCGAATAGATATTTGAAAAACACCTTGAGGATTGATTATAAACAACGTTTGTGTTTCAATATATTTCACTTGTGATTTCATTCATATGAATATTTTCTAGTAATATTTATGTCCTTTGCGTTATGCTAATTAGTGTCAGTTGATGAATACGCTCCCGGATCCGGGATGGGTAGTTACAAGAGGCTAAATACCCTTTGTTGGCAATGACAGAGGTCAAACGTTTTCTGTAAGTCTTCACAAGGATTTCACACACTGTTGCTGGTATTTTGGCCCATTCCTCCATGCAGATCTCCTCTAGAGCAGTGATGTTTTGGGGCTGTTGCTGGTCAACACAGACTTTCAACTCCCTCCAAAGATTTTCTATGGGGTTGAGATCTGGAGACTGGCTAGGCCACTCCAGGACCTTGAAATGCTTCTTACGAAGCCACTCCTTCGTTGCCCGGGCGGTGTGTTTGGGATTATTGTCATACTGAAAGACCCAGCCACGTTTCATCTTCAATGCCCTTGCTGATGGAAGGAGTTTTCACTCAAAATCTCACGATACATGGCCCCATTCATTCTTTCCTTTACACGGATCAGTCGTCCTGGTTCTTTTGCAGAAAAACAGCCCCAAAGCATGATGTTTCCACCCCCATGCTTCACAATAGGTATGGTGTTCTTTGGATGCAACTCAGCATTCTTTGTCCTCCAAACACGACGAGTTGAGTTTTTACCAAAAAGTTATATTTTGGTTTCATCTGACCATATGACATTCTCCCAATCTTCTTCTGGATCATCCAAATGCTCTCTAGCAAACTTCAGACGGGCCTGGACATGTACTGGCTTAAGCAGGGGGACACGTCTGGCACTGCAGGATTTGAGCGTAGTGTGTTACTGATGGTAGGCTTTGTTACTTTGGTCCCAGCTCTCTGCAGGTCATTCACTAGGTCCCCCCGTGTGGTTCTGGGATTTTTGCTCACCGTTCTTGTGATCATTTTGACCCCACGGGGTGAGATCTTGTGTGGAGCCCCAGATCGAGGGAGATTATCAGTGGTCTTGTATGTCTTCCATTTCCTAATAATTGCTCCCACAGTTGATTTATTCAAACCAAGCTGCTTAGCTATTGCAGATTCAGTCTTCCCAGCCTGGTGCAGGTCTACAATTTTGTTTCTGGTGTCCTTTGACAGCTCTTTGGTCTTGGCCATAATGGAGTTTGGAGTGTGACTGTTTGAGGTTGTGGACAGGTGTCTTTTATATTGATAACAAGTTCAAACAGATGCCATTAATACAGGTAACGAGTGGAGGACAGAGGAGCCTCTTAAAGAAGAAGTTACAGGTCTGTGAGAGCCAAAAATATTGCTTGTTTGTAGGTGACCAAATACTTATTTTCCACCATAATTTGCAAATAAATTCATAAAAAATCCTACAATGTGATTTTCTGGATTTTTTTTTCAAAATTTCTCTGTCATAGTTGAAGTGTACCTATGATGAAAATGACAGGCCTCTCTCATCTTTTTAAGTGGGATAACTTGCACAATTGGTGGCTGACTAAATACTTTTTTGCCCCACTGTAAGTGTTCCTTTTGTCCAGTTGGGAAAGGGCAGTGTGGAGTGCAATAGAGATTGTATCATCTGTGCAACCCAGATTTGTTGCAACCCCTATTACCAGTCTGTTCAACCTCTATTTCGTATCGCCTGAGATCCCTAAAGATTGGAAAGCTGCCGCAGTCATCCCCCTCCTCAAAGGGGGTGACACTCTAGACCCAAACTGTTATAGACCTATATCCATCCTGCCCTGCCTCTCTACAGTCTTCGAAAGCCAAGTTAACAAACATTTCGAATCCCACCGTACCTTCTCCTCTGTGCAATCCGGTTTCCGAGCTGGTCACGGGTGCACCTCAGCCACGCTCAAGGTACTAAACGATATCATAACCACCATCGATAAAAGACAGTACTGTGCAGCCATCTTCATCGACCTGGCCTTGGCAGTAGCTAATAAGGGATCCATAATGAATACAAATACAATAATTTGACTGGTGCACCGAGCGAGATTTCCAATGGTTGGAGCGTTGGCCTTCTTGCGCCCTCCAATTTCGCTCCAGTAGCGCTCACTTCACGAGCTCAGCATGCATTTGTAGTCTACTTGTGTGCTGCTATTGCCCCTTGCTTTAGTTACTGTCATGGAGTTCGCTAAATATTTTCATGACGAAACTGATAAAAACACACAGGTGCAAAATCAAGGTGATTTACAAAGATGAGGACCAAGAGCAAGAGAGGGAGTGCAGTGATATAGTGTCCACAACTCATCATTGTGGGATCTGACACGTAGTATGTCAAAAGCATGATGGTGTACTTACTACATGCACATGCTAAAAGAAAGGAATGAGGTGGGTAGATAGCTCAGTTGTAGCGAAGTATCTATAAACCAAAAATCAGATCTTTTAATGTTTTATTCATTTTTGTTCTATTATCTATACAATAAGCCATTTTTGATATTCGACCGATAGGCATGGCATATTCCCAAGTTCAAGAAGCTTTCTGTTTTAATTGGGTTATTTTGCCTAAAAACCTATAGTCCTACCTTTAGAAAAGAGGATAAAAAAAACTACATCTCTGCCCAGCCTGTCAAGAATGGCCAAAACGATGTTTAGCATCCCCAGTGGCTCTGCAAGTGTGGAGAGGATATTCTCCCCTGCTGGCCTGCTCTCTTGACACCACCGCATGAGCCTGAAGCCACAAACTGGCCAAACTCATTTTTTCAGTTAATTTATATTTAATTTGTATTTAGTTCTAAGTAAGTCACAGCCTATATGCAACATGTATAGGCTATGTAATACAACAAAATGTTGTTTAAATGCTGTGCCAATATTGAGATATTGTGAGGCTACCCTCAAGTATCTGAAATTACATGATCAATTGACATTTACTGATCATGAAAAGCATGCAGTTGCTTTCTGTATAACTCTGACGATAGAGATACATGTGCACAATTGTTTTGCATGGAATAATCTGGCATTTCTTGTTCTGACTATGCTCTTCGAGAGTCGACAATATTACAACCAAACATTCAACAGATATTTAACAATCCCTTGAAAATGGCTAGCAGTTGTCCATGGTTTTAGCAGAGCTGTGGGTCTCCTTGCCCCCAAGCAGGAAAATTCTTGCCCCCCAGTAGGTAAGTCTCCTTGCCCCTCTGCACCTTATTCTGACGATTTATTGATAATGACCTATTAGCCCATATAAACGCACAGAATAACACACAAATAAATAACAAATAAAATAGAACAAAACATCAGAAGGAAGTATGGTTTGAAGTGTCTGAAATATATCAAAGAGCTCCGGAAACCAGGTAAAGATGTCTTCTTTCTTTACGAGATATAGACAAAACGTCCTTATACAACTAGTATACAACCTGACCATGACATCCCAAAATACCTCATAATCACATAAATTCAACCAATTTTGCCCACTCACGTGACCCTTTGAAGACACTGCTCCTTACCCACTTATTTCTTACCCTCTTAGCAACAAGCCCATACTGTAATTGACACTATGACAAACCTATGCCTGTCTTACTGATTGCCTGACTCACGGTCATGCTGCTTTCGTCTGAATCGGTCTGACCTGCTCGAAGCACAAAGGAATGTGTTTTAAGTAGATTGGGGAGGCAGCACCTGCCATTTCCTGGGGCCGCAGCATCACTTTCTCCACTGTGGGAGTGAGGTGAACATTATACACATTCTTTCCTAATTTTTTACCGGTAAATGCTCCTCCCGCTCTTGGCGCATGGGTCAGGGGTGGGGGACGGAGAGGGAGTATGGAGAGACAGAGAGGAGAGAGGAGAAATCAAATCCCTCTCCCTATATTTTACTCTATTTCTTTTCATCCCTATCTTTTTCTCTGTCCCTGTATCTCACTCTTTATTTTTCAGCTTCTCTCTCTGTCCTTCTCTCCCAGCAAGGGGAGACCAAGAGGAAATTGGGTTCTGTGCTTACAACCGGCCAAAATTTAAAGTTTCCCCAAATGTAGACCTTAGTGTGATTCAGTCAGCCTGCTGGTCAGGTCGGGTTACAGCAGCTCCATGGTGGGGCTGGGGTTGGGCCAGGCTGGGCCCTCATGCGACGGTACCTCCGGGAACCCACTGAGGCATGTGATTGCACTCATTACTGGGTAAACAAGCTGGGGACACAGTCAGACAAAGAAAACAAGCCCTCTTCCTCTTTCCCAGCAAACGCCGGGAGCCTCCTAAGCAACCGATGCATGCACACTGCCAGATGTGAGACTACTATCGAGGATTCCCATCATCTGTCTGACTGACAATACAGGTGGCGGAGTGAAGATTATTGTCACGCCCTGACCTTAGAGAGCCGCTTTATTTCTCTATTTGGTGAGGTCAGGGTGTGATGTAGGGTGGGCATTCTATGTTTTGTATTTCTTTGTGTTTGGCTGAGTGTGGTTCCCAATCAGAGGCAGCTGTCTATCGTTGTCTCTGATTGGGAATCACACTTACTTAGCCTTTTTCCCACCTATGTTGTGGGATCTTGTTTTTGTACAGCGCTTGTAGCCTATGGAACTGAACATTCGTTTGGTTTCACTTTGTTGTTTTGTTACTGGTTCTCATTTAATAAATATGATAACCACAAATTACGCTGCGCCTTGGTCTCCTTCAGACAACCTTACTTTACAGAAGATCCCACCACAAACGGACTAAGCGGCGTGGCCGGGAGGAGCAGACAGAGTGGACATGGGAAGACATTCTGGAAGGAAAAGGATCCTGGATGTGGGAGGAAATCCTGGCTGGAAAGCTACTCAAGGGGACCAGCGTTACATAGGGTCAAGGCTAGCACAGAAGCCCGAGAGGCAGCTCCAAAAAAATGTTTGGGGGGAGCACATGGGGAGATTGGTGGAGTCAGGGTTTAGACCTGAGCTAACCCCCCTGTGCTTACCGTGGGGAGTGTGGTACAGGTCAGGCACCGTGTTATGCGGTGTCTCCAGTGCGGGTTCACAGCCCGGTGCACTACATTCCAGCTCCCCGCATTGGATGGGCTAGAGTGGGCATCCAGCCAGGACATATGGTGCTGACTCAGCGCTCCTGGCCTCCAGTGCGTCTCTTCGGCCCAGGATATCCTGCACCGGCTCTGCGCACTGTGTCTCCGGTGCGTCTGCACAGCCCAGTGCTTCCTGTGCTAGCACCGGGCAAAAGTTACTTTTGCCGGGCAAAAGTAACCATCCAGCCAGGACAGGTTGTGCCAGCTCTACGCTTGACACCTCCAGTGCGCCTCCACGGCTCAGTATATCCGGTGCCTGATCCATGCACCAGGCTTCCAGTGCATCTTCCCAGTAAGGTAAGACCTGTTCCGATTCCACGTACCAGGCCTCCAGTATGCCTCCTCAGTCCGGTGAGACCTGTTCCGGCTCCACTTAGGAGGCCTCCAATGATGATCCATGGCCCGAAGCTTCCAGTGATGATCCATGGCACGAAGCCTCCAGTGATGATCCATGGCACTAAGCCTCCAGTGATGATCCATGGCACGAAGCCTCCAGTGATGATCCATGGCACGAAGCCTCCAGTGATGATCCATGGCACGAAGCCTCCAGTGATGATCCATGGCACGAAGCCTCCAGTGATGATCCATGGCACGAAGCCTCCAGTGATGATCCATGGCACGAAGCCTCCAGTGATGATCCATGGCCTGGAGAATGCAGTGAGGATCCATGGCACGAAGCCTCCAGCGTTGATCCGCGGTCCAGAGCCTCCAGCGACGGTCCCCAGTCCGGAGCCTCCAGCGACGAGCTGCAGTCTGGAGCCCCAGCAACATTCCCCAGTCCGGGGCCTGCAGCGAGGGTTCCCAGTCCGGGGCCTTCAACGAGGGTCCCCAGTCCGGGGCCTGCGGCGAGGGTCCCCGGTCCGGGGCCTGTGGAGAGGGTCCCCAGTCCGGGGTCGGCAACGAGGGTCCCCGCACCAGAGGTGCCACCAAAGTGGGGGGAGCCAGAGGTGGAGCGGGGTCTACGCCCCGTACCGGAGTAGATGCCCACCAGGGTAGACCCTCCCCTATAGGTTCAGGTTTGCAGCCGGGAGTCCGCACCAGATCGTTACAATTATTATGTGTGTGGACTGTGTTTATGTGTTTGTGTCTATGTGTGTGCAGTGGGTATAGTGTGTTATAGTGTTATTGAAGTACTAGTGGGTCAATGGTAACAGCAGCAGGAGTAGTGATTGTAGTGCAATGCCATGATTAAAACAATGATAGAGGTACTGTATATGATTCTTTATAATGGGTCTTGCAGTCCTCCCACTTTACTAGACTGTATTACACTGGGCAATGTCAGAGATAGCTCTGAAAAAAGATCCTGGTTTATCAAGCCGGATGGTTCATAAGACCCTCACAGACACGTGCATGCACTCGATCTCTCACTTACTCACTGTGAGTTAATACATATGCTTTTTTAGACGTGTATTTGTGTGTGGGGCGGTGGTTGGTGTGGGAATAAATATAGGCATTGCTGATGATGCTGAGGGATAATGACAAGTGTGGTGGGGGGACTATATAATAGAGATGGGGGACAGATAATTACATAATACTGAGCAAGGGTAGCTGATGATGGTGAGAGGGAGGATAACTCATACCTTTTTGCCATTTAGCAGACTTACAGTAGCAGTTAGGGTTAAGTGCCTTGCGCAGGGGCACATTGGCCAATTTTCCACCTACTCAGCTCAGGGATTTGAACGAGCAACCTTTCAATTACAGGCCCAATGCTCTTAACCGCTAGGCTACCTGCCGTGGTGCACCAGGCGGACCAGCCTGCACCGGCTATACCCAGGCATTCATTTCGTGACACAGGGCCATCAGCAGCGTGTGCGTCAGCCACAGATGTCCCCCCTTCCTCATCTCCTGTCTTTACTGCCGTTAGTCTATTTGCATTGCAAACGAGGATGGCTCGGCCACCAGTCTGCCGCGGGCACCTTTTATTGACGATAGGCGCAGGTCATAGGCTCTAAAACAATGAGCTGTAAACACCCTAGATTGACAGCTCTTTATTTATAGGCTCTGTAAAAAAAATAATAATACCATGGTACTACTATGGTGCTTTAAATCATACTATGGCTTTCTTTTGGTTATTTGAAAATGAAATGATCTCCAAAATATTGTTATTTTTTAAACAAGCCATAGAAAGTTGGTTGCAATTTCAGTTTAATCCACCATAAAAGACAGAACAAATAATACAACAAATATTGTGGTTAAACTCAAATATAGTAATTGATCAAAAAAACTATTTGTCGATAACATTGGGGGGAAAAAACAATCTTTGTAAATTATATCATAAATAGGACTGGTGGAGGTCACACATGCAGCTAACACAAATATATGTAAATGTCTGTGTAACCGGTGTGAAATGGCTAGCGAGTTAGCGGGGTGCGTGCTAATAGCATTTCAATCAGCGACTTCACTCGCTCTCAGACCATGAAGTAGTTATTTCCCTTGCTCTGCAAGAGCCGTGGCTTTTGTGGAGCGATAGATAACGATGCCTCGAGGGTGACTGCTGCAGAGGTTCGAGCCCAGGTAGGGGCGAGGAGAAGTACGAAACTATACTGTTACATCTGCTCTATCCAAAATTACAACCAACTAATTGCAGCATTACCACAAAAATGGAAGAGGCAAGTGGAAGGGTGAAAAAAGTAAGGAACTGGTCTGTCGGCTCTGCATTAATGATCAAAATTGGTTAAAGAAAATTGTGAGATATAAAAATATATACCAGTTTCATTTAAGGACCAAACAATTGACAGCTGTGCTATATAGCATGCAAAACAGATGGGAAGAGATTTTCGATGTACCGATTCCATGGCGCGTGGTTTATGAATTGACACGCAAAATGACAACATTTTTACAACCAATAGAATGTTATATACACTGCTCAAAAAAATAAAGGGAACAATAAAATAACACATCCTAGATCTGAATGAATGAAATATTCTTATTAAAAACGTTTTTCTTTGCATAGTTGAATGTGCTGACAACAAAATCACACAAAAAATATCAATGGAAATCAAATTTATCAACCCATGGAGGTCTGGATTTGGAGTCGCGCTCAAAATTAAAGTGGAAAACCACACTACAGGCTGATCCAACTTTGATGTAATGTCCTTAAAACAAGTCAAAATGAGGCTCAGTAGTGTGTGTGGCCTCCACATGCCTGTATGACCTCCCTACAACGTCTGGGCATGCTCCTGAGGGATCTCCTCCCAGACCTGGACTAAAGCATCCGCCAACTCCTGGACAGTCTGTGATGCAACGTGACATTGGTGGATGGAGCGAGACATGATGTCCCAGATGTGCTCAATTGGATTCAGGTCTGGGGAACGGGCGGGCCAGTCCATAGCAACAATGCCTTCCTCTTGCAGGAACTGCTGACACACACCAGCCACATGAGGTCGAGCATTGTCTTGCATTAGGAGGAACACAGGGCCAACCGCACCAGCATATGGTCTCACAAGGGATCTGAGGATCTCATCTCGGTACCTAATGGCAGTCAGGCTACCTCTGGCGAGCACATGGAGGGCTGTGCGGCCCCCCAAAAGAAATGCCAACCCACACCATGACTGACCCACCGCCAAACCGGTCATGCTGGAGGATGTTGCAGGCAGCAGAACGTTCTCCATGGCGTCTCCAGACTCTGTCACGTCTGTCACATGTGCTTAGTGTGAACCTGCTTTCATCTGTGAAGAGCACAGGGCGCATTTGCCAATCTTGGTGTTCTCTGGCAAATGCCAAACATCCTGCATGGTGTTGGGCTGTAAGCACAACCCCCACCTGTGGACGACCCTCATGGAGTCTGTTTCTGACCGTTTGAGCAGACACATGCACATTTGTGGCCTGCTGGAGGTTATTTTGCAGGACTCTGGCAGTGCTCCTCCTGCTTCTCCTTGCACAAAGGCGGAGGTAGCGGACCTGCTGCTGGGTTGTTGCCCTCCTACGGCCTCCTCCACGTCTCCTGATGTACTGGCCTGTCTCCTGGTAGCGCCTCCATGCTCTGGACACTACGCTGACAGACACAGCAAACCTTCCTGCCACAGCTCGCATTGATGTGCCATCCTGGATGAGCTGCACTACCTGAGCCACTTGTGTGGGTTGTAGACTCCGTCTCATGCTACCACTAGAGTGAAAGCACCGCCAACATTCAAAAGTGACCAAAACATCAGCCAGGAAGCATAGGAACTGAGAAGTGGTCTGTGGTCACCACCTGCAGAACCACTCCTTTATTGGGGGTGTCTTGCTAATTGCCTATAATTTCTGTCTTCCATTTGCACAACAGCGTGTGAAATTTATTGTCAATCAGTGTTGCTTGCTAAGTGGACAGTTTGATTTCACAGAAGTGTGATTGACTTGAAGTTACATTGTGTTGTTTAAGTGTTCCCTTTATTTTTTTGAGCAGTGTATATGGGAGATGCAACCTTACCAGCTTTGTAGATTTTGCTGGTAGGAGGCAGAGTCATTAGATCATTTATTTTGGTACTGTCCGTATGTAGTTAATTTTTGGTCACAGGTCCAGGAATGGCTGAAGAATTGCAACATTTACGTGGCGCTAACACAGCATATAGCAATACTGGGTGATTTGAAATGTCATAGTCAATCGATCAATAATATAATAATAATTTTAGCAAAAATGTTTTACAATCTGCAGAAACTATATGAGAATAGAATTGTTCAGAACATTTGTGAAGAATCACAGCACAGTTTGGAAATGTATACGACAAATAGAAATCCAAAATGGATAGTGTTAGGAGATAAATGGAGGGGTTGAATGGAGCTGAAGGGTGGGACTAATAACAACAAGATAACAAATGTAAAACATACCGGGATGGTAAAATGTATATACAGTTGAAGTCGGAAGTTTACATACACTTATAGAGTGGAGTCATTAAAACTAGTTTTTCAACCACTCCACAAATTCCTTGTCTACAAACTATAGTTTTGGCAAGTCGGTTAGGACATCTATTTTGTGCATGACAAGTAATTTTTTACAGACAGATTATTTCACTGATTCACAATTCCAGTGGGACAGAAGTTTACATACACTATCTTGACTGTGCCTTCAAACAGCTTGGAAAATTCCAGAAATGATATCAAGGCTTTAGAGGCTTCGGATAGGCTAATTGACATAATTTGAGTCAATTGGAGGTGTACCTGTGGATGTATTTCAAGGCCTACCTTCAAACTCAGTGCTTCTTTGCTTGACATCATGGGAAAATCTAAAGAAATCAGCCAAGACCTGAGAAGAAAGATTGTAGACCTCCACAAGTCTGGTTCTTCCTTGGGAGCAATTTCCAAACACCTGAAGGTACCACGTTCATCTGTACAAACAATAGTACGCAAGTATAAACATATGGGACTGCGTAGCTGTCATACCCCTCATGAAGGAGACGTGTTCTGTCTCCTAAAGATGAACATACTTTGGTGTCAAAAGTCCAAATCAATCCCAGAGCAACAGAAAAGGACCGTGTGAAGATTCTGGAGGAAATTGATACAATTGTAACGGCTTTCTTCTGTGGACGAAGGATCGGACCAAAACACAGCATGGTTAGTGTTCAACATGTTTAATAAAGAAAATAAACGTGAACACTACAAAATACCAAAACATCAAATGTGACACAAAGACAGAAGACAACCACACACAAAACCCAACACAAAACAAGCTACCTAAATATGGTTCCCAATCAGAGACAATGACTAACACCTGCCTCTGATTGAGAACCATAGCAGGCCAAACATAGAAACGGGAAAACTAGACACACAACATAGAAGGAAGAAGCCACTGCTCCAAAACCACCATTAAAAAGCCAAACTACGGTTTGCAACTGCACATGGGGACAAAGATTGGACTTTTTGGAGAAATGTCCTCTGGTCTGATGAAACAAAAATAGAACTGTTTGCCATAATGACCATCATTATGTTGGGAGGAAAAAGGCACGTTTCAGACAGTACACTACTAGACCATGTGTGTTGTGGTTTTTCACTCTGTAGCTCAGTTGGTAGAGCATGGCGCTTGTAACGCCAGGGTAGTGGGTTCGATTCCCGGGACCACCCATACGTAGAATGTATGCACACATGACTGTAAGTCGCTTTGGATAAAAGCGTCTGCTAAATGGCATATATTATTATATTATATTATCTAAAAGGGTTTAGCTTTGACATTGCAGAGCCAGTAGTCAATGTTGCATTATGTGAGTAACGTAAACTCACTCCATTCCATACAAATGTGCGCAACCACGACATTCATACGAGGCTCAAAAGAAAACTAATGGGACTGTAGCGACTGTGTTGACAAAATCTGGGGTGTGAACTACGTTTCTATTCAAGCGTTGATCGACATGGTAATGGCTCTATAGTATTGGAGAAAAGTTGAAAAAACTGACCCCGTGATGTGTAATGCCGTAACGTACAGCACGCATAAAGCAACTATTTCTGTCTTACAATCTCTCTCCACCAGGTGTAGCACTTCTCTCATCGTTTAAAAACAAGAAATGGACTGTGACGGGGGTAAGGGGGGATACCTAGTCATTTTTTTGCGTCATCACTGCAAATGATCATGACTCTCAAAAGCAACTGTTCACTTCTGAAGATCACTTCAGCACCGCCCTAAAAACCCGATTTAAATTCGACACAAACCTTCAAATAGAAATGTAATGACACATTATATAAACTCTTTATAGTGTTTTATTTACATGTTAGAGGTGAAAAGGTGATAAGTTGGACAGATTGAGTGAAAAAAAGCCTTTTCCCCACACAACATCTTTCCTTCTCACCGTCACGCATTAGTTACGCTTCCCCACCCGCCATTTAAAAAAAGACGGGCAGCGTGGAGGTCTCGTCATGGAATTTGTTGGAAAGCGGAGAAATTGTGCCTTTACAATGGCTTTGACATTACAGTTGATCTGGAAGTATTACGTTTTTTGGGTGCTAAAATAATTGTACAATTTCATGCTAAAGCCTAAAAATTCAGCATTTTAACATGTCCCTCCTTGCACCGTCTGTATGGAACGCCATTTGGGTCTTTGCATGTCAAAAATGATACACGTCAAATTGTGTTATTTGCAAGCACACACCAGCCACGAAGATGTGTTTACATTACTGCGTTGGTAATAAGGTCTTATTTGTTCGACTGAATGGGAAAACGTTTGTGTGAGCATTTGAAATAAGATCGAGATCAAAGGAGCAGGATTATTTTATTTTTTCGCAAATATCTTTGATACAGATGTTATTCGCAACTTTTGCGGTAGTTAGCTAGCTTTAGCTTGGTACCTAGCTAGCACCAATGAAACCAGCCTGAAAACAATGACCAGAAGAAACTGGGTAGCTAACTTAGGTAGCCACTTGTTGTTGAACTTCAGTTCATGAAAATAACTAGCTAGCTAGGTACTTAACCATGTTGCTCACAGCTGACTTGATGAGCAGTCAGCTAGCTTCCTCTGTCTAGTGAGGCTTGACTGGACCGGGTTAGGTTTTGTGAAGCTTGCCACAATAAGGATTAGCCACAATAGTGCAATTTGCGATTGGCCTTCAAAATAAAAGTCCCTCTTTGAAAGTGATGCAGAAGGTTACAATTGGTGGAATCATGCCATATATATTTTTTTGTTTTAAGTGTTTTAAATTAAACCTTTATTTAACTAGGCAAGTCAGTTAAGAACAAATTCTTATTTACAATGACAGCTGACACCAGCCAAACCCAGATGACGGTGGGCCAATTGTGCGCCGCCCTATGGGACTCCCAATCACAGCCAGTTGTGATACATCCTGGATTCAAACCAGAGTGTCTGTAGTTACACCTCTGGCATTGAGAGGCAGTGCCTTAGACCGCTGGGCCACTTGGGAGCACAAGTTAGACTAGATCATGTTAAACAAGGTTGGAGTGTTGTAATGTGTAGCAATGAAATGGGGTATCAGTCTACTCGGTGACACCCACAGAACACAACTGTGAAGAGTTTACACAAATATTAGAGTATTAGCTCCTTTCAGGGACTTTGACTGTGGGAAATCACCTCCCCAGTTAGCCTATTGTGCATACTGACAATCATATTGCACTGTACAGCCTTACCTAAGGACTGGGGATCAATGAAATAGGGTATCAGTCTATTCAGCACCTATGTGCTTTTTTCCCCAACTTCCTCCTCAGAGTTATCAGACTACAAAAAATTAACCTTGTATGGCTTTTCCTCTGGAATAGTGTTCAATACACATAGTAGGTTGACTGGTACAGTAAATGTGGCTCAATTCAGTGGATTCAGAATCCCATAATAAGAGCTACGATGCTAATGTACTCTGGGTGTCACTGAGTAGACTGATAACCCATGTAATTGATCCACAATCCACAGGTAATGCGGTACAGTGAAATAACTGCCCACAATGCAATTCTAAAGTCTAATACATCCAGTGTGATTTCAACCGATTTTTGCCAAATTAACAAATTATTGTCTATTGTTGAATTTATTTAACAACATTCCAATCTCGTTTAGCATGAGCTATTCAATTATGGCATAATTCCACTATTTGTATTCATTTGCATCACTGTCAATGACAGAATTTTATTTTTGAAGGCCAACCGCAAATTCCACTAATGTGGCTCATAGTTTTATTTTTATGTTATTTATTTTTAATTTAACCTTTTATTTAACTAGGCAAGTCAGTTAAGAACAAATTCTTATTTACAATGACGGCCTACCAAAAGGCAAAATACCTCCTTTGGGGACGGGGGCTGGGATTAAAATAAATAACATAAATATATGACAAAACACACATCACGACGAGAGACAACACAACACTACATACAGAGAGGCCTAAAGACAACAACGTAGCAAGGCAGCAACACATGACAACACAGCATGGTAGCAACACAACATGACAATAACATGGTAGCAACACACTATGGTAGCAGCGCAAAACATGGTACAAACATTATTGGGCACAAACAACGGCACAAAGGGCAAGATGGTAGAGACAACAATACATCACAAAAAGCAACCTCAACTGTCAGTAAGAGTTTCCGTGATTGAGTCTTCGATTGAAGAGATTGAGATAAGACTGTCAAGTTTGAGTGTTTGTTGCAGCTCGTTCCAGTTGCTAGCTGCAGCGACCTGAAAAGAGAAGCAACCCAGGGATTCATGTGCTTTGGGGACATTTAATAGAATGTGACTGGCAGAACAGGTGTTGTATGTGGAGGACGAGGGCTGCAGTAGATATCTCAGATAGGGGGGAGTGAGCTCTATGAGGGTTTTACAAATATGCATCAAACAGTGGATCTTGCGACAGTTATACAGAGGTGGGGTTTCAGGTGTCTCCGGAAGGTGGTGATTGACTCCGCTGTCCTGGCGTCGTGGGGAGTTTGTTCCACCATTGGGGGCCAGAGCAGCGAACAGTTTTGACTGGGCTGAGCGGGAACTGTACTTCCTCAGTGGTAGGGAGGCGAGCAGGCCAGAGGTGGATGAACGCAGTGCCCTTGTTTGGGTGTAGGGCCTGATCAGAGCCTGGAGGTACTGAGGTGCCGTTCCCCTCACAGCTCCGTAGGCAAGCACCATGGTCTTGTAGCGGATGCGAGCTTCAACTGGAAGCCAGTGGAGAGAGCGGAGGAGCAGGGTGACGTGAGAGAACTTGGGAAGGTTGAACACCAGACGGGCTGCGGCGTTCTGGATGAGTTGTAGGGTTTAATGGCACAGGCAGGGAGCCCAGCCAACAGCGAGTTGCAGTAATCCAGACGGGAGATGACAAGTGCCTGGATTAGGACCTGCGCCGCTTCCTGTGTGAGGCAGGGCCGTACTCTGCGGATGTTGTAGAGCATGAACCTACAGGAACGGGCCACCGCCTTGATGTTAGTTGAGAACGACAGGGTGTTGTCCAGGATCACGCCAAGGTTCTTAGCGCTCTGGGAGGAGGACACAATGGAGTTGTCAACCGTGATGGCGAGATCTTGGAACGGGCAGTCCTTCCCCGGGAGGAAGAGCAGCTCCGTCTTGCTGAGGTTCAGCTTGAGGTGGTGATCCGTCATCCACACTGATATGTCTGCCAGACATGCAGAGATGTGATTCGCCACCTGGTCATCAGAAGGGGGAAAGGAGAATATTAATTGTGTGTCGTCTGCATAGCAATGATAGGAGAGACCATGTGAGGTTATGACAGAGCCAAGTGACTTGGTGTATAGCGAGAATAGGAGAGGGCCTAGAACCGAGCCCTGGGGGACACCAGTGGTGAGAGCGCGTGGTGAGGAGACAGATTCTCGCCACGCCACCTGGTAGGAGCGACCTGTCAGGTAGGACGCAATCCAAGCGTGGGCCGCGCCGGAGATGCCCAACTCGGAGAGGGTGGAGAGGAGGATCTGATGGTTCACAGTATCGAAGGCAGCCGATAGGTCTAGAAGGATGAGAGCAGAGGAGAGAGAGTTAGCTTTAGCAGTGCGGAGTGCCTCCGTGATACAGAGAAGAGCTGTCTCAGTTGAATGACTAGTCTTGAAACCTGACTGATTTGGATCAAGAAGGTCATTCTGAGAGAGATAACGGGAGAGCTGGCCAAGGACGGCACGTTCAAGAGTTTTGGAGAGAAAAGAAAGAAGGGATACTGTCTGTAATTGATGACATCGGAGGGATCGAGTGTAGGTTTTTTCAGAAGGGGTGCAACTCTCGCTCTCTTGAAGACGGAAGGGACGTAGCCAGCGGTCAGGGATGAGTTGATGAGCGAGGTGAGGTAAGGGAGAAGGTCTCCGGAAATGGTCTGGAGAAGATCTAGCCCTCGACAGCACCCTTACCTGTTGATCTATAAATTATGTCTCCGTAATCTAGCATGGGTAGGATGGTCATCTGAATCAGGGTTAGTTTGGCAGCTGGGGTGAAAGAGGAGTGATTACGATAGAGGAAACCAAGTCTAGATTTAACTTTAGCCAGCAGCTTTGATATGTGCTGAGAGAAGGACAGTGTACTGTCTAGCCATACTCCCAGGTACTTGAATGAGGTGACTACCTCAAGCTCTAAACCCTCAGAGGTAGTAATCACACCTGTGGGGAGAGGGGCATTCTTCTTACCAAACCACGTAATTGTGAAGCTAGCCAAATACTTATTGTGGCTAGCTTCACATAGGTGGGTCCGACCACCATTAATCAAAAGATAATTGGTCTTTTTGACGATGACATCTATCTAGAGAGTTAGCTAGGTAACTACAGCTACTGAAACAGATGTCATTTTCCTATGTTTTTGGGGAAGAATATTGTTTGCATCAATCACCTAGCTAGCTTTTTTTTAATGACCAGGGCTATCCAGAGTTTGGGAAGGTGTGTCTGCGTTTGGGCGGCAGCGGCAGGTGAAACTATTCCTTAAAAAATAAATCTAAGGAAACATTGAACATCTGATAGTCAAATCATATTGTAAAAGTCTACTATTTTAGGCCATTTTCTAGTATTTTGTGGTGGAAAACTGAGTGGGTCAAGCATAATACATCAACCCTGTTACCCATAGATAGACAGCCTAGAAATGTTTTAACAATTACTTTTTTTTTGTGAAGCTTGCATTCAATTGCCTCTCCCTGTTGCACACAACAAGCTTCCTTTCCCCCTGTCAAAAGGGGATTTATGGCTGATTTAAGATGAAATCATCAACCCTGTTATGGTCAACCCTGTTAAGTTCAACCCTGTGACATTATTTGGCTACTTAATATTTAATAATATAAAAATAATATGCCATTTAGCAGACGCTTTTATCCAAAGCGACTTACAGTCATGTGTGCATACAGTCATGTGTGCATACATTCTACGTATTCTACGTACATACATTCTACATATTTATTTAACATCTTGAGATGTGAAAAGGTCTTTTTCATTATTCTTCATGACAGAATGTAAAATTAGCTGAACTCAAACGTTTTTGGGACGAAGTTACACTTCAAGGTCGAATGTGTGGAATGACCCAGCTACACCCTGTTTCGGGGGGTTTAGTGCCTCCCTAGGTGACCCTGTCGCAGGACAGCTGAGTGAGTGTTACTGGGAACTGTTCAGGGTGTGAATGGGCGTCACACTAAGATCTCATTCCCTCTGGACCACAGGCTCCATTCTCTAGTCCAGCCCACTTGTGTTTCCATCACTGAGCTTGAAAGAGACCCAAGATTTCCCATGTGGAGATCCAAGAGTGTCTGGTCTGGTCTGTCTCTCTCTCTCTCTCTCACACTCTCTCTCTCTCTCTCTCTCTCACACTCGCTCTCACACTCTCTGTCACACACACACTTGTTGCACAGCCTTTGAGGTGCCGGTACTGTGATGTTCTCAATGTTTTTTTTTAAGAGAAGTTAAAGTACTCACAACAATTTAGTTTTTCAGCCAGGTTTATCACCCACTGATAGAGTACCCTCTTCATGAAAAAGTGGCACAGCGCATCTTTCTGCCTGCAGGTGGGGCCAGAGAAGTGCTGATAATAAGGAGACACAGTACCCAACCGAAGGAGCAACTGTAGATATTGGAACATGACAACTTTTCAAAACTCACAATCATTGTAATTCTGCGTCATATAATTGGACATGCATGATTATTGAGACAACCCAGTACTTGAAAAACTCCCCACATTCATACACAGACCTAGGTAGGTATCCATGTACACTGACCTCCACATCCACATCTAGGGAGCTTCTCGAACATCTCTGCATTGTCTGAGGTCTGTACAACTGATAACAGTTGTTACATAACCAAGAACTGGAACGGTGTATCTCATGTTGTAAGTTCTGGGCTGGCTATTCATCCCTTAGTCCTTTTCTGTCCCTCTCTTTCTACAATGTCACCCCTTAAGGCTTGGCCTCTGTCCAGACCTAACGCCTTTGAGCCTGGCGTCGGTTGAGTCCAAGCCCCAGCACAACTCCCTCTCCCCTTCATCCTTATTTGGGTTGGAACCCCCATACCAACTCCACACTACCACCACTCCTATTCTTTGCCTTGCACATGTTTTTGTGGGTTATTGGACGGCTGTGGGAGTTTTTTTGGCTTTAATAGTAGTGGCATGGTGGGGGTGGTACTATTTTGGCTAGGGGGAGGGAGATGGCAGGGGGGCACTATTGGCCGGTGAAAGCCAGGGCTGGGGCCAGTGCCAAGGGCCCCCTCAAAGTGCGAACTCTGAAGGGATTAGGAGCAGTGATTGGAGGGCTCTCCTCTGGTCCGAGCACCCGCTGGGCGACTGGCAGCACTTCATTCTCTAGGCGACGTTCAGACACACCGCCTTTCCCCCTCCATGTCCTACTGACAGAAACTTCTCAAATGTCTCCACTGATGGGTGCAGAATATTCATCGTAGTTATTCAGCAGACACTCTCATCCAGAGCAATTTACAGTCATCAGCAGTGCGTTCAACCAAGGTAGGTAAAACCATATCACATTGCAAGTAATCACACTTTAAAAATAGGCCCTGTTATACACTGAGTATACCAAACATTAGGAAAACTGGCTCTTTCCATGAGATAGACTGACCAGGTAAATCCAGGTGAAAGCTGTGATCCCTTATTGATGTCACTTGTTAAATCCACTTCAATCAGTGTAGATTAAGGAGAAGAGACAGGTTAACAAATCATTTTTAAGCCTTTAAACAATTGAGACATGAAATGTGCATGTGTGCCATTCAGAGGGTGAATAGGCAAGTCAAAAAAGTGCCTTTGAACAGGGTATGGTAGTAGGTGCCAGGCGCACCAGGTTTGAGTGTGTCAAGAACTGCAACGCTGCTGGGTTTTTCACACTCAACATGTCCCGTATGAATCAATAATGGTCCACCACCCAAAAGAAAATACAGCCGACTTGACACAACTGTGGTAAGGATTGGAGTCAACATGGGCCAGCATCCCTGTGGAATGCTTTTGACACTTTGTAGAGTCTATGCCCAATGAATTGAGGCTGTTCTGAGGGCAAAAGGGGGTACAACTCAATATTAGAAAGGTGTTCCTAATGTTTTGTACACTCAGTGAATATCTGAATGTAGGCATACATTTAAGATATACAATATACCACACCACATTCCATAAATTAAACTTCACCCACTGTCACAAGACACCATTACCCACTTACCCCAAGGCGGTTAATCTTACCCTGTCCCTATGCTCAATTTACCCCATACCAAGAGACCACTTTTTTTTGGAGAAGCTATGTTTTCCTAAAATATATGTAGATATCTTTGTTAGAAATAATACAATATTTCCCTTGACGTAGTGATGCTGATTGTAAAAAAATGGCTCATCTTACCCAACTCTCCCATATAGACACAACCACCACACTACAACTCCTTTAGGCATTAAGAACTGCAGGTCCCATGTACAGTGTCACATGAACATGTTCATCTATCTGGGAAATAAACAACAGATAGTCAACTTTATTCACTGTAGTTACCAAAGTGTCAGGTGGGGAAACTAGCACCCTCCCCAGCACCAACAGAATAGCAAGTAATCAAAGCCTCCTCAACCCTCTAAACAAACATAAAAGTACCCACCAAAACCACAGCTCTCCACCCCCTAAAAAACACAAGCATGGACTCTCTCACCTCCCCCTTTCCCCTTCCCTCTCTTCTGTAGTGTCCCGGTGAAGGGTTACTTTGGGGCATCGAGCCTGAAGCAGAAAAGAGCTCTGCCACAGACACACAGGCCCAGACCTGGGCCATCAGCCATCCCCAAAACATAGCATGAATACTGGAAGAACCTAGACCCCCAGGTCACAGAGCTGCTATGGTATGGTACAGTACGATACAATGTCTCATAAAGTGAATGTACAGTACACAATCTAAAGCTATGACTAAGTAAAAAAAGTTGAGACAAAACACATAAAATAACTGAACTGAACTGAACTGAACATTATTAAACAATTCATTTGGCCTTAATTGGCAAATAAGTATATAATAAAATATATATATAATATAATAAAAGTATATAATAAAACCATAAAACATGTGTAATCTCTAATAAAAAAGCTAAAGAAGCAAACAATAGTATTGCACAATCACACTATGACAATAACCGTCCTATCTTGTAGTCTTTATCCATTCACTTATTTACAAACCGTATCTATCTATTCAGTCCGTTGAATTGTGGGGTGTGTGTGGTTTCGATGGGCTGTCCATGATGCGACAGTATGTACTTAAAAGATTTTAGTAGAGTTGAGTAGTTCATTGACAATATTGTGTGTGATGTCACCTCATTGACTGGCCATTAGGGGGCACTGTGATCCTGACCAGTCAGTCTGGTCTAGCTGAGGTAGTGGCTAACATGTTGAGGTCACATTGCCATAATGAGCAAAAACGTAGTATACTATGTTCATTCTGTTACAGATTTACCAGACAAATAAAACAAGTAGACCGACAATTAATTTACAGAATTATTACAAGACACCGACAGTTGCAGTATTTTTTTTGTAAAAACTGTAGGCCTGGGATAACAGTCTTGAATCCCCCCAGACAACAAGGGTTCGATACCCAGTTGGTAAAAAATAGATCAGCCCACACGCAAGGTGTTAGTGGGCCATAAGCTGATATGGAGATAGTATTGAAAGGAGAGGTGCAGGGGAGGTGTTAAAGCAATGTAACAAAGCAAGTATAGGGTGTGTGAGAGAGGGCAAAGCAACTTGTAGAGATGAGAACAATTGGATTAGGAAGACGACACTGCCAACCCCTGTTTTTATCTCCTGTTTTACCTGCTGCCAAGTGTCTCTCCAATCCATGGTTATGTCCCAAATGGCACCCTATTCCTTACATAGTGTACTTCTTTTAATCCTGGTCAAAAGCCGTGCACTATATTTAGGGATTAGTGTGCCATTTGGGATGCTGACCATGTCAACTGTGTTTCATATTGTCCTTTAATGTTCACCGTCTAAGTGTGAAGCACTTATCAAATATATCAATTATGCGATTACACTTTGTTTGTAACTGAAGGTCCATTCAGTTGGTACTCTTTGACATGTTATCCCTTTGTCAGTAGATCATCTGATAAAAATGTAAATAGTGTTTCTGGGGACAGTGATTTCTAAAGTGTAACCCCTGTCAGTCAGTCAGTCTCCTAGCTTGTCCTTTTGAAGACCTTGAGGCATTCGGTAGTGTGCTAATCCTTGTAATACTTAGATCACGCTGTCTGTGTCCCAAATTACACTCTATTCCCTGTAATATAGGGTGCCATTTGGACATACAATTATTGATACCAGTCTGTCCCTGCTGGCTATCTGGTTCCACTACTTTAAGTCGTCAGTATTCCTGACATATCTGGGTTCAAATACTGTTCTTTCATATACTGTTAGCGTTTGAGTGAGCCTGTTCTTTTGTGACTACTCGGTTGGTTCCACCACAACAGGCAAGCTCAATCGAGGCAGAGCTATAGTATTTAAAGAAGACAATGACTATTTGAAGCCAGGTGTGATACCTGATCAACTTGAATGTCATGGTTCTGTGGTTCTGACTTGAAAAGCCCTATGGTCAGACTCCAAAATGCACCTCTCTGCAGGACAGGGTCAAAGGTCAGAGTTCAGCTCAGTCTCACGTAACCAGCTGTCATAATCTCATTTTTGCTATGAGGGAGAAGCCTGGAAATTCAGGCTGACTATCGCGGAGCATGCCACACATTTCTGAGCATTCCACATACATTTTAAGCATGACTAGAGGGGACTACGAGACAGGTATATCATGGAAAGAAAGTTTATAGAGTCTCTCTCTCTCTCACACACACATATTCACAGCGTGCCAAATGTCTTGGACTGTTTAGAAAATGTTGCTGTCTTAAGACAAGTGTGCTAATATGGAAGTAATGAAAAGTTGTGGGCCAGATTAGGTATTAGGAGGAGTTAAATGGATTCCTGTTGGGATTAGGACAGATTACACACAAAATCCCTGCTGAGGTCTAGGCCGCGGTCCACCTCTAACATTCATCCTTCTCAAGTGTCTCCCTCTCTCAAGATTTGCCTTTCTCTATATGAAATAATAATAATCACATAAGTAAGAAGACTGAATTCTGCTCTCTTCAAAAGAAAAGAGAGAGACTTGTACCCAGGAGAAGCACGGCTATGGAGAGAGACAGGAGAGAACACGATGGCTGCATTATAATGCTCTAACCTTCTCCAGAAGTGTGCACTCATTCACTCCCCCTCATGGAGGGAGTTTGCACAATATTTCTTATACCAGTCCAGTCCTTTGGGTTCACACTTCGGCAGAAGGGTAGAGCATGTAGCCACCGTCAACTCTCTGTCCAAGGCTGATGTCACGGTTTTCATATGGTGAAGGAGAGTCGGACCTGCAGCGTGTCGATTGCGATCAATGTTTATTTAAACAACGTAACACGAATCAATACATGCACTACAAAACAAAAAACAAAACGAAAACCGAAAACAGCCTATACTTGTGTCAACTAACACAGCACAAGGACATCAAGACAGTCAGGACAATCACCCACAATACAACCAAAGAATATGGCTGCCCAAATATGGTTCCCAATCAGAGACAACGATAAACACAAGCCTCTGATTGAGAACCACTTCAGACAGCCATAGACTCTCCTAGAACACCCCACTAAGCTACAATCCCACTAAGCTACACACCACATACAAAAACCCATGTCACACCCTGGCCTGACCAAATACATAAAGAAAAACACAAAATACTTCGACCAGGGCGTGACAGAACCCCCCCCCCCTAAGGTGCGGACTCCCGAACGCACCTCAAATCAATAGGGAGGGTCCGGGTGGGCGTCTGTCCATGGTGGCGGCTCCGGCGCGGGACATGGACCCCACTCAGTAAATGTCTTAGTCCCCTCTCCTTGCGTCCCTAGATAGTCCACACTCGCCGCCAACCATGGCCTAGTATTCCTCACCCAGAACCCCACTAGACTGAGGGGAAGCTCGGGACTGAGGGGAAGCTCGGGAGTGAAAAGAAGCTCGGGAGTGAAAAGAAGCTCGGGAGTGAAAAGAAGCTCAGGAGTGAAAAGAAGCTCAGGAGTGAAAGGCGCCTCTAGGCTGAGGGGCTCTGGCGCCTCTGGGCTGAGGGGCTCTGGCGCCTCTGGGCTGAGGGGCTCTGGCGCCCCTGGGCTGAGGGGCTCTGGCGCCCCTGGGCTGAGGGGCTCTGGCGCCGGACAGGCGGGAGACTCCGGCAGCAGCGCCGGACAGGCGGGAGACTCCGGCAGCAGCGCCGGACAGGCGGGAGACTCCGGCAGCAGCGCCGGACAGGCGGGAGACTCCGGCAGCAGCGCCGGACAGGCGGGAGACTCCGGCAGCAGCGCCGGACAGGCGGGAGACTCCGGCAGCAGCGCCGGACAGGCGGGAGACTCCGGCAGCGCAGGAGAGGCGAGGCGCACTGTAGGCCTGATGCGTGGTGCTGGCACTGGTGGTACTGGGCCGAGGACACGCACAGGAAGCCTGGTGCGGGGAGCTGCTACCGGAGGGCTGGGGTGTGAAGGTGGTACTGGATAGACCGGACCGTGCAGGCGCACTGGAGCTCTTGAGCACCGAACCTGCCCAACCTTACCTGGTTGAATACTCTCGGTCGCCCTGCCAGTGCGGCGAGGTGGAATAGCCCATACTGGGCTATGTAGGCGAACCAGAGACACCGAGCGCAATGCTGGTGCCATGTAAGCCGGCCCAAGGAGACGCACTGGGGACCAGATGCGTAGAGCCGGCTTCATGGCATTTGGCTCGACGCTCAATCTAGCCCGGCCGATACGCGGAGCTGGAATATACCGCACCGGGCTATGCACGCACAGGGAGTTTGCGCAGGTCTCCTACCTGGCGTTGCCATACTCCCTGTAAGCCCCCCAATAAATGTTTGGGGCTGATTCCCGGGCTTCCATCCACGTCGCCGTGCTGCCTCCTCATACCAGCGCCTCTCCGCTTTTTCCGCCTCTAGTTCCTCCTTGGGGCAGCGATATTCCCCTGGTTTAGCCCAGGGTCCTCTCCCGTCGAGGATTTCCTCCCATGTCCAGAAATCCTTATTGCGCTTCTCCTCTTTGGGCTAATCCTGCCTGTTGACACGCTGCTTGGTCCTGTGGTGGGTGATTCTGTCACGGTTTTTATATGGTGAAGGAGAGTTGGACCAAACTGCAGCGTGTCGATTGCGATCCATGTTTATTTGAACAACGTAACACGAATCAATACATGCACTACAAAACAATAAACGAAACGAAAACAGTCTATACTTGTGTCAACTAACACAGCACAAGGACATCAAGACACTCAGGACAATCACCCACAATACAACCAAAGAATATGGCTGCCTAAATATGGTTCCCAATCAGAGACAACGATAAACACCTGCCTCTGATTGAGAACCACTTCAGACAGCCATAGACTCTCCTAGAACACCCCACTAAGCAACAATCCCACTAAGCTACACACCACATACAAAAACCCATGTCACACCCTGGCCTGACCAAATACATAAAGAGAAACACAAAATACTTCGACCAGGGCGTGACAGCTGAATTCCAAATCTACACCTAGCCGTAGCCCCTACTCCCTAGGCACTCCTGCAGATCCAAAAGTATTGATTAATCCTTGTGCTCTGATAGGCTGGCTGGAGGTTTTAATTTTGATTTGACACTTATACTATCAGCATGTTTACTATATTACTTATCAGCATGCCTTATTTTGTTATCATCCCCTATTTAAGAGTGTTTTTCACTCGTGTGCTGCGTTATTTACAACAATTGCCTTTCACTTAACTCCTCACATTCTCAGGTGTGAAATTGAATTGAATTGCATATTTTCTTGCTTTGCATGGTGTGCTGTGATTGTACAGATAGACATGGACTATATTGACTATGAGACAGCTGTTGCCAATCCCTATCACCTTCTCCCTCCCAAAATGAATTGCCAAACACGCTCCAGAACTAGACACAAAAGGAAATGGACACTTCCCAGCTAGCACATAATGTTTTTTAGAGCTTGGTGAGAGCGTGGATGTCCTAAGGTATTTTGCATACAACCTTTCCACAATGTTCTGGGAATGGTGCAGAATACCCAGCCAGCATATAACATTCTGAGAACCATATGTTTATTAGGTGGGAATTTCAGTACATCAGCATAATGTTTCCTAAAGGTTTCCTCATGGGTCTATTGAAAGTCATGTTCTCAGAACAGAACACTTTCCCTAAAAACAACAAGAAAACATAAGTTCATAAAATGTTCTAAGAATGTTATTTATAAACATATACATTCCGTTCTCAGCTTCAACAAAACTCTGTCCTCTGTCTTGTTAAATGTGTTCAGGTGTGTTGGCTGCGCCCACTAAGTGACCACACCTGATCTTAATGAGTGCTTGTTTCCCTTGAAATGGGGTCTGTTTGAATAGACTAAAATTAAGAGCATTGTATGAGTTAAAAAAAACATGCTAGCTCCATCCTGGTGGCATGGTGGACTAATTCCAAGGATAGAGAACAGGAGATCATAGGTTTGAATCTCACTGACTCCGTGCCACAACAAAAATAAAGGTATTAGCTTGCTTAAATGCCTAATCAAATTAATACATGTGTCCTATCTGTGCTTGGAGTTCAAAACAGTTCATCCAAACTAAGCTAACAGTGTTAATAGAAGTCTAATTGAATTGTGTTCTAAGAACGTTATTTAATTACCTTCAAATAAGCTATACTTTCTATTCTCAGAACGTTAATACAACCTCACAGGAAAACTTTCAGGGAACCATAGTAAAAATGTCTCAGTACCTCCCTGCAACCAAAACATTTATGTTCCCAGAACAGCCTAAATTTTCACTTCTGTTCTCAGAACGTGAAAAAAAAACGTTCAGTTTTACCAGAAACATGCTTCGTTCCCAGAACCAATATGAAACCAAATACTAACGTTCCAACAACTTCCAATGAACCAAATGTGCTAGCTGGGTTATCTTCGATAGGAACCTCTTCACCGACACCCGTCTGACTCCTCTCTGCTCCTCGATAGCTGTCCTTCTCCACTGATCACCTTACTCTTTGGGAAAAAAGACCCCCTTATAATGCTCTCTATAGCACTATTTTTAAAGGAAAGAGCGTATTCCTTACTTGTGAGTGTGACTCCAAATGTGTGTTTGTAACAATGGTCATCAAAATTAATAAAAGGTCAAACCCAGTTCTGAAATGTACAGTTGCAGTATGGAGTAAGATAATTTACTCTTTTTAATAATAAAAAATAAATGAAATATTGACTGTATTATAGCACATAAACAATTGTATAATGAGAGACAGAACATCTATGGAATTCAGACATTTCGGTGGGACTTTAGGTATTCAATTTAATGTCAAAGCTAGTTACATAGCCGTCTTTGTTTCAAAGATAATTGTGTAGTCTAGAGCGATTTCCTAGGTTAGCTAGCCAGCTATTGTCGTTCTTTTAACGCAACGTAACGTAAACAACACTGCTAGCTTGCCAGCTAGCCCCGAATAGTAGCACTGTAGAAACTATTACACTCAACGGAACGACTTGATTAGTGTAGTGTCAACAACGCAGCTACTGCCAGCTAGCCTACTTCAGCAGTACTGTATCATTTTAATCATTTTAGTCAATAAGATTCTTGCTATGTAAGCTTAACTTTCTGAACATTCGAGACGCGTAGTCCACTTGTCATTCCAATCTCCTTGCATTAGCGTAGCCTTTTCTGTAGCCTGTCAACTATGTGTCTGTCTATCCCTGTTCTCTCCTCTCTGCACAGATCATACAAACGCTCCACACCGCGTGGCCGCGCCCACCTAATCTGGTGGTCCCAGCGCGTACGACCCACGTGGAGTTCCAGGTCTCCGGTAGCCTCTGGAACTGCCGATCTGCGGCCAACAAGGCAGAGTTCATCTCAGCCTATGCCTCCCTCCAGTCCCTCGACTTCTTGGCACTGACGGAAACATGGATCACCACAGATAACACTGCTACTCCTACTGCTCTCTCCTCGTCCGCCCACGTGTTCTCGCACACCCCGAGAGCTTCTGGTCAGCGGGGTGGTGGCACCGGGATCCTCATCTCTCCCAAGTGGTCTTTCTCTCTTTCTCCCCTTACCCATCTGTCTATCGCCTCCTTTGAATTCCATGCTGTCACAGTTACCAGCCCTTTCAAGCTTAACATCCTTATCATTTATCGCCCTCCAGGTTCCCTTGGAGAGTTCATCAATGAGCTTGATGCCTTGATAAGCTCCTTTCCTGAGGACGGCTCACCTCTCACAGTTCTGGGTGACTTTAACCTCCCCACGTCTACCTTTGACTCATTCCTCTCTGCCTCCTTCTTTCCACTCCTCTCCTCTTTTGACCTCACCCTCTCACCTTCCCCCTACTCACAAGGCAGGCAATACGCTTGACCTCATCTTTACTAGATGCTGCTCTTCTACTAACCTCATTGCAACTCCCCTCCAAGTCTCCGACCACTACCTTGTATCCTTTTCCCTCTCGCTCTCATCCAACACTTCCCACACTGCCCCTACTCGGATGGTATCGCGCCGTCCCAACCTTCGCTCTCTCTCCCCGCTACTCTCTCCTCTTCCATCCTATCATCTCTTCCCTCTGCTCAAACTTTCTCCAACCTATCTCCTGATTCTGCCTCCTCAACCCTCCTCTCCTCCCTTTCTGCATCCTTTGACTCTCTATGTCCCCTATCCTCCAGGCCGGCTCGGTCCTCCCCTCCCGCTCCGTGGCTCGACGACTCATTGAGAGCTCACAGAACAGGGCTCCGGGCAGCCGAGCGGAAATGGAGGAAAACTCGCCTCCCTGCGGACCTGGCATCCTTTCACTCCCTCCTCTCTACATTTTCCTCCTCTGTCTCTGCTGCTAAAGCCACTTTCTACCATTCTAAATTCCAAGCATCTGCCTCTAACCCTAGGAAGCTCTTTGCCACCTTCTCCTCCCTCCTGAATCCCCCCCTCCTCCCTCTCTGCAGATGACTTCGTCAACCATTTTGAAAAGAAGGTCGACGACATCCGATCCTCGTTTGCTAAGTCAAATGACACCGCTGGTTCTGCTCACACTGCCCTACCCTATGCTCTGACCTCTTTCTCCCCTCTCTCTCCAGATGAAATCTCGCGTCTTGTGACGGCCGGCCGCCCAACAACCTGCCCGCTTGACCCTATCCCCTCCTCTCTTCTCCAGACCATTTCCGGAGACCTTCTCCCTTACCTCACCTCGCTCATCAACTCATCCCTGACCGCTGGCTACGTCCCTCCCGTCTTCAAGAGAGCGAGAGTTGCACCCCTTCTGAAAAAACCTACACTCGATCCCTCCGATGTCAACAACTACAGACCAGTATCCCTTCTCTCTTTTCTCTCCAAAACTCTTGAGCGTGCCGTCCTTGGCCAGCTCTACCGCTATCTCTCTCAGAATGACCTTCTTGATCCAAATCAGTCAGGTTTCAAGACTAGTCATTCAACTGAGACTGCTCTTCTCTGTATCACGGAGGCGTTCCGCACTGCTAAAGCTAACTCTCTCTCCTCTGCTCTCATCCTTCTAGACCTATCGGCTGCCTTCGATACTGTGAACCATCAGATCCTCCTCTCCACCCTCTCCGAGTTGGGCATCTCCGGCGCGGCCCACGCTTGGATTGCGTCCTACCTGACAGGTCGCTTCTACCAGGTGGCGTGGCGAGAATCTGTCTCCTCACCACGCGCTCTCACCACTGGTGTCCCCCAGGGCTCTGTTCTAGGCCCTCTCTTATTCTCGCTATACACCAAGTCACTTGGCTCTGTCATAACCTCACATGGTCTCTCCTATCATTGCTATGCAGACGACACACAATTAATCTTCTCCTTTCCCCCTTCTGATGACCAGGTGGCGAATCGCATCTCTGCATGTCTGGCAGACATATCAGTGTGGATGACGGATCACCACCTCAAGCTGAACCTCAGCAAGACGGAGCTCCTCTTCCTCCCGGGGAAGGATTGCCCGTTCCATGATCTCGCCATCACGGTTGACAACTCCATTGTGTCCTCCTCCCAGAGCGCTAAGAACCTTGGCGTGATCCTGGACAACACCCTGTCGTTCTCAACTAACATCAAGGCGGTGTCCCGTTCCTGTAGGTTCATGCTCTACAACATCCGCAGAGTACGACCCTGCCTCACACAGGAAGCGGCGCAGGTCCTAATCCAGGCACTTGTCATCTCCCGTCTTGATTACTGCAACTCGCTGTTGGCTGGGCTCCCTGCCTGTGCCATTAAACCCCTACAACTCATCCAGAACGCCGCAGCCCGTCTGGTGTTCAACCTTCCCAAGTTCTCTCACGTCACCCCGCTCCTCCGCTCTCTCCACTGGCTTCCAGTTGAAGCTCGCATCCGCTACAAGACCATGGTGCTTGCCTACGGAGCTGTGAGGGAACGGCACCTCAGTACCTCCAGGCTCTGATCAGGCCCTACACCCAAACAAGGGCACTGCGTTCATCCACCTCTGGCCTGCTCGCCTCCCTACCACTGAGGAAGTACAGTTCCCGCTCAGCCCAGTCAAAACTGTTCGCTGCTCTGGCCCCCAATGGTGGAACAATCTCCCTCACGACGCCAGGACAGCGGATTCAATCACCACCTTCCGGAGACACCTGAAACCCCACCTCTTCAAGGAATACCTAGGATAGGGTAAGTAATCCTTCTCACCCCCCTAAAAGATTTAGATGCACTATTGTAAGTGGCTGTTCCACTGGATGTCATAAGGTGTATGCACCAATTTGTAAGTCGCTCTGGATAAGAGCGTCTGCTAAATGACTTAAATGTAATGTAAATGTTAAATGTCAAATATATATTTTTTTCTTCTTTGTAATGATACATGTCAAAGTTTTTAGACCACATTTGGCCTTTCTGTGTTTTGTTATTATATTGATAGCATAATAACATTTAAAAATAACTCACTTGCATTTACATATAGGCATAATTTCATACATTTGCATGAAATTACATTCTAACCAACTAGCTCTTACTAAGGTACTGCCCCAAAGAGAATTTGTACCTGCCCCCTCACAATCTCCCATCAACTTTCATCATGGCTTTCTCCCAAAGATATATATTAAACACAAGGCGGAATGTTTTGTACCAAAATAATACCTACCAGTTGTGAATATCACCATATATTGCTCTAGAATTAACCAACACATATTTATTTGACAATAGGGGAAGATTCAAGATTGCGCAATTGATTTAGATTTTTTTCTTTTTTTTCTCAGCAGCGACTTTGTTTACATTATGATCAACAATTTTCTATCCCACGAAGGGGAACACTTACTTTAAGTAGACCCTTTTCTCTTCTCTCTTTTCATGTAGTTGCAGTGTCTGTGTGTTTAATCGCCATGGATATATTAGCTGTGATATACACGTGGGTCAAAACCCCATCCTTTTGAGACATTGTTTCACACTTTCCTCCGATAGTGAAGTCCAAGAGAACGGATGGTTTGCACAGGTAATCATATGAATATTGTCAGTTTCTATTTTTAAAAGCAATCAGTGAAGTGACAATTAGTTGACAAATGCATTATCCACTTCTCAAACAGCTGAACAGAACTGTATTCTCAGATGGGCGTGGCTTGAGCCTTGCTAGTGTTTGTTGCCCCCCCACGACTAAAGCCACGGGGGACACGCCTGACACAGTGGAGAGTCTACCAACACTACAACACGGCCAGCCTGGCTTGGAGTGAAGGAGAGCCCTGCAGCCAGAGAGGGACTCGTACAACGCTATCTAAAGGAAGTGCTTATTCACGTTACTTACTTACTCACATTATACACGTTTTCAAAACTCTACACACACAATTCACAGTCACCAGTGCTAAGCCATGCTTCATCTCTACTCCGGCCTGGGTCTGGCCACAATACTTCGTCCACATCACAAATCAAAATCAAATCAAATGTATTTGTCACATACACATGGTTAGCAGATGTTAATGCGAGTGTAGCAAAATGCTTGTGCTTCTAGTTCTGACAATGCAGTAATAACCAACGAGTGATCTAACCTAACAATTCCACAACTACTACCTTATACACACAAGTGTAAAGGGATAAAGAATATGTACAAAAAGATATATGAATGAGTGATGGTACCGAGCGGCATAGGCAAGATGCAGTAGATGGTATCGAGTACAGTATATACATATGAGATGAGTATGTAAACAAAGTGGCATAGTTAAAGTGGCTAGTGATACATGTATTACATAAAGATGCAGTAGATGATATAGAGTACAGTATATACGTATACATATGAGATGAATAATGTAGGGTATGTAAACATTATATTAGGTAGCATTGTTTAAAGTGGCTAGTGATATATTTGACATAATTTCCCATCAATTCCCATTATTGAAGTGGCTGGAGTTGAGTCAGTGTGTTGGCAGCAGCCACTCAATGTTAGTGGTGGCTGTTTAACAGTCTGATGGCCTTGAGATAGAAAATCCATATTTGGTGTGTAGTTTGGCACTTTGTGTGAGAGGTTTCAAAAATCGTGTGACATGAAAAGATTTTGTGTGTAAGCAGTCGGAAAAAACTGTAAAACATAGTTTTTGTGTTTAATTGTAGTAATGGTTTGGCTCTCTCCAGTGTAGTTTGTGAAAAGGTCATTGTTTGCCGCTCCCTCCCTTTATCCTTTCAGATAATCCATCGATATGGACATTTGGAAGTGGATGAAGACATTCATAGAGTGTTTGTGTGTGTGTTTGTAACGTTATGTGCGTGTGTGTGCGCGCGCGTGCGTGTGTGTGTGTATTTGTGTGTCAAGAAGGGCCATGGTGTTCTCTGTGGACTTTGTGCCCCCATTTACAGCTCGCATTAATCTGACCTACCACCTGAGAGAGCACCTTACCCTCCCTGGGTGCAGGACACAACCAGGGGCTGGGGCCAACACAAAGACCTTGGACAAAGGCCTTGGATGCCCTCCCAGGAAATATCATATCTCCCTCATGCCTCACTGGTCACCAAGAATGCTTTGTCCAACACAGTAACTTAATCACAGCAACGGCAGGCACTGAGTGGCACACGTTTTCGAACTAAGCCCCTGGTCTCTCCTGAGAGTCATGTGATGAGGTCACAGCCAATGGGCGAGTGAGAGAGGAGTGAGGTCACCCTAGTAGTGAGGCACCCCTAGTACCAGGCAATTGTTTGCCCACTTCTGGGCATGCTGCCATACGATACGTGACACCATTGTCTGGCCTTAGTAGTTTATGTAAAAGGTACAGAGGTGGGTTAGGCAAGGCCCACAGTCCAACATGGCTTCCCCTTTAACTGCAGGAACTAATAGTTTCATCAACATAAAGTATTGTAACACAATCCTATAATCTGCAACAACGCCGTTCCGAGAGGGCGTTTCACATTTCTGTAATCTGCTGAGTCCTTTCTTTGCACTTGCACATTCCACACACCGACCTCGGCCTGTGTGTGTGTCTGTGTGTGTGTGCTCACTTACGAGTGTGCATGAGTATCTGTTTTGATAGCAAAGGCTAAATTGCTTTGTTTCAAAATTGCCACTGGTAGGTTTCAAAATGTTGATGGCGCTCTAGTAGCAGCCTAAGCAGAGAGCTTCTGTACTTATTTAGCTATTTTTCCTGGTGTTTTTGATTGTTTATGATAACATTGAGTTTTTATTGCATATATCTGCCCTTACAAAAATGAATTTGTTGCTGTGGCAAACCTGTGGCAGCAACATGTATTGCCACTAGAGGCAAACATTTTACCAGAAACTGTTTCTGGTGAACACGAGATCCAAGACCAGTAACCTTTGAGGACCAATCAAGGTGATTAGAAACATCTGTCGGAAAATGGAAACCAAACTAGCAAGCTACAATACCTAACAAAGTTGTCCGGTGAGTGTCTAATTTATTAATTAAACTTCTTAATAAACTTTAATATTTTATTAACTAAACTCAGCAAAAAAAGAAATATCCCTTTTTCAGGACCCTTTCTTTCAAAGATAATACGTGAAAATCTGAATAACTTCACAGATCCTCATTGTAAAGGATTTAAACACTGTTTCCCATGCTTGTTCAATGACCCATAAACAATTAATGAACATGTACCTGTGGAACGGTCATTAAGACACTAACAGCTTACAGACGGAAGGCAATTAAGTTCACAGTTATGAAAACTTAGGACACTAAAGAGGCCTTTCTACTGACTCTGAAAAACACAAAAAGAAAGATGCCCAGGGTCCCTGCTCATCTGCATGAACTTGCCTTACGCATGCTGCAAGGAGGCATGAGGACTGCAGATGTGGCCAGGGCAATAAATTGCAATGTCTGTACTATGAGACACCTAAGACAGCGCTACAGGGAGACAGGACGGACAGCTGATCGTCTTCTCAGTGGCAGACCACGTGTGACAACACCTGCACAGGATCGGTACATCCGAACATCACATCTGCGGGACAGGTACAGGATGGCAACAACAACTGCCCGAGTTACACCAGGAACGCACATTCCCTCCATCAGTGCTCAGACTGTCTGCAATAGGCTGAGAGAGGCTGGACTGAGGGCTTGTAGGCCAGTTGTAAGGCAGGTCTTTACAACCAGACATCACCGGCAACAACGTCGCCAATGGGCACAAACCCACTGTTGCTGGACCAGACAGGACTGGCTAAAAGTGCTCTTCACTGACGAGTCGCGGTTTTGTCTCACCAGGGGTGATGTTCGGATTCGCGTTTATCGCCGAAGGAAAGAGCATTACACCGAGGCTTGTACTCTGGGGCGGGATCGATTTGGAGGGTCCTTCATGGTCTGGGGTGGTGTGTCACAGCATCATCAGACTGAGCTTGTTGTCATTGCAGGCAATCTCAATGCTGTGCGTTACAGGGAAGAAATCCTCCTCCCATGTGGTACCCTTCTTGTAGTCTCATCCTGACCCTCCAGCATGACAATGGCACCAGCCATACTGCTCGTTCTGTGCGTGATTTCCTGCGAGACAGGAATGTCAGTGTTCTGCCATGGTTAGCGAAGAGCCCGGATATCAATCCACGTCTGAGCACGTCTGGAAGAGTGGGGTAACATCTCACAGCAAGAACTGGCAAATTTGGTGATGCGGAGGAGATGCATTGCAGTACTTAATGCAGCTGGTGGCCACACCAGATACTGACTGTTACATTTGATTTTGACCCCCACTCCTTTGTTCAGGGACACATTATTCCATTTATGTTAGTCACATGTCTGTGGAACTTGTTCAGTTTATGTCTCAGTTGTTGCATCTTGTTATGTTCATACAAATATTTACACATGTTAAGATTGCAGAAAATAAATGCAGGTGACAGTGAGAGGACGTTTCTTTTTTTGCTGAGCTTTTTCTGCTGAGTTTTATTTGCTGCCATGGCCAGAGAAGAGCCCGGATTTCAATCCCATTGAGCACGTCTGGGACCTGTTCGATCGGAGGGTGAAGGCTAGGAACATTCTGGGAACTTGCAGGTGCTTTGGTGGAAGAGTGGGGTAACAGAGTGGGGTTACATCTCACAGCAAGAACTGGCAAATCTGGTGAGGAGGATGAGATGCACTGCAGTACTTAATACAGCTGGTGGCCACCAGATACTGACGGTTACTTTTGATTTTGACCGCCTCCCCTTTGTTCAGGGACACATTATTCCATTTCTGTTAGTCACATGACTGTGAAACTTGTTCAGTTTATGTCTCAGTTGTTGAATCTTGTTATGTTCATACAAATATTTACACATGTTAAGTTTGCAGAAAACAAATGCAGTTGACGGTGAGAGGACATTTCTTTTTTGGCTGAGTTTAAATGAAGCCTAGTTAGCAATGTCATGTTTTACGGGATAGAGTGAAACACATTAAGTTTATACCTGTTTCAATCTGTCAGTGCCACTGACTGACTGGCTAGCACTTACTGTATCTAGCTAATGTTAGCTATATTTTTTGTACATTTAATGTGATAGGTAGCTAGCAAACTAATGATTTGCCTAAACACATTTTTAGCTGAATTACATTGCTGTCTTTTAATATGCTAGTGTCACATTCAGTAGCATGTTAGCTAACACAACAGCTAAGGTAGCAACAATAGGAGTTGATTTGACATCAAAGCAAAACTTAACTTGTACAGATGGATACTCTTCCACCGTCCCGTGGTGTTGGAATAGGCTGTATTGGGAGGAGAATGTGTCAACACCCTGGAAATATGTTTGTAGTGCACTCACTCATAACCCTTTTTTTCAGTGATAAATTAGTGTATCGTATTCAAAATTGACAAGGTAAGTAAATGTATTTATTATTCTCATAAATGTAGCCCATGCATTCATTATTTTATAACAATTTGATATTTCATTGCTTTAAACTAGTAGTTAACTAATTTTTATCATGTTCTTTCTAGAAGCAATCAGTTACAAGGCAACAATGCAGATTGACATTTTCAATCAAACTGAGGACACAGAAATATGTGTGCACCAGATAGGGCAAGGCTTCTTATATGCATGGCGTAGCAGTCAGATGTCTTGTCGTGTCGTGTCCCTTGTATATATCGTTTTTTTACATATTTTTCTTTGCATATCTTTTAAAACATTTTGCTAAACCTCAACTTCTAAATACTCTCCTGCAACCCGCCTCACCCAATGTAGCGCGGATCTGCTTTTTTTTCTAAAGTATTTACATTTACTTCGGATCCGGAACCCCTCAACTGAAGCTAGCCAGCTAACTACCAGCTATCAGTCAGCAAACCATTGCTTAGCGGTCTTCAGCCAACTGGTCATCAGCTAACCTTTAGCTCGGAAAGCTCTCGCCAGTTCGAACAACGCGACTCTAACCAGAGCATAACGGACCTATTATTTTTTTATCCCCGGATTCCCACTTCAAATGGAACATTTTCAGCTGGATCTTCACAGCTAGCTAACTAACTAACCGCAATCCCGGATGATTACTCCTGGCTAGCGTTTCCACCCACTTAGCTTGAAGCTAGCCCGGCCAGAGCTCCTGTGCTACCACCGAAGCATACTCCTGGGCTACAATATCCGGACCCACGACCGGTCTATCGATGTCACTGCATGAAGAGGCATAAACAGACTCACCCCATCGCGACGTCCCCCAAAGGCTAACTTTCTAGCCCTTGCTATCTCCTTGCTTGCTAATTCGGCCTGCTAACTGCTAGCTTGTTTAGCCCCGGTCCGCTAACTGCTACCTTGTTTAGCCCCAGCCTACTAACTGTTAGCTTGTTAGCACAGGCCTGCTAACCGTCTGAATCGCCGCGTCCCAACCTCTCACTGGACCCATATTTACTTTTAATCTCTTTTCGATTTTTAATTCGATTATACCTTCCGGTAACCTGCCTCACCCAATGTGATACGGAATCGCTACTATTTTTCAGTTTTAGAACACACTCAAGAACCTCCAGAAGCTAACCAGCTAACTAGCTACAAGCTATTTAGTCATTGTTAGCCACTGCTAGCGGCTTTTACCTTTTACCTTCTGCACAGCCAGCCAGTTTTTTAAACCTGGATAATACTCGCCAGTCTAGCTTCCCTGCCCTGGACACTGATCACTTGGCTACATAGCTGATGCATGCTGGACTGTCCATTAATCACGGTACTCCATTCTGCTTGTTTATGTTTTATCTGTCGGCCCCAGCCGCACTCAGGCTCTGTGTGTAGTTAATCCGACCCTCCCTGCCTAGTCAACGCCATTTTACCTGCTGTTGTTGTGCTAGCTGATTAGCTGTTGTTGTCTCAACTACTGTTTTAGCTACTGTTTTAGCTAGCTCTCCCAATTCAACACCTGTGATTACTGTATGCCTCGCTGTATGTCTCTCTCAAATGTCAATATGCCTTTGTATACTGTTGTTCAGGTTAGTTATCATTGTTTTAGTTTACAATGGAGCCCCTAGTTCCACTCTTCATACCCCTGATACCTCCTTTGTCCCACCTCCCACACATGCGGTGACCTCACCCATTACAACCAGCATGTCCAGTGATACAACCTCTCTCATCATCACCCAGTGCCTGGGCTTACCTCTGCTGTACCCGCACCCCACCATACCCCTGTCTGCGCATTATGCCCTGAATATATTCTACCATGCCCAGAAATCTGCTCCTTTTATTCTCTGTCCCCAACGCTCTAGGAGACCAGTTTTGATAGCCTTTAGCCGCACCCTCATTCTACTCCTCCTCTGTTCCACGGGTGATGTGGAGGTAAACCCAGGCCCTGCATGTCCCCAAGCACCCTCATTTGTTGACTTCTGTGATCGAAAAAGCCTTGGTTTCATGCATGTCAACATCAGAAGCCTCCTCCCTAAGTTTGTTTTACTCACTGCTTTAGCACACTCTGCTAACCCTGATGTCCTTGCCGTGTCTGAATCCTGGCTCAGGAAGGCCACCAAAAATTCGGAGATTTCCATACCCAATTATAACATTTTCCGTCAAGATAGAACTGCCAAAGGGGGAGGAGTTGCAGTCTACTGCAGAGATAGCCTGCAAAGTAATGTCATACTTTCCAGGTCCATACCCAAACAGTACGAACTACTAATTTTGAAAATTACTCTCTCCAGAAATAAGTCTCTCACTGTTGCCGCCTGCTACCGACCCCCCTCAGCTCCCAGCTGTGCCCTGGACACCATTTGTGAATTGATCGCCCCCCATCTAGATTCAGAGTTTGTTGTTGCAGTCCCCGGCAGTCCTACAATCTAAGCTAGATGCCCTCAATCTCACACAAATCATCAAGGAACCCACCAGGTACAACCCTAAATCTGTAAACAAGGGCACCCTCATAGACGTCATCCTGACCAACTGGCCCTCCAAATACACCTCCGCTGTCTTCAACCAGGATCTCAGCGATCACTGCCTCATTGCCTGTATCCGCTACGGAGCCACTGTCAAACGCTCCCTAAAACACTTCTGTGAGCAGGCCTTTCTAATCGACCTGGCCCGGGTATCCTGGAAGGACATTGACTTCATCCCGTCAGTTGAGGATGCCTGGTCATTCTTTAAAAGTAACTTCCTCACCATTTTAGATAAGCATGCTCTGTTCAAAAAATGTAGAACTAAGAGCAGATATAGCCCTTGGTTCACTCCAGACCTGACTGCCCTCGACCAGCACAAAAACATCCTGTGGCGGACTGCAATAGCATCGAATAGTCCCAGCGATATGCAACTGTTCAGGGAAGTCAGGAACCAATACACGCAGTCAGTCAGGAATGCTAAGGCCAGCTTCTTCAGGCAGAAATTTGCATCCTGTAGCTCCAACTCCAAAAAGTTCTGGGACACTGTGAAGTCCATGGAGAACAAGAGCACCTCCTCCCAGCTGCCCACTGCACTGAGGCTAGGTAACACGGTCACCACCGATAAATCCATGATTATCGAAAACTTCAACAAGCATTTCTCAACGGCTGGCCATGCCTTCCGCCTGGCTACTCCAACCTCGGCCAACAGCTCCGCCCCCCCGCAGCTACTCGCCCAAGCCTCTCCATGTTCTCCTTTACCCAAATCCAGATAGCAGATGTTCTGAAAGAGCTGCAAAACCTGGACCTGTACAAATCAGCTGGGCTTGACAATCTGGACCCTCTATTTCTGAAACTATCCGCCGCCATTGTCGCAACCCCTATTACCAGCCTGTTCAACCTCTCTTTCATATCGTCTGAGATCCCCAAGGATTGGAAAGCTGCCGCAGTCATCCCCCTCTTCAAAGGGGGAGACACCCTAGACCCAAACTGTTACAGACCTATATCCATCCTGCCCTGCCTATCTAAGGTCTTCAAAAGCCAAGTCAACAAACAGGTCACTGACCATCTCGAATCCCACCGTACCTTCTCCGCTGTGCAATCTGGTTTCAGAGCCGGTCACGGGTGCACCTCAGCCACACTCAAGGTACTTAACGATATCATAACCGCCATCGATAAAAGACAGTACTGTGCAGCCGTCTTCATCGACCTTGCCAAGGCTTTCGACTCTGTCAATCAACATATTCTTATCGGCAGACTCAGTAGCCTCGTTTTTTGGATGACTGCCTTGCCTGGTTCACCAACTACTCAGTTCAGTGTGTCAAATCGGAGGGCATGCTGTCCGGTCCTCTGGCAGTCTCCATGGGGGTGCCACAGGGTTCAATCCTCGGGCCGACTCTTTTCTCTGTATATATCAATGATGTTGCTCTTGCTGCGGGCGATTCCCTGATCCACCTCTACGCAGACGGCACCATTCTATATACATCCGGCCCGTCCTTGGACACTGTGCTATCTAACCTCCAAACGAGCTTCAATGCCATACAACACTCCTTCCGTGGCCTCCAACTGCTCTTAAACGCTAGAAAAACCAAATGCATGCTTTTCAACCGTTCGCTGCCTGCACCCGCACGCCTGACCAGCATCACCACCCTGGATGGTTCCGACCTTGAATATGTGGACATCTATAAGTACCTAGGTGTCTGGCTAGACTGTAAACTCTCCTTCCAGACTCATATCAAACATCTCCAATCGAAAATCAAATCTAGAGTCGGCTTTCTATTCCGCAACAAAGCCTCCTTCACTCACGCCGCCAAACTTACCCTAGTAAAACTGACTATCCTACCGATCCTCGACTTCGGCGATGTCATTTTCAAAATTGCCTCCAACACTCTACTCAGCAAACTGGATGCAGTTTATCACAGTGCCATCCGTTTTGTCACTAAAGCACCTTATACTACCCACCACTGCGACTTGTATGCTCTAGTCGGCTGGCCCTCGCTACATATTCGTCGCCAGACCCACTGGCTCCAGGTCATCTACAAGTCCATGCCAGGTAAACCTCCGCCTTATCTCAGTTCACTGGTCTCAATGGCAACACCCATCCGTAGCACGCGCTCCAGCAGGTGTATCTCACTGATCATCCCTAAAGCCAACACCTCATTTGGCCGCCTTTTGTTCCAGTTCTCTGCTGCCTGTGACTGGAACGAATTGCAAAAATCGCTGAAGTTGGAGACTTTTATCTCCCTCACCAACTTCAAACATCTGCTATCTGAGCAGCTAACCGATCGCTGCAGCTGTACATAGTCTATCGGTAAATAGCCCACCCATTTTTACCTACCTCATCCCCATACTGTTTTTATTGATTTACTTTTCTGGTCTTTTGCACACCAATATCTCTACCTGTACATGACCATCTGATCATTTATCACTCCAGTGTTAATCTGCAAAATTGTAATTATTCGCCTAACTCCTCATGCCTTTTGCACACAATGTATATAGACTCCCCCTTTTTTTCTACTGTGTTATTGACTTGTTAATTGTTTACTCCATGTGTAACTCTGTGTTGTCTGTTCACACTGCTATGCTTTATCTTGGCCAGGTCGCAGTTGCAAATGAGAACTTGTTCTCAACTAGCCTACCTGGTTAAATAAAGGTGAAATAAAAAAATAAAACGTTTTTGGGATGACCCAATTGGTGGGTTATATGGCATTGTATCAATAGTTGAGTTGTTTTCTGTAAATACAGCACGGTTGGGTTGTTGAAACAGTGTTATTAAGGTTGGGCTATGGCTATTTGACCCAGCCAGTGGGTTAATTCTCCCGCCACTAGTGCGTGCAGTCCACCAGATTAACGTAAACTCACCCACTTTTGTACATCGCCTTGGTCAGTACAATTTACCTTATTTTAGCGCCCAAAAAACGTAATACTTCCAGATCAACTGTAATGTCAATACCATTGTAAAGCACAATTTCTCTCCTTTCCAACAGAATTCATACCGAGACCTCCACTCTGTCCGTTTCTGCATGATTCAAGAAGGCAATGAGCTCCTTCGGGTCTTTTTAAAAATGGTGGGTGGGAAAGCGAAAACTAATGCGTGGTAGTGAGAAGGAGAGGGGATGTGTAGGAAAATGCCTTTTTTTCACTCGATCTGTCCAACTTATCACCTTATCGCCTCTAAAATGTAAATAAAACACTATAAAGAGTTTATATAATGTGTCATTACATACCTATTTGAAGGTTTTTGTCGAATTTGAATCGGGTTTTTAAGGCGGTGCTAAAGTGGTCTTCAGAAGTAAACAGCGGCTTTGAGAGTGATGACGCAAAAAATGACTAGGTATCCCCCCCTCACCCCCGTCACTGTCCATTGTCCATTTCTTGTTTTTAAACAGAGAAGTGCTACACCTGGTGGAGAGAGATTGTAAGACAGAAATAGTTGCTTTATGCGTGCTGTACGTTACGACATGATACATCAAGATGTAACGGAGGGTCAGCTTTTTCAACTTTTCTCCAATACTATAGAGCCACTACCATGTCGATCAACGCTTGAATAGAAACGTAGTTCACACCCCAGATTTTGAAGTCAACACAGTCACTACAATCCCATTCGTTTTCTTTGCATTCTTGTGAATGTCGCAGTTGCGCAGATTTGTACAGAATGGGGTGAGTTTACGTTACTTGCAACTATTCTAGTTCTAGTGCGACTGAGTGACTGAAGAGTGGACAATGGCTAATGTTATTTCAACAGACTAAGGGTGTTTAGGCTGACTGAAAACTGTGAAAACAGTTTTGTAAGTAACAAATGTTATGAATTATGAATTTGATGGTAATTCAGGTTAAATAGGTTTAACCTGAGTTACCTAGCGAATGTTAGCTCTAGCGTTAGCAAGCTAATGACTGTTAGCTAGCTAGCCATTTTCTGTGCTAATATCTCTGGCTGTGGTAACATTAGCTAGCTTGCTAACGTTAGCCTCACGACCATGCCCACGACGCTAGCGGGCTGAAGTGTTGTCGCAGAATATAACTAAATGTACGTGTTTTGTCAATGTTTGGCTAGCTAACTAGCAAACTATGTTAGTGTCTGTAACAAACTTAGCTAGCTTATTCTGACACTTCTTCTGGACTGTCTTGGACACTGTTTCATTTGTTAGCTAACATTAGGTAAGTTAGCTGGGTAGCTAAGTTACCATAACTAGATTTGACTTTTTCTCCATCTGGGTTAATTTAACCAAGGTATTTGGGAGGTGTATCTCATGCTTGCATGGTGATTTATTAAGTTAGCTAGCCTTACTGTACTGGTTTTCAATGGTTTTTGACAATGGCAGCTTTAGTCAGATGTGAAGTTGATGATGCATTCAAATTCTGTTAGCTAGCTAACTTTAGAGTTAACCTTAAATTAGATGTAGCCAAGTTAACTTAGCTATGTTGCTACCATTTCTTTATTTAAATGCAGAGGTCGAGGCAATTCAACAGCTCAGACAAGAGAGGTATGTGGCAGGGTCTACAGTCAATCACAGATTACAAAAGAAAAACCAGCCCCATCGCGGACCATGATGTCTTGCTCCCAGACAGACTAAATAACTTCTTTGCTCGCTTTGAGTACAATACAGTACCACTGACACTGGGTCCTGGACTTCCTGACAGGCCGCCCCCAAGTGGTGAGGGTAGATAACAACATCTTCACCCCGCTGATCCTCAACACTGGGGCCCCACAAGGGCGTGTTCTCAGCCCTCTCCTGTACTCCCTGTTCACCAATGACTGCGTGGACATGCACGCCTCCAACTCAATCATCAAGTTGCAGACGACACAGCAGTGGTAGGCTGGATTACCAACAATGATAGGCTGGTAATCCAGTGGTAGGCTGGATTACCAACAAACACCTCCTACAGGGAGGAGGTGAGGGCCCTCGGAGTGTGGTGTCAGGAAAATAACCTCACACTCAATGTCAACAAAACAAAGGATATGATCGTGGACTTCAGGAAAGGGAGCAACCCCCTATCCACATCGATGGGACAGTAGACATCACGGACAAATTGAAATGGTCCACCCACACAGACAGAGTGGTGAAGAAGGCGCAGCAGTGCCTCTTCAACCTCAGGAGGCTGAAGAAATTCGGCTTGTCACCAAAAACACTCACAAACCTTTACAGATGTACAATCGAGAGCGTCCTGTCAGGCTGTATCACCGCCTGGTACGGCAACTGCTCCACCCATAACCGTAAGGCTCTCCAGAGGGTAGTGAGGTCTGCACAACTCATCACCGGGGGCAAACTACCTACCCTCCAGGACACCTATACCACCCGATGTCACAGGAAGGCCAAAAAGATCATCAAGGATAACAACCACCCGAGCCACTGCCTGTTCACCCCGCTGTTCACCCCGGTTAGATTACTTGTTAGATATTACTGCATGGTCGGAACTAGAAGCACAAGCATTTCGCTACACTCGCATTAACATCTGCTCACCGTGGGTATGTGACGAATACATTTGATTTGATTTGATGCATGGAACGCTTTGTAAAGACAAGCTGAATGAGTGGAACCTGGCCTCCTTTGGTTCTAAAGTTTTAGGGTCAGTGAAAATTAGAAATTCCTTTCTGGCAGTTGGGACAGATTTTCGTTGACCCTGTGTAAAACAACATCTACGTCTTCCACATTGTCATCAATAACCAATAGTACAACCTTAATGGAAACTTGAAAGATTAATTTCACTCGAGCCTCTTGCAACCACTTTGGGACTAAATACATTACATGCACAGCTACCATAGATAGTGACCAACTTGACACACAACACACATCAAAGGCTGAGAGCAGCTCATGGGCACTTAGGAATAAAGTTCCTTGCTCAAGGGCACAACAGCAGTAGGTAGTATACAGCAATATTGTTGCTGGTAACCCTCTGGCTGACTTGATGGCTCACTCCCTGCAGATATCCCTGCAGGCAGCCCTAGGATTCAAATATGGGTCTGCCTTTCTAACCTCGTAGCTACTACCTCCCCTATTAATTTGGCTCTTTCCTCACTCCCTTGCCTTTGTTCAATCATTTCACCTGGCTTATCAACCCTTCCCTCAAAGTATTTAATTTAGACATGTGGGCGAAACTGTAACTTAAAATCTCCTCCCTAGCAGTTAAGCCTAGTGGTTAAGAGTGTTAGGCAAGAAACTGATAGGTCACTGGTTTTAATTCCTGAGCCAGCAACGTGGAAAAATCTGCAATTCTGCCCTTGAAGCAAGGCAGTTAACCCCCAACAACAACTGCTCCCCGGGTGCCCAAGACGTGGATGTCGATTAAAGGCAGCTCCCCGGTTGGGTTTAATGCATTCAGTTGTGCAACTGGTACCCCTTTTCCCTTTTAGTCTCTCGTTTGCAGCGGAAGAGATGGACCAGAAAACACTCTTGCTTTTGGACGACTCGACTATAGCCTGAAGTTAAAGAAGAACATAAAAGCCTTACATGCAGTGAATATTCTGTAAACGTCATCTTTTTTATACACGAGGGGAGGTCCTCGGGACACACACATTAATACGCCACACCAAGCGACACACCAACCTTGAGCTGGGTCTTGCCAGGTACACGTTGACAGAGTTGTTGTGTATTTTGAAAAGTGATTGTTAAAAGGAATTAATAATTCTATGAATACTTTGTATTCTTTGTGCTCACAACTAAGTCAAATGAAAGAGGGCAGCCCAGATGACCAAGTGGCTGAACAACTTCTGGTCGGCAAACCAGGTTGCGGAATACATAAAGGAGATCGCAATCCAGAGGGCTCAGTGGACCAGACAGAATGGGGCGAAGACAGTCAAGATAGTCAGAGAGTATCCGTGTTTGCTGGATACTCCAGGCATGGTGGGTTAATTTTTTTTTACAAAAACATTAGATTTGAATTTGATTCTGTTTGCTGTGATTAACTAGCCTGGCTGATGCAACCCACATGATTCACAGCGCAGGGAGAGATGTGACCACACTGGTCTGAAAAGGAGATTGTTTGTTCATGCAATATTTGCTAATAAATTGTACGACAGGGTTTGATTGGTTCTCTCAGATGTCTTTTTCTTTACTCGGGGTTGACACCTCTCATTGTTTGGATTTGAAAATCCAAGCATTGCAATAGAAGGTGGTGGCGCTCATCGGGTGTGTGTCGCATTGTGCCGACAACTTCAAAAGTCAGGAGGACTTCAAGAGTTCGGTGTTAGCCAGACTAGTGATTAACTGCAATGGGAAAAGTAATTGTTTGTCTGGTCTACGACATGACACAATTTGAAGTCATATGGGGCATAGGCTCAAAAGAATTAGAAACAGCATTGGCTGTGGATACGGTGGGAACATATGGATCAGAGCAAATGTGATGTCGTTAATATTTGTGGATATGTACAGTCGTGGCCAAAAGTTTTGGGAATGACACAAATGTTCATTTCCACAAAATTTGCTGCTTCAGTGTCTTTAGATATTTTTGTCAGATGTTAGTATGGAATAGTGAAGTATAATTACACGCATTTCATAAGTGTCAAAGACTATTATTGACAATTACATAAACTTGATGCAAAGAGTCAATATTTGCAAAGAGTCAATATTTGTTGATCCTTATTTTTCAAGACCTCTGCAATCCTGACTGCAATCCTGACATCCTGACTGATGGTAGCCCATTCTTGCATAATCAATGCTTGGAATTTGTCATAATTTGTGGGGTTTTGTTTGTCCACCTGCCTCTTGAGAATTGACCACAAGTTCTCAATAGGATTAAGGTCTGGGGAGTTTCCTGGCCATGGACCCAAAATATCGATCTTTTGTTCCTCGAGCCACTTAGTTATCACTTTTTCCTTATGGCAAGGTGCTCCATCATGCTGGAAAAGGCTATGTTTGTCACCAAACTGTTCCCTTGTGGTTGGGAGAAGTTGGTCTCAGAGGATGTGTTGGTACCATTCTTTATTCATGGCTGTGTTCTTAGGCACAATTGTGAGTGAGCCCACTCCCTTGGCTGGGGAGAAACCCCACACATGAATGGTCTCAGGATGCTTTACTGTTGGCATGACACAGGGCTGATGGTAGCGCTCACCTTGTCTTCTTTTTTACGGTTGCCCCAAACAATCGGAAAGGGGATTCATCAGAGAAAATGACTTTACCTCAGTCCTCAGCAGGCCAATCCCTGTACCTTTTGCAGAATATCAGTCTGTCCCTGATGTTTTTCCTGGAGAGAAGTGGCTTCTTTGCTACCCTTCTTGACACCAGGCCATCCTCCAAAAGTCTTCACCTCACTGTGTGTGCAAATGCACTCACACGTGCCTGCTGCCATTCCTGAGCAAGCTCTGTACTGGTAGTGCCCAGATCCCACAGCTGAATCAACTTTAGGAGGCGGTCCTGGCGCTTGCTGGACTTTCTTGGGCGCCCTGAAGCCTTCTTCACAACAATTGAACCACTCTCCTTGAAGTTCTTGATGATCTGATAAATGGTTGATTTAGGTGCAATCTTACTGGCAGCGTTATCCTTGCCTGGGAAGCCCTTTTTGTGCAAAGCAATGATGACGGCACGTGTTTCCTTGCAGGTAACCATGATTGACAGAGGAAGAACAATGATTCCAAGCACCACCCTACTTTGGAAGCTTCCAGTCTGTTATTCGAACTCAATCAGTATGACAGAGTGATCTCCAGTCTTGTCCTAGTCAACACTCACACCTGTGCTAACGAGAGAATCACTGACATGATGTCAGCTGGTTCTTTTGTGGCAATGGCTGAAATGCAGTGGAAATGTTTTTTGGGGTTTCGGTTAATTTGCATGGCAAAGAGGGACTTTGCAATTACAGTTTTTTACAATCACTTTGGCACTAATTTCGGAACCTTGATGTAATTTTTCAAAACTCTAGACACAAAACTCACAACCAATGATCAAAATGCTAATTTTTCAAAACTCTGACACTTTTTTCCAATTGCTTGGATACAATACAGATAAAGCTAAGATCATTTGTTCACTGAACTACAATCACCTGTTCAAAATGACACAACATAATATCAAAGTATTACCATTTCATAATGCAATTCACAAATTACATCTGAAATGACTGTCTACTCATTTCATTACAATGATCTAACTATCAATTGATACAACTGCTCAAAATGATAAGTAACTGTTGCATTACTCTTAATGCGTAGTTTTGTGGAAACTGACGAAAAATATTCCATGTTTAGATGAGGAAAGTTTCAGGATAACGAGATCCATTGTCAACAATTACCGTGGAACATGAACCAATTGGACTACATTATCTATGGGATGTAATATTTCATCATCATTCTTTATCACTGTCTCTATGGTCCCATGTACTACTTTTCCAGACCATGTTTTCAGATTTGACATTACTGTACACGCACCGGCCACTTTATTAGGTACACCTATCTAGTAATGGGTAGGGCCCCCTTTTTCCTCCACAACAGCCTGAATTATTCACGGTGTTGTACGTTAATTAAGAAATGCCCTTCTGCACACTGTTTTAAACAGCTGTTATATGAGCTAGTGTGGCCTTTCCGTTAGCTTGAATGAGTCTGGACATTCTCCTCTTACCTCTTTCATTAACAAGGTGTTTTTGCCCACAGAACTGCCGCTCACTGAATGTGTTTTGTTTATCACACCATTCTTTGTAAACTCTAGAGACTGTAGTGCATAAAAATCCCAGGAAGGCAGCTGTTTCTGAGATGCTGGAATCACCATGTGTGGCATGAACAATCATACCACGGTCAAAATTGCTTAGATTACGCAGCATGCCCATTCTAATGTTTGGTCAAACAACATCTAAAGCTCTCTACTCTATATACTCTATATATTGAGTTGCAGGCAGCCACATGATTCGCTGTTCGAATGTAACCTTCCTTGATGAGCTAAATCAGGTCTGTAGAGCTGATGGTATGACCTATGTCATTGTGTGGGATAATGTCAGGTTCCACCATGCTCAAATGGTGCAAGCATGGTTTCAGGCCGATCCACAATTTACCACCCTGTACTTACCCCCAAACCCTCCTTTCCTTTACCCGATTGAGGAATTTTTCTCCACATGGAGGTGGAAGGTATATTGTAGGCGCCCTCATGAACAAGCCGCCCTTCTCCAGGCCAAGGATGACATATGCAATGACATCACGGCAGACCAGTGTCAGGCCTGGATTTGCCTTTGCCGAAGATTCTTCCCAAGATGTTTGGCTAATGAAAACATCCATTGTGATGTGGATGAGAACCTGTGGCCAAATCCAAAAGACAGGGTTGAGGGAAATATAGAAGTAGAGTCATCAATCTTTTGTTTTTCTTTTTACAGTAAGCCAGGTGAGGAACCCTGCAGTTGACCTTGAACTGTTTTTTTCCTTTTTTGTTGCTAATTATTTTTGCTTTGATTCAAAGAAACCTATGTTTTGATTTTATTGTATTTCATCCATAAATGTCATATTTTGTTCAATGATTCCACTGTGTCTGTAGGATTCTCTCTACTCGTTATTTTACAGTGATGTACACTGCTCAAAAAAATAAAGGGAACACTTAAACAACACAATGTAACTCCAAGTCAATCACACTTCTGTGAAATCAAACTGTCCACTTAGGAAGCAACACTGATTGACAATGAATTTCACATGCTGTTGTGCAAATGGAATAGACAACAGGTGGAAATTATAGGCAATTAGCAAGACACCCACAATAAAGGAGTGGTTCGGCAGGTGGTGACCACAGACCACTTCTCAGTTCCTATGCTTCCTGGCTGATGTTTTGGTCACTTTTGAATGCTGGCCGTGCTTTCACTCTAGTGGTAGCATGAGACGGAGTCTACAACCCACACAAGTGGCTCAGGTAGTGCAGCTCACCCAGGATGGCACATCAATGCGAGCTGTGGCAAGAAGGTTGGCTGTGTTTGTCAGCGTAGTGTCCAGAGCATGGAGGTGCTACCAGGAGACAGGCCAGTACATCATTAGACGTGGAGGAGGCCGTATGAGGGCAGCAGCAGGACAGCAGCAGGACCGCTACCTCCGCCTTTGTGCAAGGAAAAGAAGGAGGAGCACTGCCAGAGCCCTGCAAAATGACCTCCAGCAGGCCACAAATGTACATGTGTCTGCTCAAACAGTCAGAAACAGACTCCATGAGGGTGGTATGAGGGCCTGACGTCCACAGGTGGGGGTTGTGCTTACAGCCCAACACCGTGCAGGACGTTGGGCATTTGCCAGAGAACACCAAGATTGGCAAATTCACCACTGGCGCCCTGTGCACTTCACAGATGAAAGCAGGTTCACACTGAGCACGTGACAGACGTGACAGAGTCTGGAGACGCCGTGGAGAACGTTCTGCTGCCTGCAACATCCTCCAGCATGACCGGTGTGGCGGTGGGTCAGTCATGGTGTAGGGTGGCATTTCTTTCCTCCATGTGCTCGCCAGAGGTAGCCTGACTGCCATAAGGTACCGAGATGAGATCCTCAGACCCCTTGTGAGACCATATGCTGGTGCGGATGGCCCTGGGTTCCTGCTAATGCAAGACAATGCTAGACCTCATGTGGCTGGAGTGTGTCAGCAGTTCCTGCAAGAGGAAGGCATTGATGCTATAGACTGGCCCACCCTTTCCCCAGACCTGAATCCAATTGAGCACATCTGGGACATCATGTCTCGCTCCATCCACCAACGCCACGTTGCACCACAGCCTGTCCAGGAGTTGGTGGATGCTTTAGTCAAGGTCTGGGAGGAGATCCCTCAGCAGACCATCCGCCACCTCATCAGGAGCAGGCCCAGGCGTTGTAGGGAGGTCATACAGGCACGTGGAGGCCACACACACTACTGAGCATCATTTTGACTTGTTTTAAGGACATTACATCAAAGTTGGATCAGCCTGTAGTGTGGTTTCCCACTTTAATTTTGAGTGTGACTCCAAATCCAGACCTCCATGGGTTGATCAATTTGATTTCCATTGATCATTTTTGTGTTATTTTGTTGTCAGCACTGTGTAAAGAAAAAAGTATTTAATAAGAATATTTCATTCATTCAGATCTAGGATGTGTTATTTTAGTGTTCCCTTTATTTTTTGAGCAGTGTATTTGCATGTAGTAGTATAATGAAACATGCAGCACATATTTTGTACTACAATATTTAATGATTGTTATGAACAACGACACTGAAACTATCGGTATCTTGTGTGTGGTTGATCTAAATGAATGTTCATATGGTATTTCATGATAAATGAGTTATTTTAACCAATGATTCTGCAAGTGCAAGGTTTCTTTAAAGATATGAATGCACAATGCAATGTTTTGAACATTGGACAGCCTGTATTACAAGTGACGACTGTTTTGAGTTTTGTGTCTAGTATTTTGAAAAATGACCACAAGGTTCTAAAATTAGTGGCAAAGTGATTGTTAAAAACTGTAATTCATCTGATCCCTCTTCATAACATTCTGGAGTATATTCAAATTGCCATCATACAAACTGAGGCAGCAGACTTTGTGAAAATTCATATTTGTGTCATTCTCTTTTGGCCATGACTGTATGTACATTTTAAGTTGTCTATTGTTTTTGTCATATGTTTATGTTTGTAAAAAAAACTAAAGTACAATACAAATTACATAAAAATAATTGTCTGCATTACTACAGATTGCTGGGGACTTCTACATTTTAAACCCAGATTTCCCAGGGAAACTGATAACTGGATCACACTCTTCAAGGATAATCAAATGATTTATTGAACAGGTTGGGACCAACATGATTGAGTACCTGCACCAGGCGGAGGTGACAAGACCCTACCCATATATGTTGGCTCTTGAGGACTGCTTACAGCTGTTTACAGTCATTAGTGGACTGGCATTGTAGCAAGGTACACTGCTTGAGGCACTGTATGTGTGCTTCCAGTCCTATTATCAACTTTTCCACTGTAGCCCAGCATAGGACTTCCTACAGACCACGGTGTATCAACTGCCAGGAACAGGATCCCCGTAGTAAGACTGTGGCGAGCATGTCTTTTTTCCACTGAACAATTATGTAACTGCTCTTGTAGTGTGAAAAGTGACAGGAGGAAGCGCAGCCCTCTTACTGATGTGTTCTTGTGAATTAATAGATCAATGGATGGATGAGTCATCAGTGTCTCATTCCAATGCTAATGTGCTCTTAAGGCACTATTCATAGCTCTGTTAAATGTACTTTTAGTTTGTTTGTTAATGCATTTGTGCCTGCTTTTTGCCTACGGTATGGTACATGGCTCGTTTTTGCCTTTAGCTCTTCTACTGAAGCGCGTTCTGGTACGCTTTCATACTATCACATTTTATTTTAAATACAAATGTTACAGTACATAATGGGGATTGTGAAAATGTGCTTTATGAACGAAATACAGTTACTAAGTAATGAGTCATTCGTCCATGTCCTTAGTAGAGTGACCTTCAAATGTAATATTTTACATTTGTTCTGTGTAACAATGTTTAAACTCGACCCAAATATAGACAATTATTGTATGGCAAAGCGGCGTGGTGTGTGTGTGTGTGTGTGTGTGTGTGTGTGTGTGTGTGTGTGTGTGTGTGTGTGTGTGTGTGTGTGTGTGTGTGTGTGTGTGTGTGTGTGTGTGTGTGTGTGTGTGTGTGTGTGTGTGTGTGTGTGTGTGTATTAATATAGACAGTGTCACACACGCATGTTTTGTTTTTCTGTGTTTGCAATCTGAGAGTGCACATCAAGTTCAATTGAAGCTTTAGTGTGATGTGTGGACTGGTTGGTTCATGAAATAACATAAATAAATTATAATAATCAATTCTATCTTATGAAATCTTATCTTGTGAAATAATACATATTTAGACAATAGGGCTTTGTTTCAATGGGCTATTTAAAAAAATGACATTCTTGTGCATTCTCTGAAATGCAGGCAATAGAAATAAATTATTTGAAATTCTAAATCATATCTTGATTGTGTGTGTAGGAACGGGAGGGGTTGGGATGGTAGAGAAGGCAAAAATATGCAAGCCAAATTGAAATTCCGATGACACTGAAAGGATTGCATAAACAATTACCCAGCTGCTGGGTCAATCCATCAACCCAGAGTGCATTCAGAATGTATTCAGACCCCTTGACTTATTCCACATTTTGTTATGTTACAGCCTTAATCTACAATGTATTTAAAAAATCCTCATTAATCTACACACAATATCCATAATTTATATTTTTGCAAATGTATTAAAAATGTGAAACAGTTTTCAGACCATTTGCTATGAGACTCAAAATTGAGCTCAGGTGAATCTTGTTTCAATTGATCATCCTTTAATATTTTTTCTTACCTTTATTTAACTAGGCAAGGCAGTTAAGAACAGATTCTTATTTACAATGACAGCCTAGGAACAGTGGGTTGACTGCCTTGTTCAGAGGCAAAATGAGAGATTTCTACCTTGTCAGCTCAGGGATTCGATCCACCAACCTTTCGGTTACTGGCCCAATGCTCTAACCACTAGGCTGGCTACCTGCCGCCTTGAGATATTGTTACAACTTGATTGGAATCCACCCGTGGTATATTCAATTAATTGAACATGATTTGGAAAGGCACACACCTGTCTATATAAGGTCCCAGATCTGACAGTGCATGTCAGAGCAAAAACCAAGCCATGAGATCGAAGGAATTGTCCGTAGAGCTCTGAGACAGGATTGTGTCGAGGTACAGATCTGGGGAATGGTACCAAAGAAAATCTGCAGCATTTAAGGTCCCCAAGAACACAGTGTTCTTCATCATTCTTAAATGGAAGAAGTTTGGAACCACCAAGAATCTTCCTAGACTATTTCTCCTCCTGAGAAATCAAGGAAGAAGGGTTTAGGTCAGGGATGTTTTCCACGTCATTTCGGTTGGAGCGAGCGGTCGCATTCGCACTTCGCTCTGCAGGTTGTATAACTTTTTCATTACATTTCATTATAGTACAACGGTTGATTTGTCTAATCTTAGCAATTCTTCTTAGCTAGCTACATAGCCGTCCTTGTATCAGAGATAATTGCATAATTATCGTATTTCGTCGCCCTAACGTAGCCTTCACTGCTATTCGCCCAGGAGCTAGCAAACGCTAGCTAACGCACACAGATTAGCATCACTGTAGTGCTATTCACTCAACTGTACGACTTGATTAGTTTACTGTTAGCTAGCTACATAATCTTAGCCATTCTTCTTAGCTAGCTACATAGCCTTCCTTGTATCAGAGATGATTGCATTAATTATCGTATTTCGTATTTCGTCGCCCTAACGTAGCCTTCACTGCTATTCGCCCAGGAGCTAGCAACGCTAGCTAACGCACACAGATTAGCATCACTGTAGTGCTATTCACTCAACTGACTTGATTAGTTCAGTGTTAGCTAGCTACATAGCTGTCTTTGTTTCCAAGATAATTGAGTTTAGTTCAGTGTTAGTAATCCTTCTCACCCCCCTTCTCCCCCCAACAAGATTTAGCTGTCTTTGTTCCACTGGTTGTCAAGATAATTGCTCTGGATAGTTTAAATGTAAATGTAAATGTAGCCTTGGAGTGATTATCTTAATTCACTGAGGTTCGCTAGCCAGCTATTTGTCGTCCTTAACGTAGGAGACTCTGCTAGCTAGCCAACAGCTAACAGCTAACAGCTAGCCAACGTCTACTGAATAGAACCCAACAACCCGGTCGCATTCACAGGTAGTATCACATTTTCATTTCATTACAGTACAACGGTTTGATTTGTTTGATCGTAGCTAGCTACATAGCCGTCTTTGTTTAAAAGATAATTGTGTAGTCTAGACCGATTTCCTAGGTTAGCTAGCCAGCTATTGTCGTTCTTTTAACTCAACGTAACGTAAACAACACTGCTAGCTAGCCAGCTAGCCCCGAACAGCAGCACTGTAGAAATTATTACACTCAACGGAACGACTTGATTAGTGTAGTGTCAACAACGCAGCTACTGCCAGCTAGCCTACTTTAGCAGTACTGTATCATTTTAATCATTTTAGTCAATAAGATTCTTGCTACGTAAGCTTAACTTTCTGAACATTCGAGACGTGTAGTCCGCTTGTCATTCCAATTTCCTTGCATTAGCGTAGCCTTTTCTGTAGCCTGTCAACTATGTGTCTGTCTATCCCTGTTCTCTCCTCTCTGCACAGACCATACAAACGCTCCACACCGCGTGGCCGCGACCACCCTGACCTGGTGGTCCCAGCGCGTACGACCCACGTGGAGTTCCAGGTCTCTGGTAGCCTCTGGAACTGCCAATCTGCGGCCAACAAGGCAGAGTTCATCTCAGCCTATGCCTCCCTCCAGTCCCTTGACTTCTTGGCACTGACGGAAACATGGATCACCACAGATAACACTGCTACTCCTACTGCTCTCTCCTCGTCCGCCCACGTGTTCTCGCACACCCCGAGAGCTTCTGGTCAGCGGGGTGGTGGCACCGGGATCCTCATCTCTCCCAAGTGGTCTTTCTCTCTTTCTCCCCTTACCCATCTGTCTATTGCCTCCTTTGAATTCCATGCTGTCACAGTTACCAGCCCTTTCAAGCTTAACATCCTTATCATTTATCGCCCTCCAGGTTCCCTCGGAGAGTTCATCAATGAGCTTGATGCCTTGATAAGCTCCTTTCCTGAGGACGGCTCACCTCTCACAGTTCTGGGCGACTTTAACCTCCCCACGTCTACCTTTGACTCATTCCTCTCTGCCTCCTTCTTTCCACTCCTCTCCTCTTTTGACCTCACCCTCTCACCTTCCCCCCTACTCACAAGGCAGGCAATACGCTTGACCTCATCTTTACTAGATGCTGTTCTTCCACTAACCTCATTGCAACTCCCCTCCAAGTCTCCGACCACTACCTTGTATCCTTTTCCCTCTCGCTCTCATCCAACACTTCCCACACTGCCCCTACTCGGATGGTATCGCGCCGTCCCAACCTTCGCTCTCTCTCCCCCGCTACTCTCTCCTCTTCCATCCTATCTTCTCTTCCCTCTGCTCAAACTTTCTCCAACCTATCTCCTGATTCTGCCTCCTCAACCCTCCTCTCCTCCCTTACTGCATCCTTTGACTCCCTATGTCCCCTATCCTCCAGGCCGGCTCGGTCCTCCCCTCCCGCTCCGTGGCTCGACGACTCATTGCGAGCTCACAGAACAGGGCTCCGGGCAGCCGAGCGGAAATGGAGGAAAACTCGCCTCCCTGCGGACCTGGCATCCTTTCACTCCCTCCTCTCTACATTTTCCTCCTCTGTCTCTGCTGCTAAAGCCACTTTCTACCACTCTAAATTCCAAGCATCTGCCTCTAACCCTAGGAAGCTCTTTGCCACCTTCTCCTCCCTCCTGAATCCCCCCTCCCTCCTCCCTCTCTGCAGATGACTTCGTCAACCATTTTGAAAAGAAGGTCGATGACATCCGATCCTCGTTTGCTAAGTCAAACGACACTGCTGGTTCTGCCCACACTGCCCTACCCTATGCTCTGACCTCTTTCTCCCCTCTCTCTCCAGATGAAATCTCGCGTCTTGTGACGGCCGGCCGCCCAACAACCTGCCCGCTTGACCCTATCCCCTCCTCTCTTCTCCAGACCATTTCCGGAGACCTTCTCCCTTACCTCACCTCGCTCATCAACTCATCCCTGACCGCTGGCTACGTCCCTCCCGTCTTCAAGAGAGCGAGAGTTGCACCCCTTCTGAAAAAACCTACACTCGATCCCTCCGATGTCAACAACTACAGACCAGTATCCCTTCTCTCTTTTCTCTCCAAAACTCTTGAGCGTGCCGTCCTTGGCCAGCTCTACCGCTATCTCTCTCAGAATGACCTTCTTGATCCAAATCAGTCAGGTTTCAAGACTAGTCATTCAACTGAGACTGCTCTTCTCTGTATCACGGAGGCGCTCCGCACTGCTAAAGCTAACTCTCTCTCCTCTGCTCTCATCCTTCTAGACCTATCGGCTGCCTTCGATACTGTGAACCATCAGATCCTCCTCTCCACCCTCTCCGAGTTGGGCATCTCCGGCGCGGCCCACGCTTGGATTGCGTCCTACCTGACAGGTCGCTCCTACCAGGTGGCGTGGCGAGAATCTGTCTCCTCACCACGCGCTCTCACCACTGGTGTCCCCCAGGGCTCTGTTCTAGGCCCTCTCTTATTCTCGCTATACACCAAGTCACTTGGCTCTGTCATAACCTCACATGGTCTCTCCTATCATTGCTATGCAGACGACACACAATTAATCTTCTCCTTTCCCCCTTCTGATGACCAGGTGGCGAATCGCATCTCTGCATGTCTGGCAGACATATCAGTGTGGATGACGGATCACCACCTCAAGCTGAACCTCAGCAAGACGGAGCTCCTCTTCCTCCCGGGGAAGGACTGCCCGTTCCATGATCTCGCCATCACGGTTGACAACTCCATTGTGTCCTCCTCCCAGAGCGCTAAGAACCTTGGCGTGATCCTGGACAACACCCTGACGTTCTCAACTAACATCAAGGCGGTGTCCCGTTCCTGTAGGTTCATGCTCTACAACATCCGCAGAGTACGACCCTGCCTCACACAGGAAGCGGCGCAGGTCCTAATCCAGGCACTTGTCATCTCCGTCTTGATTACTGCAACTCGCTGTTGGCTGGGCTCCCTGCCTGTGCCATTAAACCCCTACAACTCATCCAGAACGCCGCAGCCCGTCTGGTGTTCAACCTTCCCAAGTTCTCTCACGTCACCCCGCTCCTCCGCTCTCTCCACTGGCTTCCAGTTGAAGCTCGCATCCGCTACAAGACCATGGTGCTCGCCTACGGAGCTGTGAGGGGAACGGCACCTCAGTACCTCCAGGCTCTGATCAGGCCCTACACCCAAACAAGGGCACTGCGTTCATCCACCTCTGGCCTGCTCGCCTCCCTACCACTGAGGAAGTACAGTTCCCGCTCAGCCCAGTCAAAACTGTTCGCTGCTCTGGCCCCCAATGGTGGAACAAACTCCCTCACGACGCCAGGACAGCGGAGTCAATCACCACCTTCCGGAGACACCTGAAACCCCACCTCTTCAAGGAATACCTAGGATAGGGTAAGTAAGGGTAAGTAATCCTTCTCACCCCCCTTCTCACCCCCCCCAACAAGATTTAGATGCAAGTGGCTGTTCCACTGGTTGTCATAAGGTGTATGCACCAATTTGTAAGTCGCTCTGGATAAGAGCGTCTGCTAAATGACTTAAATGTAAATGTAATGTAAATGGATGTAACAAAGAACCCGATGGTCTGATGGGAACCCACAAATGTTGCTGAGTTAAAGCAGTTCTGCATGCAATAGTGGGTGTTATTGAGTGTAAGAGGGCAATGACTTTTCCACACAGGGGAATTGGCTGTTACGTCTTTGTTCATTAAATAAATAAAATAGGTGAACATTCAGGTTCCCTTGATATAATATTAGGTGTTGGTTGAAGAGCTGATAACATTCAGTATCACAATTATGCAAAAATAAAGAAAATCTGAAAGGGGAAATTATTTTTCACGGCACTGTATAAATGGAGACCGTTAAAATGTTTCCGGAGCATTGTACAGTGGGGCAAAAAAGTATTTAGTCAGCCACCAATTGTGCAAGTTATCCCACTTAAAAAGATGAGAGAGGCCTGTAATTTTCATCATATGTACACTTCACCTATGACAGACAAAATTAGGGGGGAAAATCCAGAAAATCACATTGTAGGATTTTCTATGAATTTATTTGCAAATTATGGTGGAAAATAAGTATTTGGTCAGCAACAAACAAGCAAGATTTCTGGTTCTCACAGACCTGTAACTTCTTCTTTAAGAGGCTCATCTGTCCTCCACTCGTTACCTGTATTAATGGCACCTGTTTGAACTTGTTATCAGTATAAAAGACACCTGTCCACAACCTCAAACAGTCACACTCCAAACTCAACTATGGCCAAGACCAAAGAGCTGTCAAAGGACACCACAAACAAAATTGTAGACCTGCACCAGGCTGGGAAGACTGAACCTGCAATAGGTAAGCAGCTTGGTTTGAAGAAATCAACTGTGGGAGCAATTATTAGGAAATGGAAGACATACAAGTCCACTGATAATCTCCTTCGATCTGAGGCTCCACGCAAGATCTCACCCCGTGGGGTCAAAATGATCACAAGAACAGTGAGCAAAAATCCCAGAACCACACGGGGGGACCTAGTGAATGAACTACAGAGAGCTGGGACCAAAGTAACAAAGCCTACCATCAGCAACACAATACGCCGCCAGGGACTCAAATCCTGCAGTGGCAGACGTGTCCCCCTGCTTAAGCCAGTACATGTCCAGGCCAGTCTGAAGTTTGCTAGAGAGAATTTGAATGATCCAGAAGAAGATTGGGAGAATGTCATATGGTCAGATGAAACCAAAATATAACTTTTTGGTCAAAACTCAACTCATTGTGTTTGGAGGACAAAGAATGCTGAGTTGCATCCAAAGAACACCATACCTACTGTGAAGCATGGGGGTGGAAACATCATGCTTTGGGGCTGTTTTTCTGCAAAGGGACCAGGACGACTGATCCGTGTAAAGGAAAGAATGAATGGGGCCGAGTATCGTGAGATTTTGAGTGAAAACCTCCTTCCATCAGCAAGGGCATTGAAGATGAAATGTGGCTGGGTCTTTCAGCATGACAATGATCCCAAACACACCGCCCGGCAATGAAAGAGTGGCTTCGTAAGAAGCATTTCAAGGTCCTGGAGTGGCCTAGACAGTCTCCAGATCTCAACCCCATAGAAAATATTTGGAGGGAGTTGAAAGTCTGTGTTTCCCAGCAACAGCCCCAAAACATCAATGCTCTAGAGGAGATCTACATGGAGGAATGGGCCAAAATACTAGCAACAGTGTGTGAAAACCTTGTGAAGACTTACAGAAAAATGTTGACCTCTGTCATTGCCAACAAAGGGTATGTAACAAAGTATTGAGATAAACTTTTGTTATTGACCAAATACTTATTTTCCACCATAATTTGCAAATAAATTCATAATGTGATTTTCTGGATTTTTTTCCCTCATTTTGTCTGTCATAGTTGAAGTGTACCTATGATGAAAATTACAGGCCTCTCTCATCTTTTTAAGTTGGAGAACTTGCACAATTGGTGGCTGACTAAATACTTCTTTGCCCCACTGTATGTCTCAGATATAGGACCAACACTTCAGAACAAACTTCCTTTTGATTTTTTGGGGGACTATCTGATGTTCCATGTAGTGAATCTGTTATTCAATGTGTTTTATATGGAGTAATAGCAGTAAGGGCTCCCCCGGTTTAGACAGAGATTAGACTATTATGGGCTAAGAAGCTGTTTAAGTGTCCCTATTACTATTCTACAAGCATATCTGTCCTCCCTGTATCCTTTGACTGGCACTACTTTGATGTCAGCATGGTGGCAGCAGAATCACACCCCGTCACGTGGGGGGGACACGTCCTGCAGGAACCAATATGTCTCTCCTACTCCAAACAAAAGGACCCGGTTTAGGGCTTCCCTTGCCAGTGGTATACCGCGATAGGGAAAGGGGGTCCTCCTAGGTCCCCGGCACGCCTGTGGGCAGCTGGGCTGGTCCGTTTGGGGGACGAGAAGGACTCATGCTCTGGGCCAGTGCAGGGCGGGGCACTCTCTGCATTGCTCTCTGGGGCTCTCTGGGAGCTGAGGGCTTAATTGGCACAGGGCTCTCAGCAGGTGACTATTGTTGAGATAAAAGAAGATTAGCAGCACGTCGCTAACTAACGGAGTCGGCCCTAGCCACAGCACTGATAGGTAACAGCCAGATATGGACAGTCACTGTGGAAGGAGGTTAATAATCATATATGGTCTGAGCAGGAGGAGTGGAGGGTTAACACCAAATGGAGTTAAGGAGGGGACAGGTGGAAGTTAAGAGGCCCCCCGTGAAGAAGTCAAGCGTGCCAGGCTGTGACTTTAGACACTCTCAACAGGTGCTTTTGAGAACACGTGGCGCACATTGTTGGACTATTATTGTAGGCAACCCTGTTTATATTGGGGTAAATTAGCAAATAGTATGATGACACACACAACACATATGGAGTAGGTTGTTGATTTGCATAATACGTGCCATTGCAGTCAATGGTTAACTTTGATGGTTCTTGAAAAGTTAGGTGCTTGCAAAGCCAGAGCTGTGGTATGTTGAAATGTATTAATCCCATAGTTCACAGAATTTCTTGTTTGCATAAATGTTAATCGTTTAGGTAGCGGTCAGTGCTGGTGATTTAGACCTTGTCAACTAAGGTGAAATCCTCATTTGAAATGTATGTGCTTGACTCCTGACTCAAGCTTTTGCACTTCTCCCATTGACATGAGCTGATCTAAAGTTAGGAATGGGCCCTTAATGGAGAACATCATACAGGTCATTAGCCTATGTTGTTACTCTAAACATAATTTAACACAGAACTTACCTTTGTTAACCTTCAATGGATCAGTGGATTACTAATAATGGATTACTTCATCAGTCACTCCTCTTTTACTGAAACTCAGGCTGGGTTTCAATCTGAGCCGCACTTTATACAGCCGACAATTCGGCTTCCAAAAGTGTTTCTCCCAAAATGTGCAGATGTTGCGTTATGGTAAACGCTGCACATGTCAGCTCAACCATAAATTACCTATACAAGTGGGCTGCTCTATAGTTAGGCTTGGATAGAATCCTGGCATCAAATCTATAGTTTCTGGGGCCAACATGTTAACTCAGTGTGAGCCAGGCCTCATGCAGACAGGGAACAGTCCAAAAGGCCTGTTTACCACTTAACAACAGGTTGCAGGCAGCCAGAGTGGCCTGCTTGTTGCCCAACAAATCCATTGTCTGCAGCCCCCGTCATTAGAGCTCTCTGCAGGGGGGAGTTCAGCAGAGAAAGGGCAGGCCGAGCTGACATCTGTGCCAGGGCCACGGGGTTAGACTCCCAGGTAGCCCACCTGTACAGCCTCGTTACTGGCCCTGAACACGGAGCAATTAACTGGCCAACTGGCTAAGAAGTAGGGGGGCTCCGAATGGATAGTATGTTAGTCGCCCTCTAGCCGAAGATGGTGGGGAAGGTGGAGGGGTAGAGGAGTGGAGGGGGGATAGAGGTGGAGGAGTACAGGATATGGAGGGATAGACAGATGTAGAGATGGATGGATGGATGGATGGATGGATGGATGGATGGATGGATGGATGGATGGATGGATGGATGGATGGAGGGGGTACGGAGGGTGTTAAGGGGATGGAGGGGTGGAGGGATATATAAATGTAGAGTTAAAGGAGTGGAGGTATGGATGGATGAATGGAGGGAGTTAATGGGATGGAGGGGTGGAGAGTATGGAGGGATAGACAGATATAGAGATAGAGCTGTGAAGGGGTAAAGGAGTGAAAGGATGGATAGAATGAGAGTGTGATGAGGGGGGTATATGGAGGGAGTTAAAGGACAGTTCATGCAAATTACACAATTACTGAATGGTTTCCTTACCATGGAAGCAGTCTATGGACTAGGTACAGTATGACAGCAATCCATGCTTTGGTTTTGTTTAACTGGGCACTGCAAATTCAATGCAAGTCAATGGTACCGATATTAGCAATTTTTCCAAATCATCCGAAAGTATCTAAAATGAATTGTATAGCTCAGTGAAGGCACATAAAAGTGCAAAAATATATAATATCGGTAACATTGACAAATGCTAAAAAGGCAGCATTTACTTTCAGTGGTCAGGTAAACAAAACCAAAGCATGGATTGCTGTCAGACCTTGTCCATAGACTGCTTACAGCGTAAGGAAATCAATATGTAATTTGGATTAACTTTAAGGAGGTGGAGGGGCAGGGGAAGGGTGACTGAATCTGAGGATCTGACTGCTAACAATGGATATAAAGCAGTGTCCTGACTGTGGCCTCAACACTCCCCTCCATTTCCACTGTCTGGACACACTTTCAGGATTCCCTGCTCGCGCACACATACACACACATGCACACACGCACATACATGCGCACGCATGACTGCATACACAAAGCGACACATATACAAACACGCACACTCACTCACTCACACATACTGTCAGGGTGCCTTCAAACGGTTGTCTGAATCAGTGGTGTGGTGGGGTGCAAAGAAACGATTAGCTAGAAACGGTGTTCTACCTTTTAAACACTTCTGATGGAAAAGGAATTGAGGTCCAAGTATGGATTTGGATGAGGAGAAGGGAGAATTTACCAGGGATAAGGGATGGATATGGGTATGAAAGACCAAAAAAGTAAAGAAAAGCTGCAGCAACTTTTTGCATGTATTCATTATCACACCTTTGCTTTGTATATACTGACCAAATAGAAGATACATTTGTCTGCGTACAGTACATTATATCCACAGATATGTTGAAACAGACCATGTTGATAAAAACATTTCATTAAAGAAACGACATCTGTTACAGGTAGAGCAGTTAAGTTACTTTATGTAGCTCATTCTTGAGTCGGACATGTACACAAAAAATGCAGGGGATGTCTTGCCGTAATAGTCCCCAGCTTCTGACACTCATAGAATATATTGCTCCCCACCAGGGTTAATTCATTCTCCCACTTTCCTTCCTGCGTACCAATAATATCTACTTTCTTCTGAAGTATGCACTCATTCACTACTTCCCACCAACCTAAAAGCATTGGATTGGTGGAGCCATAGGCTAGTGTTCCCACAAGTTGTAACGTGGGTCACATGTTCAGAATATGTGTGTGTGATGACAGTCTGTTGTTTTGGATAAAGGCATCATAAATGACCATGTTTGCAATGGTAGTACTAGGACTTTACATGACAGGTTTCTAAACTCAGCTGCTTCAATTCAGTCCGATTTCCAAACAGGTACGTTGGCACGCACAGAAATCCTTTGGCTATGGATAGTTTTACTTCAATGGCAAATGGGAGGGGGTGAGGATCTTAATCGGAGAGAGGGAAAAGAGGCAATGACGAGTGAAAGGAGAGAAGTTCTTATCCCTTTAATTGTCAGTTAGAGAGGATAGGAGTAAACACTAACACCCACGTCCCCCACCTCCTCCTCCTCCTTGGCCCCCCCTACTCCTCGCCACCCCTGGAACACTTCACAAAGTCACTCTAAAACCCTGCAATTAAGACAGAAAGGACCAGCAAAACCCTCGGTGCCCACTTCTCCTGCCAAAGCAAAGCTTTGACGAAACAAAAACAGGTTTTCGCTGCCTGCACAGCCCCTCCTCCTCTCTGCAACACTGAAAACAAAACAAAACCACACAGAGGACCACACTTAAAGGGCATGTAGAAGCTATTTCTAAAGGCCAGAAACGTATGTAATAGTAACTTAAGGCACCCCAAGAAAACATTCCCAAATTAAAAACTTTAAAACATTTTAATAAGAGTGTAATATTGTTCGAAAAGTCAGCTCTAACAAATCAGCTCTAACTTCGGTTTTCTTTAAAGAGATGGATTGTGGATTTTGCTCAATGGGAAAGTTTATTTCTGGAGCTTGACGCATAAGTTGTGTTTTGGGAGCTGCAGGCTGTCTGCACTTGGGCTCTCTGTGTGTATGGATGGCTCAGAGTTTTCTATAGAGCCTTCTTGCGAGCTAAATTTAAATGTGACGCTTTGGTCATGGATCTGATCGCGGATCTGGGGTAATTCAGGAGAAGTCCCAGAGACAGGCTTTCTTTAGAGGGGTGGATTGTGGATTTTGATCAATGGGAGATTATTTATTTTTTTATCTAAGGATCGATGTTGTCACAGTTGCTTCTTGCTGAAGAGGCATCAGCTAACGTTAGCCTGCTATAGCTAGCTATACTCTATCTCCGTTTCTGTTTCTTTTTCTTTCTAGCTTTCAAAATAAGTGAGCTGGATTGTGTTTGTGTACTGCCATATGTCGATAACAGCTAAGATTGTCACTTGTATAGGCTAGTAAATATCCTAAAGCTAGTCAGCTAGACAGTGATAGCTGCCAGCTCAAACCGGGGAGAGAGGGAGGAGAGAATACACTTTCAGTTTCATCTGCTGCTGGCTTGATAACGTTCACTCAAATAGGTTTTTCCACATGTAATTGATTAAATTAGATTTTTTATCCTATAAAGATTGCTATTGTGTAAATATGTTGTGAATAGTGTAGAAAAATCCTCACAGACGTATTCCATACTTAAACACATCAGCTTATCATGTACAGTAGGCTCACCATGTGAGTCATCAAAATGACCATTTTGCGTTCGGCCTTTCCAGTAGACTTTGTGGTTTTTATATGTGGGGAGGCAAAAATTTGTAAACTAACAACACATTTTTCAAGTTAGAACCCATGTATATTAGTTAATATACAGCACCAACTACAATAATATCTGATACAATAGGATCCATTATATGCTACTGGTCTGAAACAAGGGTGTGTGTGTGTGTGTGTGTGTGTGTGTGTGTGTGTGTGTGTGTGTGTGTGTGTGTGTGTGTGTGTGTGTGTGTGTGTGTGTGTGTGTGTGTGTGTGTGTGTGTGTGTGTGTGTGTGTGTGTGTGTGTGTGTGTGTGTGTGTGTGTGTGTGTGTGTGTGTGTGTGTGTGTGTGTGTGTGTGTGTGTCTGTCTGTCTGTCTGTCTGTCTGTCTGTCTGTCTGTCTGTCTGTCTGTCTGTCTGTCTGTCTGTCTGTCTGTCTGTCTGTCTGTCTGTCTGTCTGTCTGTCTGTCTGTCTGTCTGTCTGTCTGTCTGTCTGTCTAAAAAATAAAAAACAGAAATACCTTGTTTACATAAGTGACATTCAGACCCTTTGCGATGAGCCTCGAAATTGAGATCAGGTGCATCCTGTTCCCATTGATCATCCTTGAGATGTTTCTACAACTTGATTGGAGTCCACCTGTGGTACATTCAATTGATTGGACATGATTTGGAAAGGCACACACCTGTACATACGGTCCCACAGTGGACAGTGGAGGTCAGAGCAAAAATCAAGCCATGGGTTCAAAGGAATTGTCTGTACAGCTCCGAGACAGGATTTGCGTCGAAGCACAGATCTGGGGAAGGGTACCAAAAAATGTCTGCAGCATTGAAGGTCCCCAAGAACACAGTTGCCTCCATCATTCTTAAAAGGAAGACGTTTGGAACCACCAAGACTCTTCATAGAGCTGGCCTCCTGGCCAAACTGAGCAATCGGGGGAGGGCCTTGCTTGGTCAGGGAGGTGAACAAGAACCCGATGGTCACTCAGATAGAGCTCCAGAGTTCCTCTGAGGAGATGGGAGAACATTCCAGAAGGACAACCATCTCTGCAGCACTCCACCAATCAGCCCTTTATGGTAGTGCGGCCAGAGGGAAGCCACTCCTCAGTAAAAGGCACATGACAGCCTGCTTGGATTTGCCAAAAGGCACCTAAAGACTCTCAGACCATGAGAAACAAGATTTCTGGTCTGAAGATACCAAGATTGAACTCTTTGACCCGAATGCCAAGCGTCACTGGAGGAAAGCATGGTGGTGGCAGCATCATGCTGTGGGAATGTTTTTAAGCGGCAGAGACTGGGAGACTAGTCAGGATGGAGGCAATGATGAACAGAGCAAAGTACAGAGAGATACTTGATGAAAACCTGCTCCAGAGTGCTCAGGACCTCAGACTGGGGCGAAGGTTCACCTTCCAACAGGACAATGACCCTAAGCACACAGCCAAGACAACGCAGGTGTCCTTGAGTGGCCCAGCCAGAGCCCAGACTTGAACTCGATTGAACATCTCTGGAGAGACTTGAAAATAGCTGTGCAGCGACGCTCCCCGTCCAATATGACAGAGATTGAGAGGATCTGCAGAGAGAATGGGAGAAACTCCCCAAATACCGGGGTGCCAACCTTGTAGCGTCATACCCAAGAAGACTCAAGGATGTAATCGCTGCCAAAGGTGCTTCAACAAAGTGCTTTGTAAAGGGCTTAGTTATGTGGCTGAGTTAGTGAAATCTTATGTAAATGTGATATTTCAGGGGGGTTTTGTATATACATTTGCAAAAATGTCTAAAAGCCTGTTTTTGCTTTGTCATTAAGGGGTATTGTGTGTAAATTGATGAGGGGAAATGCAATAAGACTGTAATATAACAAAAATATGAACAAAGTCAAGTGGTCTGAATACTTTCCCGAATGCACTGTATGTGCAAATATAATCATGAGGTGTGAGGGTCATGATAATAAACATTACAGAAACTAGATTGCTATGAATTGCAACCATGAACAGTCAACATCATATTTTTTTTACTTGACATAGCCTCTTTTCAAACATCCTGCTGGTAGTTAGCCATGAGAGAAACATTTATTTTCAGAATGACTGTTCAGGATATTTAAGCTATCATGCAATATGACACTGAGGATGGAATGTCTCACTAACTCATTCCTCATTCTCTGGAACATGTATGTAGCCAAGAGTCTATTGCTCAATTGATCTAATGCACAGTTGAAGCTAGAAATCGTTTAGAAAATATACCACCAGCATCATTACAATAAATACAGTACACCCCTACCCTCTTCCTCCTCCTTCCTCAAATCTGCCCCTCCCTTCTCTCTCTCTCTTACCTCATGTCTCATACAATGCCATGTTAATGTGTCACTCAGGGGTATGTTCCTGTCTTTTAACTGCCAGTTGAGTTGAGGTGGGGGTATATGCATGTCTAGCCATGACAGACGATTCATTCCCCATGTCTATCTGTTCTTGGTTTAAACATTAACTCTGCGCCATCCAATGGATTCAGTCCCGCGCACAGATGCCCTAAGATTATTTTTTATCTCCCCATCATATCTCCTTCTGAGCAGAATTACTTGATCATGAGGCTATATACTCATGCACCTTGCAAAATACAATAAGCATCAGTGTAGGCTAATACATTAAGAGATTCGTTCTTATGAAATTAAACAAGCGGCGCAGATGTGGATCACCAAGACTCCAACTGTCCAATATCACACGTCACAAGTTTGACAGCTTTAGATCGTCAAATCAGATTGCTTGGAGAGAGGGGATAGAGCTCAGGCTTTACTACTCCTGCAAAATTAAGATTAGTTATAGTCTACTTACTCACCTCCCCCAACCCACGCAGCAGTTCTCCTTACAGGTTCGGAGCGTTCCCGGAGCCCCACACGCGCCCTACTCCGTGTGACCCTACCTTCACCATGGTGAGTGCCTTGGTCACATAATTTGACAGTTACACATGTATGTATGTCTTGTTGTCCATTTTCCTAATAACATGGACTTTATTGTTGTGTTAGTGTTCATCCGCGCATGGTGACCATGATGCGTATTTTTACGCACAGTGTTCACCGGCAATTTGGTGCATTTGCAGATTTGCATGTGACTCGTTTTGTAAATACATTTTGATTCAAGTTTTGTAAAACAGCGTAGCCTACCTACAATGTGGACTGAAATGCTGAGATTTTGTGAGCGGGAGTCATGATCGAGAATTTGCACAGTCTGGATTAAGGCAGACGCAACAGGTAGATAGATCATGTTGATCGCTATAACTCTCGAGGATCTTTATCCGTATATCACATTACGGCATGAGAAATTATGGATTGCTTGTGGCGTTGATTTAATTATTCAGTTATATTTACATCTGATAGTGTGTTTATTCAATCTGACTGTAATTCACATCAAATAAGGATGTTGCATCTAAACTTCATTGAAGCCAATTTATTGAATAGTTCCATGCTAGAAAGTAAGAGAGACAGAGAGAGTTCACAATTTATCACATCTGTCTGCATTAGGTGATGGATTATTGTCACAATTGATCATTATGAATATGTTATAATATACAATTACGACTTTTATTGATAAACTTTCACTTTATTGATGAGGTATCCCTCCTGCCTATTTGTTTTACAGAGCACTGCCCTGACTTGTCAAGATCTGAGCTTTGTAGGGGGCCAACTCTACAACTGCCCTTACCCAGCCCCAACGTCGGCAGACAGTGTTGACGTTTCCACGGTGACTGTGGCCTCCTTTTGGGCCGCTGGTCCCCCGGACGACACAGCATGCCAGCACGAGCCAACACAGCGGGGTAAGTCTGTTGAAATTAAAATTTACTTCACAGTGATATGCCAGGTTCAGCGCGAGCCTCCATGTGGCTGGCTCGTTTATCACTGGAATTTTCCTCATTTGGATAGCAGATAGTAGGATTTATTTAAAATCACATCTTCTGTTTTTTTTTCTTCAAATTATTATTTTATTTTCTCTACTGTACACATTACTTACTCATTTAGGCCCAGCTATCACAGGCCTTTACTGCTATTTGCTGCTATTATTGTTGTATTTCTGATATTTAGGGCAATGTCTCTGTCTTCTCTCCAAACTAGAACTCTACTCTTGCTTGGACTTTGGGACCTCTCGACCTGACCCAATCTGGACTGACCACCTGTCACCACATTTGCAGAGAAACAAGCAGGTAGCTATTTACACTAACAAAACTGGAGAGTTTCTTCAGGTGCTACCTGTGTGCAGGGGCATAGGTGTTACCTGTGTACAGGGGCAATTACAGGTGCTACCTGTGTACAGGGGCATAGGACCAGAGGGACAGGGGGGACATCTCCCCCCAATGTTAGAAGCAGGTCAAATGCCCCCCATCTCAATAATAAAATAAATACAGCAATTCACAATACTTTAAAAAAAAAAATGTTTCTCACCAGATTCAATGAGGAACTTTTATTTTGAAAAGGCCTCTGCTGCTGGAATGTGAGTCACTTCCCCCACCTCCACTGACTGCTTCATTCTCAATCTCGGTTAATACAAGCATTGTGGCAGTGTGTGAGTGAGAGAAGAATCACTGTGCAGCACCACCATCATTGCTCACCGCACTTGGAAAAGTAATTGTTGTTGGCATCAACAAAGTACGTTTAAGTAAAAAGTGTACAAAAGGGCCGAATAATGGTGCTGGAGACGATGGCTATGTTTTACGTGCTCATAACCAACTGTGCTATTTTTTAGTGTGTTGTTTTTTAAACTTATTTTGTACATAATGTTGCTGCTGCCGTCTTTTATGACCAAAAATAACTTCTGGGCTTCAGAACAGCGATTACTCACCTCAAACTGGAAGAAGCTTTTCCTTTAACGAGTCCGACACGAATGATATACTACTTTCTAGGAAACAGGCCCAAATCCCCATCATTTGCGTGAAAAAAAGATGGATTAAAAGGGGACGGAGGTCAGGCTGCCTTCTGAGAAGTCGTAGGTGAGCAAGTAAACCCCCACTTCCATCCATTGTATTGGCCAACGTGCAATCATTGGTAAATAAAATTGATGAACTTCAATTAAGATTAGCCTACCAACGGGACATTAAAAACTGTAATATTTTATGTTTCACCGAGTCTTGGCTGAACGACAACACAGATAATATGGAGCTGGCGGGATTTTCCACGCACCGGCAAAACAGAGAAGCTACGTCTGGTAAGATGAGGGGTGGGGTCGTGTGTCTATTTGTCAATAACAGCTGGTGCGCGATGTCTAATATTAAAGAAGGCTTGAGGTATTGCTCGCCTGAGGTAGGGTACCTTATAATAAGCTGTCGACCACACTATCTACCAAGAGAGTTATTATCTATATTATTCGTAGCCGTCTATTTACCACCACAAACCGATGCTGGCACTAAGAACGCACTCAACCAACTTTATAAGGCCAAAAGCAAACAAGAAACTGGCCGGGGACTTTAATGCAGGCAAACTTAAATCCGTTTTACCTCATTTCTACCAGCATGTCACATGTGCAACCAGAGGAAAAAAGACTCTAGACCACCTTTACTTCTCACACAGAGATGCATACAAAGCTCTCCCCTGCCCTCCACTTGGCAAATATGACCATAATTCTATCCCCCTGATTCCTGCTTACAAGCAAAAACCTAAATCAGGAAGTACCAGTGACTCGCTCAATACGGAAATGGTCAGATGACGCGGATGTTACGCTACAGGACCATTTTGCTAGCACAGACTGGAATAAGTTTCCGGATTCATCCAATGGCATTGAGGTGTATACCACCTCAAATCAAATCAAACTTTATTTGTCACATGCGCCGAATACATCAGCTGATATCTCAAAGTGCTGAAACCCAGCCTAAAACCCCAAACAGCAAGCAATGCAGGTGTAGAAGCACGGTGGCTAGGAAAAACTCCCTAGAAAGGCCAAAACCTAGGAAGAAACAAAGAGAGGAACCAGGCTATGAGGGGTGTCCAGTTCTCTTCTGACTGTGCCAGGTGGAGATTACAACAGAACATGGCCAAGATGTTCAAATGTTCATAAATGATCAGCATGGTCAAATAATAATAATCACAGTAGTTGTCGAGGGTGCAACAGGTCAGCACCTCAGGAGTAAATGTCAATTGGCTTTTCATAGCTGGTCATTGAGAGTATCTGTACTGCTCCTGCTGTCTCTAGAGAGTTGAAAACAGCAGGTCTGGGACAGGTAGCACGTCCAGTGAACAGGTCAGGGTTCCATAGCCGCAGGCAGAACAGTTGACACTGGAGCAGCAGCACGGCCAAGCGGACTGGGGACAGCAAGGAGTCATCATGCCAGTTAGTCCTGAGGCATGGTCCTAGGGCTCAGGTCCTCCGAGAGAGAGAAAGAAAGAATGAAAGAAAGAAAGAAAGAGAGAATTAGAGAGAGCATACTTAAATTCACACAGGACACCGGATAAGACAGGAGAAATACTCCAGATATAACAGACTGACCCTAGCACCGACACATAAACTACTGCAGCATAAATACTGGAGGCTGAGACCGGAGGGATCAGGAGACATTGTGGCCCCACCCGATGGTACCCCCGGACAGGGCCAAACAGGCAGGATATAACCCCACCCACTTTGCCAAAGCACAGCCCCCACATCACTAGAGGGATATCGTCAACCACCAACTTACCATCCTGAGACAAGGCCGAGTATAGCCCACAAAGATCAATGCCACGGCCAACCCAAACAGGAAGACCACGTCAGTGACTCAACTCACTCAAGTGACGCACCCCTCCTAGGGACGGCATGGAAGAGCACCAGTAAGCCAGTGACTCAGCCCCTGTAATAGGGTTAGAGCCAGAGAATCCCAATGGAGAGAAGGGAACCGGCCAGGCAGAGACAGCAAGGGCGGTTCGTTGCTCCAGTGCCTTTCCGTTCACCTTCACCTGGGCCAGACTACACTCAATCATAGGACCTACTGAAGAGATGAGTCTTCAATAAAGACTTAAAGGTTGAGACCGAGTCTGCGTCTCTCATATTGGTAGTGAGACCATTCCATAAAAACGGAGCTCTATAGGAGAAAGCCCTGCCTCCAGCTGTTTGCTTAGAAATTCTAGGGACAATCTTGTGGATGTGTATGTACGGCAAGACCAAATCGGAAAGATGGGTAGGAGCAAGCCCATGTAATGCTTGGTAGGTTAGCAGTAAAACCTTGAAATCAGCTCTTGCCTTAACAAGAAGCCAGTGTAGGGAGGCTAGCACTGGAGTAATATGATCACATTTTTTGGTTCTAGTCAGGATTCTAGCAGCCATATTTAGAGCTAACTGAAGTTTATTTAGTGCTTTATCCGGGTAGCCGGAAAGTAGAGCACTGCAGTAGTCTAAACCTAGAAGTGACGAAAGCATGGATACATTTTTCTGCATCATTTTTGGACAGAAAATGTAGGATTTTTGCAATGTTACGTAGATGGAAAAAAACTGTCCTTGAAACAGTCTTGATATGTTCGTCAAAAGAGAGATCAGGGTCCACAGTAACGGCGAGGCCCTTCACAGTTTTATTTGAGACGACTGTACAACCATCAAGATTAATTGTCAGATTCAACAGAAGATCTCTTTGTATCTTGGGACCTAGAACAAGCATCTCTGTTTTGTCCGAGTTTGAAAGTAGAAAGTTTGCAGCCATCCACTTCCTTATGTCTGAAACACAGGCCTCCAGCTTCACCATGTTTCGTTGAAATGTACAGCTATGTGTCACCCGCATAGCAGTGAAAGTTAACATTATGTTTCCAAATGACATCACCAAGAGGTAAAATATATAGTGAAAACAATAGTGGTCCTAAAACGGAACCTTTAGGAATACCGACATTTACAGTTGAAACCATCCACAGAGACAAACTGATATCTTTCCGACAGATAAGATCTAAACCAGGCCTGAACTTGTCTATGTAGACCAATTTGGGCTTCCTATTTCTCCAAAAGCATGTGGTGATCGATGGCAGCACTAAGCAGCACTAAAGTCTAGGACCACGAGGACAAATGCAGAGCTTCGGTCTGATGCCATTAAAAGGTAATTTACCACGTTCACAAGTGCAGTCTCAGTGCAATGATGGGGTCTAAAACCAGACTGAAGCATTTCGTATACATTGTTTGTCTTCAGAATACAACAAGTGTAGACCTTACCGTGAAATGCTTACTTAGAAGCTTTTAACCAACAGTGCAGTTCAAGAAGAGTTAAGAAAATATTTACCAAATTAACTAAAGCAAAAAATACAAAAATACAAAAAGTTACACAGTAACACTCAGTTTTATGCTCGCTTCGAGGCAAGCAACACTGAAGCATGCATGAGAGCACCAGCTATTCTGGACGACTGTGTGATAACGCTCTCGATAGCCGATGTGAGTAAGACCTTTAAACAGGTCAACATTCACAAAGCCGCGGGGCCAGACGGATTACCAGGACGTGCACTCAAAGCATGCGCGGACCAACTAGCAAGAGTCTTCACTGACATTTTCAACCTCTCCCTGACAGAGTCTGTAATACCTACATGTTTCAAGATAAATTTGGACCCCTACAAGTCAGCCGGGCTAGACAATCTGGACCCTCTCTTTCTAAAATGATGTGCCAAAATTGTTGCAACCCCTATTACTAGCCTGTTCAACCTCTCTTTTGAAAAGTCTGAGATCCCTAAAGATTGAAAAGCTGCCGCGATCAAAAAGCTGCCGCGATATAGCTGCCGCGATAAAGCTGCCGTGATATAGGTCTGGCCTATATCTATCCTACCCTGCCTTTCTAAGGTCTTCGAAAGCCAAGTTAACAAACAGATTACCGACCATTTCGAATCCTACCGTACCTTCTCCGCTATTCAATCTGGTTTCCAAGCTGGTCATGGCTGCACCTCAGCCATGCTCAAGGTCCTAAACGATATCATAACCGCAATCGATAAGAGACAATACTGTGCAGCCGTATTCATCGATCTGACCAAGGCTTTCGACCCTGTCAATCACCACGTTCTTATCGGCAGACTCAACAGCCTTGGTTTCTCACATGACTGCCTCGCCTTGTTCACCAACTACTTATCTGATAGAGTTCAGTGTGTCAAATCGGAGGGCCTGTTGTCCGGACATCTGGCAGTCTCTATGGGGTGCCACAGGGTTCATTTCTCGGGCCAACTCTCTTTTCTGTATACATAAATGATGTCGCTCTTGCTGCTGGTGATTCTCTGATCCACCTCTACGCAGACGACACCATTCTGTATACTTCTGGCCCTTTGAGCACTGTGTTAAGTAACCTCCAGACAAGCTTCAATGCCATACAACTCTACCTAGGTGTATGGTTAGACTGTAAACTCTCCTTCCAGACTCACATAAAGCATCTCCAATCCAAAATTAAATTTAGAATCGGCTTCCTATTTCACTCATGCTGCCAAACATACCCTCGTAAAACTGACTATCCTAGCGATCCTCGACTTCGGCGATGTCATTTACAAAATAGCCCCCAACACTCTACTCAGCAAATTGGAGGCAGTCTATCACAGTGTCATCACTTTTGTCACCAAAGCCCCATATACTACCCACCACTGAGACCTGTACGCTCTCGTTGGCTGGCCCTCACTTCATACTCGTCGCCAAACCAGCTGGCTCCAGGTCGTCTACAAGTATTTTCTAGGTAAAGCCCCGCCTTATCACAGCTCACTGGTCACCATAGCAGCACCCACCCGTAGCACGCGCTCCAGCAGGTACATTTCACTAGTCACCCCCAAAGCCAATTCCTCCTTTGGCCGCCATTCCTTCCAGTTCTCTGCTGCCAATGATTGGAACGAACTGCAAAAGTCACTGAAGCTGGAGACTCATATCTCCATCACTAACTTTAAGCACCAGCTGTCAGAGCAGCTCACAGATCACTGCACATGTACATAGCCCATCTGTAATTAGCCCATCCAACTACCTCATCCCCATACTTTATTTTTTATTTTTTTTGGTCCTTTGAACCCCAGTATCTCTACTTGCACCTTCATCTTCTGCACATCTATCACTCCAGTGTTTAATTGCTATATTGTAATTACTTCGCCACTATGGCCTATTCATTGCCTTACGTCCCTTATCTTACCTCATTTGCACACACTGTATGTAGACTACTGTATTATTGACTGTATGTTTGTTTATTCCATGTGTAAGTCTGTGTTGTTGTATGTGTCAAACTGCTTTGCTTTATCTTGGCCAGGTCGCAGTTGTAAATGAGAACTTGTTCTCAACTAGCCTACCTGGTTAAAACAAGATTAAATAAAAAAATAAAAAAAGGTCTACACTTGTTGTATTCGGCGCATTTGACAAAGTTTGATTTGATTAGTATGAATGTCAATAAATGTTGATATGTTGGAACGAACATGAGCTTTCTCCTGGGTAGTAGCTAGTTCGAATTTACATTTAAGGTTTTAGTCATTTTTAGTTGTGTCATGTTTTATCTAACTAGCTAACGCTAGGTTAAATCTAACTAGCTAACTTCTGGTTGTGTGAAAAACTGATAGTTAGTCTAGGCAGCTGTCTAAACATGTAGTAAATCTTGACCAAATAACGATCTCCAGGTGGCCTCCATTGATTTTGCTAGTCACTTTCACTCAGATATCATTAAAATGACAAAAGTCATGGCAAAATGTGTAGAATTGCAGGAAATTAGCTTTAAACCCACAAACATTGTTTCTCCACCCCATGGCAAAATGGGTAGAATTGCAGGAAATGTGTTATAACAAAATGTGTCGAATTGCAGGAAATTCACTTTAAAACCACATTTTTTCATTTTGCCGTCAAGAGTGGGGCCACTAAAATGGATTTTTCATCATCTTCTTCTTCTTCTTCAAATGAGTAAATAAAATAATGAATATATAATTTGTACTGTAGATACTTACACATTTGTCTTTTATTTTCCTAAGCTTCAAGACACGTTGATACAGAGAGAGGGGGAACTGGCAAGACTGCATGAGGAAAATAACAAACTCAAAGAATTCTTAAACTCTTCATTTGTGAAAACGTTGGAGGAAAAAACAAAGGTAATTACTTCATAATCAAAGATTATTCATGACTGATTGATTCATTCATTTCAGCTGAATTTATCTCTAGTTATCTCTAAATGTAGCATAATAAGTGTGCCCTTTGTAAAGCCCAATTTCCCAGTTTACAGAGGTGTAGTTTCTCTCAAACAGCCTCCTTACTTGTGTTCCTCCTTTTCCATAGAGACTTCTCTCTGCTCAGAGTGGCGATAGGAAGAGGGACCGGAAGCGGAATTCCGAAATCCAGAATCTGCATGGTGTTGGAGAATTCCGGAACCTCAGTGCCAGTCAGCTTCTCCTTGGTTCTCAGGTGAAACGGACCTGCCGGAACTTGTCCCTGCAGTTCTGTTCAGAAGAGGAGCTAGCCAGCACCCCACCTGTGGACCTGTGGATCCTGCAGACCTTGGGCCTGAAGGACGAGGACACCATCGATACAACATCCACTGAATACAGCTTTAACTCCTCCATTGACTCCCTCACCAAATGTAGCACCATCACAGACTCCTCTGGTGACTACTGCCAAACAACCGATCATAAATCCACCGCTTATGACACACCTACTGATGGCCCTGGTCATGGTGCCAGTGTAGGACTATACACTGATTACTGCTTTAACACCAACAGTGCCTACAGTGTCTCTACAGACTCCGTCTCTAACTTCACTGGAACTGTGCCTTCTACTCCATACAGCCCTAGCATAGAAGTCACCCCCAATTTCCAGGCCCCACTGCCCCAATTAGTCAACACTCTCTCGTCAATTGACCCAATACAGCCATTCAGACCAATCTTAGCCTCCTCTCCCAACCTGTCTCAGGACAGTAGTCCAGGGCTGTACCACACACCCAGCCCTCACTACCGTAGCCCCTCCAGTCCTGTAGGGGGTGATGTGACGACTCAGTACCCTGAACTGTCTACCCCACGTGGCCGGACAGAGCTAGCTTTCAGCATGTCCCTAAACCCTTCCAGCAGCGTCAGACTCAAGACACACAGCTTTCCTCAGGGACAGGCCTTCGTCCGCAAGGACACCCTGGGAGGCTGGAACTTCACCTGGGTCCCCAAACAAGGCCTGTAAGCCTCATTTATGTCCTACGGACAGAGGCAAGAACTACAATAAGCTATGCAAATTAGCGACCCTGCGTAGTTGCATAGCAAGAATAAGCAAACGTTGCAGCCCCGTGATTTGTAACAAGATGCAAATAACTAGACGCAAATACTTAGGATCGCCATTTTGCGTAGGTAACTGTGTTTGTGCATAGGCCTGAAGGAAAAGCATAAGAGGTAGCTAGCTGCTAATCCAAAGGACGTTGGATAACTTGCTGTTCTAAAAGAGAGAATGACTGCCACAGAGACAATTGCCCTTGTTGCAATAAAACACTGTTAACCATAGAGAAGTAAAGCACTGCCCTGTACCCTTCAGCTGCATACACATAACTGGAAAAAACAGCCTTAAAGCAGCAGTGCAGTTTGTCAAAGTCACACTGCCTAGTGCTTACAGCCTTGAGCACTTTGAACACTTCACCTGTACTGTAGAAGAACAACACAACGTTTACAGATAGTAAACAGGTTGTAAAATGTAGCCTGTAGATGTTGATCAAATTTACCCCTAAGCTATAACAATGTTATTAATGAGACATTAATAAGACAGCTGCCTGACAAAAGTGCCCGACAGAAGTCTACTAGTTTAATTTGAATGTGTAAATAATCCTACTACATATTAACCCTACTTTGAGTGTCAATGGCGTTATAGGGAACAGAGTTTTTCTTTAGTCATTTCAAATGGTCAGTAAAAAGTTGTGATGCTAGCAATCGGGGCTCAATCAAACAAGGCACAGTATCTGACCGGTACCCAAGGACACGCTCCCTAGATTTACACCATGGATACACTAATTTGACCAAAAGTATGTGGACGCCTGATCGTCAAACATCTCATTCCAATATCATGGGGATTAATGTGGAGCGGGTCTCCGTTTTGCTGCTATAACAGCCTCCACTCTTCTGGGAAGGCTTTCCACTAAACGTTGGAACATTGCTGCGGGGACTTGCTTCCATTCAGTCACGAGCATTAGTGAGGATGGGCACTGATGTTGGCCGATTAGGCCTGGCTCGCAGTCGGCGTTCCAATTCATCCCAAAGGTGACGATGGGGTTGAGGTCAGGGCTTTACACCACTCCAGCAAGCTTTACACCACTCCAGCAAGCTTTACACCACTCCAGCCGTGACTTGGCATTGCGCATGGTGATCTTAGGCTTGTGTGCATTTACTCAGCCATGGAAACCCATTTCATGACGAAGAGTTCTTGTGCTGATGTTGCTTCCAGAGGCATTTTGGAACTCGGTGGTGAGTGTTGCAACCGAGGACAGACGTTGTTGCTCCTGTACGTTTCCAATTCACAATAACAGACCTTACAGTTGAACGAAGCAGCTCTAGCAGGGCAGAAATTTGACAAGCTGACTTGTTGGAAAGGTGGCATCCTATGACGGTGCCACGTTGAAAGTCACTGAGCTCTTCAGTAAGGCCATTCTACTGCCAATGTTTGGCTATGGAGATTGCATGGCTGTGTGCTCGATTTTGTCAGCAACAGGTGTGGCTGAAATAGCTGAATCCAGTAATTTGAAGGGATGTCCACATACTTTTGTATATATAGTGTATCTATGGTGTATATATCTAGTGAGCTTTTCCTGGTGTTTGAAAAAAGAACTGGTCCTACTGAAAGCGTTTTACACACTGCCGACAAAAACTAGAGTAAAATGAGACCTTCCAGTCACTACAAACCCCTGTAATACACTGTCTCTTGAGTTTATATGTACACAATGTGATTTTTTAAATTTTGTATGTTGACCTGAGTTTGTGATCAAAAAAAGAAATACTGATTAGCAATTTTCTCTGTGAATGTTGTTCCACATACTTTGACATAATCTGCTTTAAAGCCAGTTTGATCACATTTCTCGTGCTTTTTTGTAACCCTTTATCCCATGATGGTGATGGTTTTAGATTTAGCCACTGTACAAGAGTGGTCTTCACAGGACCGGTGGAATCCGCTTCTTTTCATTGCTCAACCCCTTTACACTTTTTTTTGTGGATATGATTCCTTTTCTCTCTTGAACCTTTTTTCACATATGGCTCATTGGCTAATTATCTTGTCTTGTGGGCAGTATGTGTGTTTGAACTGCATCAATGCTGAACAAGCTGAGTAAAAATGTTGTCATAAGACTAATTTGACAACCAATAGATTGCCCCAAGACAAGTCGTCTGAAACTCAATGGCATAAGGATGGAACAAAGTCCTTGGACTTCAGATTGAGATATAGTCGCACCAAGTCAACCATTTTTTTGTGAAGGAATGGTGCAGTCTAACGCACATATTTTTTGGTTATTGGATAGAACAGACATATAGAGAAACAATAGAGCAGACAGTGTGCAGAAATAGCAGTGGGCTGGAGTCGAACACATGCTGCAGGGTTATATATGATCAGAAGGAGTCTGCATAGACAGCTAGACCACCCTAGGCCACACCCAGCCAACCTTGTTACAGGGATGACCTGCCATGCTACGTTAACTAAGCTCACTCCGGCACCTGTCTCTCCACACTTTCCAGGAGCTTTTTGTTCCCCTTTAATAAAAAACAAAAGACGACCAGCAGCTCCCGGGAGAGATACCCACCCTGATCCGCCCACCAAGGTAACGATGGGCTATATCCCCTGGGGTGGAAGACGGGATACACCCCCCCCCTCTCGGGCTCCCTTGAGAGCTTACGGAGTCTGAGGGAAAGTTCAGTCTCAGAGTTAGCCATGGTGGTGCATGAGCGAGTGGTCTATCCTTAATGACAAGGTAAAGCCCCTACAGATGTCCACCAGATTGGGTTGGTAAGATCTAATAAAGGTAGACAGACCCTGAGACAGGAGGCTTGGCTGGTGAACCCACGGTCGGTCCTCTTTTTCTGGGCTAAGTGTCGGGGAGGCAAAGGGGTCATTAAGTGGGCCTACCCTGCTGAAACTCAATATGGCCCGAGTGTTTCTGAGGGGATCGTATTGTTTATTCTCACCCAGCTGACAGCCTTGCTAGCTGCTCAAACTATCATCATCGCTGGCATATATTACACGTCTAGGGGGAATGGAAAGACTGACGTTAGAGTCACGTATACAAATGTACCTATGGCAGGTGTTCTTAAATGGAGAGAATTAAGTGAACAGTTCGGCCCTCTATTACCAAACAATCCTTTGAAAAGAAAGTTTAGTTAGACACTGACGGACGGTTTCCCGGATACAGATTAAGCCTTGTCCTTGTCCTGGTAATCTCAGCTAACCCAGAACTAAAATCGTGCATAATTTGGTCAGCTGCGTGATTAAGTTCTGGGTCTATTCATGTTAGAAATTGAGAGTTCCAGTTTGCAAAGTCTCCACCCTCGCAAAAGGAAACTCTCAGGCAAAGCCCAAAGAGGGGATGGACCGACCTAAATTTGTCCAATGAGAAACTTTGTTTTTGTTGGATTTTTTCCCCCTACTATATGCACTAATGAATATACACCCCAGGTTTCACAGTGCAACAACCAACACTAGCAGGGTAGGGTAGAGTACTGGTGAATAAAAGGGGGAGTGCAGGGAATTAGGAATGGCGGTGAACTGGAAATAGGGGTCCAGATAGCAGGTGCAGGTGGCTGATATAGTGAAGTGGAGAGGGATGCATAAGTTTGGTTTATGGTCGGACTAATGTAACCTCCATACTGCAACACAGGTGGTTTGGTGATCAGGTTCGCCTGAGACCTGATGAAAAGTTGTACTAGCTCCCCGAGGCAATTCCCTAAACTTTGGCTAAGTGGGCTGATATGCTCTTCTGGTGTGCAGGAAACCCAGGTTCAAACCCTATTGGTCACAATAGGATAAGGCTTTATGATGTAATCACACACTCCTCTACACAGTCCTCCATCATATACACAGGGGGCAGCAGTGAGTTGAGCCTTCTACCAAACCCAATCCACTCACTCCAGCAAAAGATGAATCTGCACTTGATCATGCTCCTTCTCATTGGAAGCCCCATGGTATGTGGGCAGGGGTAGACTACTGAGGTTGTATCTTTCTATGATTGGAATACAGTCGTTTAGTATTACTGTTGTGACCACTGCTGCATACTGCATACATGAGTGATCCTTACTATCTGTGTGGTTTACTCAGTAGAACAAGGTGAGTGTAACATTAACAATGGGCCCCCAGTGGCTCCAACCACAAACATACTGGCCCACTATTCATTAACCTTTAATGAGCTGTCAAAGTGGATGCGTCGTCCCCCTAGACACCATACACACTCACACCACCATCACCACCACCAGATCATTAGTTTTGTCTAATCTTGATTATTGTCCAGTCGTGTGGTCCAGTGCTGCAAGGAAAGACCTAGTTAAGCTGCTGCTGGCCCATAACAAAGCGGCACATTTTTCTCTTAATTGTAATCAGAGTGCTGATATAAATACTATGCATGACAGTCTCTCTTGGCTAAGAGTTGAGGAGAGACTGACTGCATCACTTCTTCTTTTTATAAGAAACATCAATGTGTTGAAAATCCCAAATTGTTTGCATAGTCAACGTACACACAGCTCTGACACACACACTTATTCCACCAGACATGCCATCAAGGGCCTTTTCACAGTCCCCAAATCCAGAACAAATTCAAGAAAGCATACAGCATTATATAGAGCCCTAATTGCATGGAACGTCCTTCCATCTCATATTGCTCAAATAAACAGCAAACCTGGTTTAAAAAATGTTTTTTTTAACCTTTATTTAACTAGGCAAGTCAGTTAAGAACAAAATCTTATTTTTAATGACAGCGGACAGATTTTTACCTTGTCGGCTGGGGGATTCGATCTTGCAACCTTTCAATTACTAGTCCAACACTCTAATCACTAGGCTACCTGCCACCCTAGATAAAGCAACACCTCATGGCACCACGCCTCTCCCCTATTTGACCAAGATAGTTTGTGTGTATGCATTGATATGTAGGCTACGTGTGCCTTTTTAATTTTATTTGATGTAGTTCTGTCCTCGAGCTTTTCTTGTCTATTGACGTTCTGTATTATGTATTTCTCTATTATGTTTCATGTTTTGTGTGGACTCCAGGAAGAGTAGCTGCTACTTTTGCAACAGCTAATGGGGATCCTAATAAAGTACCGAATACCACTATGCCATCAGCATCACCAGCAGTGGGCAATGCAACCGCTAAGGGCCTGAGTTTTTCCCTGACCATCATGTACATGAGCAGCAATAGCTTGGGGCCTTAGACATAGGCTGTAGCAATATGATCCTGGTTAGGATGGAGCAGTGGAACATCTCCGTTGCCTGAGTAGTCATTGTGGTCTAGGAAGAGTTGTCACACATTGCTGCAGCGCAGTTGGAAAGTATTCAGACTTTTTTCCAAATATTGTTACATGACAGCTTTATTCTAAAATGGATTAAAATGAATCTACATACAATACCCAGTAATGACAAAGAAAAAACAGATTTTTACAAATGTGTTAAAAAAAACGGAAATACCACATTTACATAAGTATTCAGACCCTTTACCCAGTACTTTATTGCAGCACCTTTGGCAGCAGTTACAGCCTCTGGATTTCTTGGGTATGACGCTACAAGTTTGGCACACCTGTATTGGGGGAGTTTCTCCCATTCTCTGCAGATCCTCTCAAGCTCTGTCAGGTTGGATGGGGCACGTTGTTGCACAACTATTTTCATGTCTTTCCAGAGGTGTTCGATCAGGTTCAAGTCCGGGCTCTGGCTGGGCCACTCAAGGACATTCAGAGACTTGTCCCAAGCCTCTCCTGTGTTGTCTTGGCTGTGTGTTTAGGATAGTTGTCCTGCTGGAAGGTGAACCTCAGTCTGAGGTCTTGAGTGCTTTGGAGCAGGTTTTCATCAAGGATCTCTCTGTACTTTACTCCGTTCATCTTTCCCTCCAATACTCACTAGTCTCCCAGTCTCTGCCGCTATAAAACATCTCCACAGCATGATGCTGCCACCACCATGCTTCACCGTAGGGATGGTGCCAGGTTTCCACAAGACATGACAATTGGCATTCAGGCCAAAGAGTCGCCAAGAGAATCGTGGTTCTCATGGTCTGAGAGTCTTTTAAGTGCCTTTGCGCAAACTCCAAGAGGGCTGTCATGTGCCTTTTACTGAGGAGTGGCTTCCGTCTGGCCACTCTACCATAAAGGTCTGATTGGTGAAGTGTTGCAAAGATAGTTGTCCATCTGGAAGTTTCTCCCGTCTCCTCAGAGAAACTTTGGAGCACTGTCAGAGTGACCATTGAGTTCTTGTTCACCTCCCTGGCCAAGGCCCTTCTCCTCCGATTGCTCAGTTTGGCCAGTCGGACACCTCTAGGAAGAGACTTGTTGGTTCCAAACTTCTTACATTTAAGAATGATGGAGGCCACTGTGTTCTAGGGGACATTCAATGCTGCATACATTTTTTGGTACCCTTCCCCAAATCTGTGCCTCGACACAATCCTGTCTCGGAGCTCTACGAACAATTCCTGCAGCCTCTTTGCTTGACCTGCACTGTCAACTGTGGGACCTTATATAGACAGGTGTGTGCCTTTCCAAATCATGTCCAATCAATTGAATTTACCACAGATGAAGTTGTAGAAACATCTCAAGGATGATCAATGGAAACAGGATGCACCTGAGCTCAATTTCGAGTCTCATAGCAAAGGGTCTGAATACTTATGTAAATAAGGTATTTCTGTTTGTTTTTTATTCATACATTTGCACAAAGTTTTTTTTTAACCTGTTTTCACTTTGTCATTATAGGGTATTGTGTGTAGATTGATGAGGGGAAAAAATATTGAATAAAGTTTAGAATAAGGCTGTAACGTAACAAAATGTGGAAAAAGGGAAGGGTTCTGAATACACTGTAAATCAAGATTTAGGTTTTCTACTTAAATGTCAGCTAGCTAATGCTTTGATATTGTACATTTTCAGAAGTTGTTGCATACATTCATTCTGATATCCATAAATTCCAATATTTATTTAATTTTAGCTGATTCATGAGTGGATCATCTTGACAGACACACACCCACACACACACATACCTGTTTGAGTCACAGAGCCATGACTAAAACAGCAAGCGCTGTTAAAGATTCACAAGGCAGAGAGTCGGTCTCCAATTAATAACAAGCAGTTGTCTCTGGAGGTTGATTGGATTTTGGTAATATATGATGTATAACCTCTGTAGTCACTGACCCTCCTGCCCTGGGGAAGGGGGCTCCAAAGTGGCACCCTATTCCTTATTTATCTATTTGTTACGTTTGACCAGGGCCTTATGAGCCTTACTTTGAGAAGCCCAGAGTGCAAGTGCTTAAAGACATGAGGCGTAACTTTTCGGAGGCGACAAGTGCCAAATGCGACCACACCTTTGAAAACAATTGATAAGAAGACATAGGTGCTTTGAAAAGCGTGTCCTGTCCTGTTTGATCCCACCCTACAGGAGTAGTGCAGTGTCCCCAATCATATGCCCGGATTCCTCACGGCTTAATGGTTCATGTGTTTTTATGGCATTCTGACTGTGATGAGTAACCACATACAAACCACAAGTCTCCATCAACCCAATTAAACTAAGCACACACACACACACACACACACACATAACTGATTTGTGCTCACCGGGGTTGGGGTTGCCAAGGAGACATAACGATTTACCATGCTTATGCATTAGAGGTCGAACGATTATGATTTTTCAACGTCGATACCGATACCGATTATTGGAGGACAAAAAAAGCTGATACCGATTAATCGGCCAATTTTTTTATTTATTTGTATTAATGACAATTACAACAATACTGAATGAACACTTAATATAATACATAAATAAAATCAATTTAGCCTCAAATAAATAATGAAACATGTTCAATTTGGTTTAAATAATGCAAAAACAAAGTGTTGGAGAAGAAAGTAAAAGTGCAATATGTGCCATGTAAGAAAGCTAACGTTTAAGTTCCTTGCTCAGAACATGAGAACATATGAAAGCTGGTGGTTCCTTTTAACATGAGTCTTCAATATTCCCAGGTAAGAAGTTTTAGGTTGTAGTTATTATAGGAATTATAGGACTATTTCTCTCTATACCATTTGTATTTCATATACCTATGGATGTTCTTATAGGCACTTTAGTATTGCCAGTGTAACAGTATAGCTTCCGTACCTCTCCTCGCTCCTACCTGGGCTCGAACCAGGAACACAACGACAACAGCCACCCTCAAAGCAGCGTTACCCATGCAGAGCAAGGGGAACAACTACTCCAAGTCTCAGAGCGAGTGATGTTTGAAACGCTATTAGCACGCACCCCGCTAACTAGCTAGCCATTTCACATCCCATCGTTACACCAGCCTAATCTCGGGAGTTGATAGGCTTGAAGTCATAAACAGCAGCGCTGCTGGCAAAACTCACGAAAGTGCTGTTTGAATGAATGCTTATGAGCCTGCTGCTGCCTACCATCGCTCAGTCAGACTGCTCTTTCAAATTATAGACTTAATTATAATATAATAACACACAGAAATACGAGCCTTAGGTCATTGATATGGTCAAATCCGGAAACTATCATCTCGAAAACAAGGCGGTTATTAATTCAGTGAAATACGGAACCGTTCCGTATTTTATCTAATGGGTGGCATCGATCAGTCTAAATATTCCTGTTGCAATAAACAACCTTCAATGTTATGTCATAATTACATACAATTCTGGCAAATTAGTTCGCAATGAGCCAGGCGGCCACAACTGTTGCATATACCCTGACTCTGCTTGCAATGAACGCAAGAGAAGTGACACAATTTCACCTGGTTAATATTGCCTGCTAACCTGGATTTCTTTAAGATAAATATGCAGGTTTAAAAATATCTACTTCTGTGTATTGATTTTAAGAAAGGCATTGGTCTTTATGGTTAGGTACACGTTGGTTAGGTACACGTTTTTTTTTACACCTTTTTACACTCTCTACACTTTTTTTACACTTTTATTTACACCTTTACACCTCAATTTTGCAACCTTACGGTTAACTAGTCCAACGCTCTAAGCCCGCCTGTTACGTGAATGCACGTGATAATTCGTTTGATGCGGTGATAATAACCACTCGAAGACATGCCTCAAGTGAAATTCAGCGTTTCAGCGTGATCGAAATTGAAAGGCAATGTTCCAGAGTTAGCGGAGACTGCATTCACGGTATGTCAGCTCAATCTGAAATGACCTTTACATTTCTATAGCGGAATCTGTAATGCTTCATCTTTACAGATTGAGGAGGGCCCTAGATCATATCAAATGTAATACATAATGATATCTTTAAATGAATATGTGACCCGTTTCAGGAAACTAGGCATATGTCGCGGGTCACTACTTCCCAGGAGAGCCGTTTGAACGTAAACTTTATTTTTTTAATCAAAATACGTTTCTGGGCAGAAAGGCCTTCTCGAACATGTGAACTTTCATGTGCCTTAATAACAAACGTGCATGTCATCTGTAGATATTAACAAAATTGTTAAATTACGATCCTAGTTGGTTTAGCTAAAGAAAAAGTCAGCAACCTTCCTGCTAGCCATGAATGGCTGAGATAATGAGTGGTCTGAACTTGTCGTGAGATGAGTTTGGATTGGTCTGCCATATACATGGCTTCTATCTATTTGAGCTGGTTAGTATCTCTAGGTAATCCTGTCTAACGTTTTTTTAATTTATCGTGTATTAGAAAGACAGCATTTTAGAGTCTGGCATTACTGGCATTACTCCTATCATATGTATATACTGTATTCTATATTATTCTATGGTGTCTTAGTCACAAAGTAATGTTTACATATATTGCATTACTCATCTCATATGTATATATATTGCATTACTCATCTCATATGTATATATATTGCATTACTCATCTCATATGTATATACTGTACTATTCTATGGTATCTAAGTCACTTAATGTTTACATATCTGGCATTGCTCATCTCATATACATATACTGTTTTCTATACTATTCTAATGTATCTTAGTCCATTCCACTCTGACATCGCCCATCCATACGTACAGTTGATAGATACAGTCGTTCAAGTGATGGCCGCACGCGTCACTGGCGTGCCATGAAGGCGTCCTATATGGCGTGCCATATGGTGTCCTATAGGATATACTACACCCCTAATGAAATAGTGAAGTGTTGTTACCTTCTAGGATCTCTTATAACTGAATAGATACGAATATGGTTTGACTCGTTGAAACAACATTTAGGGTGAGATTTTCACAGATTCTTTTCTTTGCAACTTAAACGAGTGGAAATACAAAATCGATCGTGCATGCTATTTGGACCTTTTTATGATGTGAAAAGGGATTTTATCTAACAAAACGCAACTTCATGTTATCTCTGGGACCCTTGGGATGATAAATCAGAGCAAGATTTCAGAATGTAAATACACATTTCACCTTCAGAGTTAAATTTATCAAACCTATCGCGATGATAAAAACCCTTTTTGTTGTTAGGAGCTCACCTCAAACAATAGCATGGCATTTTAGCATTTTAGCTACTGTAAAGTGGAAGTGCAGTTACAGTGTATATTAACAAGAATTTAAGCTTTCAGCCGATATAAGACCATATTTGTTGTTACTCTGAAATCTGCAATCTTAACATAACACGCTGAATGATTAACAATTGCCCTTTTGACGGGACGCCGATCCTTTAATTAAGACCTTTTTGCCACAACTTTGGAAGTATGCTTGGGGTCATAGTCCATTTAGAAGACCCATTTGTGACCAAGCTTTAACATCCTGACTGATGTCTTGAGATGTTGCTTCAATATGTCTGTTGTTCTAGGATTGATTTGCACTTTTCGCACCAAAGTACGTTCATCTCTAGGAGACAGAACACATCTCCTTCCTGAGTGGTATGACGGCTGCTTGGTACCATGGTGTTTATACTTGCAGACTATTGTTTGTACAGATGAACATGGTACCTTCAGGCGTTTGGAAATTGCTCCCAACGTTGAACCAGACTTGTGGAGGTATACAATTATTTTCTGAGGTCTTGGCTGATTTCTTATGATTTTCCCATGTTATCATACAAAGAGGCAAAGAGCTGGAAGGTAGGCATTGAAATACATCCACAGGTACACCTTCAATTGACTCAAATTATGTCAATTAGCCTATCAAAAGCTTCTAAAGCTGTGACATCATTTTCTGGAATTTTCCAAGCTGTTTAAAGGCACAGTCAACTTAGTGTATGTAAACTTCTGGCCCACTGGAATTGTGATACAGTGAATTATAAGTGAAATAATCTGTCTATAAATCTGTCTATAAACAATTGTTAATAACATTTGATTTGGTTTGATTTGATTAAAACTGCCTAAGTGTTGCTCTCCACTCTCTGGAGGACTGAGTTTTGAAATCAGTGGAATTCAATTATGATATCCAAGGAGATAGAGAAAACACTGGTCTCCGGATTACATCTTCAAACTAAGTGCAACCATGGCATCTGACAGGAGATGACTCAAACCATGAATGATGAATACGGGTACATTTTCAGAATAAGAACACATCACATGCCAATCATAAAATGTCAGAATTCATAAATACTTTGTTAAAAAGGATGCATACTTCTAGTGAATGCAAAGTATACTAAACATCATTATGGAACTATAGTGTCAATGTTATGAAAACCTAATAGAAAGTCAGACAGAAAAAAATACATTTATTTAATTTTATCTTTATTTCAACAGGGAGTACCATTGAGACTTAGGTCTATTTTACAAGGGAGCCCTGCATATTACAATATTACAACACATTTTATAGAACACTAGCAACAGTTAAAATACACAAAAATCTAGTATACAATCATAGATAACATCTACATCTCTCAAGAACCAGGTCTTCAATCAATGCCCTAAACTGCCTGAGCAAATACAGTACCAGTCAAATATTTGGACACACTGACTCATTCAAGGGTTTTTCTTTATTTTTACTATTTCCTACATTGTAGAATAATAGTGAATACATCAAAACTATGACATAACACACAAGGAATCATGTAGTAACCAAAAAAGTGTTCAATTCTTTAAAGTAGCCACCCTATACCTTGATGACAGCTTTGCACAATCTTGGCATTCTCTCAACCAGCTTCAACTGGAATGCTTTTCCAACCGTCTTGAAGAAGTTCCCACACATACTGAGCATTTGTTGGCTGCTTTTCCTTCGCTCTGCGGTCCAACTCATCCCAAACCATCTCAATTTGGTTGCGGTCGGGTGATTGTGGAGGCCAGGTCATCTGATGCAGCATTCCATCACTCTCCTTCTTGATCAAATAGCCCCCACACAGCCTGCAGGTGTCTTGGGTCATTGTCCTGTTGAAAAACAAATGATGGTCCCAGTAACCACAAACCAGATGGGATGGTGTATCACTTCAGAATGCTGTGGTAGCCATGCTGGTTAAGTGTACCTTGAATTCAAAATAAAATACTGACCGTGTAACCAGCAAAACACCCCCACACCTCCTCTTCTATGCTTCACGGTGGGAACCACACATGTGGAGATCATCCATTCACCTACTCTGCATCTAACAAAGACACGTCGGTTGGAAGCAAAAATCTCAAATTTGGACTCTTCAGACCAAAGGACAGATTTCCACCGTTCAAATGTCCACTGCTCATTGTTTTTTTCCCAAGCAAGACTCTTCTTATTATTGTTGTCCTTTAGTAGTGGTTTCTTTGCAGCAAAATCAACCATGAAGGCCTGATTCACCTAGTCTCCTCTGAACAATTGATGTTGAGATGTGTCTGTTACTTGAACTCTGTGAAGCATATATTTGGGCTGCAATTTCTGAGGCTGGTAACTCTAATGAACGTATCCTCTGCAGCAGAGGTAACTCTGGGTGTTCCGTTCTGTGGCGGTCCTCACGTGAGCCAGTTTCATCATAGCTCGCGATGGTTTTTGCGACTGGACTTGAAGAAACTTTCAAAGTTCTTGAAATGTTTCTGCATTGACTGACCTTCAAGTCATAAAGTAATGATTGACTGTGGACATATTATTGACATAATATGGACTTGGTCTTTTACCAAATGGGTCTGTCTTCTGTATACCAAACCTACCTTGTCACAACACAACTGATTGGCACAAACGCATTAATAAGGAAATAATCTTTTAACAAGGCACACCTGTTAATTGAAATGCATTCCAGGTGACTACCTCATGAAGCTGGTTGAGAGAATGCCAAAAGTGTGCAAAACTGTCATCAAGGCAAAGGGTGGCTACTTTAATAAATCTCAAATATAAAATATATTTTGATTTGTTTACCACTTTATTGGTTACTACATGATTCCATATGTGTTATTTCATAGTTTTCACGACTTTGGCCGAAGTTGGTCCCTCTCCTTCTTCGGGCGGCATTCGGCAGTCGACGTCACGGGCTTTCTTGACACCACCGATCCAAGTTTAATTTTAATTTTGTTTTGTGTTGATCATACACACCTGGTTTCCATTCCATTTATTATGTTCCTTATTTAACCCTCTGATTTCCCTCTCTGTTTTGTGCATTATTGTTTGTCATGTGGATTCTCGTTGTTCGTGCTTTGGATTATTGTGTTTGTTCCTTGTTGGAATCTTACCTATTATTGAGTCAATTTTGAATTATTACTCAGAACAATGTCCTGCGCCTGACACTGCATTTTCTTTTTTCATTTTTAGCAACGTCCTCACAATAGTTTTGATGTCTTCACTATTATTCTAAAATGTAGAAAATAGTACAAATAAAGGAAAACCCTGAGTAGGTGTGTCCAAATCTTTCACTGGTACTGTAGGCAGTATATATATGGTCAATTATATATGTTTATCAGTCATAATCATAGTCATAATTGATCAGTTGCAGGGCAGATCCAACACAAGTTTTCAGTTGTACAAGCAAATAGAGCAGGTCCGCACACACTGTTCTGGTGTGCATCCCAAATGGCAGCCTATTCACTATCTAGTGCACTATTTGTTACCAGAGCCACATAGGCGCTGGTCAGAAGCAGGGCACTAAATAGGTAATAGAATGTCATTTGGGATGTAACCCTGCTCTCACCATTCCCGTAGTTAAAAGTGACCAGATTATACCCATATATCCACTTAATTTATCACTTTCACTTTCACGTTAATGGAGGTCTGTGAAACAGATTAGGATTGGGCCGTGTGTGTTAAACTTTTTGCAAAGATACAGTTATTAATGTACGTTAGTTCAGGCATAGGCAGGTATGGAAAAACACATACACTCAAGGACACGCACACATGGACACATAAGGACACGGTTACACACACACCGACACATGGCTTCAACATTAATAAACATTCATATCTCACCATCATTTCTTTAACAGTCCTTTCCTTTTAGCAGTGTCAGGAAGAGAGGATCAGGAAATGTGGATGTAAATTACTGCCCTGAGGAAAGTAAAGTTTTGAATAGAGAATCATTTTTACAGAGTTATGATAAGACATGCAGATCATGCGTGTGTCTGAGGGTGCGAAAGGAAGAGAGAGAGATAAAAGGGAGAGTTGAAAGCAGTACGATGACAAAGCATGGGTGAGAGAGAAATGTTGTACGTGCTAAAGATTTGGAAATACTGAAAAGCATATTAAAATGAATTGACCCCAGCTTTATCAGAGTATTATGGAAGCATGAAAATGTTTGCGCTGTTCTGTGAAGGGAGTAGTACACAGCATTGTACGAGATCTTCAGTTTCTTGGCAATTTCTCACATGGAATAGCCTTCATTTCTCAGAACAAGAATAGACTGATGAGTTTCAGAAAAAAAAGTTATTTGTTTCTGGCCATTTTGAGCCTGTAATCAAATCCACAAATGCTGATGCTCCAGATACTCATCTTGTCTAAAGAAGGCCAGTTTTATTGCTTCTTTAATCCGTACAACCATTTTCAGCTGTGCTAACAATTGCAAAAGGGTTGTCTAATGATCAATTAGCCTTTTAAAATTATGAACTCGGATTAGCTAACACAACGTGCCATTGGAACACAGGAGTGATGGTTGCTGATAATGGGTTTCTGTACGCCTATGTAGATATTGCATAACAAAAATCATCAGTTTCCAGCTACAATCGTAATTTGCAACATTAACAATGTCTACACTGTATTTCTGATAAATTTTATGTTATTTTAATGGACAAATATATTATCTTTTCTTTCAAAAACAAGGAAATGTCTTTTGAACGGTAGTGTATATCACAGAAATGTCCACTGAAAGGAAATATAAGAATGAAGATCAAACCTCAAACGGAAATATATGTTTGACAGTGTGTGTACAGGTATGTGTGTGTCAGGTTGGTGTGGGTGGTCAGCCTATCACCCAATATGTGTGCTACATCCAAATTTGCACCCTATCCCCTTTATGGTGCACTACTTTTGACCAGGGTCCATATGGCTCTGGTCAACAGTAGTGCACTATGTAAGGAATAGGGTACCATTTGGAACACAGATGTGGTAAACATCATGGAAAGTTGCTAGGTTATGTCTTCAGGTGTTCTCCATGTCCCTGAGTACAGTATTTACCCTCCATGAAGACAGATAATGGTTGAGCCCTGAGTAAACATGCACTTTGGCACCTTCGACACCCGCACCTGTCCATGGGGTAGGTAGAGCGTATACACCTGCTACACCAGGGGTATGTGTGTGTGATGGTATCTGCACCTGTACGCTGCTACTGTTATATCCCTCTTACCCTGACACACACATCCAATCACAGTCCTTATCTGGTCAACCTTTCAGAATTCATAAAGAAGCCATGAAGATATCAGGACAAGGTGGGGACAGACGCGGTGACATCAGGGCCTTCCTGTTACCCCTGCCTGCCTACATGCCCGTATGCCCAGGGACAGTTTTGTAACCACTGTACTGTACATGGAGCATCCTATGGAATAGATCATAGTAGCTGTAGCATGGCCACTACTCACTGTGTTGTTTTAACTCTATCATCATGTCGCCATGTACGACCATAATGTTGGGAAGCCTCTGCCATGTTTTGATAACCCTGTATAACTGATGATCAGTGATAATAGTTATAGCTGCCTGTAGTAGTTTTCTCATACTGTATATTGTGTTTGATGATCCATCAACGGCTGTGGGGAAATATCATTCCCTCTACCAGAGCGGACTGAGTTGGCCAGCAAAATGAAATCCTTTTCTAAATTACTCTAGTCAACTCAAAAAAAACAACATAAAAAGTATCCTTATTTATATCCTTGTGGTATAAATCATATTCTCGTCACCTCCTGACAAATCCTTTCCTATAATATATAATTGCCCATTTCTCTTACGATGACATTTCTCCCCCCTCGGCGGCCTAAATAATGCTCAGTGATTTGTTTGTGTTACTGTATACTTGTACACCAATTTACTGCCATTCAATCTGAGCCGCGATTAGGTCAATGTCCGCTTTGCTCATGCTCTAATTGTATCTCTGGTCCTAAGACGTTGATCAAATCAATTTCCAGGACTCTTGAAAAAGTGCACGCCTATTCAGGTGCAAGCCTAAACAATTCCCTTCAATGTGTGTGTAATTTGCCTCGAATGGAATGAAATGAGCACCTTCCCCGAAAGCAGACACTGAGAAAACAGACCCTCCCACCAGCACAATTTCCTCTACTCTCTCTTTCTGCACTTCAGCATTCTAAATGTGCTTCATACACTGTATGTCATCATTGAACTTGCCCCAATCTATGATCCATATGGAATAAGATTTCAGCTTTTGTGCCGATTGATAATACAACCCTTGTTCAATACAACACATTCATTTCACAAGGAAATACACTATAATCATGTAGCGACAAGGTCATGGTTTGTGTAGAATTCTATTGAGTTCTATTGAATTCAATATTCATTGAGACAGGAAATTGTTCTATTGCACATCAAAACCCAGTCTTAAAAAAACGTGCATTGGTAGAGCTGTATGGATTTCTGAACAAATGGCATATATATGCCATTTAGCAGACGCTTTTATCCAAAGCATACAAAATCCACATTTAAGTCATGGGCTCAAAAGACCACCAAAGAAGTAACATGGACAATAGATAGTATATTATGATAATCTAGACACCCCCTACCCACCCACAACCAACACACGCACACACAGATAAACTCATTGGAGACCAACCAACTCAGGCCAGTGAATGGTGAAAGGGTGACATCTAGTGACGTCTGGCATAGGTCTTCGATAAGTCAGTGAAGGGACCAAATGAGATACAGAACTGACAATCAATCACATAAACACCAGCCTTTTATATGTCACATCAAATGTGTCTCACTACATACCCATAAAATTAACTTTGCACATTTCTCCACTTCAAAAAATAAGTTGTCTCCTCTGCTATTTCAATGTGATGTGTCCTTGGCATTTTGCCAGTAAGTTGTAAGTCAAGTCTATTGCAGTTGTCCGTCTTCAGCCAGTGTTTTACAGTGCAAAGCCATGCCTGATATTGTTGCTGTTATTATTATCTAGGTTGCACACACAGTTGTCAGGCTCAGGCGCTTCCAAAAGCAAGAGGTGGGTGGCTCCAACTGGCGTCCCCTCCAGGTGATGGTGGTGGTACTGCGGCGTAGCTGCTGGGCCTCAGTGCAGGAGGCCCAGCAGGAGACCGGGAGGGGGCTGTAAAGGACGGTGATGATGCAGGCGTGGCTGGTGAGCTGGATGTAGAAGCCCAGGTGACACTCCAGCAGGCTGATGCTCTTCTCTGTCAGATAGTCAGGGCTAAGGACCACCAGGAGCCATCAGCTTGATTGTATACACCTGAGGACAGCCTCCGCCACATTTGGAGAGACTCTCCTTAGGAACCCAGCAGAACGGGACTATGACACTATTGGCAACAATAAATCAAAATCGCATTGTGGTATTTAAACACACAGACATGTATGTGAAACATAATCATATTCCATATGCATATTATGACAAACTTTAATGAAAATGTGATGAAATTGGAGAGATGAAAAAAAATGAATTTATTCAGATAAAACATTTACATAATTGTGAATAATTACACAAAATGATATAACATTTGTGGGACTCTTTCAAAAGAGCATTTAACAGAATGCAAAACAAATGAATGGCTTGTCACTCACAAAAAGGAAACAAGACAGTGAAATAATGGAACAATGGTGCGTATGTATGTGTGTGCGTCTGTGTCACGTATATGCTATGCTATTCTGTATTCTAAGTGCGATGTTTCGTCTCCGCTATGTTATTATGCACGCTGTGTGTCTATAGCTATATTCTGCAGTGGTTCTATCGTTACTATCTTGGCTCTGTAGCGAGTCTTTTATCCTTCTGACAGGCAGCTCCACACGCAGTCGCTTCCAGAACCTAGAGGACAGATCACTGGATTTGTCCCCTTTCCAATGTACCAGCGGCAGCCGTCCCGCCTCAGTGGCTTATACTGGACCAGGATGACCCGTAGACGCCCACCCACCGCCATGCTGTCAAGCCCTGCCTTGAGCTCCAGCAGGGCCTGGGTCCCCTGGCGACCGTATCCTGGGCTGAGAACCACAAGGAGGCGGCGACTGCGGCCCACAAAGGTCAGCATCTCGTCTGTGATGGCTGGGAAGGGGGAGGGGATCACACTATTCTCACTCAGTCACACAGCGTGTTAGAGGGGGGCGGCCTGTGCAGAGCCTTTGTTCAGGCCAATCCCCCGAAACCTCTAATGGTAGCAAGTGTCATCGTCAGGGCCAGAGGAGGTTTGCTATGTGACCTGACCAGGGAAACTCCAGGCCCTTGTTGTAGGCTACTAGGGACTGGAGTTTTTCCTGGTCAGGTCATGTGGTCAGGAAAACCTCCTGTCTGTAATCATCTCCTTCACAATTCCTACACATTTCTACCCACTGGTTCATTGTTACATTCTATTTCCCTTTCTCTCATGCACTCCTCACCCCTGTTCCATACTGATATCAGTGCCTGAAGATAGACTATACCATTCTAAGCAGGGGGGTTCTCCCATACTCTTTCCCTCCAGGAAGGCTGTCCCTGTCGAATATGCCGACAGTATAGCCCAGCTCATTCTCCAGGACCCTATGCAGTGTCAAGAGGACAAATTGCTCCTCCTCGCATACGAGATGTAGATGTCGTACTCCTTGTCGACTGAATGAGGGAGGAAGCAGAAACTCAGTAAGAATTTTAAAAAATATGTATTTCACAGATGTCATTAGTAGGGTCAAATGTTTCCTGACCACTGGACCTGACCAGGCAAAATTCTGGGTAACTAACTAAGGCCTGGAGTTTTTCCTGGTCAGGTTTAATAACTTGGAGCCAGACATTCTTGGTCAGGTGGTCAGGAAAAACTCCAAGATCTGGTTGGTTATTCTTAGCTAGAGCTGTCTGTCCAGAAGGTGTCCCACCTGTACATTGTTCGTCGTTTCCGAACCAGGAACGATAGAGCAGCAGCAGCTCCAGCCAGAAGATGTGGTAGACCACGAACATCACCAGCATCAGGAACAGAGTCACGCACAGGCCATGCAATACAATAAAGATTTGGGTGCCTACTGGGTACCATAGTCACCTGCAGCATATACTGTACCTGTATTCAGGGCACCATTTTCACAGTGCAAAAGAACTGGGCAAAGTGTGAAAAATAGCGTAAACCTCGTTTTTTATTTTACTTAGTTAGGCAGGGGATTCCCACTGAGACCAATCTCGCAGTATGATTTATATAGTTTAGTAAACTGAGCAATATATCTATAGTTGCTCTTTCTCGCGCACATTACATTTGAACTTTTCTTCAGCAATCAAATCAAATGTATTGGTAACATACACATGGTTAGCAGATGTTAATGCGAGTGTATAGCAAAATGCTTGTGCTTCTAGTTCCGACTATGCAGTAATATTTAACAAGCTCACAACACCTTATACACACAAATGTAAAGGGATGAATAGAATATGTACATGTAAATATATGGATGAGCAATGGCGTGCGGCATAGGCAAGATGCAGTAGATGGTATAGAATACAGTATATACATATGAGATGAGTAATGTAGGATATGTAAACATTATTAAAGTGGAGTTATTTAAGGTGGCTAGTGATACCTTTATTAAGTCCATTTATTTAAGTGGCCAGAGATTTGAGTCTGTATGTTGGTAGCAGCCTCTATGTTAGTGATGGCTGTTTAAGAGTCTGATGGCCTTGAGATAGAATCTGTTTTTGTCTCTCGGGCCCGGCTTTGATGTACCTGTACTGACCTCGCCTTCTGGATGGCAGCAGGGTGAACAGGCAGTGGGTCGGGTGGTTGTTGTCTTTGATGATCTTATTGGCCTTCCTGTGACATCGGGTGCTGTAGATGTCCTGGAAGGCAGGTCGTTTGCCCCCGGTGATGCGCTGTGTAGATGTCCTGGAAGGCAGGTCGTTTGCCCCCGGTGATGCGCTGTGCAGACCCCACTACCCTCTGGAGAGCCTTGCGGTTGAGGGTGGTGCAATTTCCGTACCAGGAGGTGATACAGCCCTACAGGATGCTCTCGAGTGTTTTAGATGACAAGCCAAATTTCTTCAGCCTCCTGAGGTTGAAGAGGCATTGTTGTGCCTTCAATACGCTGTCTGTGTGGGTGGACCATTTCAGTTTGTCCGTGATGTGGAGGTGATATGATCCTTGACTAGTCTCTCAAAGCACTTCATTATGACAGAAGTGAGTGCAATGGGGCGATAGTCATTTAGTTAAATTGCCGTAGCTTTCTTCGGAACAATGGTGGCCATCTTGAAGCATGTTGTGACAACAGACTGGGATAGGGATTGGATGAATATGTCTGTAAACACACCAGCCAGCTGGCCTGCGCATGCTCTGAGGACGCGGCTAAGGATGCCGTCTGGTCCAGTAGCCGTGCAAGGGTTAACACGCTTAAATGTTTTACTCACGTTGACCACAGAGAAGGACAGCCCACAGGCTTTGGTAGCGGGCCGTGTCAGTGGCACTGTATTGTCCTCAAAGCGAGCAAAGAAGTTGTTTAATTTGTCTGGGAGCAAGACGATATCCGCGACGGGGCTGGTTTTCTTTTTGTAATCAGTGATTGACTGTAGACCCTGCCACGTACATCTCATGTTCGAGCCTTTTAATTGCAACTCTACATTGTCTCTATACTGACGCTTTGCTTGTTTGATTGCCTTGCGGAGGAATAGCTGCACTGTTTGTATTCGGTCATCTTTCCAGTCACTTTGTCATGATTAATAACTTCTTATGGTATAGGGGACGTTTGCGTCCAACTTGGGCAAAAGCCAGGAAAAATGCAGCGCGGCAAATTCAAAAAATTATATAAAAATCAAACTTTCATTAAATCACATATGTAAGATAGTCAATTAACCTCTTCAACCTATGGGGGCGCTATGTCATTATTGGATAAAAAAACGTGCCCGTTTTAAGCGCAATTTTTTGTCACGAAAAGATGCTCGACTATGCATATAATTGGCAGCTTTGGAAAGAAAACACTCTGACGTTTTCAAAACTGCAAAGATATTATCTGTGAGTGCCTCAGAACTGATGCTACAGGCGAAACCAAGATGAAACCTCAAACAGGAAATGAGCTGAATTTTTGAAGCTCTGTTTTACTATCATCTCCTTATATGGCTGTGAATGTGCCGTGAACGAGCTTATGCTCTCTGCCGTTCGTCCAAGATGTCTGCAGCATTGTGACGTATTTGTAGGCATATCATTGGAAGATTGGCCATAAGAGACTACATTTGCCAGGTGTCTGCCCGGTGTCCTTTGTCTAAATTGATGCGCAATTCTCAGTGGCAATCATTTTACCATGCCATTCAGAGGGAGAAGCACACTTCCAGGAACGATACATCATTGAAGAGATATGTAGAAAAACACCTTGAGGATTGATTCTAAACAACGTTTGCCATGTTTCAGTCGATATTATGGAGTTATTTTGGAAAAAGTCTGGCGTTTTATAACTGAATTTTCGTTTTTTTGGTAGCCAAACATGACGCAGAAAACGGACCGATTTCTCCTGCACTAATAATCTTTCAGGAAAACTGAACATTTGCTATCTAACTGAGAGTCTCCTCATTGAAAACATCCGAAGTTCTTCAAAGGTAAATTATTTATTGAATGTTTTTGCTGGTTTTTGTGAAAATGTTGCATGCTAATGCTAAATGCTAACGCTAAATGCTAAATGCTAGTTTGCTATGGTTGAGAAGCATATTTTTGAAAATCTGAGATGACAGTGTTGTTAACAAAAGGCTAAGCTTGAGAGCTAGCATATTGATTTCATTTCATTTGAGATTTTCATGAATAGTTAACGTTGCGTTATGGTAATGGGCTTGAGGCTGTAGTCATGATCCCGGATCCGGGTTGGCTCGACGCAAGAAGTTAAAGCTACACTCGTTGTGAATCCAGCCAACATGTCAGATTTTAAAAAGGCTTTTCGGGAAAAGCATAAGAAGCTATTATCTGATGATAGCACAACAGTAAACAAAGAGGGTAGCATATTTCAACCCTGCAGGCGCTACACAAAACGCAGAAATAAAATATAAAACATGCCTTATCTTTGACAAGCTTCTTTTTGGCACTCCAATATGTCCCATAACCATCACAATTGGTCCTTTTGTTCAATTAATTCTGTCCATATATCCAAAATGCGCGTTTGATCCAGAAAAAAACAGCTTCCCAAATGTGCAACATCACTACAAAATATTTCAAAAGTTGCCTATAAGCTTTGCCAAAATATTTCAAACTACTTTTGTAATACAACTTTAGGTATTTTTAAACGTTAAACGTTAATATTCGATCAAATTGAAGACGGGTCTCTGTGTTCAATACAGGAACACAACAAACCAAGCTACTTTTCACGTCTTGCGCAGGTCCTAGATGGCCTACTTCTTCATTGCACAAATGAATAATCTCAACCAGTGGAAGTGACATCCAGTGGAAGCGGTAGGAACTGTAAACCAGTTCCTACCGTTTGCCAACGAGAAATCACTGAACAGACAGAGACCTAAAAAAATAAAGAATCTGAACGGTTAGTCCTCTGGGTTTTGCCTGCTACATAAGTTCTGGCGTTTCCTGTTTTAGTTTCTGTCTATAGGCTGGGAGCTACAAAAGGGATTCATGGTCAAATTTGCCAAAGGCAGGGCACGGGAGGGCTTTGTATGCATCGCGGAAGTTCGAGTAGCAATGATCCAGAATTCTGCCACCTCGTGTCGCGCATTCGATATGCTGATAGAATTTAGGGAGTACTGATTTTAGGTTAGATTTGTTAAAATCCCCAGCTACAATAAAAGCAGCCTCGGGATGTATGGTTTCCAGTTTACATAGAGTCCAGTGAAGTTCTTTCAGGGACAATGAGGTATCTGCTTGGGGGTGATATACACGGCTGTGACTTATATCGAATAGAATTTTCATGGAAGATAATGCGGTCGGCATTTGATTGTAAGGAATTCTAGGTCAGGTGAACAAAAGGACTTGAGTTCCTGTATGTTGTTGTGATTACACCATGAGTCGTTAAACATAAGGCATACACCCCCACCCTTCTTCTTACCAGAGATGTTTGAGAGATCTTTGTTTCTGTCGGCGCGATGGGTGAAGAAACCGGTGACTGTACCGACTCTGACAAGTATCCCGAGTGAGCCATGTTTCCGTGAAACAGAGAATGTTGCAATCTCTGATGTCTCTATGGAAGGCAACTCGTGCCATAATTCCGTCCGCCTTGTTATCTGAAGATTGGACATTGGCAAGTAATATGCTCGGAAGCGGTGGATGGTGTGCTCGCCTTTGAGTTTGACTAGTAGGCCTCTCCGTCTGCCTCTCCTGCGGCGACCGCGTTGTTTTGGGTCGGCCTCTGGGATAAGATCGCATGTCCAGGGTGGAGGTCCAAACAAAGGATCCGCTTCGGGAAAGACGTATTCCTGGTCATAATGTTGGTAAGTTGTCATCACTTTTATATCCAATAGTTCTTCCCAGCTGTATGTAATAACACTTGAGATTTTCTGGGCTAACAATGCAAGAAATAGCACATCAAAAAACTGCATAGTTTTCTAAGGACCTGAAGCGAGGAGACCATCTCTGTTGGCGCCATCATTTTATCTGTCTTATCATAATCGCACTGATTATGAGGTTTATTGTAATTTTTGCACTTTGAATAATTTATTTTGCACTATAAAAATTTAACCTCAGTCTGTGGTTGCCTGGTATCAAATATCACCCTCCAACCTGTATGTCTCATCCTGCTCTCCCTTTCTGTTACGACTGCTTATCCCAACAGAATACATAAAATAGGAAAGGTCTGTGTAATATAGCCAACCTTTCTAGGCTAGAGAATAGGTGTTTTCTCTGGAAATAATGATAATATACTTTGTATGTTAAAACCTCTCTGGGAGGTCGCCAACAGCCAGTGAAAGTACAGGGCGCCAAATTCAAAACAAAATTCCTCAAGCATACAAGTATTTTACACCATTTTAAAGATACAATTCTTGTTAATCCAGACTGTGTCTGATTTCAAAAAGGCTTTACAGAGAAAGCACCACAAATGATTATGTTAGGTCACCACTCAACTCTCAGAAAAACAGTCAGTTTTCCAGCCAAAGAGAGGAGTCACAAAAGCACAAATAGAGATAAAATGAATCACTAACCTTTGATGATCTTCATCAGATTACACTCATAGGACTTCATGTTACACAATACATGCAGGTTTTGTTCGATAAAGTGCATGTTTATATCAAAAATCTCATTTTACATTGGCGGGTTACGTTCAGTAGTTCTAAAACATGCGGCGATTTTGTAGAGAGCCACATCAATTTACAGAAATACTCATCATAAATGTTGATGATAATACAAGTGTTATACATGGAATTAGAGATAGACTTCTCCTTAATGTAACCGCTGTGTCCAAAAAAACGTTACGGAAAAAGCAAACCATGCAATAATCTGAGTACAGCGTTCAGACATCAAAGCAGCCAAAAAGATATCCGCCATACTGTGTAGTCAACATTAGTCAGAAATAGCATTATAAATATTCACTTACCTTTGATGATCTTAATCAGAATGCACTCCCAGGAATCCCAGTTCCACAATAAATGTTTGATTTGTTCGATAAAGTTCATAATTTATGTCCAAATAGCTTCTTTTGTTAGGGCAACAAAATCCAAACGCGCGTTCAGGTCCAGCCGAACGTCGGACGAGAAGTTCAAAAGTTCAATCCAACATTCTCATAACTGTTGATGATTATTTTCTCATTCCTCATAAGACATTCACTCAGTACTAAAATTGATCAGCTCAATCCACTGCTCATAACTAATGTATCAACATTGTACTATGTGCCTAGGCCTCTGGTCAACAGTAATGCACTTTCAAGGGAATAGGGTGGCATTTGGAAAGAAATGATCCAGTACCTTTATCCATTGAACTAACATTCTTCCAGTAGAAAGACAGAAGGAAATAAGTGACCTTTAAGTCTCAGATTTGTATTAGTTTGTTCCAAACAGAATGTTGTAGCTTTACTATATTGGAAAAGGGCCACGTAAAATGAAGAACCGTGTATGTTAACCCATGTGCCTTTTCTAATAGTGCGCCAGCATTTCATTTCTGGACCACGGACAGCTACTGTTAGCTAGTGCGGCAGAAATGCAGGGTTTGCCGTGGCGAGTTCAGAACCACGGCAGTGGAGACTGAGAGCGTCACTAACAACAAAAACGAAGACCACAAGATGATTTTTGCCTACTGTAAACATTGGCATTTCAAATCACAATATGAATCTGTGATTTTCGACCATCTGACCTACTGTCTGATTCATATAGCCTGATATTTTATGTTTGTTCTTTATTATATCAACTGATTGCTTCTGTATGGGGTGTTTTGGCTGAAAGACCAACACGTTTGATCTGGAGAAAAATAGACTATTAAAGTTGCAAATGAACTGTCTTTACTAAATATAATTGTATTTACTCCATAGGATAATCAGCTACAGTATGTGCATTATGTTATAGAAATAGGCATAGACTAAAGGTAAAACATGAGAGTGAAATTAAACATTGTAATAACGTTGTAAAATGAATCAATGCAAATATAAAAATACAAACATACTCGACTTCTGACTACTTTAATACACATATAAGTGAATTTATCACTTTTGGTCCCCTAAATGTACAAAACGTACAAAACGTATGTACAAAACGTGCTGTAATTTCGAAACGGTTCACCAGATATGGATGAAAATACCCTCAAATTAAAAGCTGACAGTCTGCACTTAAACTTCATGGTCATTGTATTATTTCAAATACAAAGTTCTGGAGTACAGATCCAAAACAACAAAAAAAAGTGTCACTGTTGCAATACTTTTGTAGCTCACTTTATATCAAGAATATCTAAATGCATATTCTCATGAAACTGATTGAGATCAAATGGTCGGCATGCTGATGCTCCATGAATGCTTCAATGGTAAATCATGGCGAATTTTGCCAACCATTTATGATTGACAGTGATACATGTGAAGGGAGAGTGAGGAATACATTTGTGCATAAGGTAGGTTAAACTGGAGAAACTCAGTCCTCTGCCTTGATCCAATCATCGTCCCATTTCTTGCCACTGTAAGACAAGAAAGAAAACATAATGCTTTTTAAGCAGAAATAGAAAATAAATCATTCAATATATAAATGAGCAAGGGTTGCACCTATTCCTTTCAAAGGGTTTTATGATTTTTGGTGAACCTAATCTCACGTTAGTCAAGCGCCTTCTTCTCCTCTAAAATATAATATTTAAACTACATAAAGTACCTTGCAAAAGTATTCATAGCCCTTGGATTTCTTCACATTTTATTGTGTTACAATGTTGGAGAGAAATTGATTTGAATTTAGATTTTTTTGTCAACAAGCAACTCAAAATGGTGTACTTTAGGCATGCCTAAATTAGTTCACGAGATACATTTCGCTTAACAAATCACATAATATGTTATATGGACTCAATAGGGGTTGACATTATTTTTGATTAACTACCCATACATAGAACATCTGTTGGTCCCTCAGTCAGGTATTGAATTTCAAGCACAGATTCAACTACAAAGATCAGGGAGCTTTTCGAAAGCCTCATAAAGAAGGGCAGTGATTGGTAGATGGGTAACAATAACAAATCAGACATTGCATATCTCTTTTAGCTTGGTCAAGTTAATAATTATCCTGTGGATTGTGTATTAAACCACCCAGACACATCAAAGATAGTCGTCCTTCCGAACTGAACTGAGCTGCAGGACATGAACACAACTGCTCAGGGGTGTTACCATGAGGCCATTGGTGATTTTACAGTTACAGGCTGTCATGGTAGAAAAACGGAGGATGGATTAACACCATTGTAGTAATGCCACAATAATGACTTAAATTACAGTGAAAAGATGAATACAAATATACAGAAGAGAAAAAAATCTAATCATGCATCTTGTATGCAACAAGGCACTGGAGTTAGTACTGAAGAAAACTGCAAAATAATATACTTTCTGGCCTAAATGCAAAGCCTGCTTTGCACCAGACACTGGGAGAGGAATTCACCTTTCAGCAGTTCAATAACCTAGAACACAATGACAAATCTACACTGGAGTTGCTTACCAAGAAGACAGTGAATGTTCCTGAGTTGCCAAGTTCAAGTTTGACTTAAATCTGATTGGAAATCTATTGAAGACTATTAAATTGTTGTCTAGACATGATCCCCCAACATATTGACAGAGCTTGAAGAATTATAAAAACAATAATGGGGTAATTCTGTACAATCCTGATGTGTTAAGCTCTAAAAGACTTACCCAAGCAGACTCACAGCTGTAATCACTGTCAAAGGCGTTTCAAGGGGTATAACTACTTTTGCAAAGCACTGTAATGTCCAATACCAAGGTACAGCCAAAACCATTGTATTTGGGAGAGTAACATAAAATGTGAAATTTGGATCCATACTCCAGAATTTAGTATTTTAAATAAAAGGTTTCATGTACTATAACTTTAATACACTTTAAGTGAATTTGTTCAAATACTTATGGCTTCTTCAAATTGGGGGGACTATATACATGAAGTGATTTCATTTCGTAATTGTAAAAAGGTGCCCGGTCCTATCGCCTCATACTATCGATCATATGAAACATTTGATCTCAAATCCAAAATGCTGGCGTTTAGAGTCAAATTGTACATTTTAGCTTCACTGTCCAAATACATATGGGTTTGAATGTTCAGGAAATCCTCAATACATATGGTGTTGAGTGTACAGTATATCCTCAATTCATTCTAGGAGATTAGTTGAAGTAAACACACCATCCAGAGCATGGCTTCCACCTCACTTTCTGCTCCTGAGCCATTATTCTTTCTTTTTTTTTTTTTTTTTTTACGGGCTCAGGAGAGATGAAGGTTGAAAGTCATGCGTCCTCCGATAAACAACCCAACCAAGCCGCACTGCTTCTTAACACAGCGCCTTGCAGCCATTTTTCCAGCCAAAGAGAGGAGTCACAAAAATCAGAAATAGAGATCAAATTAATCACTAACCTTTGATATGCTCTCTAATTCTCTCTTTCTTTCTCTCTCTCGGAGGACCTGAGCCCAAGGACCATGCCCCAGGACTACCTGACATGATGACTCCTTGCTGTCCCCAGTCCACCTGGCCGTGCTGCTGCTCCAGTTTCAACTGTTCTGCCTTATTATTATTCGACCAGGCTGGTCATTTATGAACATTTTAACATCTTGGCCATGTTCTGTTATAATCTCCACCCGGCACAGCCAAAGAGAACTGGACACCCCTCATAGCCTGGTTCCTCTCTTTGTTTCTTCCTAGGTTATGCCCTTTCTAGGAGTTTTTCCTAGCCACCGTGCTTCTACACCTGCATTGCTTGCTGTTTGGGGTTTTAGGCTGGGTTTCTGTACAGCACTTTGAGATATCAGCTGATGTACGAAGGGCTATATAAATACATTTGATTTGATTTGATTTGATGATCTTCATCAGATGACACTCATAGGACTTCATGTTACACGATACATATACACTGCTCAAAAAAATAAAGGGAACACTTAAAAACACAATGTAACTCCAAGTCAATCACACTTCTGTGAAATCAAACTGTCCACTTAGGAAGCAACACTGATTGACAATAAATTCCATATGCTTTTGTGCAAATGGAAAAGACAACAGGTGGAAATTATAGCCAATTAGCAAGACACCCCCAATAAAAGAGTGGTTCTGCAGGTGATAACCACAGACCACTTCTCAGTTCCTATGCTTCCTGGCTGATGTTTTGGTCACGTTTGAATGCTGGCGGTGCTTTCACTCTCGTGGTAGCATGAGACGGAGTCTACAACCCCACAAGTGGCTCAGGTAGTGCAGCTCATCCAGGATGGAAAATCAATGTGAGCTGTGGCAAGAAGGTTTGCTGTGTCTGTGCGGTTGGCCCTGGTTCCTCCTAATGCAAGACAATGCTAGACCTCATGTGGCTGGAGTGTGTCAGCAGTTCCTGCAAGAGGAAGGCATTGATGCTATGGACTGGCCCGCCCGTTCCCCAGACCAGAATCCAATTGAGCACTTATGGGACATCATGTCTCGCTCCATCCACCAACGCCACGTTGCACCACAGACTGTCCAGGAGTTGGCGGATGCTTAAGTCCAGGTCTGGGAGGAGATCCCTCAGGAGACCACCCGCCACCTCATCAGGAGCATGCGTAGGTGTTGTAGGGAGGTCATACAGGCACCTGGAGGCCACACACACTGCTGCGCCTCATTTTGAGTTGTTTTAAGGACATTACATCAAAGTTGGATCAGCCTGTAGTGTGGTTTTCCACTTTAATTTTGAGTGTGACTCCAAATCCAGACCTCCATGGGGTTGCTAAATTTAATTTCCATTGATAATTTTTGTGTGATTTTGTTGTCAGCACATTCAAATATGTAAAGAAAAAGTACTTAATAAGAATATTTCATTCATTCAGTTTTCTGTTAATTAGAACTGTCAGCTAAGTGGTGATCGATAATGGTGAGGAGTCAAAAGTTATTTCAGATGTGTTGTGTGTCCTGTGTATGTGCTAGTGGGTCAGAATGAACTTTGAATGAACTTTTAAAGTTCCCTTTGTCTCGGTCAAGAGGAGGAGATTCATTTTAGAAGCAATGAAATGACGTCATGTTATTGTATATAAACTGTTGCTCGTGGTAACGTGGCAGCGCTCCGAGAATAAATACTTTTATCGATAATTACATATTGGTTTTCCTACCATGTAAGCAGTCTATAGACAGGGTAAGGAAACCAATTGTGTAATCTCTTCAAACTTTGAACTCTCCCTTTATATTCACGTCAGTTTCTTCTCAAATATAACATATGCTGACTTGTGCCAAATAAAGTTAGGCTAAATAATTTAATGTACAATAAAATATTGGACACAAAATCAGTTTACATTTTAAGCTAGGCTACTTAGGCTAATTTAACTTTTTAAAACATCTTCTTTCTGCTTATCTGAGTGTCACAAATGACTGCTTAAATAGCCAATTTTCTGGAAACAATACCGATACTGCCTGAATTAGCCTAGAATTTCTCATTATCATTCAACCACCGGATGATAGGGAGACGTTTTCTAATAAGTCACGAAATTACTTAAAACCTCTTGGGGATAGTGAGACGCTAGCGTCCCAAGTGGCCAATAGCCTCGGGAAATGCAGAGCGCCAAATTCAAATAAAACGTGTTAAAACTCAAACTTCATTAAATTACACATGCAGGGTACTCAATTAAAGCTACACTCGTTGTGAATCCAGCCAACATGTCAGATTTAAAAATCATTTTCGCCGAAAGCATGAGAAGCTATTATCTGATAGCATGAACCAGTTGTAAACAAAAGAACTAGCATAGCAGGCGCTACACAAAACGCTGAAATAAAATATAAAACATGCACTACCTTTGACGAGCTTCTTTGTTGGCACTCCAATATGTCCCATAAACAATTTAACCCATAACCCCATCGATTAATTCCGTCCATGTATACCCAAAATGTCCATTTATAAAGCAGGTTTGATCCGGAAATAAACAGCTTTCCAAAACACAACGTCACTACAAAACATTTCAAAAGTTGCCTATAAACTTTGCCAAAATATTTCAAACTACTTTTGTAATACAACTTTAGGTATTTTTAAATGTTAATAATCGATCAAATTGTAGACGGGCAATCTGTATTCATTAGAGCAAGTAAACAAAACATGCACCATTTTCCTCTTGCGTAACTATCAAAAGTGTAACGTTGTTCCAGGATGTGCGTCTTCTTCGTTTCACCAATGATTAACTTCAACCTAATTCCAAAGACTGGTGACATCCTGTGGAAGTCGTAGGAACTGTAAAATGGTCGCTATCTAATTTCCCTTGGCAAAGAAATATGAGGGAACGGTCAGAGGAGACAAAAATAAAATAATTCTGAACAGTTTTTCCTTGGGGTTTTGCCTGCTACATAAGTTCTGTTATAGTCACAGACATGATTGAACCAGTTTTAGAAACTTCAGAGTGTTTTCTATCCACACCTACTAATCATATGCATATAATATATTCCTGGCACGAGTAGCAGGAAGTTGAAATTGTTGCCCCCTATCTCTAAGAAGTGAACCAGTTCCGATCAGAATCTGATGGAGAAGAGTAGGGTCTTTCTGTCAAAACTGACAAACTGTATGAAAATGCATAAATGAATTACAATACATGTATATAGATGTCTCTGCTTGCACTGTATGGGAAAAGCTTAATTGCTTGAATTGTTTGGATTATAGGCTGAGAGTGAAAAAAAAAAAAAAGAAGCAAGCTATTGTCTATCCATGCAACTAGTACGGCAACAGTGCACAATGCGTAATAAACGGCAGTGAAGAAGGCGACGGGAGAGGTGACAAGCCGGATAGGGCAGGGCAGAGTGGCTGTTGTAGGGTGAGGTGACAGCCGGCTGCAGCGGTCGTGCCAGTACCAGGCACGATTTAAATCATATGGCAAACGGCAACCACACGGTCTTGGGAATCCTTCCCATCAAAAAGACAGTCAAACATATTCGAGATTCGTCTCGGCAGTAGGCTACAGAGTATTGCCTATTACACATAAAACGTACCTGTCCGTTTTGACGAAAAGACTGCCAACCGTCATGAACTACTTTGAGGTAACTTGATATGCAAATCTCTGTGAGTCCCCCGTGCGATCTCCCAGGTACCACTGGTTACTAGAGTTAAATGTCACTCCTCGCATTGTGTTGTTGGAAATAGGAGTAGATAAAGCCACCGAAGAATTTAATCTTTCAGTAGGCTATTCCATAACACAATCAGACAGAGGAGCCTCTTAAAGAAGAAGTTACAGGTCTGTGAGAGCTAGAAATCTTGCTTGTTTGTAGGTGACCAAATACTTATTTTCCACCATAATTTGCAAATAAATTAATAACAAATGTGATTTTCTGGATTTTTTTCTCATTTTGTATGTCATAGTTGAAGTGTACCTATGATGAAAATTTACAGGACTCTCTCATCTTTTAAGTGGGAGAACTTGCACAATTGATGGCTGACTAAATACGTTTTTGCCCCACTGTATATTCCCAGTCATGAGAAATCAATAGATCCGGGCCTAATGAATTTATTTAAATTGTGTAATGAGTTTCCTCCTCTTCTTCCGAAGAGGAGAGGCGAAACGGATCAGAGGACCAATACGCGGCGTGGTAATTTTCCATGGTACTTTTTAATGCTTTAAGGTACACATGAACAAACTAACAAAACAAGAAATGTGAAAACTCAAAAAACAGTCCTATCTGGTGCACACACAGAGACAGGAAACAATCACCCACAAACACACAGTGAAACCCAGGCCACCTAAGTATGATTCTCAATCAGAGACAACTAATGACACCTGCCTCTGATTGAGAACCATACTAGGCCGAAACATAGAAATTCCCAAAACCTAGACAAACAAACATAGACTGCCCACCCAACTCACGCCCTGACCATACTAACTAAACACAAAACACAGAAAATAAAGGTCAGAACGTGACAGTACCCCCCCCCCAAAGGTGCGGACTCCGGCCGCAAAACCTTGACCTATAGGGGAGGGTCTGGGTGGGCGTCTGTCCGGTGGCGGTTCTGGCGCGGGACGCGGACCCCACTTCATGATTGTCTTTGTCCGCCTTATTGTCCGCCTCCGTGGCTTTCTCACCATGGCAACCCCTCTCAATGACCCCACTGGACAGAGGGGCAGCTCGGGACAGAGGGCAGAAGCTCTGGACAGAGGGACAGGGGCTCTGGACAGAGGGACAGGGGCTCTGGCGCCTCTGGGCTGAGGGGCTCTGGCGCCTCTGGGCTGAGGGGCTCTGGCGCCTCTGGGCTGAGGGGCTCTGGCGCCTCTGGGCTGAGGGGCTCTGGCGCCTCTGGGCTGAGGGGCTCTGGCGCCTCTGGGCTGAGGGGCTCTGGCGCCGGACAGGCGGGACGCTCTGGCAGCGGCGCCGGACAGGCGGGAGGCTCCGGCAGCGGCGCCGGACAGGCGGGAGGCTCCCGGCAGCGGCGCCGGACAGGCGGGAGGCTCCGGACAGGCGGGAGGCTCCGGCAGCGGCGCCGGACAGGCGGGAGGCTCCGGCAGCGGCGCCGGACAGGCGGGAGGCTCCGGACAGGCGGGGAGGCTCCGGCAGCGGCGCCGGACAGGCGGGAGGCTCCGGCAGCGGCGCCGGACAGGCGGGAGGCTCCGGACAGGCGGGAGGCTCCGCAGCGGCGCCCGGACAGGCGGGAGGCTCAGCAGCGGCGCCGGACAGGCGGGAGGCTCCGGCAGCGGCGCCGGACAGGCAGGAGGCTCCGGCAGCGGCGCCGGACAGGCGGGACGCTCCGGCAGCGGCGCCCCGGACAGGCGGGAGCACCTGCAGGGAGGAGACAGAGAGACAGCCTGGTGCGTGGGGCTGCCACAGGAACTACCAGGCTGGGGAGACCTTCAGGAGGCTTGGTGTTAGGAGGAGCCTGAAAGACCGGGCTGTGGGGGAGCACTGGAGCTCTGGTGCGCAACCTTGGCACCACTTCCCCAGGCTGGACAACTACTCGAGCCCGAACCCTCCAGAGTGCAGGCACAGGTTGAACCGGGCTGTGGTAAGCACGGGAGATCTAGTGCTTACTACACGCACCTCTCCCCTAGGCTCCACTCCCACAGTTGCCCGGTACGAGCGGAGCGCAGGCAGAGGACGCACTGCACCCTCCCAGCGCCCGGAGACACAGCACGCAGAGCCGGCGCAGGATAACCTGGACCAAGACTGCGTACCGGCGACCAGACCCGCTGAGCAGGCACCATACGCCCTGGCTCAATGCCCAAACTCGCATGGCACTCTCGGGGGCTGTCCTATAGCGCACCGGGCTATGGACACGCACTGGCGACACCGTGCGCTCAACCGCATAACACGGTGCCTGACCAGTAATGCGCTGCTTATCATAAGCACGAGGAGTGAGCTCAGGTCTGCTACCTGGCTTAGTATCACACCTCGTGTGCCCCCCAAAAAAATTTGGGGCTGCCTCTCGTACCTGTCGCACTGCCGTGCTGGCTCCTCATATTGCCGCCGCTCAGCTCTCGCTGCCTCCAGCTCTGCTTTGGGGCTGCGATTTTCCCAGCCCGTGCCCAGGGTCCCTCTCCGTTCAGTATCTGCTCCCATGTCCAGGAGTCCTGTGATGGTGGCCTCTGTTGTTGATGCTGCTGCTGCTGTCGTCGCTGTCCTTTACCACGCCGCTTGGTCCGATTTTGGTGGGTGATTCTGTAATGAGTTTCCTCCTCTTCTTCCGAAGAGGAGAGGCGAAACGGATCAGAGGACCAATACGCGGCGTGGTAATTTTCCATGGTACTTTTTAATGCTTTAAGGTACACATGAACAAACTAACAAAACAAGAAATGTGAAAACTCAAAAACAGTCCTATCTGGTGCACACACAGAGACAGGAAACAATCACCCACAAACACACAGTGAAACCCAGGCCACCTAAGTATGATTCTCAATCAGAGACAACTAATGACACCTGCCTCTGATTGAGAACCATACTAGGCCGAAACATAGAAATTCCCAAAACCTAGACAAACAAACATAGACTGCCCACCCAACTCACGCCTGACCATACTAACTAAACACAAAACACAGAAAATAAAGGTCAGAACGTGACAAATTGACTGATTTCCTTTTATGAACTGTAACTCAGTAAAATCTTTGAAATTGTTGAAATTGTTGCGATTATATTTTTATTCAGTATATTTTATAGTAAAAAATATGATGTAATGCACCACAATAAAATATTACAGAATAGTGTGAATTGATTCGCATCTTATTCTCAAAGAGTGGTCATTTGAAAAGGGGCTCAATTTGGCAAGTTGAAAGACATATTTATCAACGTTACAAATCAAAATATGTATCCTTTTCGATATACAGACTTTAATTTAGTTTATTATGTCTGTTCCTTGGAATTTTCAAATCGGATTAACAATTCTATATTGAACACTGCATGGGGATGAATTATGGCCAAAACATTTGTTTGGTGAGTAGGCATTAATGATTCTGATGAAAAAAACCTGGCAGCGTGGAACCTTGCTATGTTTATGGGGGTAATAGCTTAGGGGCTAACCAATTCTTAATGCCACCAGCAAATCACAAAATAGGGGCATCGACTAACATTAGTTACCACAGCCACAAAGCCATTAACCCTGCCTCTTTCTACAATTTGTTTCTGATAATCTGATTCCAAACATAGCCCTTAACGCTAACCTTAACCACACGGTTAACTTTATTCCTAACCATAACTTTAAATTAAAACCCAAAGCAAAAAAAAAAAGGTTTTATCAGATTTTACGATATAGCCAATTTTAACCTTGTGCCTTGGTAACTAGTGAGAACCGCAAAATAGCCTTTATGCAGAAAATGACGCAATTATTCCAAAACTGCAGCTCATTAATGGAAAACATATTTCCCTACTTCAGTCAACCAGTCCATTTGTGATAAAACTGTCATCATTTGGCAAGGAATGTGTATCCCATGAGTTAGAAACGTTTTTATAGGCGTTTATTTCTGTAGGTGCACAAAGAACAGGTGGAGTAGTGGAATGCAATTGAGTGAGTGAGACAAGGAGGTGAAAAGGATTTTAGGGAGAACTGTGATGCTTGGTTTGGTTTAGTTTTTTGTTCTGTCCCGCAAATGCACATGTACTTATTGAACAGTAAACTCAAATGAACGTTGTATTCAAGACAACCTTTAGACCAAACAGTTTAAAGTATGACATGAGAGTACATTTCATAACACTTTATCCAATACATTTAGTGTGTTCCCTCAGGCCACTACACCACCATCACATACAGTACCAGTCAAAAGTTTAGACACCTACTCATTCAATGTTTTTTCTTTATTTTCTACTTTGCAGAATAATATGAAATAACACATATGGAATCATGGAGTAACCAAAATGTTAAACAAATCAAAATATATTTTCTATTTTAGATTCTTCTTCTTCTTGCCTTGATGACAGCTTTGCACATTCTTGGCATTCTCTCAACCAGCTTCATGAGGAATGCTTTTCCAACAGTCTTGAAGGAGTTCCCACATATGCTGAGCACTTATTGGCTGATTTTCCTTCACTCTGGGGCCCAACTCATCCCAAACCATCTCAATTGGGTTGAGGTCGGGTGATTGTGAAGGCCAGGTCATCTGATGCAGCAATCAATCACTCTCCTTCTGGTCAAATAGCCCTTACACAACCTGGAGGTGTGTTTTGGATCATTGTCCTATTAAAAATCAAATGATAGTCCCACTAAGCACAAAGCAGATAGGATGTCGTATCACTGCAGAATGCTGTGGTAGCCATGCTGGTTAAGTGTGCCTTGAATTCTAAATAAATCACAGACAGTTTCACCAACAAAGCACCACCACACCATCACACCTCCTCCTCCATGCTTCACGGTGGGAACCACACATGTGGAAATAATCCATTCACCTACACCTCCATTCACCATTCACCTCAGAAAGGCACAACGGTTGGAACCAAAATCTCAAATTTGGACTCATCAGACCAATGTACAGATTTCAACTGGTCTAATGTCCATTGCTCATGTTTCTTGGTCCAAGCACGTCTCTTCTTCTTATTGGTGTCCTTCAGTAGTGGTGTCTTTGCAGCAATTTGACCATGAAGGCCTGATTCACGCAGTCTCCTCTGAACAGTTGATGTTGAGATGTGTCTGTTATTTGAATTCTGTGAAGCATTTATTTGGGCTCCAATCAGAGGTGCAGTTAACTCTAATGAACTTATCCTCTGCAGCAGAGGTGCATACCCAGATTCAACTGCCTGCTACTCATCCTCAGAAGATAAGATATGCATATTTTTATAGTAGATAGTAGATTTGTATAGAAAACACTCTGAAGTTTCTAAAACTGTTTGAATCCTGTCTGTGAGTATAACATAACTTATTTAGCAGGCGCAACACCGAGGACAAACCATTCAGATTTTTTGTTTTTGAGGTCACTCTCTTTTCAATGGGATGTCATTGGGAATCCATATTTCTAAGGGACCTTCTTGCAGTTACTACCGCTTCCACTGGATGTCAACAGTCTTTAGAAATTGGTTGAGGTTTCTCCTTTGTGTAATGAAGAAGTAGCCCTGTTCAGAACGAGGGTTACTTGTACTGTACTGTTAGATAGAGGCGCGTGACCAGAAAGCATGCTACAGTTTGTTTTCCTCCTGTATTGAACACAGATCATCCCGTCTTCAATGTTATTGATTATTTACGTAAAAAAATACGTAAAGTTGTATTACAAAAATAGTTTGAAATGTTTTGGCAAAGTTTACAGGTAACTTTTGAGATATTTTCTAGTCACGTTGCGCAAGTTGGAAGCGGTGGGTGTTTTTCTGGATCAAATGCGCCAGGTAAATGGACATTTTGGATATATATCGATGGAATTAATCGAACAAAAGGACAATTTCTGATGTTAATGGTACATATTGGAGTGCCAACAAAATAAGCTTTTCAAAAGTACGACATGAATTATATTTTTATTTCTACGTTTTGTGTCGCGCCTGTAGGGTTGAAATATGCTTTTCTCTCTTTGTTTACGGAGGTGCTATCCCCAGATAATAGCATTGTTTGCTTTCGCCAAAAAGCCTTTTTGAAATCTGACATGTTGGCTGGATTGACAACAAGTGTGGCTTTAATCTGGTATTTTACATGTGTGATTTCATGAAAGTTAGATTTTTATAGTAATTTATTTGAATTTGGCGCTCTGCATTTTCACTGGCTTTTGTAATGATGGACTGTCGTTTGTCTTTATTTATTGAGCAGGTCTTTCCATAATATGAACTTGGTCTTTTACCAAATAGGGTAATCTTCTGTATACCACCCCTACCTTGTCAAAACACAACTGATTTAACTGAAACACATTAATTAAGAAGGAAAGAAATTCCACAAATTAACATTTAAGAAGTCACACCTGTTAATTTCAATGCATTCCAGGTGACTACCTCACTAAGCTGGTTGAGAGAATGCCAAGAGTGTGCAAAGCCATCAACAAGGCAACGGGTGGTTACTCTAAAGAAAGGGAAAGGGGATACCTAGTCAGTTATCCTCGAGTGACTCCCCATCCCGCATGAGGGAGCGTAATCATCGACTGACACTAAATAGCATAACGCAACGGACATAAATATTCCTAGAAAATATTCCTATTCATGAAAATCACAAGTGAAATATATTGAGACACAGCTTAGCCTTTTGTTAATCACCCTGTCATCTCAGATTATCGAAATATGCTTTACAGCCAAAGCTTGACAAGCATTTGTGTAAGTTTATCGATAGCCTAGCATAGCATTTTGTCCAGCTAGCAGCAGGTAAATTGGTCACGGAAATCAGAAAAGCAATCAAATTAAATCGTTTACCTTTGATGAGCTTCGGATGTTTTCACTCACGAGACTCCCAGTTAGATAGCCAATGTTCCTTTTTCCCCAAAATATTATTTTTGTAGGCGAAATAGCTCCGTTTGTTCTTCACGTTTGGCTGAGAAATCGCCTGAAATTGCAGTCACGAAAACGTCGAAATATATTCCAAATTAGCTCCATAATATCGACAGAAACATGGCAAACGTTGTTTATAATCAATCCTCAAGGTGTTTTCAAATATCTATTTGGTAATATATCCACCGGGACAAATTATTTTTCAGTAGGACAGATTGGAATAATGGCTACCTCTGTATTTTACGCGAGAACAATCTGGAGGCTTCTGGTGACCAGTTGTGCAATGTAGCCGCTTACGGGTATTCTTCAACATAAATGCGTAAAACTACGCCACAATGCTGTAGACACCTTGGGGAATACGGAGAAAAAAGTCATCTGGTTGATGGCTCATTCACTGCTCAAAAGGGACGCATTGGAACGCAGCACTTTGAAAACATGAGGCACTTCCGGATTGATTTTTTTCTCAGGCTTTCGCCTGCAATATCAGTTCTGTTATACTCACACACAATATTTTTACAGTTTTGGAAACTTTAGAGTGTTTTCTATCCTAAGCTGTCAATTATATGCATATTCTAGCATCTTGTCCTGACAAAATATCTCGTTTACTACGGGAACGTTATTTTTCCAAAAATGAAAATACTGCCCCCTAGTCACAAAGGTTAAAAACAAAACAAACATAACTTTCTCCATATTGGAAGGCATTGTTTTAGTTTTACCCTAACAAAGTTACTCTATATATTTATTATTAATTTCTGTTGGATATTCACTTTCTGCTTCACACTTATTAAATGGCTATTATTTTAAGATGAACATAACGTAATGCGCTGAATTTATATAATACATCGGCCAATTCAGAAGAGAAGACACACACTTTGGAGGGAGCTTCCTTTTTTAAGGTAGCTTTTGAGAGATTGGACTCTCTTTCTGGGATCAACTTTCACTATAACTGGGCTGGCACTGTTTATCATTCCCCTATAGATGGCGTGCTCTGTCCATAATAAGTCTATCGAGCAAGTTAAACTCTAACTCATTATACATTCATACATTACATTTACATTTAAGTCATTTAGCAGACGCTCTTATCCAGAGCGACTTACAAATTGGTGCATTCACCTTATGATGCAGTTCAAAAGTGTGCAAAGTCTGAGATGCCCAGGCCTGAGAAGGAGGAGAGGAGGATCTAATGATTCATGTTGTCAAAGGCATTGGATAGATCTAGGAGGATGAGAACAGAGGAGAGAGTGAGCTTTGCGGGGAGCCTCCGTTACACAGAGAAGAGCAGTCTTGGTTGAGTGACCTGTCCTGAATTCTGACTGGTTAGGATCAAGAAGATCACTCTGAGAGAGACAACAAGAAAGTTGATCAGAGACAGCACACTCAAGTGTTTTTGAAAAAAGAAGAAAGGGATACAGGTCTACAGTTTGACATCAGATGAGTTGAGTGTTGGTTTCTTGAGAAAGGGAGCGACTCAGACAGGGGTCAGGATGAGTTGATGAGGGAAGTGATGAATGGGAGAAGGTCTCCAGAGATGGTGTGGGGAAGGGAAGATGGGACGGGGTCGAGTCTGGCAGGTTGTCGGGCGGCCAGACCCGACAACCTAGATAGAAGAGAAGTGGGAGAGAGAGAGTGAAGATTGAGATGGCGCATGACCATCTGGGTAGGGGCTGAGTGGTCAGGGTTGGAGGTAAGGGAGACAGAAAAGGAAACAAAGTAGTAATCAGAGACCCGGAGAGGGGTTGCAGTGAGATTAGTAGGCGAGCAGCCTCTAGTAAAGATGAGGTAAAGTGTATTTCCTGCCTTGTGAGTTGGGGGGCGATTGGGAAAGGGTGAGGTGAAAAGAGGCAGGGAGTTGGGAGGTTGAAGTTGCCAAGTACGAAGAGCGGTGAGCCATCATCAGGAAATGTGCTGATCAAGATGTCAAGCTCATTGAGGAACTCTAAGGGCACCTGGTGGGCGAAATATGAAAATAGTGTTAAGGTTGAGTGGACAAGTGACAGTGGCAGCAAGGAATTCAAATGAGGAGATGGACAGGTGAAAGGGGGAGAAATGATCAAATCTCAATTTATTTGGAAGAAATTAGTAGACCTGTGCCACCACCGCGATGACCAGATGCTCTTGGACTATGAGTGAAAATGTAGTCCGATGTAAAAAAGAGCAGTTGGAGTAGCAGTGTTCTCTGAGGTGATCCATGTCGCTGTCAGTTCCAAAAAGTGAAGGGACTGAAGGGGAGCATAGGCTCAGATGAACTCGACGTTCTTGACTTTTTTTTATTTGACCTTTATTTAACCAGGCAAGTCAGTTAAGAATAAATTCTTATTTTCAATGACGGCCTAGGAACAGTGGGTTAACTGCCTGTTCAGGGGCAAAATGACAGATTTGTACCTTGCCAGCTCAGGGGTTTGAACTTGCAACCTTCCGGTTACTAGCCCAATGCTCCAAATACTAGGCTACCCTGCCGCCCACTGCAGGTTGGTGGTTCCAAATGCTGCCAGAGACCCGGAAATCCACATTGGTTGTGCGCGCAGGGTACACTAAATTAGAAGGGTTGCAGCCAAGGGGTGGGGAGCATCTGAAAAGCAAACAGCTATGGAAAACACACATATAGTTGCCAAAGCTACAAAAAGAGAAAAAAATGATAATCTGAAAATAACTAGGTAAGATTTTCAAGTGAGAGAGTGGAGCCGTCCTCTCTTTCCATCCTCAAAGAACCGTATTTGTTTCAGTGACGGTCTTAGTTTTTGAGTCATAACCGCCACTGACATGACCACCGCTTGCAGCTGTCGCTGAGAAACCAGGGGAGACTGAAGTCCTTAACAAGCCTCTCGCACTAAACGATGCGGCACAGACGAGGGATCACACACTACCAGATTATTATTCACTTGGTCGTGAGGATTCTCATTGGCTATTGGCAGTGGTGTAAAGTACTTAAGGAAAAATACTTTAAAGTACTACTTAAGTAGTTTTTGAGGGTATCTGTACTTTACTTTACTATTTACATTTTTGACCACTTTTACTTCACTACATTCCTAAAGAAAATAATGTACTTTTTACTCCATACATTTTCCCTGGTACTCAAAAGTACTCGTTATATTTTGACAGAAAAAATGGTCCAATTCTCCCACTTATCAAGAAAACATCCCTACTGCCTCTGATCTGGCGGACTCACTAAATACAAATGCTTCGTTTGTAAATTAATGTCTGAGTGTTGGAGGGTTTTAAAAACACAAGAAAAGGTGCTGTCTGGTTTGCATAATATAAGGAATTGGAAATTATGAATACTTTTACTTTTGATACCTAAGTATATTTTTGCAATTCCATTTACTTTTTATACGTATGTATATTTAAAACCAAATACGTTAAGACTCTTACTCAAGTAGTATTTTAATGGGTGACTCACTTTTACTTGAGTCATTTTATTTTATTAAGGTATCTGTACTTTTACTCAAGTATGACATTTGAATACTTTTCCCACCTCTGGCTATTGCTAATCACCATTCTCAAAATGACACAAGAAGGGCATTGCAGATTTTGTGCCGATAAAATCCAAATCAAATATATTTTGGGACAATGGGATGGCTCAAAGACGGGATCGGTAAGCCCTCAGATTTTGTCACTGACCCGCTGAAATTGAATGAGCGTCAGTGATGGCCGCACCCTGAGTAGTCAATGACATGGGGATTTTGTCTCCGACCTCAAAAACGTTCCTGGGACAACTTAATCAGGTCCCAAATCATGTAGTGTACGCCCGGCTTTAGTTGAGCCAGTCTGAACATGTCAACGTTGGTTTGGTGTTTTTGCAGCTTTAACGATTCAAATCAAATCAAATCAAATGTATTTATATAGCCCTTCGTACATCAGCTGATATCTCAAAGTGCTGTACAGAAACCCAGCCTAAAACCCCAAACAGCAAGCATTGCAGGTGTAGAAGCACGGTGGCTAGGAAAAACTCCCTAGAAAGGCCAAAACCTAGGAAGAAACCTAGAGAGGAACCAGGCTATGTGGGGTGGCCAGTCCTCTTCTGGCTGTGCCGGGTGGAGATTATCACAGAACATGGCCAAGATGTTAAAATGTTCATAAATGACCAGTATGGTCGAATAATAGTAAGGCAGAACAGTTGAAACTGGAGCAGCAGCATGGCCAGGTGGACTAGGGACAGCAAGGAGTCATCATGTCAGGTAGTCCTGGGGCACGGTCCTAGGGCTCAGGTCCTCCGAGAGAGAGAAGGAAAGAAAGAGAGAATTAGAGAGAGCATATGTGGGGTGGCCCGTCCTCTTCTGGCTGTGCCGGGTGGAGATTATAACAGAACATGGCCAAGATGTTCAAATGTTCATAAATGACCAGCATGGTCGAATAATAGTAAGGCAGAACAGTTGAAACTGGAGCAGCAGCATGGCCAGGTGGACTGGGGACAGCAAGGAGTCATCATGTCAGGTAGTCCTGGGGCATGGTCCTAGGGCTCAGGTCCTCCGAGAGAGAGAAAGAAAGAAGGAGAGAATTAGAGAACGCACACTTATATTCACACAGGACACAGAATTAGGACAGGAGGGGTACTCCAGATATAACAAACTGACCCTAGCCCCCCGACACAAACTACTGCAGCATAAATACTGGAGGCTGAGACAGGAGGGGACAGGAGACACTGTGGCCCCATCCGAGGACACCCCCGGACAGGGCCAAACAGGAAGGATATAACCCCACCCACTTTGCCAAAGCACAGCCCCCACACCACTAGAGGGATATCTTCAACCACCAACTTACCATCCTGAGACAAGGCTGAGTATAGCCCACAAAGATCTCCGCCACGGCACAGCCCAAGTGGGGGCAACCCAGACAGGATGACCACAGCAGTGAATCAACCCACTCAGGTGACGCACCCCCTGCAGGGACGGCATGAGAGAGCCCCAGTAAGCCAGCGACTCAGCCACTGTAATAGGGTTAGAGGCAGAGAATCCCAGTGGAAAGAGGGGGACCGGCCAGGCAGAGACAGCAAGGGCGGTTCGTTGCTCCAGAGCCTTTCCGTTCACCCTCCCACTCCTGGGCCAGACTACACTCAATCATATGACCCACTGAAGAGATGAGTCTTCAGTAAAGACTTAAAGGTTGAGACCGAGTTTGCTTCTCTGACATGGGTAGGCAGACCGTTCCATAAAAATGGAGCTCTATAGGAGAAAGCCCTGCCTCCAGCTGTTTGCTTAGACATTCTAGGGACAATTAGGAGGCCTGCGTCTTGTGACCGTAGCGTACGTGTAGGTATGTACGGCAGGACCAAATCAGAGAGATAGGTAGGAGCAAGCCCATGTAATGCTTTGTAGGTTAGCAGTAAAACCTTAAAATCAGCCCTTGCTTTGACAGGAAGCCAGTGTAGAGAGGCTAGCACTGGAGTAATATGATCAAATTTTTTGGTTCTAGTCAGGATTCTAGCAGCCGTATTTAGCACTAACTGAAGTTTATTTAGTGCTTTATCCGGGTAGCCGGAAAGTAGAGCATTGCAGTAGTCTAACCTAGAAGTGACAAAAGCATGGATTAATTTTTCTGCATCATTTTTGGACAGAAAGTTTCTGATTTTTGCAATATTACGTAGATGGAAAAAAGCTGTCCTCGAAATGGTCTTGATATGTTCTTCAAAAGAGAGATCAGGGTCCAGAGTAACGCCGAGGTCCTTCACAGTTTTATTTGAGACGACTGTACAACCATTAAGATTAATTGTCAGATTCAACAGAAGATCTCTTTGTTTCTTGGGACCTAGAACAAGCATCTCTGTTTTGTCCGAGTTTAATAGTAGAAAGTTTGCAGCCATCCACTTCCTTATGTCTGAAACACATGCTTCTAACGAGGGCAATTTTGGGGCTTCACCATGTTTCATTGAAATGTACAGCTGTGTGTCATCCACATAGCAGTGAAAGTTAACATTATGTTTTCGAATAACATCCCCAAGAGGTAAAATGTATAGTGAAAACAATAGTGGTCCTAAAACGGAACCTTGATGAACACCGAAATTTACAGTTGATTTGTCAGAGGACAAACCATTCACAGAGACAAACTGATATCTTTCCGACAGATAAGATCTGAACCAGGCCAGAACATGTCCGTGTAGACCAATTTGGGTTTCTAATCTCTCCAAAAGAATGTGGTGATCGATGGTATCAAAAGCAGCACTAAGGTCTAGGAGCACGAGGACAGATGCAGAGCCTCGGTCCGATGCCATTAAAATGTCATTTACCACCTTCACAAGTGCCGTCTCAGTGCTATGATGGGGTCTAAAACCAGACTGAAGCATTTCGTATACATTGTTTGTCTTCAGGAAAGCAGTGAGTTGCTGCGCAACAGCCTTCTCTAAAATTTTTGAGAGGAATGGAAGATTCGATATAGGCCGATAGTTTTTTATATTTTCTGGGTCAAGGTTTGGCTTTTTCAAGAGAGGCTTTATTACTGCCACTTTTAGTGAGTTTGGTACACATCCAGTGGATAGAGAGCCATTTATTATGTTCAACATAGGAGGGCCAAGCACAGGAAGCAGCTCTTTCAGTAGTTTAGTTGGAATAGGGTCCAGTATGCAGCTTGAAGGTTTAGAGGCCATGATTATTTTCATCATTGTGTCAAGAGATATAGTACTAAAACACTTGAGCGTCTCTCTTGATCCTAGGTCCTGGCAGAGTTGTGCAGACTCAGGACAACTGAGGTTTGGAGGAATACGCAGGTTTAAAGAGGAGTCCGTAATTTGCTTTCTAATAATCATAATCTTTTCCTCAAAGAAGTTCATGAATTTATCACTGCTAAAGTGAAAGTCATCCTCTCTTGGGGAGTGCTGCTTTTTAGTTAGCTTTGCGACAGTATCAAAAAGGAATTTCGGATTGTTCTTATTTTCCTCAATTAAGTTAGAAAAATAGGATGATCGAGCAGCAGTAAGGGCTCTTCGGTACTGCACGGTACTGTCTTTCCAAGCTAGTCGGAAGACTTCCAGTTTGGTGTGGCGCCATTTCCGTTCCAATTTTCTGGAAGCTTGCTTCAGAGCTCGGGTATTTTCTGTGTACCAGGGAGCTAGTTTCTTATGAGAAATGTTTTTAGTTTTTAGGGGTGCAACTGCATCTAGGGTATTGCGCAAGATTAAATTGAGATCCTCAGTTAGGTGGTTAACTGATTTTTGTCCTCTGGCGTCCTTGGGTAGGCAGAGGGAGTCTGGAAGGGCATCAAGGAATCTTTGTGTTGTCTGTGAATTTATAGCACAAGCTTTGATGGTCCTTGGTTGGGGTCTGAGCAGATTATTTGTTGCAATTGCAAACGTAATAAAATGGTGGTCCGATAGTCCAGGATTATGAGGAAAAACATTAAGATCCACAACATTTATTCCATGGGACAAAACTAGGTCCAGCGTATGACTGTGACAGTGAGTGGGTCCAGAGACATGTTGGACAAAACCCACTGAGTCGATGATGGCTCCGAAAGCCTTTTGGAGTGGGTCTGTGGACTTTTCCATGTGAATATTAAAGTCACCAAAGATTAGAATATTATCTGCTATGACTACAAGGTCCGAGAGGAATTCAGGGAACTCAGTGAGAAACGCTGTATATGGCCCAGGAGGCCTGTAAACAGTAGCTATAAAAAGTGATTGAGTAGGCTGCATAGATTTCATGACTAGAAGCTCAAAAGACGAAAACGTCATTTTTTTTTTTTTTGTAAATTGAAATTTGCTATCGTAAATGTTAGCAACACCTCCGCCTTTGCGGGATGCACGAGGGATATGGTCACTAGTGTAGCCAGGAGGTGAGGCCTCATTTAAAACAGTAAATTCATCAGGCTTAAGCCATGTTTCAGTCAGGCCAATCACATCAAGATTATGATCAGTGATTAGTTCATTGACTATAATTGCCTTTGAAGTAAGGGATCTAACATTAAGTAGCCCTATTTTGAGATGTGAGGTATCATGATCTCTTTCAGTAATGACTGGAATGGAGGTGGTCTTTATCCTAGTGAGATTGCTAAGGCGAACACCGCCATGTTTAGTTTTGCCCAACCTAGGTCGAGGCACAGACACGGTCTCAATGGTGATAGCTGAGCTGACTACACTGACTGTGCTAGTGGCAGACTCCACTATGCTGGCAGGCTGGCTAACAGCCTGCTGCCTGGCCTGCACCCTATTTCATTGTGGAGCTAGAGGAGTTAGAGCCCTGTCTATGTTGGTAGATAAGATGAGAGCACCCCTCCAGCTAGGATGGAGTCCGTCACTCCTCAGCAGGCCAGGCTTGGTCCTGTTTGTGGGTGAGTCCCAGAAAGAGGGCCAATTATCTACAAATTCTATCTTTTGGGAGGGGCAGAAAACAGTTTTCAACCAGCGATTGAGTTGTGAGACTCTGCTGTAGAGCTCATCACTCCCCCTAACTGGGAGGGGGCCAGAGACAATTACTCGATGCCGACACATCTTTCTAGCTGATATGCACGCAGAAGCTATGTTGCGCTTGGTGATCTCTGACTGTTTCATCCTAACATCGTTGGTGCCGACGTGGATAACAATATCTCTATACTCTCTACACTCGCCAGTTTTGGCTTTAGCCAGCACCATCTTCAGATTAGCCTTAACGTCGGTAGCCCTGCCCCCTGGTAAACAGTGTATGATCGCTGGATGATTCGTTTTAAGTCTAATACTGCGGGTAATGGAGTCGCCAATGACTAGAGTTTTCAATTTGTCAGAGCTAATGGTGGGAAGCTTCGGCGTCTCAGACCCCGTAACGGGAGGAGTAGAGGCCAGAGAAGACTCGGCCTCTGACTCCGACCCGCTGCTTAATGGGGAAAACCGGTTGAAAGTTTCTGTCTGCTGAATGAGCGACACCGGTTGAGCTTTCCTACAGCATTTCCTTCCAGAAACCGTGAGAAAGTTGTCCGGCTGCGGGGACTGTGCCGGGGGATTTATACTACTATCTGTACTTACTGGTGGCACAGACGCGGTTTCATCCTTTCCTACACTGAAATTACCCTTGCCTAACGATTGCGTCTGAAGCTGGGCTTGTAGCACAGCTATCCTCGCCGTAAGGCGAGCACAGCGGCTGCAATTAGTAGGCATCATGTTAATGTTACTACTTAGCTTCGGCTGTTGGAGGTCCTGACGAATCGTGTCCAGATAAAGCGTCCGGAGTGAAAAAGTTGAGGAAAAAATAAATAAATATATGAACGGTAATTAAAAAGTGAAAACCGTAAAGTTGTCAGGTAGCAAAATAGGTTGTCAACAAAACGCACAGCAACTCGAAAACAAGCCTGCAAGTTGTGACCGGAAATGACACAAAGAGCAGTGGCGATGCAAACACTTCCTATTGAAGCATATGGAGCTTTTATACAAATTTAAAATTGTAATAATTTGAATGGCATTTCTAGCTTAAATGGTTGAAGACTAGTAGTGACCAAACATTTTTCACCCAAGTTTTTGGCCCCTGAAATGCAATAGGATTTATACACATATGGTTGTAGTGTGAATAGTATAAGTAGTATCAAAACCTTTTTCATAGCATCAGTACCAGTGCTAGTCTGGTGTTGGTAGCTTTAACGGTTCAACAGCAGTGGCGAATCCAAATACTTCCCTTTCAAGTCTTTGGAGCGTGTATGGACATTTGAAACGGTTATAGTTCAAAAAGTATAAATGGTATCAAAAAGTTTTAGTAGTACCAAATGTATTTTTTTTTTCTCCAAAATTATATTTTTTGTACCTTGTGTACTTGCTGGTGATCTAGCTCTCATTGACCACCATTGAAAACGCTGCTAACGCTATCTAGGTAGCCAGTTAATATAACATGTTTTCTCCAAATGTATGTTAGCTAGCTAACTTAGCTATATCATGAATATAACTCTCATCTGCTGTCTGCCTCAGGATACGATTTGAGAGTGAACGAAGTTAGCTCCGAAAGTGGTTGCCTTGACTGTATGCCGACAGTGCATTAGCCATCCAGTGTCCACAGTACAAACTTCATTTAGCAGGTTGTAATGGCAGTCTACAACAACATACCTGAAAGTCTCCTGATTACCAAGAGGTAGTCTATGTTTACTTTCATTGTGTATTAAAGTCAAGAGAGTCAAGAGTCAATCACCACCTTCCGGAGACACCTGAAACCCCACCTCTTCAAGGAATACCTAGGATAGGGTAAGTAATCCTTCTCACCCCCCCCCCTAAAAAGATTTAGATGCACTATTGTAAAGTGGCTGTTCCACTGGATGTCATAAGGTGTATGCACCAATTTGTAAGTCGCTCTGGATAAGAGCGTCTGCTAAATGACTTAAATGTAAATGTAAATGTAATGTTAAAAACACAGTTTGAGATCATTGTGAGAGGTTTTCTCCATTGGTTTGAAGGGGGAATTGGACTTCTTGGAAAACTTTGACCTGAATAGTAACAAGAGGAGGTCTTGACAATGGGTCAATTGGGACTCCGTTGGAACGTTACCTAACGTTTTAGGAACATTCACTGTTTGCTGTGACATTAGCAACACATGGAGTGTGTGAAGAAATTAGTGTTATCACTTTTAACAGCGCTGCGAAACTTAGCGTTTTTTTTAGTTATAGTGTCCATCTTCTTTATAATTGTCTTATAAAAAACTGCTCAGAGTTATAATAGAGTCGGAGAGTGTTCTTTTTTTCTTTTTGGTGGAGAAAGCCTTGTCAACTGTAAACTCTTGTCGTTTTGACGTGGAGTCTTGTTTTATCTGTCACACAGCATGAAGAAGAGCTGTATTTGTATTGGCCTTCATACATCTTTCATAACCATCTCCTGCCATTAAGACAGCAAGATATTGGAGACACAGGGCCCTAAGTGAATCTTTGAAGAAGAGTTTATTTATACCTACTTCCAGCCTGTACTGTTTCAGAGTGGTTGTGCTCTGCGCTTTAAGAAGGTCTGGGAGAATGTGAAACATATTGTGTTAACATAGCAGAAGGAGAGAGTATGAGCGAGTATCTACAGTGTAGAATAGATGTTTGTGAGTGAGTGCCTGTGTGTATGCATGCATATGTGTATGTGCCTGTGTGTGTGTGTGCGTGTGTGTGTGACTCTAGGAAAGTGAGCAGGTGCACATGACAAGATCGGCAATCCATCATAGATTATGTGATTTACACAACAGTCCTCTATCTCAGTGTGTACCCTGTATGATATGATGGATAGATGATATGCAATGAAAATGATGTTAAAGAGCAGGTTGTGTTGTTATTGTGTTACCTATTTGAACACTAGGTAGTAACAACATGTAGATGATGATGGTGAATAATGTTTTTATCTGAAGACTATTAAAACTACACTGGGTGGAAGAGATGTTGAGTGGTCAATATACACTGTGGAAAACATTAGGAACACCTGCTCTTTCCATGACATAGACTGACCAGGTGAATCCTGGTTAAAAGTTATGATCCCAGGCCTCCCGGGTGGCGCAGTGGTTAAGGGCGCTGTACTATCAGAGACTCTGGGTTCGCGCCCAGGCTCTGTCGTAACCGGCCATGACCGGGAGGTCCGTGGGAAGACGCACAATTGGCCTAGTGTCGTCCGGGTTAGGGAGAGCTTGACCAGTAGGGATGTCCTTGTCTCATTGTGCACCAGAAACTCCTGTGGCGGGCTGGGTGCAGTGCGCGCTAACCAAGGTTGCCAGGTGCACGGTGTTTCCTCTGACACATTGGTGCAGCTGGCTTCAGGGTTGGATGCGTGCTGTGTTAAGAAGCAGTGCGGCTTGGTTGGGTTGTGTATTGGAGGACGCATGACTTTCAACCTTTGACTCTCCAGAGCCAGTACGGGAGTTGTAGCGATGAGACAAGATAGTAGCTACTAAAACATTTGGATACCACAAAATTGGGGAGAAAAAGGGGTAAAATAAATTATTACAAAAAAATAAAAATAATGATCCCTTACTGATGTCAATTAAATCCACTTCAATCAGTGTAGATGAATGGGAGAAGACAGGTTAACGAAGGATTTTAAAGCCTTGAGACAATTGAGACATGGATTGTGTGTGTGTGCCATTCAGAGGGTGAATGGACAAAATTGAAGCTGTTCTGAGGGGACAAAGGGGGAGCAACTCAATATTAGGAAGGTGTTCCTAATGTTTTGTACACTCAATGTACGACTAGTATTGTAGTTCTTTCTCCATTTCCTCTATGAACTAATTGCAAACAAATAGTACAGAAGCTCCACCATCCGTCCCAATCCTTGCATTATCTCACTCTTTCTTAAAACCCCTAAAATTCTTATCCTTTGGGAATTGCTTTAAGATGGTCATATCATGGACCATGTATCTATTTGATTTGGAATTTGCCTAAATAATGAGTTGCATGGACTTACCCTGTGTGCAATAATAGTGTTAAAATTATTTTGAATGACTATCTCATCTTTGTACACCACACATACAATTATCTGTAAAGTCCCTCAATTCGAGCAGTGAATTTCAAACACAGATTCAACCTCAAAAACCAGGGAGGTTTTCAAATGCCTCGCAAAGAAGAGCAATTATTGGAAGATAAAAAAACAGACATTTAATATCCCTTTGAGCATGGTGAAGTTATTAATTAAACTTTAGATGGTGCACCAATAAACTCAGTCACTACAAAGATACAGGCGTCCTTCCTAACTCAGTTGCCAGAAAGGATTTCACTATGAGGCCAATGGTGACTTTAAAACTATTAAGAGTTGAATGACTGTGATAGGAGAAAACTACAGCATTGTAGTTAATCCACAATACTAACCCAATTCACTGAGTGAAAAGAAAGAAACCTGTACAGAATACAAATATGCATCCTGTTTGTAACAAGGAACTATAGTAATACTGCAAAAAATATGTCAAAGCAATTTACTTTTTGTCTGAATACAAAGTCTTGTGTTTGGGGCAAATCACCATGCATTACTGAGTACCACTCTTCATATTTTCAAGCATAGTGGTGGCTGAATCATGTTATGGGTATGCTTGTAATCGTTAACAACTGGGGAGTTTTCTGGATAAAAAATACAAGGAATGGAGCTTAGCACAGGTAAAAAATCCTCTAGGAAAACCTGGTTCAGTCTGCTTTCCACCAGACACTGGGAGATCAATTCACATTTGAGCAGGACAATAACCTAAAACACAAGGCCAATTCTACACTGGAGTGGATTACCAAGAAGACAGTGAATGTTCCTGAGCCACCGAGTTGCAGTTTTGACTTAAATCTACTTGAAAATCTATGGCAAGATCTAAAAATGGTTGTCGAGCAATGATCAAGCAATGTCTCCTGACCCCTCCTGTCTCAGCCTCCAGTATTTATGCTGCAGTAGTTCATGTGTCAGGGGGCTAGGGTCAGTTTGTTATATCTGGAGTACTTCTCCTGTCCTATTCGGTGTCCTGTGTGAATTTAAGTGTGCTTTCTCTAATTCTCTCTTTCTTTCTCTCTCTCTGAGGACCTGAGCCCTAGGACCATGCCCCAGGACTACCTGACATGATGACTCCTTGCTGTCCCCAGTCTACCTGGCCGTGCTGCTGCTCCAGTTTCAACTGTTCTGCCTTATTATTATTCGACCATGCCGGTCATTTATGAACATTTGAACATCTTGGCCTTGTTCTGTTATAATCTCCACCTGGCACAGCCAGAAGAGGACTGGCCACCCCACCTAGCCTGGTTCCTCTCTAGGTTTCTTCCTAGGTTTTGGCTTTTCTAGGGAATTTTTCCTAGCCACCGTGCTTCTACACCTGCATTGCTTGCTGTTTGGGGTTTTAGGCTAGGTTTCTGTACAGCACTTTGAGATATCAGCTGATGTACGAAGGGCTATATAAATACATATGATTTGACTTGATTTGATCAGTGGCTGTCTTCCATTTCCTAATAATTGCTCCCACAGTTGATTTCTTCACACCAAGCTGCTTACCTATTGCATATTCAGTCTTCCCAGCCTGGTGCAGGTCTACAATTTTGTTTCTGGTGTCCTTTGACAGCTCTTTGGTCTTGGCCATAGTGGAGTTTGGAGTGTGACTGTTTGAGGTTGTGGACAGGTGTCTTTTATACTGATAAGTTTAAACAGGTACCATTAATACAGGTAAAGAGTGGAGGACAGAGGAGCCTCTTAAAGAAGAAGTTACAGGTCAGTGAGAGCCAGAAATCTTGCTTGTTTGTAGGTGACCAAATACTTCCACCATAATTTGCAAATAAATTCATTAAAAATGATTTCTGGATTTTTTTCTCTCATTTTGTCTGTCATAGTTGAAGTGTACCTATGGTGAAAATTACAGGCCTCTCTCATCTTTTTAAGTGGGAGAACTTGCACAATTGGTGGCTGACTAAATACTTTTTTGCCCCACTGTATGTAAAGGTATATATATATATATATATTCTCTAAATCAGTCATCCTGCAGCTCTACAAAGCAATAGGCCTGGGACATTTTACAAACTTTGGAGTGTAATATTAAATAAGCTACACAGAATTTTTGCCTCTTGGTGTGTTCTCGGGTCCCCTAATATTGTAGTGTCTCCAATTGGAGCCCCTGAAGTGACTCTAATCAACTGTATGCAAGGATATCCTTTGTGTTGTCTTGCCAACACCCTCGTCACACTTTCGGGTAGCAAAAGTCTTCACAGGTCTGTAGTTCTGATATCTGATTGGAGGTTAACTTTACAGCAATGCTATTGGTAAACATCTCAGATTTGGAATCCAATCAACTCAGATGTTATTAAGAGTCTTATATTAATTTTCTATTTTTTGTTCCTAACCTGCACTGGTGAGATACCTACACTATCTCTCTCCCTCTCTGAGCTATCAGCCATGGCTTATTTGACTCTCTCTCTCCCTCTCTGATCATGCTTAGAATAATGTTTTTTAATTGCAACTCAATCTTTGTGCCTTTGACATAGACGATCCTCATGACCATTCCTTGATCTTAGTCAGCTAAACACATAATACTTGATTGCACATGATTAACTACAGCCTCTGGCCTATTGCTGTATTGTCTTTATGGAGTCAGATAATTAATTTAATGGGCTGATTGCTTAGTCCTCTTACAAGTCGCATGTGGGGAGTATACAGTAACTTCAGAAAGTCTTTCAGATCCCTTAACCTTTTCCACATTTTGTTACATTACAGCCTTATTTTTAAATGTACATAAGTATTCAGACCCTTTTTACTCAGTTATTTCTTGAAGCATCTTTGGCATCGATTACAGCATAGAGTCTTTTTGGGTATGATGCTACAAGCTTGGCACTTGTGTTTCCGGAGTTTCTCCCATTCTTCTCTGTAGATCCTCTCAAACTATGTCAGGTTGGATGGGGAGCGTTGCTGCACAGCCTTTTTCAGGTCTCTCCAGAGATGTTAGATTGGGTTCAAGTCCAGGCTCTGGCTGGGCAACTCAAGGACATTCAGAGACTTGTCCTATAGTCACTCCTGCGTTGCCTTGGCTGTGTGCTTAGTGTTGTTGTCCTGTTGGAAGGTGGACCTTCGCTCTGAGGTCCTGAGCGCTTTGGAGCAGGTTTTCATCATGGATCTCTCTGTACTTTGCTCCGTTACTCTTTTCCTCTATCCTGAATCCTGTCTGCCAGTCCCTGCCGCTGAAAAACATTCCCACAACATGATGAGGCCACCACCGTGCTTCACCGTAGGGATGGTGCCAGGTTTCCTCCAGGCGTGATGCTTGGTAATCACGCCAAAGATTTCAATCTTGGTTTCATCAGACCAGAAAATCTTGTTTCTCATGGTGTGAGAGTCTTTAGGTGCCTTTTGGCAAACTCCAAGAGGGCTGTCATGTGCCTTTTACTGAGGAGTGGCTTCCGTCTGGCCACTCTACTGTTACGGCCCGAGTACTGCAGAGATGGTTGTCCTTCGGAAGGTTGCCCCATCTCCACAGAGGAACTCTATAGCTCCGTCAGAGTGACCATCAGGTTCTTGGTCACCTTCCTGACCAAGGCCCTTCTCCTCCGATTGCTCAGTTTGGCTGAGCGGCCAGCTCCAGGAAGAGTCTTGGTGGTTTTTCCATTTAAGAATGACGGAGGCCACTGTGTTCTTGGGGACCTTCAATGCTGCAGACATTTTTTGGTACCCTTCCCCAGATTTGTGCCTCGATACAATCCTGTTTCGTAGCTCTGGGGACAATTCCTTTGACCTTGTGGCTTGGTTTTTGCTCTGACATGCCCTGTCATCTGTGGGACCTTATATAGAAAGGTGTGTGCCTTTCCAAATCATGTCCAATCAATTGAATTTACCACAGGTGGACTCAAATCAAATTGTAGAAACATCTCAAGGATGATCAATGGAAACAGGATGCACAGGAGCTCAATTTCGAGTCTCATAGCAAATGGTCTGAATATTTATGTAAATTAGCATGGTTATTTTCTTTTTATACATTTGCAAAAATGTATAAAACCTGTTTTCGTTTTGTCATTATTGTGTGTAGGTTGTATATATTTAATAAATTTTAGAATAAGGCTGTAATGTAACAAAATGTGGAAAAGGTCAAGGGGTCTGAATACTTTCCGAAGGCACTGTATAATATGCATATATATATCAAATATTACTTCACTACAATATTGTCCAGAAAATTACCGAATTACCTTGTTTGCCTAAAACTAATGACTTGTAGTAGAGTAGTTTCATGATAGGAAATGGATTAATATTACATTATATTCATGAATCAACATTCAAGACATTTTACGTAAACATTTAGCAATTAAACTTCCATAGTGTATATTTAGCAAATTCAGTGGGTGTGTCAGATCAAAGGCATTCAATAGTCAAAGACTCCTGTTTAAACTACAGGAACAATAAATTGCCAAAGAGACTGAGGTTTGGTATCATTATTCTTTATTGTTCAGTTATATTTTTCATCCTGCTGTTTATTTGCAATGTTTTTCTATTATATTATGCATATGAAGGTGTTTCAATAAAGGTGCAAACATTAGCAAACACATAGAAAGACCATTTACCGTAAATATGGCATTAATCACACCCTTCCGCTATACCCTTCAGGATCAGGTTGAGATCGACAAAGGGCCTACCTCCTTGAGGAGATATCCAAACACACCGGTACACATTTAGGCAGGGCTCTTTTTGCCCCCATACCATTCATTGCCTGTATGCCATGGACCTGAACTCATATCAATGACCCAACTCTCCAACACAACTAGTCCTAGTGCTGGTGTCTTTTTCCCCAATGGAAGACTTCTCAGAGGAGTGATTGGATAATTTCTCTCCTTAGTGGAGTAGTAGTACACCAATTAAATGCAAAATCACCAATTTACACAAAGAAAATTCTGGGGGGAACACGTTTTCAGGCCAGGTCTCCTTCAGCACAGCAGCCAATCAGAGACGACCTCATAGACCTCATGACTCCTTGATAGGCTAATTTAAACATATCTAAAAACTCTCCTCCAGTGTTGGTTGACCGAGTCATGATGAGTTTAACTGTGATAAGTAAAGAGATAATAAGACAATAGGATATAGGGCAGTGCGTATAGATATTCCCAGCAGTGGATCCAGAGTCTACAATGAATCAGGGCAGTGTATAACAGATTCCCAGTAGTGCAACTTATCACACAGGAATGATGAGGTTCATACAATGACACATTGTATGCTTTGGATGGTTGAGAAAGCAGTATGTGCTTTTAGCACAACTCACAAAAATCTAGATTGCTATTATAAGTGGAGGTCCCACTGAAATATGAAGGACTTCCTGGATGATGTCTGAAGGTATACCTGAGTGTGGAACTCAGGTTTTGATGACAGCAGTAAGTGTCATGACATATGACATCAGGGTTTGACCTTTGACTGCTCTCGTTAGCCCTAGCTGTCCCCTCATTCAGGATCCTTCAAGTGTGTCCATCACATCTCTCACATTCAAATCATTGTCTGGGTCTTTCGATCAAATGCTTTTTAGTGTAGCAAACTATTTTTTAAAAAGCAGCACACCAATAACAATACTTCCTTTTCAGAATTTCAAACTGTACATAATGTTTCTTGGCTTAAAAAAAACATCTGTGTACCCCTTCACTACTGTACTATGTGCAGTATCAGAATTCTACATGTCTGTCTCACAGACAATTCTGGACCAGCATGACCGCACCCCAGACATCTTGACCATGGCATGTGACTGCTCTGTGAGTGGCTGCACTATCAACTCAAGTGGCTAACAATAATACTAAAGTGTACCATGTGACCAACCTAATGTTGGAAAGGTAGCTAACTCCATCAAGCCCAACAGTGTGGAGTACCGTGACCCCACCCCACCCCACCCCAGTGATACCCCTTGCCCGCCCCCTTCCCCATGAGGGCATCATAGCAAATCAGAGAGCAGGATTCGTGATACACACCTATTCCCCTCTGACGGCAGTGTCTGCAGAAGAACCTCCCCATGCCAAACCCCTGCCTTTACCCCATCCATGACCCCCCTTCCCCAACCCAAAAGGAAAATTATAGTAATGATTAGGAGGAAGAGGGGAAAGAGCCTTAGGCCTAGATTCAATCAGATCAAGCGTTAACTGGCTATTGCCGACAACCGCACAGCTGATGTTTTGGCTGTGTCGAAGGTGTAACTGGGTTGGAGCTGTCAAATCGGTGAGCAGCTGTTCTTGATCATTGTTCACGAAGCCACACCCAAGTTCAGAACGAGAAAGTGTAGGCTATACAGAAATAATGACGCTCAAATTTAAAACAAAAATGATGAGGATCAGCCTAATCGAGGTGTAAATGACATCTCACATTCCAGTGTTCGAACATTTCTCTTAAACGGCAATGTCTGTTTTGGGTATAATGCCAGGAGCCTCTTGGTCGATTTGACAGCTCTAACGCAGTTCCACCTCCGACACCGCCGAAACAACTGCTATGCGGATGTCGACTAAAGCTGATCTGTTTGAATAAAGCCCTAAATCAATTACAATACCATGCTAATCCATGATTCTAACAACGCAAGTAGTACGGGAAAGTGCTGTTGCATTCATAAAATCAACATGTGTGAACTACCATGGTTTAAAGCTTTGAAACATTGACATTGTCATGATGAGGAGGACGAACTCCCTGGTGCCACACTCATATCAGGCTTTTGCATAAAATGTCAATTCAATGTCCTTGATTGAAAAATATTTTCTCCCTTTTTTTCTCAAATATTTCACAGGCAAGAATTTCGTAATTGTATGTTTTTTTTCTTCTATTTTTGTTGTTGTTGTTGTTGTTTGTTGTTGTTGTTGTTGTTTATGGTCGTTGTTGTTGTCGTTGAACAAGGTGTAAGAAATACGCGGGGCGATGTGCAGGCTATGAGCCACCGTCCTGCTCTGTGGAGTTCTGCCCCACCACTTTTTCTCCTCCGTTCAGGAGAGCGGGAGCCTCAGTCCCTGAGTTTTTTCGTGAGCGTCCCTTCTCCTCGATGTCATGCAGCGATGGCTCTTTGTACATGCAAACTGAAGAAAGGGCGGGGGGGGGGGGAGTGAGAGAAAAAAAAGAGAGAGATGGAGGTAGAGAGTGAAGAGGAGTGAGAGAAGGAATATTTATACAGTAAAGAGATATAGGAGAGAGCAGGAGGGGAGAGAAGGGAGGGGAGAGAGACGACAATGAGAGAGAGAGAGAGAGAGAGTAGGGGAGATAAAGGAGGTAAAGAGAGACAAAAAACAGAGGAGATGAATTGACTGATTCAGCGTTAGTTTAGTTCAAACACACACGACATTTGAACCTCCAGCAGGGTTGGGGTCAATTTGAATTGCGTCAGTCAACTCAAAAAATAAACTGAAATTCCAATTAGATAATTGCATTTTTAAAAATCCATTTTCAATGTTTTCTCAATAAACTGAAAATAATAACCTATTTATTTAAACCCATTTAAAATTCAGATCACTTCCTGAATTGCATGACTTCAAATAAAATTGACCCTAACCCTGCTTCCCAGTATCGAGGAAGTAATTTAGCTTCTCAAACTTGAATGGATTATCTGGGTACCTGTATCTGAGGACTCAAATCTATCAAAGGCACATTGAGGTCTTCTCAAACAAACAGAATTCTTGTAATCTGGCAATCTGACATTACACCAAACAGAATGTGGTTATAATGTCCCATGACAATTTTGACCTGCTGGGTCATTTATAAACAGATACAAAGATGCTTCATTAACATAGCTATGGCTTGTAAAAGTGTGTTATGACTCCTATTAAATACACTTTAAATAAACCTTGACTTGACTTATGGCAGGTGTTGCATTTGAATCCAGCCCTGAGTGTGGCTGGCTGGCAGCCAGACGGTGTTTCGGCCTCACCTTCGATGGGTCTGGGCACAAAGTGTGAGGAGGGCTTGGTCTTCTTCACCCGGTTGCCCTTCATGACAACGCCGTCCTTGTTGAGGCCCAGGTACCAGGCCCTGCCAGACTCGTGCTGCCGGAACAGCGTCGATGAGTAGATGACATAGTAGTTCTCAAAAACAGACTCCTTGAATTTTGCCTCTACTGTGAACAAGTCCTGAGGAACAAAGAGAGGAAGACAACGCTTGAGATCAGATAGTACAGTGTTCAAAGATCTCGCCCACCAGTTTAAAATACATTGAACATCAATGGAATTCTTAGTTGAAAAGGCAAAAAGTTGTCAACGAACACAGGTTTTGTTTATTTCAAGTGGAATTCACGTTTGTTGACAACTAAAATAAATATTAACCAAAAATGGACTTTGATTTTATGTTGCAGTGCATTTGGAAAGTATTCAGACCCCTTGTTCTTTTCTACATTTTGTCTCGTTATACCCTTATTCTAAAATAAACATGTTTCCTCATCAATCTACACACAGTACCCCATAATGGCAAAGTGAAAACAGGTTTTTAGAAATTTTAGCAAATGTATTAAAAATGAAAACAAAAATACCTTATTTACATAAGTATTCAGACCCTTTGCTATGAGACTTGAAATTGAGCTCAGGTACATCCTGTTTCCATTGATCATCCTTGAGATGTTTCTGCAACTTGATTGGAGTCCACCTGTGTTAAATTCAATTGATTGGACATGATTTGGAAAGGCACACACCTGTCTATATAAGGTCCCACAGTTGACAGTGCATGTCAGAGCAAAAACCATGACATGAGGTCGAAGGAATTGTCCGTAGAGCTCTGAGACAGGATTGTGTTGAGGCAGAGATCTGGGGAAGGGTACCAAAAAATGTCTGCAGCATTGAAGGTCCCCAAGAACACAGTGGCCTCCTTCAATCTTAAATGGAAGAAGTTTGGTACCACCAAGACTCTTCCTAGAGCTGACCGCCCTGCCAAACTGAGAAATCGAGGGAGAAGGGCCTTGGTCAGGGAGGTGACGAAGAACTTGATGGTCACTCTGACAGATGCGAGAACCTTCCAGAATGACAACCATCGCTGTAGCATTCCACCAATCAGGCCTGTATGGTAGAGTAGCCAGACGGATGCCACTCCTCAGTAAAAAGGCACATGACAGCCCGCTTGGTGTTTGCAAAAAGGCACCTAAAGGACTCTCAGACTATGCGATACAAGATTCTCGGGTCTAATGTAATCAACATTGAACTATTTGGCCTGAATGCCAAGCGTCACGTATGGAGGAAACCTGGTACCATCCCTACGGTGAAGCATGGTGGTGGCAGCATCATGCTGTGGGGATGTTTTTCAGTGGGATACTAGTCAGGATCGAGGGAAAGATGAACGGAGCAAAATACAGAGAGATCGCTGATGAAAACCTGCTACAGAACGCTCAGGACTTCAGACTGGGGCGAAGGTCCACCTTCCAACAGGACAACAACACTAAGCACACAGTCAAGACAACGCAGGAGTGGTTTCGGGGACAAGTCCTTGAGTGGCCCAGCCAGAGCCCGGACTAGAACCCCGATTGAACATTTCGGGAGACCTGAAAATAGCTGTGCAGCGAGGCTCCCCATCCAATTTGACAGAGCTTGAGAGGATCTGCAGAGAAGAATGGGAGAAACTCGAGGCTGTAATCGCTCCCAAAGGTGCTTCAACAAAGTACTGAGTAAAGGGTCTGAATACTTATGTAAATGTGATATTTCCGTTTTTATTTGTAATACACTTGCAAAATGTTTTTTTTTTTAACTGTTTTTGCTTTCTCATTATGGGATATTGTGTGTAGATTGAGGGAAAAAAATGTTTTGATTAATTTTAAAACAAGAAAAAGGGGTCTGAATACTTTCCTAATCCACTGTATGTTGAGGTGTCACCAGTGGAGGCTGTTGATGTAAGAAATTAGGAGCATGGGCTATGGGTGTTTGCTATGATTACATTACATTCAGACATCACAATGAGCACATCCTCCCCACATTCCCATCCACTGGGTATTACAGGTATAAAATCCAATACAATGGTGGAATTTTAGCAGAATAATCCAAGTCGACCTCTAGAAGATCCTACACTCTTAGCACCTTTTTTCTATCAGGAACCTACTAAAAGGGCACTTTGGCTGTCCCCATTTGAAGAAACCCTTTTGGGTTCCATGTAGGACCCTTTTCAGAAAAGATTCAACATTGAACCCAAAATAGTTCAATCCTATTGGGACAGCCAAAGAACCCTTTTGGAACATTTTTTTTCTAAGAGTACGTCTTACTACAGAGAGTAACATTTGATCTAGATTTCTCCTTTTTTCCAGGCCTTGGAATTGGATGACTGTGCCATTGTGTCATAGTACCCTCGAGCTGTGCACAGGTGGACAGGGTGGAGAATGTGATTAATCAGAGCACAAAACACCTCAAGTAGTGTGTACACACACACCCGACACATGCTGTAGACATGGACGAAAAGACAGAGATCGCCCTGTTTAATGTTTCCTGAAATTCAACTTGACAACATTATCTCTAACATCACCCCTCCATTATTTCAGCAGATGGTAATGTTTCCTTGAGCTCCAAGGGATGATTTGTGAGGAAGACAGCATGTAGGACAGTGGGGGAAGAGAGGGAGGGAGAGCAGTGGGAAATTGAGGGATGGAAAAGAAAACGTAGAGAATATAGTAGAAGGCTACGTGCAATGAAATAGACAGTAAACTTTGGTCAAGGGTCATGTCTTTTTATATAACCATCTGACCACCCAACCCAGATCAATCTATTCAGATATAAGATCACATTAATGAATAAAAATGACTTAAATGTAAATGTAAAAACGTACATTGTCTACAGTGGCGGTCGGTGACGTTTAAGATGAGGGAGGAGCATGGCCTTATATCATATAGCATGGCTTTATATAGCATGGCTTTATATCTATTACAGCATATTGGAGGTTGCTACAATTTACCCAACAAATTAAAATGTACAACCTAGCTGCAAAGGGCGAGAGAAAATATTGAGTAATCAAGGTGACAGACAGTGACACATTCAATACCACTTGACACACTCTTACCTGCATCAAGCTGATCTATGGTGTAATCATTAGTCCAACAGTTGCAAACAAGAGTTTCTATTGGACAAATTCAGGTATGTTAATCCCTGTTTCGTTACGTTTGCTTCCGTTTAAGAAAGGTTTTTCAACAGAATTGGCGGAATGAATACATCCCTGATCACCGCAAACACAGTTCACTTTCATAGCAGCCACATACAAACAGCAGGATCATTTGTTCATTGTATAATTTGTCCTCGCATCTACGCACTCTCCTCCTCTCACACTTTCAGTACACAATAAAACAGCTGTCTGTGACCATGCAAAAAAAACTTTCCATGCCATACCATAACCGCTAATCTCTACATACAGCCTACATCGTTGTCACCATATTAGCTAATATTATAGTCAACTTCAAGGGCGCAACTTTCAATTGGGACTGGAGGGGCATGACCCCCCCTCACATTCTAAAATAGCATTTTTGTCCCCCCAGTTTTATCATTTTGCACTGTAATACCAAAAGCGGCATCAGACCATGCGGACGCCTCAGAGCGGTCTGGTAGGCTGTTTGGAAGTTTCAGCCGGCTGGATTTAGGACCGCACGGACACCACAGAGCGTGCGGACAGGCTGTGTGAAGGCAGCTTCTGGAAGGCATGGTGCTGCTGTCTGCAGCTGCTGTCTCTTTGTGTGTTGTGCTTTGTCTCTGAGGTGTAAAAGCAAGCAGAGACAAAACTGTCTATACTTTAATTGACTGATGTAGCTGGCAAGGTAACTTCTGTTGGACTAGTAGTGTAACTGACATGTAATGTTATCTACAGTAACATCCCCTCTCGACTGAAGAGAATGAACTAGCTAGCTAGTAGCTACCACAGCCAGTTCAGCTCTAGTCTCTAGCTATCTGTCATGTAGCTGTATCTAACAGCTGTTATGTGTATGGAAAAGTTTTCTAGCCCTTTTGTCCCGTTTCAACAGAGGTAAATTAACTTGGATGGTTTTCATCCGTTAATGTACCATTAGACCTAGCCAAAAGCTGGCTAACGTTAGCTAGCTATCTCATTAACCTTAGCTATTATCTTTGCCTCAATCACACTAGACCTGAATTAAAGAAATGAAACCAGAGGCCAAATGATTGAAGACCAATATTCAGATGTTTTTTTAACAGCACAATGTGAGTTTTTATTAGAGTCAGTATAGCAATGTAACGTTATTGATCTGTCAATTTCCCTAGCAAATTCCCTACTTTTCACATTTACATGGTATAAACAGCTCTACAGGCTACACTGTCATGGTGCACAGTTAGTACACAATACTATGCTCATCATGTCTTAGCAGGATCAGGTGGTGACAGGTGTCCCAGCAGGGTCAGACAGCGAAGGAAGACCAGTCTACGGAGCTCAGGTGAATTATACAGGATATTAGCTATAACAATCTGTGAATGGATACAAAGTTCCATCTTGAATTCATGGGTAGTCCTACAGTAGATACAGGACAGCAGTTTAAAGCTACAGTATGAGATCTGGAAATAATGGTCATTTCAATTATTGAACCATTGATTCTATTCTTGAATAATATAATGTATAAATGTACACCAAGGTAATTCTTTATCATGCCTCATCTGAACAGGATCCGATGGTGACAGGGGTCTCGGCAGGGTCAGGCAGCCAGGGAAGTCCAGTCTGTGACGCCGCTGAGGTTAACTTTTGCAGATACAACACTTTATTCTCTCTGTGCAGCAAACATTGGACAAGCAAGAAGCTTAAAAAATGTAAACTATTTAAAGGCAGTCTGACAAACCTCAAGTTGATTTCCAAACTGTATCCAAGGTTGATAGAGGCTTTTCCTGATGACACAAAAAATGTCAAACAAAACTGTGAGGAAGACCTGAGAGACACAATTGATGATGATGATGATGAATGGACACAGATACGTTTGAATGCCCAGTCATATTCATCTCAGTATCTCAGACATACTGCAGTTTAAGACCATCCATAGAGCATACTATACTGACCAAAAATATAAACGCAACATTCAACCATTTTACTGAGTTACTGTTCATATAAGGATATCAGTAAATTGAAATAAATTCATTAGGCCCTAATCTATGGATTTCACATGACTGGGCAGGGGCGCAGCCATGGGTGGGCCTACCCATTTGGGAGCCAGGCCCAGCCAATCAGAATTTTTTTTTTACCCCACAAAAGGGATTTATTACACACAGAAATACTCCTCAATTTCATCAGCTGTCTGGGTGGCTGGTCTAAGACGATCCCGCAGGTGAAGAAGCCAGAGGACACATTTGCATGTTATGATCTCTTGAAGGCTGGCTGAATTCTTTCAAACCGTATGTTATTTTATCTTAGCATGTATACAGATTCTCCCTTCTCCCTGTTTTTGTTTGCTTGGAAAAGTTAATACTGGAGAATGTTATCAGAAGAAACTGTAACCTGGCATCTATAGCAGCTAAGAAATGCATTGCCATTAATTGGAAGGTTGGTTATTCTCCCACAATGTCACAATTGTTGGCAGAAATGTCAAGTTATGTTTGATTTGATTTATTACAAGATGAAGTGTATACTGTGCAACTTTCACAAGGTCTGGGTGCCTTATATGAAATACTGTATGAAAAAAAAAGTTCTGTATTGAAAACATTTTTTAGTGCAGCATTTGCAAATAGATATATTTTTTTCATGGCACACTAGACACCCGTCTGATTTGCATCTGCCTCAGAGGACTAATCCATTGAGGTCACAGGGACACGGTCCAAGAATATGGGGATTGTGGCTCAGATGCACAAGGCACGTAAGTCTCTCTCCAGAATGCCTTCTCTCCAGCCATTTCGTAGGTATTCATTGTTTCATAACTTCATTGTTTGCATTGTTTGCTGTGACTATCAATTCCCAATTACATATATCACCAGTAGTAGCCCACATTTACCGTTAACTTACGGTAATTTCTGTTAATGCCTTCAATATATTATTATTTCAGTTATTGGGGCGGCAGGGTAGCCTAGTGGTTAGAGTGTTGGACTAGTAACCAAAAGGTTGCAAGTTCAAATCCCTGCGCTGACAAGGTACAAATCTGTCGTTCTGCCCCTGAACAGGCAGTTAACCCACTGTTTTTTATTTTTTATTTAAATTTACCGTTCTCATTGTCGTGTTTTGCAGCAATCCCAACCTATGCTACACTTGTGAGAAACACGTTTTTGTTCATTACATTCAATTTATACATTTTGTCAATATATTGATCGTCTTTCATTTCAAATGCTCCTGTCAATGTTGAGTAAGGACCTGCACCTGAATATGAATATAGAAGTAGGACTAGTTTACCTGGCCTGCGTGCAAATGTAGGCCTATAAATGTGCCCAGTTAGGGATGTCTGATAGTATTTCTGATTGTCTTAACTCACTGTGGAGCTGTGGAGCTTCTCAACATAATTCTGAACAGCAAGTAAACAAAGTATGTTCTTAGAATCAATTGAGAATGACAATAGTTCCTCAGTGTTTTAACAATATTTCCAGCTCTCTCCCTTTCGATAACCACTTGGCCTTAAAGGGAAAAATGTAATGCTCTGATCCAGTGGAATATTCATACCTGATTACTTCTTATCCCTTGCGCAAATAGCCTACAGCTCTCTGTCCCAAGCTCACTGGCTCGGGAAACTCTGAGGGCCCAGAATATTTTATACAATGTTTCAAGTTTGCTAGTGTGAGTTTCGGTGACCCAGTTAATACAATGTTTCAAGTTCGTTGCAGACAGGCCATGAGTAGCCAATGTGATTTAAAGGCTATTAATTTGCAGGCTGCAATGTTGTAGTCTATTTTTAAAAGTTGGCAATGGCAATAAAAGTTCATTTTATATTTGTATAATTTTCATTTAGATTTAGATAGAATGTAGATTAACCCCAGACAAAGACTATTATAAATTACATTAAACTGTCCCACAAAAATGTACAAATCAAAATCATAACTGCCACATAGATTGGTAGAAATGGTAAGATAAATTGGCACTCTAAATGGAAAAGGTTGCCGACCTCTGGTGTAGCCTATTACCGGCAACTTCAGGAGCTTAACAGCAGAATCTGCGAAGGCCAGCAGCAGAGGGAGGATGGTCAGGAACAGGTTTTTTTCTTCTCGTTAGGCTATCTTGATCTCTGGCTTCTTCTTGAGTCATTTGTGTGTCTTAATTATTTAATCAAACAGCATGCTTAAAGCATCAGACCAGTGCAGTAGATACAGCCTAGTTGATTTTATTAAAACACATGTCTATACATGGAAAAATAAACGTAGGAAAACTATCACCAATTGATTGGTTTATTTTTTTGTCATGGACAGCCCTAGTAGAAATGCAGAAAATGAGCTTCAGATTACCCCAAAAATTCTTAGGGAGGAAACCCCAGACACACCGCCAGGTTATGTCCCCCCACTTCTAAAACCAAAGTTGCGCCCCTGGTCAACATAGCTAGCTACTAGAACTGACGCATTAATAAACCTGAGCACAATGAGCCTCCTATGTTTTGTATTGAAGCCAATGTACCCAGAGGAGGACAGAAACTAGCTGTTCTCCGGCTACACCATGGTGCTACCCCAGAGAGTGCTGTTGAGGCTACTGTAGACCTTCATTGCAAAGCAGTATGTTTTAATCAATTATTTGGTGACGTGAATATATTTAGTATAATTTTATCTAAAAAGGATAACTTTTTGTTTCACTATAAAAAAAAATCTGAAATTCACCTTCCTCCTCTGAGGAGGCTACACTGATTGTCTATTTCTAATGAACTTATTATATCCAATCCAAACATTTTACTTCTTTATATCTCTATCTCCTACAATGAAAGCAGTTCTTCCTCTAAGGTTTAATAACCCAGATTTCCCGCCTTAGGCTGCTTCCAATGTTAACATTCACTTCTGCTAATCATGTATGGCTCGCCCCTTATAATTCCTGAGTAAATATCAGTTATTTTGAGTTGAAGCATTATACTTGCAGGTTGTGTTACCAAGCTCACTTTATACCAAAGAAGAACACTGACCAAGTAATAAGGCTCAGTTCCAAGCAGCGCAGGGCAAGCTGAAGACAGCTCTCCACCCAACACATCTCACTGGATTTGGGGGACGGGGAGATGCTCCCCCTTCTCCCATCCCGCTCCACAGCCACGTTAGCAGATTAAGGCTTAGTAAATCAACAGGGAGACCACTCTATATAGACAGCTAGGCTAATAGGGGAGCCAAGGCTGAGCCAGGAGAAGGTCAGATGAGAGATACAATGCAGGCTATAGAATCAGATCAGTTGGCTGGAGTCATTGGTCACGAGTCTCTCCAATAAGAGGGAGTATTTTATGTCATAATATCTCAGTCCCTGTTCTGGAAAAAATAGAATACAATGGAATTCATCTCAGAAGACAGAATCAAATATTCTGTGCTAGCTCCAAATACTATATATGTTTTTATTTTACAGAAATTAAAGAACGATGCAAAATAAATGGTTGATAACATTAAACATTATTATTGAAGCAGGAAGATAAATTACCCAGTACACCTCAAAACTGGAGGCCACTCATTTTATTGTGCTGTGATACCCGTACTATCAAGATTAGAGGACATCAATCTTCCACTGTTTACCCGTCATGGTTGCCATTGATCGATTTCTAAAATGGAGGAGGGAATCGCAGCCAGAGCCTCCTTATTACACTCTCATCACCAACCATCATCATCAACTACAGCAACAAATGTCTCATCCTCCTGATAACACTGTCACACTTATGACCTTATATAATGCAAACTTGGCGGTAAAAAAATGTATCTACAAAGGTTATTTTCATCAGACACAGATCTTGATGAAGTAAAACGACAAAAAAACGAACACCCCGACAAACAACACCTCAGTATAGCAAGCTAGACAGCAATCAACAGGATCGGTACCCACGATCACACTTTTTTCTTTTGGTTCCTGGGTCATTCCACTAAAAGAGTGTCTTTTGCAACCGTTTGATATTTTAAGTAGAAATTGTGCACCCAACACTCCATTTTAAAATCCTGGTATATTAGTGCACTTTCATGTAGTCCACATAGAGAATTATTTGACAAAAGTGTGAACTGAACTCTTATTTCAATTTGGTTGAAATATTCCTTTAAAAATATTTTTTTACAAAAGAAACATGGAACATCTAATATTAAAATCACAGAGTAAAAGCAGGTGAGCTGGTTCTACTCTTTTTGGCCATTTTCTGGTGTTTTGTGGTGGAAAACTGAGCAGGTCGAGCATAACACGTGAACCCTGTTCCCCATAGATAAATGCAGGATAAACATTTATTGTCATGAATCTTGACCTAGAGGTTCTGCAGAGTGGTCACTAGCTGGCACAGCCATAAAGTCATAAAATCTAAACCTAACCCTAACCTTAATGCGTAACCCTAACCTTAAATTAAGACCAAATAGCAAAAATAAGAATCATGAATTGCAGCTGGCCCATCTAGCGAAAATCAGTCAGTTATGCTTCCAGGGCACGATTCATGACAAAACGTCAACCTGCTAGACCAGGCCTGGGCAAAGGCCGGCCCGGGGGCCGTATGCGGCCCGCGACCTGATTCAATACGGCCCACGGAATCATGCTCATATCACAAAGAATTTGAAATAGTAAAGTTTTAAAGGCCCAATGAATACTCACCTTTGGGTAATGATTTAACTCCCACCACTTGTGGGACATTTATTTTGAAGGCACGTATAACAACAACTGCACGAGGACAGACAGTGACTGACAGTCTGACACACATGTCACAGTTACAAATAGTAACTAGCTAGAAATTGCTCAAAAATTAGTTTTCCACATATTCAAAGAAAAGGAAAGTAGACGATGAATGTAGAGTGTTCCAGCAAGAATGGAAATAATCGAAATATTTCTTTATTGAGGTATCAGGGAAAGCTGTGTGCTTAGTGTGCAAAGAGAGCATCGCTGTCTTGAAAGACTACAACTTGTCCCGACACTTCCAGATGAAGCATGCAGAGAAATATAGGAATATGTCTTCTGAGCAGAGGGCGAGTGCATCGAAAGAGTTGCTTTTCTCAGTTGCAAAAGCAATAAGGACTTTTCACAAAACTGCATTCAGCAAACAATGGAATTGCAAGAGCTAGCTATGTACTGTCCCACAAAATTGCTAAACATAGCAAGCTATTCGCTGAGGGCGAATTCATTAAAGAACGTTTAATTGACCCTGCCGCAATACTTTTCCCCGACAAGAAAGAGCTGTTTCAAAATGTTTCCCTGTCAAGATGAACAGGTACACGGCGTGTTGAGAATATTGCAGAGAATAATTGAAAGACAAGGTAAAGGATTTCATCTATTTGTCCTTGGCCCTGAATGAGAGCAGTGATGCCCGTGACACGGCGCAGGTGTTGATATTCTTACAAGGCATAACCCCAGACTTTGAAACTACAGAGGTCAATAAGTGTGTGGCAAAGCTGGGACTGAGTGTTGAAAAGTTATTCAGTGTGACCACTGATGGGTGCCCAAACTTGACAGGAAAAAACATAGGCCTTTTGAAAAGGATACAAGATCAAGTAGCTGAGCTGAATCCAGATCGGAAAATGATTTTCCTGCATTGCATTATTCTTCAGGAGGTGCTCTGTAACTGTGTTCTGAAAATGAGCCATGCTGTGGATACAGCCACTAAAGTAGTAAACTTCATAAGAGCAAAATCTTTAAACCACAGGCAGTTTGTCTCACTGTTGGAGGAGACAGAGTCGGGTCTTACAGATCTCCCCTACCACACAAACATGAGATGGCTGAGTTTGGGGAAAGTGCTTAGAAGGGTGTGGGATCTGAAGTATGAGATTGTTGAGTTTCTGCAAATTAAAGGAAAATATGTGGATTTCCCTCACCTGCAAGATAAAGAATGGTTGGCTGATTTTGCCTTCACCATGGACATGATAGCCCTCATGAATGAACTGAATTCCAAACGACAAGGGAAGGGCCTTTTTGCACATCAGATGTACATCCTTGTCAAAGCCTTTAAGGGAAACGTACTACTCCTTTGACCTGCCAAGTAGAAGCCAAAAATCTCACTTACCCTTCTGACTCTACTAGTCTGTTCCCTATCAGATGACCAGCAGGAGAGGTATACTTCGCTGCTGCGTGCTTTGAACAGTGATTTTTTCTCATCGTTTTGAGGATTTTCAAAGTGTTGGAATGACATGCTGTCGGTTTCCTCTCCTTCACCGTCAATGTGGATAATGCTCCCACTGACCTGCAACTTGAGCTTATCGATCTTCAGTCTGATGCGGTGATTGGAGAACTATTCAAAACCATTTCACTGACGAGGTTCTATACATCTCTTGATGGACAAATCTTTCCAAAGATTAGGAGTCATGCTCAGAAGATGTTTGTACTGTTTTTGGTGAACCTATGTAAACTCAGCAAAAAAAAGAAACGTCCTCTCACTGTCAACTGCGTTTATTTTCAGCAAACTTAACACGTGTAAATATTTGTATGAACATAAGACAACAGACATAAACTGAACAAGATCCACAGACATGTGACTAACAGAAATGGAATAATGTGTCCCTGAACAAAGGGGGGCTCAAAATCAAAAGTAACAGTCAGTATCTGGGGTAGCCACCAGCTGCATTAAGTACTGCAGCACTTCTCCTCCTCGTTGACTGCACCAGATTTGCCAGTTATTGCTGTGAAATGTTGTCTTTCACCAAGGCATCTGCAAGTTCACAGACATTTCTGGGGGAATGGCCCTAGCCCTCACCCTCCGATCCAACAGGTCCCAGATGTGCTCAATGGGATTGAGATCTGGGCTCTTTGCTAGCCATGGCAGAACACTGACATTCCTGTCTTGCAGGAAATCACGCACAGAACGAGCAGTATGGCTGGTGGCATTGTTATGCTGGAGGGTCATGTCAGGATGATCCTGCAGGAAATGTACCACATGAGAGAGGAGGATCTCTTCCCTGTAACGCACAGCGTTGAGATTGCCTGCAATGACAACAAGATCAGTCCGATGATGCTGTGACACACCACCCCAGACCATGTCAGACCCTCCACCTCCAAATTGATCCCGCTCCAGAGTACAGGCCTCTGTGTAACGCTCATTCCTTTGACGATAAACGCGCCCCTGGTGAGACAAAATCGCAACCCGTCAGTGAAGAGCACTTTTTGCCTGACCTGTCTGGTCCAGCGATGGTGGGTTTGTGCCCATAGGCGACGTTGCTGCCGGTGATGTCTGGTGAGGACCTGCCTAACAACAGGCATACAAGCCCTCAGTCCAGCCTCTCTCAGCCTATTGCGGACAGTCTGACACTGATGAAGGGATTGTGCGTTCCTGGTGTAACTCGGGCAGTTGTTGTTGCCATCCTGTACCTGTCCCGCAGGTGTGATGTTCAGATGTACCGATCATGTGCAGGTGTTGTTACATGTGGTCTGCCACTGCGAGGACGATCAGCTGTCCATCCTGTCTTCCTGTAGCGCTGTCTTAGGAGTCTCACAGTACGGACATCGAAAGGTATTGCACTGGCCACATCTGCAGTCCTCATGCCTCCTTGCAGCATGCCTAAGGCACGTTCACGCAGATGAGCAGGGACCTGGGCATATTTAATGTGGTGTTTTTCAGAGTCCGTAGAAAGGCCTCTTTAGTGTCCTAAGTTTTCATAACTGTGACCTTAATTGCCTACCGTCTGTAAGCTGTTAGTGTCTTAATGACCGTTCCACAGGTGCATGTTCATTAATTGTTTATGGTTCATTGAACAAGCATAGGAAACCGTGTTTAAACCCTTTACAATGAAGATCTGTGAAATTATTTGGATTTTTATGATTTATCTTTGAAAGACAGGATCCTGATCCTGCATTTCTTTTTTTGCTGAGTTTATGTGAACATACATTTTCAGTGATGAAATGTAACAAGTCAAGGCACAGATCATCATTGTATTTATGTTCCGGCCCCCTGACCATCCGCTCAAGAAAAAATTGTCCCGCGGCTGAATCTAGTTGATGATCCCTGGCGTAGTTGATCATCCCTGGCGTAGTGCGTTAATGGGTTTAGGCCTATTGGTGAGGTGGGGAGATGACGGGGGCTGTGGAAAGTTTTGATAGTGATAGTACTGCTCCCAAAAATGATGCAAGACAGTCAAGTGAGTTTTAACATTGATTCATTTGAAGATTTGACTAAGATGTGTCGGGTATTTATAAAATTCCCATCGTGGGCAACTCAAAAAAACATGTTTGACCTTGATCTGAGAAAACACTGACGGTGGAGTAGACCAATGACAGTGGTTTGATCATAAAATAATGGTTGCTTGTTGACAATGAAAGAACCCCCCCCACCCCCCATCTCTGCATATAGAAAATCAAGAATTGCATTTCAAACTTTCATAGATGGAGGCATCAACAACTTATTAGGGATGGACCCACAGCACAGCGACATACAAAGTCAGTGGCCCCACTCTTCCCTTCTCTAAGAGCCACACAGAGATATAACTGCTAAGAGGCCTGTTGTACACTCTTAGAAGGTGCTATCTAGAACCTAAAAGGGTTCTTCGGCTGTCCCCAGAGCACCATTGAAGAACACTTTTTGGTTCCAGGCAGAACCCTTATGGTTCCATGTAGAACCCTTTACACAGAGGGTTCTACATGGGACCAAAAAGGGTTCTCTTATGGGGACAGCCTAAGAACCCTTTTGGAACCCTTTTTTCTAAGAGTGTAGCGAGACTGTGCTTTATGTTGGGATGTCAAACAAACGAATGGCTCTAACCTCTGCAATTCCATTATTTAAGGATTTGTCCTTCCCCTTTGAAATCTGCTGTTGATCTTGGCCAGAGGAATACCCAAGGAGTACCCCTCTCCCCTCTCTATAAGCATGGTCCCAAGATACAATATAGTGCTCCAAAATAAGGGGGGTAATGGTATTTTCCAAACATGTAGGAAACATCTGTTTAGTGGGTGTATTACGCAGTGAGTGTATTATGGTCAGAGAGCATTCATAAAATCTGCATTTGGAGAGTGGTTGTTATGTGTGTGTACTGTACTATTTCTCATGGTCCCCAGAGGATGACCCAAAAACAAACTGGGAAAATATGGGCCAGTATTTATAAAGCATCTCAGAGTAGGAGTGCTGATCTAGGATCAGGTTCTCCCTGTCCATAATGATCTGACTCCTTATGATCTAAAAGCATCTCCCTGTCCATAATGATCTGACTCCTTATGATCTAAAAGCAAAACTGATCATAGATCAGCATTCCTACTCTGGGACACTTGATGAATGTGGGACCTGAAGAGAGGATTATATATCACCGGACGGGAGGTAGAAAAGGTAACGGAGGTGGAGAAGTAGGGAACATGAGAAGAGGAGGGATGGAAAGGAAGGAGGAAGAAGAGGAGGGAACGGATAGAAATGAGGGATGGAAAGAGAATAGGACTTCACTGAGGCAGACACTAAATAGCTATTATCCATAAATAACCGAAGAGACAAAGGTTGCATCCCTATACAGTGCACTACTTTCGACCAGAGCCCTATGGGTGCTATCTAGAACCAAAAAGGGTTATTTGGCTGTCCCCATAGGAGAACCGTTTGAAGAACCCCTTTTGGAGAGGGTTCTACCTGGAACCAAAAAGGGTTATCCTATGGGGACAGCCTCAAAACGCTTTTGGAACCCTGTTTTCTTAGTGTATGTAGGGAATAGGGTTCCATTTGAGACAAACAAATGCAGACCTGTTCAAATGCAGACCTGTTCAAATGCAGACCTGTTCAAATGCAGACCTGTTCAAATGCAGACCTACAGGGAATCTAAACAGACTTGGTCCACAGTACTAAGTCCGTATTATCCAGTACAACAAAAGTACCAGTTACTAAAGAGTTTTTCTAGAACAAGTTTTAATATATCTAGAATATAATCACACACACAAAAAACACACTCGGAGTCAGTCAAGTTTTAGAGTAGCAGAGGCAGGACTTACTGAGGTGTAGAGGAAGCCCTCTCCATTCATGGCTGCGTAGAGGCCGGCCTTCACCCCCTGGATGGCTACCACCCTCAGCCCCACTGGGATGAGGTTAAACAGAGCTGAGGAGAGAGAAGAGGAAGAGAGAGACAGGGGGAGGAAAAAAGAGAAATACACGAAGAGATACATGGAGAAAGAGACAGAGAAAGAGAGACAGAAAGACAGGAAGGGATAAGGGAGAACGAACACAGGTATAATAAAGGTCACAGTTTATTCCTACCCACCTTACTATTTAAATACAGTACAGCAGTAGAGCAACATCACAGCACTGTGACTTTCACATTTGGGAAGAGTGTTGACTGTTTCGAAAAGCAGTCATTGTATTGAATAAGGTAGGCTGTGGAAGGAAAGTGGTCTATGGTGGATCTTTGAGGGAATAAGGGAAAAGGTAATAAGCGAATCAAATAAGAACCTCAGGGGTATGGGGGAATGTGCCAACACTCCCTTGTCAGATGCACTGATTCAATTTCACCCAGTGAAAATCGACAGGCTCTTTGGTTGGCCAACAAATTACCTTTGTAGGCAGAAAAGAGTAATGCATACCAGAGGCCAGGGGAGCAGCGAAGCAAGAGCCCAGAAATGATGTGTGTGTGCGTGTGACTGTGCATGCGTGTGGATGTTTAAGCATGATGGGGGTGGATCAAAAGAAATGCATGAGGGAGAGTGAAGTGGAGTCAGTGTGAGTGTATATGTGTGGGATAAAGAGACTGAACAAATGTGTACGTGTGTGTGTGTGTGTGTGTGTGTGTGTGTGTGTGTGTGTGTGTGTGTGTGTGCGTGCGTGCGTGCGTGCGTGCGTGCGTGTGTGTGTGTACTCTGTGCAGGGGCGTCATGCCCATAGGCCAGTGGAGGAGGAGAGAGAGTATAGAGTCACACACACAGCGTTTGATTTGATTTTAGCTGCCGGTGATAATACTAGCCCCTACCATTTTATGAAGTTGGCTTTAGCTAGCCAGCTAGATAGGTGCCCAATCTCCCAACCTCATAACTAGCTACCATGTCATGTCATGCTATCAATCAAGTTATAGTAGTTTGTCTAACTACAGGTAACTGCCAAAAAGGAGACACCAACATAAAGTCTCTTCGTAGAGCGAGCCAGAACAGCTTCAATGCACCTTGGCATAGATTCTACAAGTGTCTGGAGGGATGTGACACCATTCTTCCACGAGAAATTCCATCATTTGGTATTTTGTTGATGGATAACACTGTCTCAGGTGCCGCTCCAGAATCTCCCACAAGTGTTCAATTGGGTTGAGATCTGGTGACTGAGAGGGCCGTGGCATAAGGTTTACATCGTTTTCAAGCTCATCAAACCATTCAATGACCAATCATGCCCTCTGGATGGGGAAATAGTCATCCTATGGGGATATAGCCATTGTAGCCAAAATAATGGCCTGACCAACATTTTTATACATGAGCCTAAGCATGATGGGAGGTTAATTGCTTAATTAACTCACGAATCACACCTGTGTGGAAGCACCTGCTTTAATTAAATATACACTGAGTATACAAAACATTTACATTTTACATTTAAGTCATTTAGCAGACGCTCTTATCCAGAGCGACTTACAAATTGGTGCATTCACCTTATGACATCCAGTGGAACAGCCACTTTACAATACTGCATCTAAATCTTTTAAGGGGGGTGAGAAGGATTACTTTATCCTATCCTAGATATTCCTTAAAGAGGTGGGGTTTCAGGTGTCTCCGGAAGGTGGTGATTGACTCCGCTGTCCTGGCGTCGTGAGGGAGTTTGTTCCACCATTGGGGAGCCAGAGCAGCGAACAGTTTTGACTGGGCTGAGCGGTAACTGTACTTCCTCAGTGGTAGGGAAGCGAGCAGGCCAGAGGTGGATGAACGCAGTGCCCTTGTTTGGGTGTAGGGCCTGATCAGAGCCTGGAGGTACTGAGGTGCCGTTCCCCTCACAGCTCCGTAGGCAAGCACCATGGTCTTGTAGCGGATGCGAGCTTCAACTGGAAGCCAGTGGAGAGAGCGGAGGAGCGGGGTGACGTGAGAGAACTTGGGAAGGTTGAACACCAGACGGGCTGCGGCGTTCTGGATGAGTTGTAGGGGTTTAATGGCACAGGCAGGGAGCCCAGCCAACAGCGAGTTGCAGTAATCCAGACGGGAGATGACAAGTGCCTGGATTAGGACCTGCGCCGCTTCCTGTGTGAGGCAGGGTCGTACTCTGCGGATGTTGTAGAGCATGAACCTACAGGAACGGGCCACCGCCTTGATGTTAGTTGAGAACGACAGGGTGTTGTCCAGGATCACGCCAAGGTTCTTAGCGCTCTGGGAGGAGGACACAATGGAGTTGTCAACCGTGATGGCGAGATCATGGAACGGGCAGTCCTTCCCCGGGAGGAAGAGCAGCTCCGTCTTGCCGAGGTTCAGCTTGAGGTGGTGATCCGTCATCCACACTGATATGTCTGCCAGACATGCAGAGATGCGATTCGCCACCTGGTCATCAGAAGGGGGAAAGGAGAAGATTAATTGTGTGTCGTCTGCATAGCAATGATAGGAGAGACCATGTGAGGTTATGACAGAGTCAAGTGACTTGGTGTATAGCGAGAATAGGAGAGGGCCTAGAACAGAGCCCTGGGGACACCAGTGGTGAGAGCGCGTGGTGAGGAGACAGATTCTCGCCACGCCACCTGGTAGGAGCGACCTGTCAGGTAGGACGCAATCCAAGCGTGGGCCGCGCCGGAGATGCCCAACTCGGAGAGGGTGGAGAGGAGGATCTGATGGTTCACAGTATCGAAGGCAGCCGATAGGTCTAGAAGGATGAGAGCAGAGGAGAGAGAGTTAGCTTTAGCAGTGCGGAGCGCCTCCGTGATACAGAGAAGAGCAGTCTCAGTTGAATGACTAGTCTTGAAACCTGACTGATTTGGATCAAGAAGGTCATTCTGAGAGAGATAGCGGGAGAGCTGGCCAAGGACGGCACGTTCAAGAGTTTTGGAGAGAAAAGAAAGAAGGGATACTGGTCTGTAGTTGTTGACATCGGAGGGATCGAGTGTAGGTTTTTTCAGAAGGGGTGCAACTCTCGCTCTCTTGAAGACGGAAGGGACGTAGCCAGCGGTCAGGGATGAGTTGATGAGCGAGGTGAGGTAAGGGAGAAGGTCTCCGGAAATGGTCTGGAGAAGAGAGGAGGGGATAGGGTCGAGCGGGCAGGTTGTTGGGCGGCCGGCCGTCACAAGACGCGAGATTTCATCTGGAGAGAGAGGGGAGAAAGAGGTCAGAGCACAGGGTAGGGCAGTGTGAGCAGAACCAACGGTGTCGTTTGACTTAGCAAACGAGGATCGGATGTCGTCGACCTTCTTTTCAAAATGGTTGACGAAGTCATCTGCAGAGAGGGAGGAGGGGGGGGAGGGGGAGGAGGCTTCAGGAGGGAGGAGAAGGTGGCAAAGAGCTTCCTAGGGTTAGAGGCAGATGCTTGGAATGTAGAGTGGTAGAAAGTGGCTTTAGCAGCAAAGACAGAGGAGGAAAATGTAGAGAGGAGGGAGTGAAAGGATGCCAGGTCCGCACGGAGGCAAGTTTTCCTCCATTTCCGCTCGGCTGCCTGGAGCCCTGTTCTGTGAGCTCGCAATGAGTCGTCGAGCCAAGGAGCGGGAAGGGAGGACCGAGCCGGCCTGGAAGATAGGGGACATAGAGAGTCAAAGGATGCAGAAAGGGAGGAGAGGAGGGTTGAGGAGGCAGAATCAGGAGATAGGTTGGAGAAGGTTTGAGCAGAGGGAAGAGATGATAGGATGGAAGAGGAGAGAGTAGCGGGGGAGAGAGAGCGAAGGTTTGGACGGCGCGATACCATCCGAGTAGGGGCAGTGTGGGAAGTGTTGGATGAGAGCGAGAGAGAAAAGGATACAAGGTAGTAGTCGGAGACTTGGAGGGGAGTTGCAATGAGGTTAGTGGAAGAACAGCATCTAGTAAAGATGAGGTCGAGCATATTGCCTGCCTTGTGAGTAGGGGGAAGGTGAGAGGGTGAGGTCTAAAGAGGAGAGGAGTGGAAAGAAGGAGGCAGAGAGGAATGAGTCAAAAGTAGACGTGGGGAGGTTAAAGTCGCCCAGAACTGTGAGAGGTGAGCCGTCCTCAGGAAAGGAGCTTATCAAGGCATCAAGCTCATTGATGAACTCTCCGAGGGGACCTGGAGGGCGATAAATGATAAGGATGTTAAGCTTGAAAGGGCTGGTAACTGTGACAGCATGAAATTCAAAGGAGGCGATAGACAGATGGGTAAGGGAGAAAGAGAGAATGACCACTTGGGAGAGATGAGGATCCCGGTGCCACCACCCCGCTGACCAGAAGCTCTCGGGTGTGCGAGAACACGTGGGCGGACGAAGAGAGAGCAGTAGGAGTAGCAGTGTTATCTGTGGTGATCCATGTTTCCGTCAGTGCCAAGAAGTCGAGGGACTGGAGGGAGGCATAGGCTGAGATGAACTCTGCCTTGTTGGCCGCAGATCGGCAGTTCCAGAGGCTACCGGAGACCTGGAACTCCACGTGGGTCGTGCGCGCTGGGACCACCAGATTAGGGTGGCCGCGGCCACGCGGTGTGGAGCGTTTGTATGGTCTGTGCAGAGAGGAGAGAACAGGGATAGACAGACACATAGTTGACAGGCTACAGAAGAGGCTACGCTAATGCAAGGAGATTGGAATGACAAGTGAAAACTGTTCGCTGCTCTGGCTCCCCAATGGTGGAACACACTCCCTCACGACGCCAGGACAGCGGAGTCAATCACCACCTTCCGGAGACACCTGAAATCCCACCTCTTTAAGGAATACCTAGGATAGGATAAAGTAATCCTTCTCACCCCCCTTAAAAGATTTAGATGCACTATTGTAAAGTGGCTGTTCCACTGGATGTCATAAGGTGAATGCACCAATTTGTAAGTCGCTCTGGATAAGAGCGTCTGCTAAATGACTTAAATGTAAATGTAAGTGGACTACACGTCTCGAATGTTCAGAAAGTTAAGCTTACGTAGCAAGAATCTTATTGACTAAAATGATTAAAATGATATAGTACTGCTGAAGTAGGCTAGCTGGCAGTGGCTGCGTTGTTGACTTTGTAGGCTAGCTGGCAGTGGCTGCGTCGTTGACACTACACTAATCAAGTCGTTCCGTTGAGTGTAATAGTTTCTACAGTGCTGCTATTCGGGGGCTAGCTGGCTAGCTAGCAGTGTTGATTACGTTACGTTGCGTTAAAAGAACGACAATAGCTGGCTAGCTAACCTAGAAAATCGCTCTAGACTACACAATTATCTTTGATACACAGACGGCTATGTAGCTAGCTATGTAGCTAGCTACGATCAAACAAATCAAACCGTTGTGCTGTAATGAAATGAAATGAAAATGTGATACTACCTGTGGAGCGAAGCGGAATGCGACCGGGTTGTTGAGTGCGGAAGTTCTATTCAGTAGACGTTGGCTAGCTGTTGGCTAGCTAGCAGTGTCTCCTACGTTAAGGACGACAAATAGCTGGCTAGCTAACCTCGGTAAATTAAGATAATCACTCTAAGACTACACGCTCTAAACTACACAATTATCTTGGATATGAAGACAGCAAAGACAACTATGTAGCTAGCTAACACTACACTAATCAAGTCGTTCAGTTGAGTGTAATAGTTTCTACAGTGCTGCTATTCGGTAGACGGTGGACGTTTGCTAGCTGGCTAGCTGCTGGGCAGATAGCAGTGTAGACTACGTTAGGACGACGAAATACGAAGTTGCAATAAAAGTGCTGACTGTTTCACTTTGTTGACCTCTTTCTTTTCCTTTTTCTTCTGTCCTTCTTTTGTCCTTATTTTGTCTTCCTTTCTTCTGTTAACTAGATATTTTTTGTTGTTATTCTTTGTAAGCTAGCTAGCTTCTTCCAGGAGAGTCCCTAGCAACTGCTTAGCAACAAGTAAACAATTCTGCTAGCAATTCAGCTAGCTAAGATAACTGTACAATTTTATGAAAAATTGTTAATTTTTCAAAAGCCTGTCTTTTTTGGTTTGTTCCTTGTTTTGTCTTCTATTGAGTCTTGCAGTTCTCTTGATTTTTTTCGATGTACTTCACTCTAAAAACATTTAAATCTCAATATATACAGGAGCTCATTTTTCAGCAGCTGCTCAAATTTAGAACTCCGGAAAACATTAGGAACACCTGCTTGTTCCATGACATAGACTAGTTGAACGCTGGGATCTCTTATTGATGTCACTTGTTAAATCCACTTCATTCAGTGTAGATGAAGGGAGGAGACATGTTAAAGAAGAACTTTTAAGCCTTGAGACAATTGAGATGTGGATTGTGTATGGGTGCCATTCAGTGGGTGAATGGGTAAGACAAAATATTTAAGTGCCTTTGAACAGGGTATGGTAGTAGATGCCAGGCGCGCCGATTTGAGTGTGTCAAGAGCTGCAACACTGTGTATCAAGAATGGTCCACCTCGCAAAGGACATCCAACCAACTCGACACAACTGCTGGAAACACTGGAGCCAACATGGGCCAGCATCCCTGTGGAAGACAGCTTCTAGAGTCCATGTCTGACGAAATTGAGGCTGTTCTGAGGGCAAAAAGGAGTGCAACTCAGTATTAGGAAGGTGTTCCTCGTGTTTTGTACACTCAGTGTACTTTGTATCCATCATTTACTCAAGTGTTTCCCCTATTTTGGTAATTGCCTGTAGCTGGCATGCCTGCTGGCAACTGGGTTGCTAGACTTTAGAAAATAAACAATTACTAGACTCACAATCCTTTAAATGTTTTACACACATTTTAAATGTTTAACTGTAATCTTGCACCTTAAGATAATATCATGATATTTGTGTATTAGTTATGATCCCATGATTATGTGCCTCCATTGAAAACGGAATTGTCAGCTGTCCAAAGTGCTGTGCTATGGATAGAGTCCAGGCCATAATTATGTTTTTAAGCTATACAGTGTTTGTTTACAATTACATTGTTTACAAACAATGGAGTTAAGAAAGCTTATATTTAAGTTGACAGTTGAACTAAGCTCATGAGGCATTTATCAATTATATATTTTTTTTAAAGAATGAATGGCTATGTATCAAATCATTTATGAAAGGTTCAAAAAAGGATTTACCAATCCCAGATTTTCACATCATATCCTTAAAACCATCCTCAGACCTGGCAGCATTTCTCACCACTGCTTCCTGGATTCTGAGCTCCATAATGCCAAAACTCACAAATAAGAGCTTCGACGATCATTCAAGGATCACATCACAACACTAAGCCTTTCGGGATGCTTTGATATGGGCCAGGAAGAAAAAAGTTCAACTTTTTTTAACAGAGAGGGATAGGTGAAATAATCCGCAAGGACACAAATACAAAAGGGATAAGGAGGGGATGCAAAAATACTCCAGCATCGTGAGTGGGTGCAACTGAGCTCCTGTATGAAGAAGGAGCCCTCCGGCTACACAGCTCACCAGGCATTAATCTTCTCTCAATCCACGAATACACATACTGTACTGTACCCACCATCCATCCACCCTGAAAGAGTTTGGGCCTGGAAACAAGATCGTTTTTGGGTCCGTCTCCAACCTCTCCTTTTCTTTCCTCGCCTCTCTTCACCTCAAGCCCTGTTTTCCTCCTCTCCTCTATTTCACCCATCTTTTCCTCTTTCCCCCTCCTCTCCCATCCTCGTCTTATCAGCTTTCCTCTCTCCTCTTCCTCTCTTCTTCTCTCCTCTCCTCTCTTCTGATAGAGCTCATTGGGTTTACTTCTGGCTTCTCTACTCTATCTATCTCTTTAATATGAGTAGGAGATGTGAACGAAATAAGTTTAACATCTTGCCAGCTGTTGATTCTTCTATTCTCCTTCCCCTGAAGCTCTGGAGACTCATATGCTATGATATTTTAGTTCTGATACAATGAGAGGCCTTCTTCTTCTTCTTCTTCTTCTTCTCTCCAGCTGGATACAGCAGTGGAGAAGGGAAGAGGAAGTTTGCCTTTCTTTAATTTTCTCGTTCAGCAGAATTGCGAATTGACTTACTGTGCCATTTCACAACTGCCAGGTAGAGTAGGTAATCTCGCCCCTGCAATACAGTGTGTGCTGCAGCGCTAACACACACACTCTGCCATGACGTAGATAGGGAAATAGTCGTAGTGTGAATTGACCAAGCACAGGTTAACTACTTACTTAATACTCTTCATCTCTACTGAGAAACAAAGAGCTCCCTCCACTTCATTCTGTCCTTGGCAACATGTTGTGCCTCACTCCAAGAGCACACAGGTTGGATGAGTGGCCCCCTGTGGCTCAGTTGGTAGAGCCCAGCACTTGCAATGCCAGGATAGTGGGTTCGATTAGGTGGGACCACCCGCCATACAAAAATATATGCAAGCACTGCAAGTCACATTGGATAAAAGTGACTTATAGGGTCAACACTTTGCTCTGGACTTCAACTCTATCAAGTGACTCCTGCATCTATTAAACTATCACTTTAGCGTGTGTGTGTGTGAACGCACAAGGAACACAAGCCGTGGTGTGCACGCACGCATGCACGTAACATGTGCACCTCTAGGCTGGTACTGCATGTAAAGTCAAGGAGGGGACAGATCCCCTTCCCACCAGACAGATGGACAGGAATGCTCCTGGCCTGACCGTTGAGTGGGTGTGTGTTGAGTGTTGAGGCTTGCACAGGTGATATCTGTGGAATTCTAGATTGTGGTGTGTCAACATCCATGTACACTGTCATGATGAAATGGCATTTGTCATCATACGGGCTAGGCATTTTTTCAGACCCACGTGACCTCACCAGGACAAAGTGTATTGTACTTTCAGATTGTACGATAGGAGTTGTGCATGTTGGGAACTGTAATGTGTGTCGTATAAACTCACTGTAGTCGCTGTTCTCGTCCTTGGTCCCATTTATAGTGCCGTCCGGCTTCATCTGCAGGTAGAAGCCCTGCTCGCTGAACAGTCGAGTCACAATGCCCTTCAGCTGCGGCTCTGCAATATAACACAACGGGGATAAGAGTTAGCTAGCTGCTTGGGTCGTGTTTATTAAGCACCAAACAGAATAAAATGGACTGAAACAGGGAGGGACTACCTGAATGTGTCCAATAAGAAGAGCTCATTTTAGATTTCCATTGCAATGACCACAGCCCAGGTCACTTAGGCACCAACACACTTGAATGCCATGCCCTCATAGCCTCAGTACCCATTTCAATGACTAGGGGCTGACCAGGGAAAACAACAGCTAATTGTACTAAGGGCATTCAGAGCATGCAGATACCAACATAACACTAATCAGTGGAAAACCATCTAAACCATCACCCAGTCTTGTAGATAAAATAAAAAGGTTTCAGTTGGTGGGTCAAAACTGAACTGGAAAATAAACGGTCGAAGACGCCACCTCCAGATCATGAACTGTGCACACAATATGGGACAGATAAACTTGGCACTACAGCCGCCTAACACCCAAATTATGCAGGAAGAGACATAAAAAGACTAAAATACAGCACTATTTAGAGCAAGTCGGTGTGCCAGTTAAATGCTGATGATGAGGTGGACCCAGTGGATGATAGAAACTCTGAAAGGTGGAGAGATACGTTAAATATGATGCAGAAATGTGTGGTCCACCTCTTCTTATCCATCGGTGACAGATATGATACTCTCAGATCTCTGCCTAACTTGTAGCCTAACTGTGAGAATTGGCCCATGGGTGGATCAATAAAAGCATTCTTCACCAAAAATGCTTCACCGTACCCTGGACACTAATAGCTCTGGTCCAGTTCATTGGTGTGCCTTCCTTCACTTCAAGTACTGGAGGAACCCGCACAACAGCATCACGTTTTCACATGATAAATGTGATAGATGTTGAGCTTAGATTTCATATGTGAAACCATATTTTCGCATGTATTAAATGTATAGTTTACATGTTAACAACACCTTTTCACGCGAGGAGAATTGAAAAACAATCACGTCAAAATCACATTTGCAGTTTCATATGTAAGAAACGTCACGACCATTGTAAGTTCACATGTGGGGGTGAAATAGTGTTATTCTCCTCACATGTCAAAAGGTGTTAATGTGTTGCATTCTATAAACCTTTTTTTCTATAAAAAGGTTACATAGCCTAAAAATATTATTTCTTACTTCTGCGCTATCCACTCTATTATTAGCCTTCCATTTCATCCGAGCTAGCCATTTTTAGCTCATGTTATTGTTAGCTGTCCATTGGTTTTTGTTACATTAAATAAACAGGCTACAATAGTGTGTGTGTTTATGTAATTCTGCGTGATTATTTAGTTAGTTAGTAAATAAATAATTAAGCCAATTTGTGCATCGCTTATTCATGATTTAGGCTAGGGTTCGTGCAGATTTACGAGGTCAACGACATTCAGAATGAGACTGAAATTGGGAAATTATTAATTATTGACTGTAATGATATCAAGATATTCCGATAAATTCTTGAGTTAATTCGGGAAACGGTAACTCATTAAACAAACTTTTCCCATGGTGCCCCAAGATACTAATTAGTTAATTGTTACATGATTAATTTAAATTACGTAATAATTAAATATAGTTAATTATTCGATAAATAGCATGTCATCACATGAATGATAGTCACGTAAAAAAGAAAAATTGACAGCCCTATTTTGAATTGAACAGTCAATATCTGAGATTGAGAGAAATTGATAATAAATATGCATGGTCAAGACATTGGCTTCTCCCATGGGAGACCTGGGATCTAATCCCGCCAGTTTCAAAAGCACATGCTGGTTTAGAATATCACATGTGAAATGTTGGAAAACCACTAGTCTGAGTCATGTTAAAAATCCATGTAAAACTTAATGTGTCTGAAAACCATGTCTGGTCCGTGCATTTTTTGTTTTCACGTGACATTTTTCACGTGATTTGTGAAAAATGTGTTTTTTTCATGTTTTTTGTTGTTTTAAAAGGGCACTCAGTTCAGCAACCCCCTAACTAATAAACATTTACCTGTAGACAACCAGACTAAATAGCCCTTGGTGCATTGCTGTTGTAACTCACTTGACCAGTATCCTACATGGATTTAAAAACTTGGATGTCCCCCCCAGGTGAAATGAAGAGGGGAGAGAGGTTGCTTCAACTGAGTATATCAATGTTCAGTTATGTCGCTTTGGATAAAAGCGTCTGCTAAATGGCATATATTATTATTATATTATTCTTTAAAATGATGTATTATGCCGACATAAGAACACGCAAGAAGTTTGAATTGACTCTGATGGTGGCATGCTCAGTGGTGTAAAGAAAAAATTATTTGAAGTACTACTTAAGTCTGTACTTTTTTCGGTATCTGTACTTTACATTACTATTTATATTTTTGACAACTTCTATTTTTGCTCCACTAAATTCCTAAAGATATGTACTTTTTACTCCCATACATTTTCCCTGACCCCCAAAGTACTCCTAACATTTCAAATGCTCAGTCTGAAAGCGTTCAAAATACAATGAAAACATGTCAAATGCATTATCTGTACAGCTTAAAACAACAATGCAATGTGAAAACAAGTTGACATTGAGGTTAAACAACGTGTGCGTTTATCAATTTACCTGATTTTGCTAACTGTTACTTTGGACAAAAATCATTGTTATAATGGTTTTTGTATAAAACATTTTTTTTAAACGTACAGCTCAATTTGAGCAAATTCTGAATTTGCGGAATGATTTGAACTGAACAACACGTTTCCCCAAAACGTTCTTGTAAATTATTGAACAGACTGAGATATGTTTGCTCCGCTCAGTGGATGTGCAGGGTGTGATCTTGAAGCGATGAGTGACGTTAAACAGTAACAGTACAGCGCCGTTTCCGTTAAATTGAACGTTATATTACGTTTTAATGTACTGAACGCAGCCCTGCTCTGATGTCACTGACCTGGCTTCCTGCGGACTGGTCTTTTCTTGCCGCTGCAGAACCGAATTTTGTTGAAGACAGTAAATATATGCCTCTCACACAAGGAGCGGGGATCTTTGTTGGGGCTGGTGCGCCGTTTCGAAGTAGCGACCTTTTCGCTGTTTGCCTCTCTTGCTTGACGTTTCTGTCGTATCAGGGAGCTGGCGAGCGCCGCCGCCATCTCCCCGGTAGACTAACCTTAGTGTAGACCACTTGAATCGTCTCCGCATCTACTATGAGCGAGATGTTGTGAAGATACTGCTGAGGGTGCTGATTATGGCTGGTCCAATGCATGAGGTTGCGTAAGTGCGCCATGATGATAAATATGTAGGTAAGGTGCATAAAATGACTGAACTTGCTGAATGCTGAAATCAAACATATTTGCGATCTAAATAACGGTAACAACATCGATATACATATGAAATATTGCAAAGGCAGTCTTTACAAATATGTCGGCTACTATATCTCTAAATAAACACATTTGTATTTTACATTCAGCACATTGTGCAAATTTCTCCAATGTACTCCTTTATCTCCAGTCCAGATTATTCCCAGTTATCCTGCTAAAATGTCCCGTAAATAGTTTCATTATCCATCGTTTTCACTCCTCGACAAGTTCTAGTGCTCGACATTGCACAACTTTCTGAGTTCACTGTTCATGTACGCGGACACACTGTTCACCAGCCTGCGGACGGCATGGTCTTTTGGATTTACTACGGGCTCGACACTCGAGCAGCAGGTTAAAAAAATAATCCAAATTCGAAACCTCAATGTTCTCTGGAAGACGGAGAGTTATAACAAATTGTAGAACAGTCGGAAAATATGTGTTGTCATGACAAGTAATGAGCATCCTAAACTGACATCATTCGAACACACTGGTTGAACCAATGTTTCCACGTTATTTCTTTAAAATGACTTTCAACCAACGTGGAATAGTCGTTGAATTGACGTCTGTGCCCAGTGGGAAAAAATCGAAGCACAAATCTCACTTGTAGCCTGTGGTAAAAAGTACTATCAAAGCAACCGGTGAAGTCCACTCTTCATTGCCTGGTTTGCAAACAGCCTTTCTTTTTCGCTCTATGCAATCCTACGTGATTGTGGTTCGGATGAGGAATTATCGGAGGCTGAGAGAAAGAGAGGGAAAGGAAACCAACGAGAGAGAGAGGAAGCGGGCTTTAGCGAGTGTGTGTGTGTGTGGTTGAGAGAGGGAGGGAGAAAGAGCAGGAGGGAGGAAAGAGAGTGAGAGAGAAGTGGTGCATTGTAAACGAAAGTGATGGTGGGCTGCTTGGCAGTAGGTGCGCCAGCAGCAGATAAATTCCGTAATTCAACATCATCAGTTAAGGCTATGAGAAAGGCACCAGGCATACTTCCTGCGCGCAATATAGCCTATGGACTGCCTGCACCCGCACGCCTGACCAGCATCACCACCCTGGATGGTTCCGACCTTGAATATGTGGACATCTATAAGTACCTAGGTGTCTGGCTAGACTGTAAACTCTCCTTCCAGACTCATATCAAACATCTCCAATCGAAAATCAAATCAAGAGTTGGCTTTCTATTCCACAACAAAGCCTCCTTCACTCACGCCGCCAAACTCACCCTAGTAAAACTGACTATCCTACCGATCCTCGACTTCGGGGATGTCATCTACAAAATTGCTTCCAACACTCTACTCAGCAAACTGGATGCAGTTTATCACAGTGCCATCCGTTTTGTCACTAAAGCACCTTATTCCACCCACCACTGCGACCTGTATGCTCTAGTCGGCTGGCCCTCGCTACATATTCGTCGCCAGACCCACTGGCTCCAGGTCATCTACAAGTCCATGCTAGGTAAAGCTCCGCCTTATCTCAGTTCACTGGTCAAGATAGCAACACCCACACGTAACACGCGCTCCAGCAGGTGTATCTCACTGATCATCCCTAAAGCCAACACCTCATTTGGCCGCCTTTCGTTCTCTGCTGCCTGTGACTGGAACGAATTGCAAAAATCGCTGAAGTTGGAGACTTTTATCTCCCTCACCAACTTCAAACATCTGCTATCTGAGCAGCTAACCGATCGCTGCCGCTGTACATAGTGTATCGGTAAATAGCCCACTCATTTTTACCTACCTCATCCCCATACATACTGTTTTTATTTAATTTATTTTATGCTCTTTAGCACACCAATATCTCTACCTGTACATGACCATCTGATAATTTATCACTCCAGTGTTAATCTGCAAAATTGTAATTATTCACCTACCTCCTCATGCCTTTTGCACACAATGTATATAGACTCTCCTTTTTCTACTGTATTATTGACTTGTTAATTGTTTACTCCATGTGTAACTCTGTGTTGTCTGTTCACACTGCTATGCTTTATCTTGGCCAGGTCGCAGTTGCAAATGAGAACTTGTTCTCAACTAGCCTACCTGGTTAAATAAATGTGGGAAAAAAATATATATATATATATCTATATATATATATATATATATAAGTCTTTACCTAGAAAATACTTATAGATGACCTGGAGCCAGTGGGTTTGGCGACGAATATGAAGCGAGGGCGAGCCAACGAGAGCATACATGTCATTGTGGTGGGTAGTATATGGGGCTTTGGTGACAACGGATGGCACTGTGATAGACCGCATTTTACAGTCTAACCAGACACCTAGGTATTTGTAGTTGTCTACATATTCTAAGTCAGAACCAGCCAGAGTAGTGATGCATGACGGGCGGGCATGTGCGGGCAGCGATCGGTCGAAGAGCATGCATTTAGTTTTACTAGCATTTAAGAGCAGTCGGAGGCCATGGAAGGAGAGTTGTATGGCATTGAAGCTCATCTGGAGGTTAGTTAACACAGTGTCCAAAGAAGGGCCAGGAGTATACAGAATGGTGTCATCTGCGTAGAGATGGATCAGAGAATCACCAGCTGCAAAAGTGACATCATTGATGTATACAGAGAAAAGAGTCGGTCTGTGGATTGAACCCTGTGGCACCCCCATAGAGACTGCTAGAGGTGCGGGCAACAGGCCCTCCAATTTGACATACTGAACTCTGTCTGAGAAGTAGTTGGTGAACCAGGCGAGGCAGTCATTTGAGAAACCAAGGCTGTTCAGTCTGCCGATAAGAATGTGGTGAGTAGGCCAGGTCTTTTATCGATGATGGTTATGATATCGTTTAAGTACCTTTTTGGGGGGGGAGAGGGCAATAAAGTCATTCGACACGCTTTGATTGATGACCATAGGCACATTGAAACAGATGATATCAGCAAGAATGGTCTGATCATTCATGAATATCCTATACCACATTGTGCTGAGAAATGGCTTGAGGACACTTCCATAAACAGGGCGATCTCTTGTCATAGGCGATCACTTAATATTCCCATCTCTCATTTGCCCAGAATGATAGTGCAGTTGTGGGGTGTTTTGGTGATTCTCATGTTCTAGCAACTGAGACAATTCCATCCAGTGTAGCTTTTTTTAGGTTACAGCAAGTGACACGCACGCAAGTGAATCCTCCACCGTGAACAAGTCACACACTCATGCTATTCTAAAATGGATCACCGAGCGGGCCTCTCTCTCTCTCTCTCTCTCTCTCTCTCTCTCTCTCTCTCTCTCTCTCTCTCTCTCTCTCTCTCTCTCTCTCTCTCTCTCTCTCTCTCTCTCTCTCTCTCTCTCTCTCTCTCTCTCTCTCTCTCTCTCTCTCTCTCTCTCTCTCTCTCTCTCTCTCTCTCTCTCTCTCTCTCTCTCTCTCTCTCTCTCTCTCTCTCTCTCTCTCTCTCTCTCTCTCTCTCTCTCTCTCTCTCTCTCTCTCTCTCTCTCTCTCTCTCTCTCTCTCTCTCTCTCTCTCTCTCTCCAAAACCTTCTGTCGTGTCAAGCGGAAATGATTCACTCAGGATACTCCTCACTGTGCATCTCTCAGGGCCGATGCGGGTTAAAAGTGTCTTGTTCCATTTGGCACAGGGATTTTTTTTTTTGGGAGGGGGGAGACTCAGTCAGGGTCTCAACTTACTGTTGATAGTTAGAATAGTATAATACACAAGGTCAATTTCGAAATGTGGATGTGGATCAGCAGTTTTTCACTGACAGTCATTCAATTAGCCCATGTCAGCTAACGTGTTTTATACTTGTAGTAATCATGGTTGAATTACCGAAAGGGGGCCCCCATTGATTTTGTTAGGGACTCTCACCAGATATCATATTAAAGACTGGGGATGGGCCAACAAAATGTTGCTTAGGGCCAGCGCTGACCACATGGGGAGGCAGGTAGCCTAGTGGTTAGAGCGTTAGACTAGTGACCGAAAGGTTGCAAGATCAAATCCCCGAGCTGACAAGGTAATTTGTTCTGCCGTTCTGCCCATGGACAAGGCAGTTCCGAGGCAGTCATTGAAAATAAGCATTTGTTCTTAACTGACTTGCCTAGTTAAATAAAAATGTGTGGGTATGGATGTGGGTATGCAGAGTTGGGAGCCACGACGGTCCTTGGATGTACACAGAGAGCTAATAATAATATGCATGTCAATCTTTGCTGGCTGAAAGTGGAGGAGAGATTAACTTCATCACTACCTGTATTAATGAGAGATGTTGAATGTACCAAGCGGTTTGTTTGAACTACTGGTGCACTGCTCAGACACCCATGGATACCACACAAGACATGCCACCAGAGGTCTCTTCACATACTCCATGTCCAGAACAGACTATGGGAGGTGCACAATACTACATAGAGTCATGACTACATGAAACTCTATTCCACATCAAGTAACTGATGCAAGCAGTAAAATTTGATTTAAAAACAGATAAAAATATACCTTATGGGACTGTGAAGCAACACAAACATATGCACACATACATGTACACATGGTTTTTGTACTGTAGATATGTGGTAGTGGTGGAGAAGTGGCCTGAGGGCACACAGTGTGTTGTGAAATCTGTGAATGTATTGTAATGTTTTAAAACGGCATAAACTGCCTTAATTCTGCCTTGGCAGCAGCTAATGGGTATCCATAATAAATAAAATACAAAATGATGAGTTCATCCCTGGGCTACATCATCACGCATGCCCACTGGGTGTTGTGGCTAAGTTGTGTCATATCATTTTTCTGGTTGAGTCCATTTCGGCTGCAAATGCATTCCAAATGCAGTGATATCCTTTGCTGACTTTGTCACAAGTAAAGGTTGATCAATCAGTAGGCCTAATACCGACGACCGGAGATTTATCGGTCAGGGACTGAATGGGAATTCAAATGGATGTTTTATCCATTTTAGAATAAGGCTGTAATGTAACAAAATTTTGAAAAAGTGAAGGTGTCTGAATACTTTCTGAAGGCACTGAACATACATCCGTACAGTGGGGCAAAAAAGTATTTAGTCAGCCACCAACTGTGCAAGTTCTCTCACTTAAAAATATGAGGCCTGTAATTTTCATCATAGGTACACTTCAGCTATGACAGACAAAATTAGAAGAAAAAAAACAGAAAATCACATTGTAGGATTTTTTTATGAATTTATTTGCAAATTATGGTGGAAAATAAGTATTTGGTCACCTACAAACAAGCAAGATTTCTGGCTCTCACAGACCTGTAACTTCTTCTTTAAGAGGCTCCTCTGTCCTCCACTCGTTACCTGTATTAATGGCACCTGTTTGAACATGTTATCAATATAAAAGACACCTGTCCACAACCTCAAACAGTCACACTCCACTATGGCCAAGACCAAAGAGCTGTCAAAGGACACCAGAAACAAAATTGTAGACCTTCACCAGGCTGGGAAGACTGAATCTGCAATAGGTTAGCAGCTTGGTTTGAAGAAATCAACTGTGGGAGCAATTATTAGGAAATGGAAGACATACAAGACCACAGAGAATCTCCCTCGATCTGGGGCTCCACGCAAGATCTCACCCTGTGGGGTCAAAATGATCACAAGAACGGTGAGCAAAAATCCCAGAACCACACGGTGGGACCTAGTGAATGACCTGCAGAGAGCTGGGACCAAAGTAACAAAGTCTACCATCAGTAACACACTACGCCACTAGAGACTCAAATCCTGCAGTGCCAGATGTGTCCCCCTGCTTAAGCCAGTACATGTCCAGGCCCGTCTGAAGTTTGCTAGAGAGCATTTGGATGATCCAGAAGAAGATTGGGAGAATGTCATATGGTCAGATGAAACCAAAATATAACTTTTTGGTAAAAACTCAACTCGTCGTGTTTGGAGGACAAAGAATGCTGAGTTGCATCCAAAGAACACCATACCTACTGTGAAGCATGGGGGTGGAAACATCATGCTTTGGGGCTGTTTTTCTGCAAAGGGACCAGGACGACTGATCTGTGTAAAGGAAAGAATGAATGGGGCCATGTATCGTGAGATTTTGAGTGAAAACCTCCTTCCATCAGCAAGGGCATTGAAGATGAAACGTGTCAGGGTCTTTCAGCATGACAATGATCCCAAACACACCGCCCGGGCAACGAAGGAGTGGCTTCGTAAGAAGCATTTCAAGGTCCTGGAGTGGCCTAGCCAGTCTCCAGATCTCAACCCCATAGAAAATCTTTGGAGGGAGTTGAAAGTCCGTGTTGCCCAGCAACAGCCCCAAAACATCACTGCTCTAGAGGAGATCTACATGGAGGAATGGGCCAAAATACCAGCAACAGTGTGTGAAAACCTTGTGAAGACTTACTGAAAACATTTGACCTCTGTCATTGCAAACAAAGGGTATATAACAAAGTATTGAGAAACTTTTGTTATTGACCAAATACTTATTTTCCACCATAATTTGCAAATAAATCCTACAATGTGATTTTCTGGATTATTTTTTCTCTATTTGTCTGTCATAGTTGAAAGGGTACCTAAGATGAAAATTACAGACCGCTCTCATGTGGTTGACTAAATACTTTTCCCCCCCACTGTACATACATTGGGGCGGCAGGTATCCTAGTGGTTAGAGCGTTGGACTAGTAACCGAGAGGTTGCAAGATCGAATCCCTGAGCTGACAAGGAAAAAAATCTGTCGTTCTGCCCCTGTACAAGGAAGTTAACCCACTGTTCCTAGGCCGTCATTGAAAATAAGAATTTGTTCTTAACTGACTTGACTAGTTAAATAAAGGTTAAAAATAATCATATATATATATATAACACTCCTGCTGAATATTATTGCAAGTATAGGTGCAAACTTGTGAATACCTAAAAAGTAACGTACTGCTCTGTTATGGACATGTTCATTTTTGAGATGCTTTGCACCCCACACTCCTGCTGAATAGTCCAGAACAGGACACACGCATGTCTGATACAGTTTGGAATACATAGCATGACCAATATCTTTGAGTCTTTTTGTTTTCCTATAACTCCCCTAAGAGCTATACTTGCTGATTCGGACAGGGCTAATGTTCCATATAGAAAGGTAATATGTTCATTAAAAAAAAGACCACATATTTAAAATTGTTACTGAACTCAAGAATGTCTTCACCAAAACACTTCTCTTAATGCATTTTAGAAAAACAGGTACTATCTGTGTTTTTGTCTGGGTCTCCATTTTTTTTACACTAACTGACTGCACATAATAACATGTTCTGCAGGTCTTGTTCAGTTTCTGCCATCAAAATAATATCATCAGCATATAAAGGGGTACTTAGCATTTCATCATTACATCTTACTCCAATATTTAACTGTTTAATTTATTTTGCCAAATCATTTATAAACATAGCAAACAGTCGGTGATAAGGCGTGTCTTTGTTTTACACCCAAGGGTGTGGGAAACCAATCGGAACAATTTTAATTCATTCGCACACAAGCAATTGTTACTTTGTAAAGAGACTGGATTGCGTGATACAATTTCCCAATAACTCCTGTCTTTAACAAACTCTAGGCTAAAATAACCCTATTTACAAAATCAAACGTTTCTGGAAATCAATGAAACATGCAAAAGTAGGCTTCCCTTCGTGTAATCTATTTCTTACTATTATACAGACCGAGAAGATATGATCTATACAGGCTCTGTGTGATACACAGTGATGGGACAGAATGGATAGAGGGCATGTAAACCATTAGACTGCATGGAGCTTGGTTTGGCTGCCAACCTCATTCTCTTTCTCCTGATTGCCACTCAACCCCCCCAGCTCTGATCACCTCAGAGCTGAGAGTAGAGGACCCATGTGACTCACAGAGAGGATGCCATGATTAGTTTTCTCACTGACCTGCTTCAGCGAATCAGCAATGGTAGGCCTACAGTTGGCTGCTGATACTGTGGTTAAATGATTAAATGCCATTCTTAAAGAATGTGATCATAAGGAGATCATCTTCATGGGCGATTTCAATATAAACTGGGAAAACAAAACTTACAGGAAAACTCTAAGAGATCACAGACTATTTTAACCTGACTCAAATAATACAAGGACCAACCAGATTAACACAGACATCCCAGACTCAAATTGATCTGGTGTTTACTAACAGACCTGATCGAATAAATAACTAAGCTATAACTAACTAAGCTATACGTCAAATTGACTGGTCTGATCTGTTAAGCAATGAAGACCCAGAGTCTGGATTCAGAACATTTCTGTCAGCTATTGACAAACTGGATACCTCTTTTACCAGGACATTTCTACGTAAGCCAAGAAGGAAAACCTCTCTATCATGGCTCAACGAGGACCTCTGGAGGCAGATGAGAGAATGGGATCTTTCCTTGAAAAAAGCACTGAAGTCTGGTCAGAATGATGACAGATGTCTATTTACATCACTGGGAAATAAGATGGTAAGGCATATTAAAAAGAATAAGCAAAATCAGAGTTCTTCTTCAGAATGATCAATGAAGCAAAAGGAAATGGCAAAGGGATTTGGAAAATTTTAAACTAACAGGGAGAGGAGCTGAAAAGTAAAAAAAAAAAAAACATCCCGATTTAAAGGTTAATGGGATTCTAATTCAAGACTCCAATTTCATATCCACCACCTTTAACACTTTTTTTGTTGGCTCTGTAAGGGAACTGGCTCAAAGATTTTCAACCAAGAACACAGTTCTCACTCCCATAGATAATAATAAACCAATGTTCAGAATTCCTGAAATCTCAGCATCAGCAGTGGACAGTATTATTAGCTTCTTCCGGAGCTCTAGAACAAAATATGTACTTGGTCGAGACACTGAATTCCTGAAGAGACACAAATATTCTATGATTGCCCCTATTGTACATCGAGTTAATCTGTCCATCAAATATGGGTTCTTCTCCAATGCTTGGAAGTCTGCTGCAGTGATACCGGTTTTAAAATCTGGTGACCCATCACTGGTGGAAAATGACCAACCTATAAGCAATCTTCCAGTGCTATCAAAGGTAGATGAAAGATGGGTGGCTCATCATCTGACTGATCACCTCAATCAGGGCAACTCCATACATCAAATGCAATTTGGATTCAGAACTAACCATTCCACTGAAACAGCCAAATGCTATTTTCTGGAGTGCATTAAATCTAAACTGGATATACAATTAAAGTCGGAAGTTTAAATACACCTTAGCCAAATACATTTAAACTCAGTTTTTCACAATTCCTGACAGTTAATCCTAGTAAAAATTCCCTGTCTTAAATCAATTAGGATCACCACTTTATTTTAAGAATGTGAAATGTCAGAATTATAGTAGAGAGTGATTTATTTCAGCTTTTATTTCTTTCATCACATTCCCAGTGGGTTAGAAGTTTACATACACTCAATTGGTATTTGGTAGCAGTGCCTTTAAATTGTTTAACTTGGGTCAAATGTTTCGGGTAGCCTTCCACAAGCTTCCCACAATAAGTTGGGTGAATTCTGGCCCATTCCTCTTGACAGAGCTGGTGTCAGGTTTGAGTCAGGTTTGTAGGCCTCCTTGTTCGCGTACGCTTTTTCAGTTCTGCCCACAAATATTCTATAGGATTGAGGTCAGGGCTTTGTGATGGCCACTTCAATACCATGACTTGGTTTTCCTTAAAGCTATTTTGCCACAACTTTGGAAGTATGCTTGGGGTCATTGTCCATTTGGAAGACCCATTTGTGACCAAGCTTTAACTTCCTGACTGATGTCTTGAGATGTTGCTTCAATATATCCACATAATTTTCCATCCTCATGAGGCCATCTATTTTGTGAAGTGCACCAGTCCCTCCTGCAGCAAAGCAACCCCACAACATGATGCTGCCACCCCTGTGGTTCACGGTTGGGATGGTGTTCTTCAGCTTGCAAGCCTCTCCCTTTTTCCTCCAAACATAACAATGGTCATTATGGCCAAACAGTTCTATTTTTGTTTCATCAGACCAGAGGACATTTCTCCAAAAAGTATGATCTTTGTCCCCATGTGCAGTTGCAAACCGTAGTCTAGCTTTTTTTTATGGCGGTTTTGGAGCAGGGTCTTCTTCCTTGCTGAGCGGCCTTTCAGATTATGTCAATATAGGACTCGTTTTACTGTGGATATAGATACTTTTGTTCCTGTTTCCTCCAGCAACTTCACAAGGTCCTTTGCTGTTGTTCTGGGATTGATTTGCACTTTTCGCACCAAAGTCCGTTCATGTCTAAAGGACAGAATGCATCTCCTTCCTGAGCAGTATGACTGCTGTGTGGTCCCATGGTGTTTATACTTGCATACTATAGGTTGCACAGGTGAATGTGGTACGTTCAGGCGTTTGAAAATTGCTCCCAAGGACGAACCAGACTTTTCTGAGGTCTTGTCTGATTTATTTTGATTTTTCCCATGATGTCAAGCAAAGAGGGACTGAGTTTGAAGATAGGCCTTGAAATTCATCCACAGGTACACCTCCAATTGACTCAAATTATGTCAAATTAGCCCATCAGAACCTTCTAAAGCCATGACATCATTTTCTGGAATTTTCCAAGCTGTTTAAAGGCAGTCAACTCAGTGTATATACATGTTTGACCCAATGGAATTGTGATACAGTGAGTTAAGTGAAATAATCTCTCTGTAAACAATTATTGGAAAAATTACTTGTCATGCACAAAGTCGACTTGCCAAAACTACAGTTTGTTAACAAGAACTTTGTGGAGTGGTTGAAAAACGAGTTTTAATGACTCCAACCTAAGTGTATGTAAACTTCGAAGTCGGCGAAGTCTTTCTGGATCTTAAATTGAGTTCCTCAGTTAGGTGGTTAACTGATTTTTGTCCTCTGACGTCCTTGGGTAGGCAGAGGGAGTCTGGAAGGGCATCAAGGAATCTTTGGGTTGTCTGAGAATTTATAGACTTTTGATGCTCCTTGGTTGGGGTCTGAGCAGATTATCTGTAGCGATTGCAAACGTAATAAAATGGTGGTCCGATTGTCCAGGATTATGTGACATTAATTAAATGTGTAGATACACTGGATAAACATAACAGCAATTTTGCCACAATTCACCCTCTCAGCCAGCCACTAGGGCCCCCCAGCCAGCCGGATCCACTGTAGGGCCCTCTCAGCCAGCCGGCTCCACTAGGGCCCTCTCAGCCAGCCGGCTCCACTAGGGCCCTCTCAGCCAGCCGGCTCCACTAGGGCGCTCTCAGCCAGCCGGCTCCACTAGGGCGCTCTCAGCCAGCCGGCTCCACTAGGACCCTCTCAGCCAGCTGGCTAAACTGGGGCCCTTTCAGCAAGCTGACTCCTCTAGGGACCTCTCAGTCGGCCAGCCGGCTCCTCTAGCCATAGCGGAGCAGAGGGGCCGTAGCGGAGCAGAGGGGCCGTAGCGGAGCAGAGGGGCCATAGCGGAGCAGAGGGGCCATAGCGGAGCAGAGGGGCCATAGCGGAGCAGAGGGGCCATAGCGGAGCAGAGGGGCCATAGCGGAGCAGAGGGGCCATAGCGGAGCAGAGGGGCCATAGCGGAGCAGAGGGGCCATAGCGGAGCAGAGGGGCCATAGCGGAGCAGAGGGGCCATAGCGGAGCAGAGGGGCCATAGCGGAGCAGAGGGGCCATAGCGGAGCAGAGGGGCCATAGCGGAGCAGAGGGGCCATAGCGGAACAGAGGGGCCATAGCGGAGCAGAGGGGCCATAGCGGAGCAGAGGGGCCATAGCGGAGCAGTTAATAACAATCACTCAAAAGGTGCAGAGTTAAGAGCCACACGAAATAGAGTTTGGTCTCAGCCAGAGGACTATGGAACTAAGAGGCTGCTGTTGGTTGGTGGTGTGGTCTTGTTGAGAAATGTCACACCATTTCTCAGTGCTCATTGTCACAACACTGTTCTCAAAAGAACCACAACCATTTGTCTTGCTCGTCTCTCACAGCTTAGTTCAGTCTACTGTTCTATAACAGGATATGGAGAAACAGCATTTGGCTGTAAGTCCAGAACCGTGAGTCAGTCATGTAGACAAAGGTGGAGTGTTCTAGCAGAGGGAGCAAGTCTCATTAGTACATAATATGACTTTAGTTAAATACATAGATACACTGGATAAACATAACAGCAATTTTGCCACCATAGACCCAAGTCAATAAATACATACAGTATCTTTACTTATTAGGTGGAGGCACTGCGCTACATCAAATCAAATCCAATTTTATTGGTCACATACAGTCGTGGCCAAAAGTTTTGAGAATGACACAAATATTAATTTTCACAAAGTCTGCTGCCTCAGTTTGTATGATGGCAATTTGCATATACTCCAGAATGTTATGAAGAGTGACCAGATGAATTGCAAAGTCTCTCTTTGCCATGCAAATGAACTGAATCCCCCCAAAACATCATTGTTCTTCCTCTGTCAGCCATGGTTACCTGCAAGGAAACAAGTGCCGTCATCATTGCTTTGCACAAAAAGGGCTTCACAGGCAAGGATATTGCTGCCAGTAAGATTGCACCTAAATCAACCATTTATCAGATCATCAAGAACTTCAAGGAGAGCGGTTCAATTGTTGTGAAGACGGCTTCAGAGCGCCCAAGAAAGTCCAGCAAGCGCCAGGACCGCCACCTAAAGTTGATTCAGCTGCGGGATTGGGGCACCACCTGTACAGAGCTTGCTCAGGAATGGCAGCAGGCAGGTGTGAGTGCATCTGCACGAACAGTGAGGCGAAGACTTTTGGAGGATGGCCTGGTGTCAAGAAGGGCAGCAAAGAAGCCACTTCTCTCCAGGAAAAACATCAGGGACTAACTGATATTCTGCAAAAGGTACAGGGTACAGTCATTTTCTCATGTTGATTCCCCTTTCTGATTGTTTGGGGCATCCGGAAAAAAGTGTGTCTGGAGAAGACAAGGTGAGCGCTACCATCAGTGCTGTGTCATGCCAACAGTAAAGCATCCTGATACCATTCATGTGGGGTTGCTTCTCAGCCAAGGGAGTGGGCTCACTCACAATTTTGCCTGAGAACACAGTCATGAATAAAGAATGGTACCAACACATCCTCTGAGAGCAACTTCTACCAACCATCCAGGAACAGTTTGGTGACGAACAATGCCTTTTCCAGCATGATGGAGCACTTTGCCATAAGGCTGGTACTAATCTGGTACAATCTCCAAGGTTTGGAAGGTGACCTAAATAACTATCACCCTACTTTAAAACTTTCTTACCTGGCAAAAAAATGTCAAATCTCAGCCAAGATCTTTCTTATCTATGAAATGTATTCTAAAATAAAATGTTATTTGTCACATGTGCCGAATACAACAGGTGTAGGTAGACCTTACCATGAAATGCTTACTGACACTGACAAGCCCTTTACCAACAATGCAGTTCAAGAAATAGAGTTAAGAAAATATTTACTAAATAAACAAATGGAAAATATAAAAAGTAACACAAAATTACAAAATTACAATAACATTAACGAACACCCCTTCTGTAGCACAGTTGGTAGAGCATGGCGCTTGTAAACGCCAGGGTAGTGGGTTCGATTCCCAGGACCACCCATACGTAGAATGTATGCACACATGAATGTAAGTCGCTTTGGATAAAAGCGTCTGCTAAATGGCATTTATTATTATTATTATTATTACATCAGTCGAGTTTTAGATTAGGTCAAAATACTATCATACGATAACATACGCACTATACACACACATACATATGGAGTTTGTATTGTAGATATGTGGTAGTAGAGTAGTGGCCTGAGGGCACACACTAAATGTGTCATGAAAAGTGTTATGACATGTAATGCCATGTAATATTTTAAACTACCTTAATGTTGCTGGACCCCAGGGAGAGTAGCTACTGGCAGGGATCCTTAATTGTATTTATTAATCATTAATAAATACTAATATCTAGGCATCTGTAATTTAAAAAAACATTGATTAGTTAGTTAAGAAGCTGACAATAGAAATGTGCTCCATCTATACAAATAGGTTGTGCCTCTCGCTAAATAGTAGAAAGCACATTCAGTCGACGTTCCGACCGATGCAAAACTATGATGCCATCATTTATATGAACACAGCTACCACTTCATTAAAGCAGTTAGATGCGGATCTCTACCAGAAAGTTGGTTGGCCCTCTGATGTCACGTACATTGCTATGTTTTCATAAGGCACAAACTCCCACTGTACCTAACATCATTACTAACCTTTAGTTACCACACCTGGTTTCTGGTTTCTGGAAATTCCTTCGGTCTCTACTAAGTCAGGTAAATCAGCTTTTAGTTTTTTTTTGCACCTTATTTGTGGATCGATCTTAAAAATGTTCTTAAATGTGAAGTTTTGGTGCCTCTTCGGGCAATTCATACAACTGATCTCAGGACCTTATTACTGATGAATGTGGTTGTTTTTTACGCGCGTTTTCTTCCTGCGTGCATTTTGTATTTGTATTTGGATGTGTGTATTGCTGCAATATCTGTAAAAACAGACTTTGGTCTCAGTATGACTCCATGATAAAATACAAGTTAAATAAAACATGTCAGATGACTCAAATTCATACTACTCTTTTTTTTTATTTTATTTTTTTATTTTATTCTAAAACTCACTCATTTTATGTTGCATGCATTCTTGCCAGTGTGAGTGAATAGGACAACTGTCCTACAACTTCCTCTCTGTGTGCATCTGGCTGAGTCAAACTACAGCACACAGTAGAGGCAGGAGGAAATGAATGATGATGATAATGACGTACACGGTCTTGTCCCGCTGGAGATAAGGAGGGAGGCAACGAGTGCCGTGTGTTTTTAAAGTGTTACTAGGTACATGAAAAACCTCTTGCCCCGCCGGCCTGCAAGCAATCGACATTAAACATTCAAGTCAACGTGAATGTCAGCAAGTGTCTTGTTCTTCCTATTTTCATAATGCTGAGAACACTCTGGGGACGCTCTGGCCCAGAGTCGACACTCCCCAGTCCCCTGAATCTATCATAGTGCAGTTCTCTCTGCTCGGAAAGCATCTGCACAGCAAATAATATTTGAAATGATCTCAAATTCTTTATCTGGGCTTGATTGACGGTATAGTCCGTCATTGTAAATAAGAATTTGTTCTTAACTGGCTTGCCCAGTTAAATAAAGGTTACGTTTAAAAAAATATATATATATTTTTTTTTTAGCATTCCTGACACAATGGAACCAAGGAATGCAAGCTTCTGCCCATCTGGCACTAAAGCAAACGCTAAACGTGTTTGAAAGATTTCAAATAGTATTTGAACCCAGGTCTGTTGCACAGGTGTGTATATTAAGTGTCTGTGGATAGATAGCTGTGAAGACACACAAATACAAATAATGAGCACATAACGAGGCTACTGTACAATGAATCCTTGCAGTATAGAAAGCAAATACTGTGTATGTTGATAGGTGAGTTATCCATGAGAGACATTGCCATCTAGTGTATGTTCCTGAGAACTCTACACTACAATGAACATCAGCACTGTCTGATCATATCTGAACTATGAATGACTGTGATCTTAAACCCTAAACACAGTATTTTATCCTGTAGTTTAGAAAGATACATCTCTTTGTATATTCTAAGAGATTGCACTGAAAGATAGCCTTGCTATTTTAGCCGGCACCCACGCATAGAAATACTCTTACTTTATATGGCCTATATTCCTCCTCTGTTTCTCTCTCTCTCACACACATACACGTTAAATGTTTGATGTGTCCATGTCTCTGAGCTCCATTCCACAACTAGTGACTAATTTAGAAATGTGGCTTCTGTAAAATGTATGAATCTGAAACACAGCTGGCTTTTAAACGGAACCTAAAAACATCCAGGTGCCTCATCATGCACACACAGCAGCTGTAAGGTACGAGGGCAGTGGGGTATATTAGCCACCGGTTACATATGGTAAAATGTATATTCTGTGGTCAAATAAAATTCACTGGTCACTTTTTTCAAGAGTGTGCTGCACTCTCCCATCAGTATCCTAAATGTAAGTAAATCACTGTACTCTTACTGCTTTCATTATGCTTAAAAATAATGACCATCTCTAATTTTACAAAACAACCTAGAATAGAATTGTATTGTATCGGAAATTCCCAACCCCCCCAAAAACCACACGTACAAGAGGCTGGAAGCAGCATAGGGTCAGCTGCTGAGCAACACCCCTAGAGCCGGTTAGGTGCCATGCTCAAGGGCACAACTGCAGAAGCTGGTACATGAGATTTGCACCCGATTGCTCTCTGTCCACCATGGGAATTGAACCAGCAAACCCTTTGGCTACTGGCACTCTCTCTTGAGACTGCCACTACTGTTTTATGATTGAGCAATATTGCATACTGTGTCTCTCTCTTCTACCATGTCTGGGCTAGTCTCTTGTTTTGAGCCATGTCTGTAAGACAGATAATAAGCTATATCTAGGTTCATCTTCACATCATGTGTTGAGGGTGAAGTTTCCCAAATCCCCAGACCTAGGACCAGATTGGGGGCAACTTCCACCTACTCTCTGCACAATCTAGCCAGGTGGGGGTGCTCATGTCAACCATTATGATGTTGTGACAAGCTGAGTGTTGACAAGCAACAGCATTTAACGTGATCCTGCAAGTTAGCGCTGGGTTTCTTAAAACGCTATTAACGGGAGATTACATGAACCTCCGGGCTCAACTAAGCTTGATATCAACGAAAAACCCACAACGATAAAACAGCAGATCAGGGGTGTATTCATTAAGAAAACCATTTACTGTTTAAGAACCAAATGGAAGGAAACACTGTGGGACCTACCCGAATGTATCCAAAAGAAACTCTCGTTTTCTTTACCAAACGATTTCAATTTGGAATAAATGGTGTGTTGCAAAAACGTTTTGTCACAGAATCAGCGTAATGAATACACCCCAGTTGATCCCTCGATGTTACCACATCAAGTGATTATGATACCAGACAGCTGGTCTAGAATCTCTACTCTCGCCACAATTAAATAGCGACCAATCCGAAGCAACGGAAACCAAGGCTAATGAATGTAAAAAATATATATACTTATTCGAGTATAATGCCGTGTTCAAGAGCTAGTCGGAACTAGGAAACTCAAATGTCTGACTTGATAACTGGTTGTAGTTATACACGTGCCACGTTCAATCATTTATCAAGTCAGAAATGTCAGTTTCCTAGTTCCGACTAGCACGTGAGGTTAACATACACTTAGGTTGAAGTCATTAAAACTCATTTTTCAACCACTCCACACATTTCTTGTAAACAAACTATAGATTTGGCAAGTCGGTTAGGACATCAATTGTTTACAGACAGATTATTTCACTTATAATTTACTGTATCACAATTCCAGTGGGTCAGAAGTTTATATACACTAAGTTGACTGTGCCTTTAAACAGCTTGGAAAATTCCATAAAATTATGTTATGGCTTTAGAATCTTCTGATAGGCTAATTGACATAATTTGAGTCAATTGGAGGTGTACCTGTGGATGTATATCAAGGCCTGCCAATTTAGGGCCTCTTTGCTTGACATCATGGGAAAATCAAAAGAAATCAGCCAAGACCTCAGAAAAAAAATTGTACACCTCCACATGTCTGGTTCATCCTTGGGAGCAATTTCCAAACGCCTGAAGGTACCACGTTCATCTGTACAAACAATAGTACGCAGTATAAACACTATGGGACCATGCAGACGTCATACCGCTCAGGAAGGAGACGCGTTCTGTCTCCTAGAGATGAACGTACTTTGGTGCAAAATGTGCAAATCAATCCCAGAACAACAGACATATTGAAGCAACATCAAGACATCAGTCAGGATGTTAAAGCTTGGTCGCAAATGGGTCTTCCAAATGGACAATGACCTCAAGCATACTTCCAAAGTTGTGGCAAAATGGCTTAAGGACATCAAAGTCAAGGTATTGGAGTGGCCATAACAAAGCCCTGACCCTCAATCCCATAGAAAATGTGTGTGCATAATAACTGAAAAGGCAAGTTTCTCAGGAGGAATGGGCCAAATACTAATTTAGTGTATGTAAACTTCTGACCCACTGGGAATGTGATGAAAGAAATAAAAGCTGAAATAAATCACTCTCTACTATTATTCTGACGTTTCACATTCTTAAAATAAAGTGGTGATCCTAACTGATCTAAGACAGGGAATTTTTACGAGACTTAAATGTCAGCAATTGTGAAACTGAGTTTAAATGTATTTTGCTAAAGTGTATGTAAACTTCTGACTTCAACTGTATATCTCAGGAAATGTGCATACTGAACTAGTACATGTTGTCACTACGTAAATAGAATGCACTCTTCCAGAACGTGACCTATTGTCGTCGTCAGTCCTCAACTGAGGATGAGTCACCATTCTGTAGTTGGATGGACATTATCCAACCATTATGTCAAAATTATGTTGAAAATAACAATAAACTACATTCATCAATCTGACTCCAATATTATGTGAATAAATACAACAGGCCCTGTTCGTCTCTGGAAGAATCTAGTCAAGGTAGCGAGCCTTGCATCACCTCTCAGTATAACAATAACGAACATGTGTCTAACTTGCACCTTCATGCAATTATTATGAGACTGGATTCAAATAGCTAATCCTGGCAACCAATGTTCATACAAAATAGCTAATCCTGGCAACCAATAGCATTAATTTATTGAGGCAAGCAGATCAGAGATGTAAAGGTGGTGCCCAAGCATGTGCTATGTGTATATTACAAATACCAATAGACCTGCTAAATTATAAGCGTATAGTCAATCAAACAATTTGTCGCGGTTTCAGGGGTTGTGTGGTGGATGGATGGTATGTGCCTGCAATGTTTCTTTGTTTTCTGGCTGCCAGGACCACGGACAGCAATGTGAAGTATTCCCCAGAGGCAGGACCATGGACAGCTCAGGGGAAAACTTCTAGACTGCAGCAGAACAGCCACACCTGTCTCCAGTTGTAATCAGAGCCAAACTGCAGAAAGGTGAAACCAATCAGGGCCTCTACTTAACCACACCCTGGGTTTTCTTACTTTGATCCCAGTAAGTGAAGAATTTGGAAGTTGTTGGGAGGGGGAGGAGGAGGAGGAGGAGGAGGAGGAGGAGGGGGTTAAATAGAAGAATGGAACTTATCATTTCAACAAGAATTGAACCCCCAAAGACTACGACTGGAGGACCTTCCACTGGTGATGAAGTGTTTACTCTGTTTGTTTTGAGGTTTTGTATATCAGAAACGCTGGCGAAACCTGATAGTAATAAAACGGTTTAACCCTTCACTTGGACTGGTCGTGTAAACCCTGCCTTACAAAGATCTTGGCACCGAAACCGCCCCGAATGACTGAGTAAAACGAGGAACGCATTGACTCAGTTCAACTAATAGAATGTATTAAATCACTCAATAATTAGCATTCAAACAATTAGTGTTCATGAAATACATTAGACTAGTCAGAGAAAAAAATACTATCATCAACAGGCTAAGATTTCAGTTCAGGATAATGTCTAAGAGAAAACGGATACATTTGAGTCATTTAGCAGACGCTCTTATCAAGAGCGACATACAGTAGTGAGTACATACATTTTCACTGTACTGGTCCCCCATGAGAATCGAACGCACACCCCTGGTGTTGCAAGCACCACGCTATACCAACTGAGCCACACATGAGCTTGGTAGCAAGTTCTAAACTCATGAACAAATTCACAAGTCGTCTTAACCAAATTCAAAAAGAAACTCACCCCCCAACCTAAATTAAAATGCATTTGCACTTAACTCGTAAAAACAAAAAGACATGACAACACACCCAGATTCTAGTCTAATCAACTCAATGTAAATGATAGGAGCGCACCCGTGTCACTACTCTTTGAACTAGCAGCAGTGCGAAAAACAAAATATGTTTCCCTGTAACAATACATCCATAGCACTTACAGCACAATATAAAACGTCAAAAAATCATAGCTCTTTCTGAACTCTTAAAACAAACCAAACATGACAATTTCATTCATACAGGAACATTCATTTTCGTTGATTCAAGTTTCATCAGTCTTCACAACTCTCCCGTGACACCAAGACTTCCTTGGGAACATTTCTTCCTCGAGATTTCCACCAATAAGATGTGTTTGAACCCTGTGATAGTCAGCCATCCAAACAATGTCATTAATCGTGATTGAGTAATTGCGCTGGGACTCGGCACCAGCAAGTCGCTCGACGCGAGTATCACCTTCTCTCATTCTTCCACTACACTGCCACTTGAATGTCAATGTCAGAGTGGGAAGAATTGACGTTTGCGATTTCAGTGGTGGAAAAAGTACCCAATTGTCATACCTGAGTAAAAGTGAAAGTCGCCCAGTAAAATACTACTTGAGTAAAAGTCAAAGTATTCGGTTTTAATTATACTTTAGTATCAAAAGTAAATGTAATTGGTCAAATATATCTAAGTATCAAAAGTAAAAGTATAAATCATTTAGAATTCCTTATATTAAGCAAACCAGATGGCACAATGTTCTTTAAAAAAAAAAAGTTTTACGGATAGCCAGGGGCACGCTCCAACAGTCAGACATAATTTACAAACGAAGCACTTGTGTTTAGTGAGTTTACCATAGAGGCAGTAGGGATGACCAGGGATGATCTCTTGATAAGTGCGTGAATTGGACCATCTTCCTGTCCCCGTTAAGCATTCAAAATGTAACGAGTACTTTTGGGTGTCAGGGAAAATATATGGAGTAAAAATGTACTTTCTTTAGGAATGTAGTGAAGTAAAAGTTGTCAAAAATATAAATAGTAGAGTACAGATACCCCAAAAATGACTTAAGTGGTACTTTACAAAAATGTGCGATCTTCCCCTATCTGCAAACATGACCAATGGCATAACACCTTAACAGTATGTAAATTAAACCAATCAATAGGAATACATAAACATCGACTACATATATTTATGCAGTGGCAAGTGGAAACAAAACTGTTACGAGGAAATACTTAATTTCAGTTGTACAGAATGATTGTCAAATAGACAAATTGCCCTTTGTCTGCTCAACTAGTGAAATTAAAAAGTTACGATGATAATACCCACCAGAGGGCAAAATCATCTTGAAAAATGTTGGTTGCAACCAGGACTATAGGATAACGCCGACATCCGCATTATAGAGAGGTAAATCGGTGGCGGATGATGGTTGCAATTGAGATCAGCTGTGCGGGGGATTTGAGTTTGTATTAATCTGGATAATAAGAGCCTCTGCTAAATGACCAAAATGTAAATGTAAAATGTTGTTGAAATGCCTGTAGTACTTCAATCCTCCACCAGAGGCTACCATGGGAGCAGAGCTGTCGTGTCTGTCCTCTCCTCACCCTTTTGGCCTGGTCAATGGCTCATTCTCAATGCCATAGAGAGCTAGCTGAAGGACAGATGGGTCTGTCCTTCAGCTAGTCCTTTAATGCTGGAAGAGACTCACTGAAATCAACCTCTAAACAACTGCCGCCATCACAAAACTCATACTGTAACTAAACGAATTTGTCCACATACAAACTGCATCTAAAATCCTCAAAATGTGCTTATGTTAAAATCAAACATTTAAACCAGCCATTATGCACACAGACATGAACACAGACGGCGAGACGGACAGACAGTTGCAGGGCGGCAGAAGTGTATGGTCTGAAATAGTCAAATACACACAAGCTTACACTACACAATCTTAGGCACACAGGAATGTTTCTCATACATATTTAGTCTTTCTATCTTGCTTTGCATGTAATGATGATATATCATCATGATTAGGGTCAAAATATTTTCCTGCTGAGGTCACATGAAAGACTGTCCCCTGCATCACACGCACACCCAAACACAGAGATCAGCTGCATGGTTTCTCTCTAGAGAAGAGTCAGCTGGACTGCCTCAGCTGTGTGGTTTCTCTGTGCTGAGCCATACATTTCGCATACACTTCAGTGACACATCAATGTCAAGCAGTGGGCTACCTGTCTATCATATATGACTATAGGACCACCATCATCCACCATAAACCATTTCTCCCCATCCAAAATCGTTCTCTTTTTTTACTGCAATTCAGCATTTAGCTGCAAATGTGTACAATATCCAATAAAACCTGTGTTTTCCCACTAGACAGTCAATGAAAGTCATATTATGGGGTCCATGTGTAGAGCTGTGGTGGTTTTTCTTTATTTTTACTATGTTCTACATTGTTGAATAATAGTGAAGACATCAAAACTATGAAATAAGCACAAATGGAATCATGTAGTAACCAAAAAAGTGTTAAACAAATCACAATATATTTTATATTTGAGATTCTTCAAAGTAATATAATAATAATAATAATAATATATGCCATTTAGCAGACGCTTTTATCCAAAGCGACTTACAGTCATGTGTGCATACATTCTACGTATGGGTGGTCCCGGGGATTGAACCCACTACCCTGGCGTTACAAGCGCCATGCTCTACCAACTGAGCTACAGAAGTAGCCACCATTTGCCTTCATGACAGCTTTGCACAATCTTGGCATTCTCTCTTGAACGAGTAGGTGTGTCCAAACTTTTGACTGGTACTATATATATATTTGTGTTTAATTTTCCATTAATAAGTTTATCTTTTGTATTTATTTTACTTCTACTTTGACATTAATGAGTATTTTGTGTGTTGACAAAAAAATTACAATTAAATCCATTTTAATCCCAGTTTGTAACACAACAAAATGTTGAAAAATACATTGAGTGTACAAAACAACATGTCTTTCCATGACATAGACTGACCAGGTGAATCCAGGTGAAAGCTATGATCCCTTATTGATGTCGCTTGTTAAATCCCCGTCAATCAGTGTAGATGAAGGGAGACAGGTTAAAAAATGATTTTTAAGCCTTGAGACAATTGAGACATGGATTATGTATGTGTGCCATTCAGAGGGTGAATGGCCAAGTCAAAATATTGAAGTGCCTTTGAACAGCGTATGATAGTAGGTGCCACCAGTTCGTGTCAAGAACTGCAACGCTGCAGGGTTTTTCACACTCAACAGCGCTCCGTGTGTATCAAGAATGACACAACACCAAAAATACATCTAAGCCAACTGGAGACAACTGTGGGAAGCAATGGAGTCAACATGGCCCAGCCTTCCTGTGGAGTCCATGCCCCGACGAATTGAGTCTGTTCAGAGGACAAAAGGGAGGGTGCAACTCAATATTAGGAAGGTGTTCTTAATGTTTTGTACACTCAGTGTATAATTCAAACCTTCTAACTCTAAATCCATGATCCATGTGTACCCCTCTATATTCCTTGCAGTGTTCAATTTCCCAGCTTACAGTATACTCACAACCCCCTCCTGTCTCTATCTACCTCTCCCTCGCAACAATGTCACAGGGTGCTTGGGTAAACATTATTTCATTCTCGCTCTTTAGAAGGTCTGTCGTTCAGAACAGCAGCTCGAACCCACATCGATATGGACGGTGCTTTACTCACTCAGCAGCAAGAGTAGCGGAACCTTTTAACAGAATTCACTATTGCATTGATAAGAATTCCACTTCCCCAACAAACAAATGAGTGTTTCTCAAATGTAAGGTTGAGATGCTGAAAACACACATCCAGCGTACAGACCTATGAATTATTTCTGTGGGCCAGCACATCAGTGAACATCAGCAAAGCATGTCTCTCGGTCTCTCTCTGTCCCCCTACTCCTGTTTTCTGTCCTCCTCCCACAACCTTCTCTCCCCTCTTTTCCCCTCCTCGAAACATTTATGAGAAACCAAAACAAGACGTGGCTTGAATGACTTATATCAGGCTGCCAAGTCGATGTTCGAAAACATCAAGACCTCAGCTGGAGCAGTAAGAACATTCCAGTGAGACTGCAGACTATTGCAGTGATTATATAATGAACAGAAAGGCAGTGAAGGCGTGAAAGGCACAGTCAGTCACTCTGTCGGCCAGGTGTCATGTTCCTGATGATGACGGACAGAATGCTCTGTCAGGGGCTGCTGTGACGAAAATGCGCCATGGTCACAGAGAACTGGGGGGGTCTCTCTCTCTCTCTCTCTCTCTCTCTCTCTCTCTCTCTCTCTCTCTCTCTCTCTCTCTCTCTCTCTCTCTCTCTCTCTCTCTCTCTCTCTCTCTCTCTCTCTCTCTCTCTCTCTCTCTCTCTCTCTCTCTCTGAAGATACATAAGAGATGCAGAACTGGATTCATAATGCCTGATGTCAATACTAACTATCCCAGTTATCATAATATACTTGTAAAAATCCTATGTCAAAATAAAGAGGAAAAGGGACGTCTTTGCATGTAAGAATTTTTAACTGTGGTACATCATCAAACAAGACAAGGTTTAAAGCTCATAAATTCAGAAAAGAAAAGTCCAGGACCCTGTCTTTCAAAGATAATTAATAAAAATCCAAATAACTTCACAGATCTTCATTGTAAAGGGTTTAAACACTGTTTCCAATGCTCGTTCAATGAACCATAAACAATTAATGAACATGCACCTGTGGAACGGTCATTAAGACACTAACAGCTTACAGACGGTAGGCAATTAAGGTCACTGAAAACTTTGGACACAAAAGAGGCCTTTCTACGGACTCTGAAAAACACCAAATGAAAGATGCCCAGCGTCCCTGCTCATCTGCGTGAACATGCTGCAAGGAGACATGAGGACTGCAGATGTGGCCAGGGCAATAAATTGCAATATCCGTACTCTGATACGCCTAAGACAGCGCTACAGGGAGACAGGATGGACAGCTGATCGTCCTCGCAGTGGCAGACCACATGTAACAACACCTGCACAGGATCGGTACATCCGAACATTACACCTGCGGGACAGGTACAGGATGGCAACAACAACTGCCCGAGTTACACCAGGAACACACAATCCCTCCATCAGTGTCAGACTGTCCGCAATAGGCTGAGAGAGGCTGGACTGAGGGCTTGTAGGCCTGTTGTTAGGCAGGTCCTCACCAGACATCACCGGTAACAACGTTGCCTATAGGCACAAACCCACCATCGCTGGACCAGACAGGACTGGCAAAAAGTGCTCTTCACTGACGAGTCGCAGTTTTGTCTCACTAGGGGTGATGGTCGGATTCGCGTTTATCGTCGAAGGAATGAGCGTTACACCGAGGCCTGTACTCTGGAGCGGGATCGATTTGGAGGTGGAGAGTCCGTCATGGTCTGGGGCGGTGTGTCACAGCCTCATCGGACTGAGCTTGTTGTCATTGCAGGCAATTTTAACGCTGTGCAATACAGGGAAGACATTCTGCTCCCTCATGTGGTACCCTTCCTGTAGGCTCATCCTGACATGACTCTCCAGCATGACAATGCCACCAGCCGTTCTGTGCGTGATTTCCTGCAAGACAGAAATGTCAGTGTTCTTCCATGGCCAGCAAAGAGCCCGGATCTCAATCCCATTGAGCACGTTACTGAGCCTGCTACTCATCCCCAGAAGATAAGATATGCATAGTATTAGTATATTTGGATAGAAAACACTCTGAAGTTTCTAAAACTGTTTGAATCATGTCTGTGAGTATAACAGAACTTATTTAGCAGGCGAAACCCAGAGGACAAACCATTCAGGTTGTTTGTTTTCTTGAGGTCACTCTCTTTTCAATGGGATGTCATTGGGAATCCAGATTTCTAAGGGAACTTCTTCCAGTTCCTACCGCTTCCACTGGATGTCAACAGTCTTTAGAAATTGGTTGAGGTTTTTCCTTTGTGTAATGAAGAAGTATCCCTGTTCAGAGCGAGGGTCACTTGTACTGTACTGTTAGATAGAGGCGCATGACCAGAAAGCTAGCTACAGTTTGTTTTCCTCCTGTATTGAACACAGATCATCCCATCTTCAATTTTATAGATTATTTACGTTAAAAATACCTAACGTTGTATTACAAAAGTAGCTTAAAATGTTTTGGCAAAGTTTAAAGGTAACTTTTGAGATATTTTGTAGTCACCAGTGTTTTTCTGGATCAAACGAGCCAAATAAATGGACATTTTGGATATATATCGACGGAATTAATCGAATAAAAGGACCATTTGTGATGTTTATGGGACATATTGGAGTGCCAACAAAAGAAGCTCGTCAAAGGTAAGGCATTAATTATATTTTTATTTCCGCGTTTTGTGTCGCACCTGCAGGGTTGAAATATGCTTCTCTCTCTTTGTTTACGGAGGTGCTGTCCTCGGATAATAGCATCTTTTGCTTTTGCCGGAAAGCCTTTTTGAAATCTGACATGTTGGCTGGATTCACAACAAGTGTAGCTTTAATTTTCTATCTTGCATGTGTGATTTAATGAGTTTGATTTTTATAGTAATTTATTGGAATTTGATGCTCAGCATTTTCCCTGGCTTTTGGCCAGGTGGGACGTCCCACATATACCAGAGAGGTTAATGCTTCTGGTGGCCACACCAGACTGTTACTTTGGACGCAGTTGACAGTGAGAGGCCGTTTTTTTAAATGAGTTTATATAGTGCTTTCGGGAAGTATTCAGACCCCTTAACTTTATCCACATATTGCTATGTTGCAGCCAAATTCTTTTTTTTATCTTCCTCAAATTACACACAATACCCATTAATGACAAAGCAAAACCAAGTTTACGGACATTCTTGCAAATGTTTTAAAATTAAAAAACGGAAATATCACATTTACATATGTACTTTGTTGAAGCACCTTTGGCAGCGATTACAGCCTCGAGTCTTCTTGGGTATGACACTACAAGCTTGACATCTCCCATTCTTCTCTGAAGATCCTCTCAAACTCTGCCAGGTTGGATGGGAAGCATCGCTGCGCAGCTATTATCAGGTCTCTCCAGAGAAGTCCGGGCTCTGGCTAGGCCACTCAAGGACATTGAGACGTGTCCCGAAGCCTGCTTTGTCTTGGCTTTGTGCTTAAGGTCATTGTCCTGTTGGAAGGTGAACCTTCGCCCCAGTCTGAGGTCCTGAGCGTCTGGAGCATATTTTCATCAATGATCTCTCTGTACTTTGCTCCGTTCATCTTTGCCTTGACCCTGACTAGTCGTCCAGTCCCTGGGAGAAAAACATCCCCACAGCATGATGCTGCCACCACCATGCTTCACTGTAGGGATGGTGCCAGGTTTCCTCCAGACGTGACACTTGGAATTCAGGCCAAAGAGTTCAATCTTGGTTTCATCAGACCAGAAAATCTTGTTTCACATGGTCAGAGAGTCTTTAGGTGCCCTTTGGCAAACTCCAAGTGGGCTGTCATGTGCCTTTTACTGAGAAGTGGCTTCCATCTGGCTACTCTACCACGAAGGCCTGATTGGTGGAATGCTGCAGAGATGGTTGTCATTCTACAAGGTTCTCCCATCTCCACAGAGGAACTCTGAGGCTCTGTCAGAGTGACCATCAGGTTCTTGGTCATCGCTCTGAATTCGCCACAGGTGGACTCCACTCAAAATCTAGAAACAAGGATGATCAATGGAAACAGGATGCACCTGAGCGTAATTCTTGAGTCTCATAGCAATGGGTCTGAATACTTACGTAAATAAGGTAATTCTGTTTTTATTTTTAATACATTTGCAAAAATTGGTTATTGTGTGTAGATGAGAAAAAAATATGTAATCCATTATAGAATAAGGCTGTAATGTAACAAAATGTGGAAAACTCAAGGGGTCAAATACTTTCCCAATGCACTGTATCATCATCATAACTGAAGGCCATACGAAGAGCTCATTTCCAAAATGCAAAACCCACACATTTTTCACATTTGTGTTTTTTCACCAGAAATGATCGCTTCTGGGTACCTTCATGTGTGTTGTGTGTAAAATATTACTGTTCTCAGATTTTAGTTCTTTTTTTTTTGCAAAACAGTAAAAATCCACTGTTTAGCTGGAATGGAAGGTGATATGTGGTTGTCTCACCTAACTATCGTAAGATGAATGCACTAACCAACCATACATCATTCTGGATAAGAGCATCTGCTAAATGACTAAAATGTCAAATGTAAATGTTTTGCATACAGACCTCATATTACTGTATTGATTAATACAAAAATATATAGGTATATTGATGTCACAAATGATCATTTTTATAGTCCTTTATTAAAAGTATTGTTATTTGTTACCTTTGACTGTAAATCCTATCAGTACTACTTATTTCTCTGAAAGTGAGACAGATATATAGCGTTTTGCAGACCATGTATGTAATTGAACAAGGCCATGTCATGATTAGATACACACATCTCTTTCATAAGTTCTTTAAACAATAAAAGCAAATGTACCAACATTTCTGAAAATGTATATGTAGCATTTTGGAACCTCTTCATATCTCATTATCTGAGCAGAACTAACAAGGTCTCAATTAGGGCCTATCATTTAAACCCAACCTGACATAAAATGTCCTACCCTCCAAGGCATGTCTTCACTGTAGATGGGGTGCTAGAAGAAACATGATGATTACATATAATGTGGCCTTATTATGCCTACTCTGATGTGTCCTCTCCAATTGAGTGAAACAAATCAAATTATATTTGTCACATGCACCGAATACCTGCTTGCTTAAAAGAGCCCTTCCCAACAATGCAGAGTTTAAAAAAATAAATGTTTAACTCAAGAAGAATAAAATACACAAGAATGGGGCTATATGGGACCCGATTCAGGAAAGTAGGCATATGTAGCAAGTCACGACTTCACAGGATAATTTTTTTTTTTTTAGCAAAATGCGTTTTTTGGCTGATATGCCTTCTCAAACATGTGAACTTTCATGTGCCTTCATAACAAACTTGCATGCTATCTGTAAATACAAAGTTAAATTACAAGCCTATTTGGTTTAGTCTGTAACCTTCCCGCTAGCCATGATTGTCTGAGTCAATCACCACCTTCCGGAGACACCTGAAACCCCACCTCTTCAAGGAATACCTAGGATAGGGTAAGTAAGGGTAAGTAATCCTTCTCACCCCCCCAAAAAAAAAGATTTAGATGCAAGTGGCTGTTCCACTGGATGTCATAAGGTGTATGCACCAATTTGTAAGTCGCTCTGGATAAGAGCGTCTGCTAAATGACTTAAATGTAAATGTAAATGTAAATATTGAGTGGGCTGGACATGCCGAGAGACAAGTTCGGATTGGTCTGCCATATAGAAGGCCACTGTCTATTTGAGCCTGTCAGTCTGTGTTGGTAATCCTGTCGAATGCAGCTTTTTTTTATCGTGTAGTGGAGTTGCACAAGTGTTGCTCTCCACTTTCTGGAGGATCAAGTTTTGAAATCAGTGGAATTAGAGTATGATAGTTTAGGATAGAGAAAACCCGTCTCCGGATTACATCTTCAAACTAAGGGCAACCGTGATATGGCATTCCAGACAGGGAGACGAGTCCATCGTGCATGATGATGTATACACGGGTAAGATAGCTAGCAACATTTTCTGATATTATACGTTTCAAATTTTGACAGAAAGTGGTTTAATTTCAAGCTAAACTGTACTGTTAGCTAGCTAGTTAGCGTTAGCTGGCTGTTTCCCTAGCTGACATTATTTGTTTCCCAGAGCGGTTTGCTTTTCTAGTTAGAGCCTAATGTTAGCTAGCAAACATTGAACCTGGTTGGTTAGCTCTCAGAACTGTGGCATTGTTGGCACTTTGTTAATTGTTGTTTAACTAGCTAACTTTAGCTGGCTGGCTCGTAAGATAACATTACGTGACGTGTGTACAACACCCGTTGAATATGGCCAGTGTCAGTAAACATCTGCAAAAAAATGTAATGAAATTGTTGCCAGCAGGGCTGGTTAGGCTGTTTTCATGTTATCCAGAGGTAAACAAATCATCGGCCAGAGAGTCAAGTGTGTGCTCCGATAGCGAAACGAGATGGGTGGGGCTAAAGCTTAAGAGGTTGTGAACGATGCTGAATGGGTGTAGACAAAAGAAGAGCTCTTCACTAGATACCAAAACATTCAAAGGAGATTGTCTCAAAAGTGAGTTTACAAGTTGACCAACTTTCAAAGCAGAATTACTTTCCCATTGTTCCTCATATGCAGTGTATGATATATCATTTTGTAGTTCTGAGTTTCTACTTTTATCCTACGTAAAAAATAAATAAATAAAATGTTTTTTTGCTACATAAGGCCCGAATCCAGGTGGTGAGTCACATATTTAGGACCAACTTATTCCTTGCCATCCATTCTGAAACTAACTGGTGCTCTTTTGTGAAGTGTTGCAGTCAATTCAGTCGCTGTTGTAGCTGACGTGTATAGTATTGAGTCATCTGCATGCATAGACACACAGTGGCATGTCATTAGTAAAGATTGAAAAAAAGTAAGGGGCCTAAGCAGCTGCCCTGGTGAATTCCTGATTCTATGTGGATTATGTTGGATGAGCTTCCATTAAAGAACACCCTCTGTGTTCTGTTAGACAGGTACCTCTTTATCCACATTATTGCAAGGGGTGTCCTTCTGTAGCTCAGTTGGTAGAGCATGGCGCTTGTAACGCCAGGGTAGTGGGTTCGATCCCCGGGACCACCCATACGTAGAATGTATGCACACATGACTGTAAGTCGCTTTGGATAAAAGCGTCTGCTAAATGGCATATATTATTATATTATTATTATTATTATAAAGCCATAACACATACGTTTGACCAGCTGCAGACTATGATCGATGATGTAAAAAGTTGCACTGAAGTCGGTAGCCCATGGAACAAAGGAATATAGGGTCCTGTATGAACAGTGGAACAGCTGAGTCTGAGTTTAAGTCATATTTGAAGTCGAAATCGAGGTTAGTAACTTTCGATCTGATGTCCAGAAGTGACATTCTCCAAACACCCGACAAGGCCAACATCCCAGTTATTTGCAAGAGGAAGAGACGCAGGTACAGAGGACACAGAGCGGGATTCCTCGTGAGGATCTGCTGAAGGCAGGTGGGAAAGCTGCCGTTACCGTGAATATTGCTCGCCAACGTGCAATCATTGGACAATAACTTAGGTACGATCACGAATATCCTACCAACAGGACATCAAAAACTGTAATATCCTATGTTTCACGAAATCGTGGCTGAATGATGACATGGACATTCAGCTAGCGGGATATACGCTGCACCGGCAAGATAAGAAAGCACGAGGGTGGGGGGCGGTATGTACATATTTGTAAAAAAACAGCTGGTGCACGAAATCTAAGGAAGTCTCTAGATTTTGCTTGAGTATCTTGTGATAAATTGTAGGCCAGACTACTTGCCTAGAGAGTTTTCATCTATACTTTTCATAGCTGTTTATTTACCACCACAGACAGATGGAACTAAGATCGCACTCAGTCAGCTGTATAAGGAAATAAGCAAACAGGAAACCACTCACCCAGAGGCGGCGCTCCTAGCAGCCGGAGAGTTTAATGCAGGGAAACTTAAATCAGTTCAACCTCTTTCCATCAACAGGTTAAATGTGCAACCAGAGGGAGAAAGAATTATAGATCACCTGTACTACACACACAGAGACGCGTATAAAGCTCTCCCTCACCCTCCATTTGGTAAATCTGACCACTACTCTGTTGTCCTGATTCCTGCTTAAGCCATTTTGCCACAACTTTGGAAGAATGCTTGGGGTCATTGTCTATTTCGAAGACCCATTTGCGACCAAGCTTTAACTTCCTGACTGATGTCTTGAGTTGTTGCTTCAATATATCCACATCATTGTCCTTCCTCATTAATCAATCTATTTTGTGAAGTGCACCAGTCCCTCCTTCATTCAAGCACCCCCACAACATGATGCTGCCACCCCCGCGCTTCCCGGTTGGGATGGTGTTCTTCGGCTTGCAAGCCTCCCCCTTTTTCCTCCAAACATTACGATGGTCATTATGGTCAAACAGTTCTATTTTCGTTTCATCAGACCAGAGAACATTTCACCAAAAAATACGATCTTCGTCCCCATGTGCAGTTGCAAACCATAGTCTGTTTTTTCTTGTCGGTTTTGGAGCAGTGGCTTCTTTTGTTTGTACAGATGAACGTTGCTATCTTCAGGTCTTTGGAAATTGCTCCCAAGGATGAACCAGACTTGTGGAGGTCAACAATTATCTTCTGGGGTCTTGGCTGATTTCTTTTAATTTTCCCATGATGTCAAGCAAAGAGGCACTGAGTTTGACGGTAGGCCTTGTAATACATCCACAGTAAAGGTCGACCGACTATGATTTTTCAACGCCGATACCGATTATTGGAGGACCAAAAAAGCCAATACCGGTGAATCGGCCGATTTAAAAAAAAAATATATGCATTTTTACTTTGTAATAATGACAATTACAACAATACTGAATTAACACTTATTTTAACTTAATATAAAACATAAATAAAATAAATTTAGCCTCAAATAAATAATGAAACATGTTCAATTTCGTTTAAATAATGCAAAAACAAAGTGTTGGAGAAGAAAGTAATATGTGCCATGTAAAAATGTGTGCCATGTTAAATATGTGCCATGTAATAAAGCTAACGTTTAAGTTCCTTGCTCAGAACATGAGAACATATGAAAGTTGGTGGTTCCTTTTAACATGAGACTTCAATATTCCAAGGTAAGAGGTTTTAGGTTGTAGTTAATATAGTATTTATAGGACTATTTCTCTCTATGCCATTTGTATTTCATATACCTTTGGATGTTCTTATAGGCACTATAGTATTGCCAGTGTAACAGTATAGCGTTCGTCCCCCTCCTCGCCCCTACCTGGGCTCGAACCAGGAACACGTCGACAACAGCCACACTCGAAGCTACGTTACCCATCTCTCCATAAAAGCAGCGCAAGGGGAATAACTACTCCAAATCTAAAAGCGAGTGACGTTTGGAACAGTATTAGCGCACACCCAGCTAACTAGCTAGCCATTTCACATTGGTTACACCAGCCATTAGGCTGATAGGCTTGAAGTCATAAACAGCGCTGTGCATGCAAAGAGCTGTTTGAATGAATGATTACGGGCCTGCTGCTGCTCAGTCAGACTGCTCTACCAAATCACCAAATAACATAATAACACACAAAAATACGAGCCTTTGGTCATTAAATATGACCGAATCTGGACGCTATCATTTAGAAAACAAAACATTTATTATTTCAGTGAAATACGGGACCGTTCGGTATTTTATCTAACGGATGGCATCCCTAAGTCGAAATATTCTTGTTACATTGCACAACCTTCAATGTATGTCATAATTACGAAAAATTCTGGCAAATTAGTTTGCAATGAGCCAGGCAGCCCAAACTGTTGCATATATCCTGACTCTGCGTGCAATGAATGCAAGAGAAATGACATAATTTCACCTGGTTAATATTGCCTGCTAAACTGGATCAGTAGTTATAACTAGTGATTATGATTGCGTGTTTTTTATATGATAAGTTAAATGCTAGCTAGCAATTTACCTTGGCTTCTACTGCATTTGTGTAACAGGCAGGCTACTCGTGGAGTGCAATGGTTAGAGCGTTGGACTAGTTAACTGTGCGGTTGCAAGATTGAATCTCCTGAGCTGACCAGGTGAAAATCCGTCGTTCTGCCCCTGAACAAGGCAGTTAACCCACAGTTCCTAGGCAGTCATTGAGAATAAGAATGTGTTCTTAACTGACTTGCCTAGTTAAATAAAAGGTATAAAAAAATAAATGTTTCAAAAAATAATAATAATCGTAAATCGGCGCCCAAAAATAGCGATTTCCGCTTGTTATGAAAACTTGAAATCGGCCCTAATTTATCGGCCATTCGATTAATCAGTCGACCTCTAATCCACAATTAGCCTATCAGAAGCTTCTAAAGCCATGACATCATTTTCTGGAATTTTCCAAGCTGTTTAAAGGCACAGTCAACTTAGTGTATGTAAACTTCTTGACCCATTGGAATTGTGATACAGTGAGTTAAGTGAAATAATCTGTCTGTAAACAATTGTTGGAAAAATTACTTGTGTCATGCACAAAGTAGATGTAATAACTGAATTGCCAAAACTAAGAAATTTGTGGAGTGGTTGAAAAATGAGTTTTAATGACTCCAACCTTAGTGTATGTAAACTTCCGACTTTAACTGTATGTGAGAATGCTATTCATTGACTACAGCTCAGCGTTCAACACCATAGTACCCTCAAAGCTCATCACTAAGCTAAGGATCCTGTCTGGGGGAGCCTGGAACTGTCAGCTAGGGGGTTATAAACTGTGGTTAGACTCATGAGAAAATCTCTGTTGGTATGTATGTATGTGCATAGTTTAGGATGGTATAAGAAGAAATGTATTTGTCAAAACTTTAGAGCTCTTGCAAATAAATTGGGATCTGATCAATTGTGAGCTGGGAATTCTGTCTGTTTTATTTAAGACCATAACTTTACAACCTCTGGGTATCAGACAGATAAATATAATTGGAATTTATGAACACTGGTTAAATAATTACTTGACACCGGGATATCTGCATTGTGTCACTACCAGGTGGCGTGGCGAGAATCTGTCTCCTCACCACGCGCTCTCACCACTGGTGTCCCCCAGGGCTCTGTTCTAGGCCCTCTCCTATTCTCGCTATACACCAAGTCACTTGGCTCTGTCATAACCTCACATGGTCTCTCCTATCATTGCTATGCAGACGACACACAATTAATCTTCTCCTTTCCCCCTTCTGATGACCAGGTGGCGAATCGCATCTCTGCATGTCTGGCAGACATATCAGTGTGGATGACGGATCACCACCTCAAGCTGAACCTCGGCAAGACGGAGCTGCTCTTCCTCCCGGGAAGGACTGCCCGTTCCATGATCTCGCCATCACGGTTGACAACTCCATTGTGTCCTCCTCCCAGAGCGCTAAGAACCTTGGCGTGATCCTGGACAACACCCTGTCGTTCTCAACTAACATCAAGGCGGTGGCCCGTTCCTGTAGGTTCATGCTCTACAACATCCGCAGAGTACGACCCTGCCTCACACAGGAAGCGGCGCAGGTCCTAATCCAGGCACTTGTCATCTCCCGTCTGGATTACTGCAACTCGCTGTTGGCTGGGCTCCCTGCCTGTGCCATTAAACCCCTACAACTCATCCAGAACGCCGCAGCCCGTCTGGTGTTCAACCTTCCCAAGTTCTCTCACGTCACCCCGCTCCTCCGCTCTCTCCACTGGCTTCCAGTTGAAGCTCGCATCCGCTACAAGACCATGGTGCTTGCCTACGGAGCTGTGAGGGGAACGGCACCTCAGTACCTCCAGGCTCTGATCAGGCCCTACACCCAAACAAGAGCACTGCGTTCATCCACCTCTGGCCTGCTCGCCTCCCTACCACTGAGGAAGTACAGTTCCCGGTCAGCCCAGTCAAAACTGTTAGCTGCTCTGGCCCCCCAATGGTGGAACAAACTCCCTCACGACGCCAGGACAGCGGAGTCAATCACCACCTTCCGGAGACACCTGAAACCCCACCTCTTTAAGGAATACCTAGGATAGGATAAGTAATCCTTCTCACCCCCCTTTTAAGATTTAGATGCACTATTGTAAAGTGACTGTTCCACTGGATGTCATAAGGTGAATGCACCAATTTGTAAGTCGCTCTGGATAAGAGCGTCTGCCCACCCGCCAACCTCTCTTTTACGCTACTGCTACTCTCTGTTCATCATATATGCATAGTCACTTTAACCATGCCTACATGTTCATACTACCTCAATCAGCCCGACCGGTGCCTGTATGTAGCCTCGCTACTGTTATAGCCTCGCTCCTGTATGTAGCCTCGCTACTGTTATTTTTCAGTCTTTTTATTTATTTACTTACCTATTGTTCACCTAATACATTTTTTTGCACTGTTGGTTAGAGCCTGTAAGTAAGCATTTCACTGTAAGTTCTACACCTGTAAGGTCTACACCTATTCGGCGCATGTGACGAATAAAATTAGATTTGATAAGATGTCGCCCTTCTCCGTCGGCAAAATCATGCGCAACATCAGATAGATTAGCGCTTATCATACCGTCCTAAAACATTAACAGGCACATTCATCTTACTCATGCCACTGTGACTTAATTAGTTCTCTGTATGAACTATTCCAATTCAAATCTAATTACAATCACTTTTATTTTTTAAGAGGAAACTTCATGTTTGGTGAAGAATTGGTACATGCAAGGCACATGACAATAAAGAACACATACAGTATAACATTTAATTCAATCATAACTTAAAACAAAAACAAGTTGAGGAGTTTGATAGATGCTTCACTCTTAGATCTGAATGGGAGAAATCTATATCTATGCCCAGGGGGTAGGGTGTTATATTCTTCTAGCCTAGGACTGCCATCATTGGAGTACAAAGTTCTGAATTGTATGGCAGGACAGGAGCAGAAGCAGAGAGACAGAGTGGAGGGAGCAGAGAATGTAAGGGGCATACCAGGATCCCTGCCACAGAGGGAAGTACATGAAGCAAGTGTTACCCACTCAACCAGACTTTGGTCCACATTCATTTTCTTTCTAAAGTAGTACTGTGAGGTATGAGAAATGGGACGTCCAACTCTCTGGCTTATTGTATTTTCAAACAATGTAAGTAGACGAAAAGGCAGGCATGGTTTGTAACTATTTAAATCATATACATCCATGTAAAAGGGCAATTCATTTCTTCATTCAGTTCAGACAACTTTTGGCCAAAGGGTTTTAGCCATCAACTTCATGATATCCTACAAAAATATGAATTTCAAAGTTGTATTAAAATGTTGAATGCAGAGAGGCAAGTTCAAATTTGAAGTGTAGGCTACTGTTGTATCAAATAAAAGTTTTGTCGTGTAATACAGGTTTTTGGATCTTATCGCAGGTGCAGCAAAATGCTTGTGTTTCTATCTCCAACAGGGCAATAATAATACCTGTCAATACAAAATATAATCAAAAAAGTTCAAAAAAAAAAAAAAAAATTAAGAAATATCAGAATTAGCAATTTCAGGCAGGAATATATATTCAGACCACTTTACTTTTTGCAGATTTTGTTAAGTTACAGCTTTATTCTAAAATGTATTAAAGAGTTTTTCCCCCTAATCAATCTACACACAACACCCCATAAAGACAAAGCTGGGCCACACAAGGACATTCAGAAACTTGTCCCGAAGCCACTCCTGTGTTGTCTTGGCTGTGTGCCAAGGGTCGTTAGTCCTATTGGAAGGTAAACCTTCACCCCAGTCTGAGGTCCTGAGCATGTTTTCATTCAGGATCTCTATGTACTTTGCTCCGTTCATCTTTCCCTCAATCAAGACTAGTCTCCCAGTCCCTGCTGCTGAAAAACAGCATGATGCTGCCACAGCATGATGCTGCCACCACCATGCTTCACCGTAGGGTTGGTACCAGGTTTCCTCCAGACGTACCTCTTGGCATTCAGGCCAAAAAGTTTCATCTGGGTTTCATCGGACCAGAGAATCTTGTTTCTCATGGTCTGAGAGTCCTTTAGGTGCCTTTTGGCAAACTCCAAGCTGGCTGCCATGTGCCTTTTACTGAGGAGTGGCTTAGAGTCTTGGTGGTTCCAAACGTCTTCCATTTCAGAATGATGGAGGCCACTGTGTTCTTGGGGACCTTCAATGCTGGAGAAATGTTTTGGTACCCTTCCCCAGATCTGTGCAGACACAATCCTGTCTTGGAGCTCTGCGGACAATTCCTTCGACCTCATGGCTTGGTTATTGCTCTGACATGCACTTTCAACTGTGGGACCTTATATAAACAGGTGTGTGCCTTTCCAAATCAGGCCCAATCAATTTAATTTACCACAGGTAGACTCCAATCAAGTTGTAGAAACAGCTCAAGAATGATCCATGTAAACAGGGTGCACCTGAACTCAATTTTGAGTCTCATAGCAAATAGTCTGAAAACTAATGCCCTTTTGTGAGGAAAAACTCATACTGATTGGCTGGGCCTGGCTCCCCAGTGGGTGGATATGGCTCCCCAGTGGGTGGACCTACAATATGCCCACCCATGGCTACGCCCCTGCCCAGTCATGTGAAATCCATAGATTAGGGCCTAATGAATTTATTTAAATTGACTGATTTCCTTATATGAACTGTAACTCAGGAAATTGTTGCATGTTGCATTGATATTTTTGTTCAGTATAGTTTTTGAAATCCCTCAAATACTTTAGCTGTGCTTGATTGAGCTTGCCTGGAACAATGGGGCCAATGGAATAGTCCTCAAAGTCCAAACCCCACCCCTCTGACACTCTCAAGCAAATGCTCAAAGATACTATTCAAACCCAGAACGAAGTTCGATTCATTAGCTCTTGTGGACAAACACAACTCGGTCGATCACCATGTGGAAAATGCCCTGCTTTTATTAGTCAAATGAGATTCATTTTTTCACCCTGCATGTGCATCTGCCCCAGTGCTGAAGCCTCTGCAGCCCTTCTACTGTCCTCTGCATGGTGAAGGCCAGTGCCACATACAATTCCTGAGAGAGGCATGGCATCCTGCCCCAGAGAACTGCAAGCACAGCGCAACTCCACAAATACAATTTCAGAGGCAAGCCCAAACACTTTCACAAAGACACATAGCCACCACACTATGAACACAGTCTTGGGGAGGCATTCGGTTGATTCATTTTTGAAAAATATTAGTAGTAGCCGTACAGTGCTGTCGTTAACTTTGGTAAATCGAGTGTAGTGGTCTACTTTTATGTTGCTGGTTTGCGGATAAAAATCAGTGGTTAAGGTTCTGTGCTGTCCATTGTGCTGAATCAGTCTTGGGGCGCAAAACTCACCGGCAGAGCAGTTCAGATTTTGTTTTGACATTTTCGCTGGTTGGGATACCAGCGCTGCAGAATACAATTACTTTCTTTCAATGTTATGAGCAATCTATCATACACATAAGACACGTATTGCTACTTCTGAAACTTTGCACTTGACAGTCTAGGCCAACATACACCCATTAATGTATCTTACACACTGCATCACACAGACAATACATACTCCAACACACAAACACGTCTTCTGATAAATCACCACGACTTACACACAAAATAGAAGATGATGAAAGATTATCATATAAGTGTCATGGATAGTGTAGATAGATGCTCACTCAGTATGAAATGACTGCCTCTCAGTGGCCCACTTAAGCGACTCCACTGGTTTGAATATAGGGACTTTTATACGTCTGTTCGCAGTAATTTAATCAAAAATATTGATTGATCAAAAATATTGATGGAGGCATTTTGTCTCAAAGTTAATGAATCTACAATAATGCCGAATTGTTTTGTTTTCAAATGTATGGCTCTCACTGTTTCTCCCATTGAGAAACGGAGACTGCTGAAAGCACACCGCTGCAGAGGCTAATCCCCCCGCGCCACTAGAGAACAGACCTCGCACTGAAAGAAAGAAGCATGCAAGATGTCTCACCGCTCGTGGTTGTAGTCGACTTCGATCGCTTTCCACAGAGACACTGCAGCATATGCACACCTTTCTTCAGGAAAAGCCTCGGAATCTTCATTGATTTGGGTTGTAGTGTTTCTTCGTCAATTCGCGCAATCTGACACTATTACGGTGGAGGTTATTTAAGTACAGCCACCTCAGCTCGATCACCGTGCGATCCAGATCCCTGGCTTCCCTCAGCAGATCGAAAACCACAGAAAAGCCTCGACAAAGCGACGCGATACATTACACCGACACATCCTGATATATTTTTCATTGATGAGAATTCCAACAAAAACACCCATGGCTCCATGAATTTCAAACTATGCCACAATGACTTCAGAATAATTTCCCATAGTCTATGCCTCTTCTCGGTTTTATTAGCAGACGTAAAACGCGGTGTCCCCTGGTTCAAGCGCGCTCGCTAAAGTTAAACCGCAGGGTAGAGTGACAGCATCGCCGTGGATGAGGTAATGCGCCTTGTTCATCCTTGGTGGTAGGCTACAGTGGGGCGTGAGGGATACCAGGGCATATTAGAGTGAGAAAGAGAAGCTATCGATTATATGAGTGGCTGCTGTTCTAGATTTTCTGGAAATTTTGATTTGCCGTAGTTTAAGATAAGGAGTTTTCTGCGCATGTGCGGTATTTATTTATCTTAGTTGCGGCACTCTTCGCTGCTGCGCAATACTCCACTTTCGTTTCCCCAACTAACGCCTTTGTCTGTTGTAGCCTACAAACTTTGTTGTATATGTTTGAACTATTGCATTCCATGTCTCAGTACGCTATTAAGCACAAGCTCAATTTCATGTTATTTTTTCAGTAAGTTAGTTCCGCAACATGCAGCTATTTACATGTTGTTCACAAGAGACATGATCAACATGTGAATACAAAATCACGGATAGTATTTTGCATTGGGGCATGAAGCTATCTAGGCAGCATACAGTTGGCATACACCTTAGCCAAATACATTTAAACTCAGTTTTTCACAATTCCTGACATTTAATCCTAGTAAAAATGCCCTGTCTTTGGTCAATTAGGATCACCACTTTATTTTAAGAATGTCAAATGTCAGAATAATAGTAGAGAGAATGATTTATTTCAGCTTTTATTTCTTTCATCACATTCCCAGTGAGTCAGAAGTTTACATACACTCAATTAGTATTTGGTAGCATTGCCTTTAAATTGTTTAACTTGGGTCAAATGTTTTGGGTAGACTTCCACAAGCTTCCCACAATATGTTGGGTGAATTTTGGCCCATTCCTCTTGACAGAGCAGGTGTAACTGAGTCAGGTTTGTAGGTCTCCTTGCTCACACATGCTTTTTCAGTTCTGCCCACAAATTTTCTATAGGATTGAGGTCGGTGCTTTGTGATGGCCACTCCAATACCTTCACTTTGTTGTCTTTAAGCCATTTTGCCACAACTTTGGAAGTATGCTTAGGGTAATTGTCCAGTTGGAAGACCCATTTGTGACCAAGCTTTAACTTCCTGACTGATGTCTTGAGATGTTGCTTCAATATATCCATAAAATGTTCCTCCCTCATGAAGCCATCTATTTTGTGAAGTGCACCAGTCCCTCCTGCAGCAAAACAGCCCCACAACATGATGCTGCCACCCCCATTCTTCCCAGTTGGGATGGTGTTCTTCGGCTTGCAAGCCTCCCCCTTTTTCCTCCAAACATAACAATGGTCATTATGGCCAAACAGTTCTATTTTTGTTTCATCAGACCAGAGGACAATTCTCCAAAAAGTACAATTACATTTACATTTACATTTAAGTCATTTAGCAGACGCTCTTATCCAATCTTTGTCCCCATGTGCAGTTGCAAACCGTAGTCTGGTTTATTATGGCGGTTTTGGAGCAGTGGCTTCTTCCTTGCTGAGCGGCCTTTCAGGTTATGTCGATATAGGACTCGTTTGACTGTGGATATAGATACATTTGTACCTGTTTCCTCCAGCATCTTCACAATGTCCTTTGCTGTTGTTCTGGGATTGATTTGCACTTCTCGCACCAAAGTATGTTCATCTCTAGGAGACAGAACGCATCTCCTTCCTGAGCGGTATGATGGCTGCATGGTGTTTATACTTGCGTACTATTGTTTGTACAAATGAACGTGGTAACTTCAGGCATTTGAAAATTGCTCCCAAGGATGAACCAGACTTGTGGAGGTCTACAATTGTTCTTCTGAGGTCTTGTCTGATTTCTTTTGATTTTCCCATGATGTCAAGCAAAGAGGCACTGAGTTTGAAGGTAGGCCTCGAAATACATCCACAGGTACACCTCCAATTGACTCAAATGATGTCAATTAGCCTATCAGAAGCTTCTAAAGCCATGACATCATTTTCTGGGATTTTCGAAAGCTGTTTAAAGGTACAGTCAACTTAGTGTATGTAAACTTCTTGACCCACTGGAATTGTGATACAGTGAATTATAAGTTAAATAATCTGAAAACAATTGTTGGAAAAATTATTTGTGTCATGCACAAAGTAGATCTCCTAACCAGCTTGCCAAAACTATAGTTTGTTAACAAGAAATCTGTGGAATGGTTGAAAAACTAGTTTTAATCAAATTTTCAAATCAAATTTATTTATATAGCCCTTCGTACATCAGCTGATATCTCAAAGTGCTGTACAGAAACCCAGCCTAAAACCCCAAACAGCAAGCAATGCAGGTGTAGAAGCACGGTGGCTAGGAAAAACTTTTAATGACTCCAACCTAAGTGTATGTATTCTTCCATCTTCAACTGTATCAAACACAAGCAAGACACAGATGCACAGTCTAATTAGCGATTTCATGTTATTTTAAAACAAATCATTGCAGACATTGGCTAAGCAGGAGCCAGACATGAAGTCAGAGTGGTAGTGTTCTTTTTCAGCAACTCTGGCTAGTGACTATGATATGGCAGCAACTACAAAGATTAGCCTACATCATCACACAGAACGCAGATTGTTTTTGATCCAATGCAGTATGTAGGGCTGTGTCCTGCATATATAACTGCACTATCTGTTACAACAGACAGAGAAGGTTGTAGCCTTCATAATGGCCTTGAATGTTTGTTCATTCAAATCACTGAAGGTTTTTATTTCAGCTGTTCAGAATTACGAGGCAGAGACATAGGCTACATAATCATGTTTCAGAAGAAGGTGAGTAAAGATGTGGTCATCCTTCTGGGTTGGCGCCCCCCCCCCTTGGGTTGTGCAATGGCGGAGATCTTTGTGGGCTATACTCAGCCTTTTCTCAGGATGGTAAGTTGGTGGTTGAAGATATCCCTCTAGTGGTGTGGGGGCTGTGCTTTGGCAAAGTGGGTGGGGTTTTATCCTTCCTGTTTGGCCCTGTCCGGGGGTGTCCTCGGATGGGGCCACAGTGTCTCCTAACCCCTCCTGTCTCAGCCTCCAGTATTTATGCTGCAGTAGTTTATGTGTCGGGGGGCTAGGGTCAGTTTGTTATATCTGGAGTACTTCTCCTGTCCTATTTTGGGACCTTATATAGACAGGTGTGTGCCTTTCCAAATCATGTCCAATCAATTGAATTTACCACAGGTGGACTCCAATAAAGTTGTAGAAACATCTCAAGGATGTACCTGATCTCAATTTCGAGTCTCGTAGCAAAGGGTCGCTTTGTCATTATGGGGTATTGTGTGTAGCACGATGAGTCCACTGCCTAGGTGTGTGTGTTTTCCAGTCTGAAAAAACAACTAGCCTAGTAGTGATATTATATTTCACTGCCCAAGTAATGCATTGAATAGGAAATCCCGTTTATATTTTTCTATACTATAGGCAACATTAAGTATGCCAAGTTATAATATTAGATAAATTGTTTCTAGGAATGTTGAGTTTTTTTTACATTGAAAGGTAGCCTGCAATGTGGCCATGGGGTTATAGTCAAGTCGGGTGAATCGTTGGAACAGCTAAACAAGATGATATCATGAGAAGATCATAAGACCATGATATCTGGTTATTTTAGAAGAGTGAAGCAGACATAGTAGATAGTAGAATCAAACTTAGAGGGACCTCCTTTAATCAAATCTGATTCTTAACCTAACCCTAACCCCACTGCTAACCCTACTGGCTAACCCTAACCTTAAATTTAGCACATTTTTGTTTTCATGAATTTCTATGATATACACAATTTTGACTTTACATCTAGCGTAAAATTGCTCATCTCTGTCTCCAGGACAAGAAGACTCATCCCAATAAATATCAACCTTTCCCATATAGGCCTATTATCGGCTACTAAAGTCTATACAGGTGAATGTGCTCACAGTTCCATGCAAGGTAATCATTTCACCAAAAGGAGGCGGTAGCATGTAGAGGACAGAGGCGAATCCAGCTGTCACGGGAACCCTGGCTACCCATCACATTCATTTACATCAAAGGGTGGGACGTCAACACTCTCTTACGTACTTGCGTACAACAAAGCCTCCTTCACTCACGCTGCCAAACTTACCCTAGTAAAACTGACTATCCTACCGATGCTCGACTTCGGCGATGTCATCTACAAAATCGCTTCCAACACTCTACTCAGCAAACTGGATGCAGTTTATCACAGTGCCATCCGTTTTGTCACTAAAGCACCTTATACTACCCACCACTGCGACTTGTATGCTCTAGTCGGCTGGCCCTCGCTACATATTCGTCGCCAGACCCACTGGCTCCAGGTCATCTACAAGGCCATGCTAGGTAAAGCTCCGCCTTATCTCAGTTCACTGGTCACGATGGCAACACCCATCCGTAGCATGCGCTCCAGCAGGTGTATCTCACTGATCATCCCTAAAGCCAACACCTCATTCTGCCACCTTTCGTTCCAGTACTCTGCTGCCTGTGACTGGAACGAATTGCAAAAATCTCTGAAGTTGGAGACTTTTATCTCCCTCACCAACTTCAAACATCAGCTATCTGAGCAGCTAACCGATCGCTGCAGCTGTACATAATCTATTGGTAAATAGCCCACCCATTTTCACCTACCTCATCCCCACAGTTTTTATTTATTTACTTTTCTGCTCTTTTGCACACCAATATCTCTACCTGTACATGATCATCTGATCATTTATCACTCCAGTGTTAATCTGCAATATTGTAATTATTCGCCTACCTCCTCATGCCTTTTGCACACATTGTATATAGACTCCCCTTTTTTTCTACTTGTGTTATTGACTTGTTAATTGTTTACTCCATGTGTAACTGTGTTGTCTGTTCACACTGCTATGCTTTATCTTGGCCAGGTCGCAGTTGCAAATGAGAACTTGTTCTCAACTAGCCTACCTGGTTAAATAAAGGTGAAATCTAAAAATAAAAAATAAAAAACGTACAGTCAATGCACCTTAACACCAATCTTCATTCCCACTGCAGAGTCATTTCATGATTGCATAATATTGAAAAGTATGAAATCAATGCTTGTGTGCTAAATATGATATAGTACAAAACGTATTAATTACATGTGCGTACAGTTTCATTGTGGTCCTATTGTAGACATTGTGCCACACAGAGTAGCCTGTTGTTTTTTCATGTCTGGATGATGACAACCTCAAACATGTATTTTGTATCATCATAGCACTAGAATATAGCCATCAATATTTACATAGTTTTATGTCTTTATCAATGCCCATAGATTCCTCCATTCACAAACACCACATCATACAGGACACACTAGATCTACTTGGTGATGAAATCTCTAACTTGAGTGTTGAAATTAGTTAGAATAAAGACCTATATTGCTGCTGCTACTGCTACTGCCTGCTATAAATACATCAGTCTTCATGGTCAAGGTCCGTTGATACACACACACATACACAAACGCATGAACGCAGGGAGGCACACGCACACACACGCACACACACACACAGCGGGAGAATAGGCAACAATCAGCTCTCTCACAGACACCCACACCCACTAACACACAAAGAGCAGCAAACACAGCCTCACACATACACATTAGGCAGACAGAAGACAGACGTTAATGCCAAATTGACATCGCACCCCACGCTTTTCACATCACTGTACAACCCTCCGGTTCTTTCTCTCTGCCTATTACATGCACCTTATAATCTCATATGGCTCTTATATATGGATTTCATCAGGGGCGAAAACTTTCACTGGGGACGGAGCCCCCCACACATTCTGAAATTGCATTCTCACATGGTCCTTACATTAGGCTTGTTACTTGGCTAGATCAGCCAATATGTTAGATCTAGTTTGAAGAGAGCAGAGTTGGAGAGACTTGCACTTTCTCTTGAGCTAAAGTATTTTTATAGACTTCATTTTAGGAGTGGGAAGATTTTCAGACAGAGAAGTATGGGTGATCAATATTTGGGACTTTGAAGGCAATGGAGAGACTTGCACTTTCTCTTGAGGTACATCATTTAAACTAAAGCCTAATCATAGGCCTATTTAGGAAGTACATTTCCTTGGAAAGATAGCTGCCCCGTGCTTCTCCGCCTATGTATAGGCTATATCCTACTCTATTTAATTTAGACCACACGCGGACCTGATCGCGCAGGTATGGCTACTGAACTTGAAGCAACAAGAATGATGACAATGACACTTGCTACGTTTTGCATAGGCCTGTAGGATATAGCCTACCTTTTAGGAGACTGATTTGCAGGCAGAGACAAATATTATTATGACAAATATTATTAACCGACTCACGTTAATATAAGTATCAATATTTATTTACAGACACTGTTGTAAACTACAGTCTAATCATATTGAAGTTAACTGCCAAGTGATTCTCCGCCCATGTAGGCAGCCTACTCTATTTCAATGAGACCACACATACTAGGAACACTTGAACTCTCAAGCCCATCTAGCAGTGGTAGCTAGGCTACTGAAGTTGAAGCAACAAATTCTGAGTGTGTGAACAATGTCATTCCAAAATAATATGTCACTTTAATACAATAGGTAGGCTAACGCATACCAAGCAGACAGAGGACCGTTTACAAATTATCTGTGGGACAACAAAAATATTTGAATCCCAAAGTCATCTGTCTGACTGTACGCAGACTGTGCTGCAATGATCTCTGTCAAACCCGCAGGTCCTTCAGGCGTCCCACAGGAATGGAACCCTGCTCATCATGTCTTAGCAGGACGAGATGGTGACAGGGGTCCCAGCAGGGTCAGACAGCCAGGGAAGACCAGTCTATGGAGGTCAGGGGAATTTTGCAGTATATTAACAATATCAGTGAATGATATAAAGTTCCATCTTGAATTGATGAGTGGACCTACAGTAGCTACAGGACAGCAGCTTAAAGCTACAGTCTGGGATCTGGGAATGATGGTCATTTCAATTACTGAACCATTGATTCAATTCTTGGATAATATAATGTATAAATGTGCACCAAGGTAATTCTTTGTCATGCCGCGTGTTAGGAGGATCAGATGGTGACGGGGTCCCAGCAGGGTCAGGCAGCCAGGGAAGAGGTGAATTTTTGCAGACACAACACTTAATTCTCTCTGTGCAAGCAAACACTTGACAAGTCAGATGCTATTTTAAGGCAGTCTGACAAACCTCCAAAGTTGATTTCCAAACTGTATCAAGAGTTGACAGAGGCTTTTCCCGATGACACAAATATGTAAAACAAAAATATGAGGGAGACCTGGTAGAAGCAAGTGATGATGAATGGATACATATGTTTGAATCTCCAGTCATGTTCATATCATCTCAGACATAAACTGTAGGAATTTAAGACCATCCATAGAAAGTACTATATGCCAGTGAAACTGAATAACATGCACTCAACAATGTAATTCCTCTGCTAGAGGTGTATAACACAAAAGGGGACACATTTGCATATGTTATGGTCTTGTGAAGGCTGGCGGAATTCTTTCAAAGAGTATTATAGAGTTATTTTATCTCAGCATGTCTACAGATTCTCCCTTCTCCCATGTTTGCTTGGAAATGTTGATACTGGAGACTGTTATCTGAAGATACTGTGTAACCAAGCATCTATAACGGCTAAGAAATGCAGTGCCATTAAATTGAAGGTTGGTAATAAAAGCTTTGATTTATTACAAGATTAAGGTTAAACTGGGCAACTGTCATAAGGTCTGGAGGCCTTATATGGAATACAGTTAGAATAAAGGAGTCTGTATTGAAAACATGCCCATTTCAGGGGAGATACCTATTTAGGCAATCCCTAGCTGCTGGGCTGCTCAGTCCTGGTGGTCTGCCGTTCTGTGGGTTGTCACTCTGGCCTTGGCCTAACACACCTGAAACCAATAATGAATGCTTCACTAAGATTATAAAGTTGTGTGGGGTGTGTGGGTTGGGGGCACTGCAGGGCGGTGGACCCCTAGGGACAGGACAGGGTGACCCAGCTATATTGCGTGCAAGTAAAAAGAGCTCTAATCCTGGGAGATTAATTACATGAAGGATTTGCTGATTCTGTGTGTTAATGTACAGTATATTTGAGATGTACAGTGGGGCAAAAAAGTATTTAGTCAGCCACCAATTGTGCAAGTTCTCCCAGTTAACAAGATGAGAGAGGCCTGTAATTGTCATCATAGGTACACTTCAACTATGACAGATTTAATGAGAAAAAAAATCCAGAAAATCACATTGTAGGATTTTTTATGAATTTATTTGCAAATTATGGTGGAAAATAAGTATTTGATCACCTACAAACAAGCAAGATTTCTGTCTCTCACAGACCTGTAACTTCTTCTTTAAGAGGCTCCTCTGTCCTCCACTCGTTACCTGTATTAATGGCACCTGTTTGAACTGGTTATCAGTATAAAAGACAACTGTCCACAACCTCAAACAGTCACACTCCAAACTCCACTATGGCCAAGACCAAAGAGCTGTCAAAGGACACCAGAAACAAAATTGTAGACCTGCACCAGGCTGGGAAGACTGAATATGCAATAGGTAAGCAGCTTGGTTTGAAGAAATCAACTGTGGGAGTAATTATTAGGAAATGGAAGACAAACAAGACCACTGATAATCTCCCTCGATCTGGGGCTCCACGCAAGAGCTCACCCCGTGGGGTCAAAATGATCACAAGAACAGTCAGCAAAAATCCCAGAAAGCCGGGACAAAATTAACAAAGCCTACCATCAGTAACATACTACGCCGCCACGGACTCAAATCCTGCAGTGCCAGACGTGTACCCTTGCTTAAGTCGGTACATGTCCAGGCCCGTCTGAAGTTTGCTAGAGAGCATTTGGATGATCCAGAAGAAGATTGGGAGAATGTCATATGGTCAGATGAAACCAAAATATAACTTTTTTGGTAAAAACTCAACTTGTCGTGTTTGGAGGACAAAGAATGCTGAGTTGCATCCAAAGAACACCAAACCTACTGTGAAGCATGGGGGTGGAAACATCATGCTTTGGGGCTGTTTTTCTACAAAGGGACCAGGACGACTGATCCGTGTAAAGGAAAGAATGAATGGGGCCATGTATCGTGAGATTGAGTGAAAACCTCCTTCCATCAGCAAGGGCATTGAAGATGAAACGTGGCTGGGTCTTTCAGCATGTCAATGATCCCAAACACACCGCCCGGGCAACGAAGGAGTGGCTTCGTAAGAAGCATTTCAAGGTCCTGGAGTGGCCTAGCCAGTCTCCAGATCTCAACCCCATAGAAAATCTTTGGAGGGAGTTGAAAGTCTGTGTTGCCCAGCAACAGCCACAAAACATCACTGCTCTAGAGGAGATCTACATGGAGGATTGGGCCAAAATACCAGCAACAGTGTGTGAAAACCTTGTGAAGACTTACAGAAAACGTTTGACCTCTTTCAGTGCCAACAAAGGGTAAATAACAAAGTATTGAGAAACTTTTGTTATTGACCAAATACTTATTTTCCACCATAATTTGCAAAGAAATTCATAAAAAATCCTGTGTGATTTTCTGGATTTTTTTTTCTCATTTTCTCTGTCATAGTTGAAGTGTACCTATGATGAAAATTACAGGCCTCTATCATCTTTTTCAGTGGGAGAACTTGCACAATTGGTGGTGACTAAATCATTTTTTGCCCCACTGTATGTGTTTTTTTTGTTTCCAAACCTTTTCCTTGGTATCAACATTTTTTTAAAGGTGGGAACGGGGAAGGAACTTGAGTGGAGTTATTGACTACACTGGTGGGGGTCAGGCGTGCCAGCCCAGGCTGGCTGGTCAGTCTGGCTGAAATTTGATATGGAGGATGCCTTTAAATAAAGAGAATCAAAAGTATTTGAATTTTTTCAAGAGATGTTCATTTGTTAGGCTATAGGTTAAAGGTGCAACACAATATTTATTACTGAATTACCTTTGATCTAGTTCAGTCTTATTAAACACTTAAACATATTTAATAATGACCCCACTTCTAAAACCAAAGTGGCGCCCCTGGATTTCATATATGGCTAATCATTTCTGCCTCCCCTTTTATGGATCCAACACATAGGCCTACCAGTGAACAGACATGCAGACTATTGCCACTCACAGAATACTCTCATAAAAAGTATGAGAAATACACATGATGTGTCTGTGTGTTTGTGCATCTTTGGGTGCGTGCGTATTGTGTGCAAGTATGTTTGTAATCTGTTTGTCCCCAGTCTAAACCTACAGTTGAAGTCGGAAGTTGACATACACCTTAGCCAACTACATTTAAACTCAGTTTTTCACCATTCCTGACATTAATCATAGTACAAATGCCCTGTCTTAGGTCAATTAGGATCATCACTTTATTTGAAGAATGTGAAATGTCAGAATAATAGTAGAGAGAATCATTAATTTCAGCTTTTATTTCATCACATTCCCAGTGGGTCACAAGTTTACATACACTCAATTATATTTGGTAGCGTTGCCTTAAAATTGTTTAACTTGGGTCAAACGTTTTGAGTAGCCTTCCAAAAGCTTCCCACAATAAGTTGATTGAATTTTGGCCCATTCCTCTTTGCTCACACGATTTCAGTTCTGCCCACACATTTTCTACAGGATTGAGGTCAGGGCTTTGTGATGGCCACTCCAATAACTTGACTTTGTTGTCCTTAAGCCATTTTTCTACAACTTTGGAAGTATGCTTGGGGTCATTGTCCAGTTGGATGACCCATTTGCGACCAAGCTTTAACTTCCTGACTGATGTCTTGAGATGTTGCTTCAATATATCCACATAATTTGCCTCCCTCATGATGCCATCTATTTTGTGATGTGCCCCAGTCCCTCCTGCAGCAAAGCACCCCCACAAGAGGATGCTGCCACCAACGTGCTTCATGGTTGGAATGGTGTTCATCGGCTTGCAAGCCTCCCCCTTTTTCCTCCAAACATAACGATGGTTGTTATGGCCAAACAGTTCTATTTTTGTTTCATCAGACAAGAGGACGTTTCTCCAAAAAGTACATTCTTTGTCCCCATGTGCAGTTGCAAACTGTAGTCTTGCTTTTTATGGAGGTTTTGGAGCAGTGGCTTCTTCCTTGCTGAGCAGCCTTTCAGGTTATGTTAATATAGGACTCGTTTTACTGTGGATATAGATACCTTTGTCCCTGTTTCCTCCAGCATCGTCACAAGGTCCTTTGCTGTTGTTCTGGGATTAATTTGCACTTTTCACACCAAAGTACGTTCATCTCTAGGAGACAGAACACGTCTCCTTCCTGAGTGCTATGACAGCTGCGTGGTCCCATGGTATTTATACTTGCGTACTATTGTTTTACAGATGAACGTGGTACCTTCAGGTGTTTGGAAATTGCTCCCAAGGATGAACCAGACTTGTGGACGTCTACCATTTTTGTTCTGAGGTCTTGGTTGATTTCTTTTGATTTTCCCATGATGTCAATCAAAGAGGCACTGAGTTTGAAGGTAGGCCTTGAAATACAACCACAGGTACACCTCCATTTGACTCAAATTATGTCAATTAGCCTATCATAAGCTTCTAAAGCCATGACATCATTTTCTGGAATTTTCCAAGCTGTTTAAAGGCACAGTCAACTTAGTGCATGTAAACTTCTGACCCACTGGAATTGTGATACAGTGAATTATAAATTAAATCATCTGATTGTAAACAATTGATGGGAAAAATGACTTGTGTGTCACCCACAAAGTAGATGTCCTAACCAACTTGCCAAAACTATAGTTTGTTAACAAGACGTGTGGATTGGTTGAAAAATTAGTTTTAATGACTCCAACCTAAGTGTATGTAAACTTCCAACTTCAACTGTAGCTAACTTTTGAGTTTGGATCCCGCGAAGCAGTTGCCATCAGTTGCTGGGACTGCTACTCTCTGTCCAGTGATCCTGCCGACCAAAGCCGGGTCTGAGGAGCTATTTGGCGTAGCAGCTACCCTAGCTCCTAGCTAGCTATCTATCAAGCTAGAGGATTTTTCTTGAGGCCTTGAACGCAGCCCGTGACACGGTTAGCCATTGTGACTGGGACCGCAGATTGTCCTGGGTTTGTAGCTGTCTAGATCCCTGTGACCTGCCCTGTCTGGAACTGCGAGGAATAACAGCGTAACCTACGTTGCTAACTATCATGACAAAGACCAAAGCCGGAGGGAGTACCGTTGAGGACAGTGGTGTCTCTCTATCATAGGTGAAGGATTTTTTTTACAAATCAAAAATAGTTCTACAAGCAGTTGTGACAACAATAAAATAGCTTCAAGTGTTTTCTCATAATACTAGTAGATTCAACTGATACAAGAATGGACGACCTGACCAGAGCACTCCAGGACTTGTTTGCATAGTCAACTTACACACAGCTCTGACACACACACACTTACCCTGCCATACATGCCACCAGGGGTCTTTTCACAGGACCCAAATCCAGAACAAATTCAAGAAAGCGTACAGTATTAGATAGAGCCATTATTGCATGGTACTTCATTCCATCTCATTTTGCTCAAATGAACAGCAAACCTCGTTTAAACAGATAAAGCATCACCTCACAGCACAACGTCTCTCCCCTATTTGACCTAGATAGTTTGTGTATGTATTGATATGTAGGCTATTTGTGCCTTTAAAATGTTTTTTTTTATGTAGTTCTGTCCTTGAGATGCTCTTGTCTATTAATGTTCTGTATTATGTCACGTTTCATTTTTTGTGTGGACCCCAGGAAGAGTAGCTGCTGCTTTTGCAACAGCTAATAGGATCCTAATAAAATACCCCAAAAATACCAAACCTATGCGAAGGGCTTGGAGCACGTGTCAAACTCATTCCACGGAGGGCCGAGTGTCTGTGGGTTTTCGCTCGACCCTTGTACTCGATTGATGAATTAAGGTCACTAATTAGTAAGGAACTTCCCTCACCTAGTTGTCTAGGTCTTAATTGAAAGGGGAAAAAACAAAAACCCGCCGACACTCAGTCCTCCATGGTATGAGTTTGACACCCCTGGCTTGGAGTAAAGAGAACTCACCCTGCTCATCGCTGTCTGGTTTTGCTGTTCCTTCCTCCTCATCTTCCTCCTCTCCCTTACTGTCTTTGGACAGCAGTCGTCGGAACAGGCTACCAAGCGAACGAGTCATGTCTGGCTCTCCAACGCTTTCTGAGACGTCCAAAAACACAGTCCATAAAATGCAGAGCCCCCCCTGTACCCCTTAATCTGCTTTTTCCTTCCTATGCCCCTGTTTACACAACCCCTCTTCCCCTGTATAAGTCAGTTGCCATGTTACTTGTAAATAGTTAGTTAAGCTGACCAGTCCTTGTCCACTCGGTGTGTGTCTGTCTCGCTGTATTTAGCTCTGGCTGTCCTGGTCCTGCTCCTGTTGACATGAAAACTCTAACTCACTAAATCCCCACCCTCCAACTCACCACCACCACTCTCTCCAGGCTCCTGCAGCACACACACACACACGCTTGCGTCCATACACGCCTTGGCTTTGCAAGCAGGTTATCTAACACTGCAATGAGACACCAAAGTCAACCTTTTCACCTTTGTCAAGCGGGACAGCTGCACGCCTCCCTCTCCAGTGATTGACGCCATGCGTCAAACACAATTAGGAGTTATTCGAGCGGTTTAACGATGTGGATATGTGATCCCTTGGCCCCGGCAAGCCATGCAATAGAAATGGAAAGTCTATTCTGAGAGTGTAAATTGGGGTCACTGCATGGTGGGAACTATTTATATCTGTGTTTACGCGGTGAAAGTGCCGGGAGAGGAAATTCCCGGTGAGCAATGACAGAGGCAAGACATCGGAGACACTGGGGACATTAAAGAGAGTATGTCTTCATTAGGTAATCAGGGTGTGGATGGGTAAGTATGCAGTGTATAGTCAGTGTATTTAAGTAGTCAGTGTATTTTTTAAACTTTTTTTCCTATGATTTGTCTTCGAGTATGTTTGTGTGTGTGTGTGTGGGGGGGGGGCAAGTTCAGTAGCAAAACTATGTATTTAACAATTTCATGCATCTGCAAAAATGAGCAGATTCTGAAGAATAAGATGTTTTGTTTTTGGTAAAGTGTCTTAATTTAAATACATTTTACATTTTCGCCTGAATATTCTCATTACAGAAATGCGTCCGGATTAAATTCTCAGGGCATTTTATAAAATCTTACTTTAGAAAAACTTATTTGAATACAACCCAAAAGATGTTGCTGTAGTTTGTCCATAAATCGTGAAAATTGTATATTAGTTGTTTTTACATAAAAACTGAATTATCACATTTGCATACAGTTGATGTCGGAAGTTTACATAGACCTTAGCCAAATACATTTAAACTCGGTTTTTCACAATTCCTAAGATTTAATCCGAGTAAACATTCCCTGTCTTAGGTCAGTTAGAATCACCACTTAGGGATAGGGGGCAGTATTCAGAAGTTTGGATGGCTGAGGTGCCCAAAGTAAACTGTCTGTTACTCAGGCCCAGAAGCTAGGATATGCATATAATTGGTAGTATTGGATAGAAAACACTACCACGTTTCTAAAATTGTTAACATAATATCTGTGAGTATAACAGAACTGATATGGCAGGCAAATACCTGAGGAGAATCAATCCGGAATTGTTTTATTCTGAGGTCACGACTCATTGAAATGGCTGTCTACGGGAAAATCAAAGGAATACCTCTCAGAATGCAGTTACTAGGGCTTCCACTAGATGTCAAAAGTTTTTCGAAAGAGTTTCAGGCTTGTTTTTTGAAAAATTAGTGAGAATTTGTAGTTTTCCAGGTGACTCCCATTTTGGCTCTAGTATTGTGGCGCGCATGGCTGAGGGCGCACACTTCATTATTGATCTCCGGTAATGGACGTACTATTCTCAGTCTTAAATTTGATCGTTAATATACATATTAGGCTACCTGAGGATTGATTAGAAACATTGTTTGACTTGTTTGGACGAAGTTTATTGGTAACTTTTGGGATTCCTTTGACTGCATTTTTGAACGAGGGAAACCGGTGGATGACTGAATCAAGAACACCAAATAAACAGACCTTTTTGGGATATAACGAAGGACTTTATCGAACAAAATAACCATTTGTTCTGTAGCTGGGACCCTTGAGATTGCAAACAGAGGAAGATCTTCAAAGGTAAGTGATTTATTTTATCGCTATTTCTGACTTTCGTGACGCCTCTGCTTGTTTGGAAAATGTTTAATGCTTTTTTAAAGCCCAAAGACAATGTGAAATGTCAGAATAATAGAAAAGAGAATGATTTATTTCAGCTTTTATTTATTTCATCACATTCCCAGTAGGTCAGAAGTTTACATACACTCAATTAGTATTTGGTAGCATTGCCTTAAAGTTGTTTAACTTGGGTCAAATGTTTCAGGTACCCTTCCACAAGCTTCCCACAATAAGTAGGGTGAATTTTTGGCCCATTCCTCCTGTCAGAGCTGGTATAACTAAGTCAGGTTTGTAGGCCTCCTTGCTCGCACACGCTTTTTCAGTTCTGCCCACAAATCTTCTATAGATTGAGGGGCGGCAGGGTAGCATAGTGGTTAGAGCGGTGGACTAACAACCGGAAGGTTGCAAGTTCAAACCCCCGAACTGACAAGGTACAAAACTGTCGTTCTGCCCCTGAACAGGCAGTTAACCCACTGTTCCTAGGCCGTCATCGAAAATAAGAATTTCTTCTTAACTGACTTGCCAAGTTAAATAAAGATACAATCAGGGCTTTGTGATAGGGCAACAAAGTGGCTTAGGCCATTTTGCCACAAATTTGGAAGTATGCTTGGGGTCATTGTCCATTTGGAAGACCCATTTGAGTCTAAGTTTTAACTTCCTGACTGATGTTGCTTCAATAAATCCACATAGATGGCATCACGAGGATGGAATATTATCTTCAAATAATATTTTTGCAGGAATCTCCTTGCGAATGATTTTGCCGAAGATTGTATCTCCTGCAGCAAAGCACCCCCACAACATGATGCTGCCACCCCCATGCTTCACGGTTGGGATGATGTTCTTCAGCTTGCAAGCATTCCCCTTTCTCCTCCAAAAATAACGATGGTCATTATGGCCAAACAGTTCTATTTTTGTTTCATCAGACAAGAGGACATTTCTCCAAAAAGTACGATCTTTGTCCCCATGTGCAGTTGCAAACCGCAGTCTGGCTTTTTTATGGAGGTTATGGAGCAGTGGCTCCTTCCTTGCTGAGCAGCGCTTATTTCTTTTGATTTACCCATGACATCAAACAAAGAGGCACTGAGTTTGAAGGCCAATTATGTCAATTAGCCTATCAGAAGCTTCTAAAGTCATGACATAATTTTCTGGAATTTTCGAAAGCTGTTTAAAGGCACAGTCAACTTAGTGTATGGAAACTTCTGACCCACTGGAATTGTGATACAGTGGATTATACTTTAAATAATCTGTCTGTAGACAATTGTTGGAAAAATTACTTGTCATGCACAAAGTAGATGTCCTAACCCACTTGTCAAAACTATAGGTTTGTTAACAAGAAATCTGTGGAGTGGTTAAAAAACGGGTTTAATGACTCCAACCAAAGTGTATGTAAACTTCCGACTTCAACTTTAGGTATTCAGACCTTTTCCTCAGTACTTTGTTGAAGGACCTTTGGCAGCGATTACAGCCTTGAGTCTTCTTGGGTATGACGCTACAAGCTTGGCGCTGACGCTGCTCTTATATCCAGAAGTTCCTCCCGACTGTATGTAATAAAACCTAAGATTACCTGGGGTACCAATGTAAAAAAAACAAAATACTGCATAGTTTCCTAGGAATGCAAAGCGAGGCAGCCATCTCTGTCGGCGCCGGAAGGGATGGTGCCAGGTTTCCTCCAGATGTGACGCTTGGCACTCAGGCCAAAGGTTTACATTTTTGTTTCATCAGACCAGAAAAATCGTTCTCATGGTCTGAGAGTCTTTAGGTGCCTTTTGGCAAACTCCAAGTGGGATGTCAAGTGTCTTTTACTGAGGAGTGGCTTCTGTCTGGTCGCTCTACCATAAAGGCCTGATTGGTGGAGTGCTGCAGAGATGGTTGCCCTTCTGGAAGGTTCTCCCATCTCCACAGAGGAACTCTAGAACTCTGTCAGAGATACCATCGGGTTCTTGGTCACCTCCCTGACCAAGGCCTTTCTCCCCAGATTGTTCAGTTTGGCCGGGAGGCTAGCTCTAGGAAGAGTCTTGGCGGTTCCAAACTTCTTCTATTTAAGAATGATGGAGGCCACTGTGTTCTTGGGGGCCTTCAATGCTGCAGACATTTTTTTGGTACCCTTCCCCAGATCTGTGCCTCAACACAATGCTGTCTCAGAGCTCTATGGACAATTCCTTCGACCTCATGGCTTGGTTTTTGCTCTGACATGTACTGTCAACTGTGGGACCTTAAAAAGAGTGTGTGCCTTTCCAAACTTATGTAAATCAGGTATTTCTGAGTTTTGTTTGTAATACATTTCCAAACATTTCTAAAAAAACTATTTTTGCTTTTGTCATTAAGTGGTATTTTATTTATAAGGCTGTAATGTAACAAAATGTGGAAAATGTCAAGGAGTCTGAATACTTTCCAAAGGCACTGTGCATCTAAAAGACCTTACAGTCACAATTATCTGTGTCCTAATACACCAATACTATCACGTTTGAAGGTAAGACCCAGGTGCAATGTTGAAGTAACAAATGTTTATTAATTCGAACACGGGCAGGCAAAGGTACAGGGCGTTAGGCAGGCTCAGGGTCAGGTCAGGCAGAGTTCGGTAATCCAGAGTAGTGGGGCAAAGGTACCGGACGGCAGACAGGCTCAGGGCAGGCAGAAAGGACAAAACCGGGAAAACTAGAAAATAGACAAGGCAGGAGCAAGGGGGAAAATGCTGGAAACAGGAGACATGGGGCAGTCAGATATGACTTTAACTCTGAACACAGAAAAGGTAGGAAAAATACAGAGGGTACGGGGCAACAGAGGCTGAACAGCAGAGGGGCTAATGATCTTGGAGTGGGGGGGGGTCTCGGCTTCCGGGGGTGTAGCCGCGGCACTACAGCTGCATGCCAGCGCCTCGCCTCAGGCTTGACCTTCTTGGATAGCGGGTGGTGCTGCGGAAGCGAAGTGGCCCGGGCCTTACTGAACCCCTCCTGGAGGTCCTGGTACTCTGTGGAGCTGCCGGAGAAGTCCAGGGAAATTCCCAAGCCCCCTGGAAGATGTCCTGGGGCAGGCAGAGGTGACTTCAGGCAATGAGTGTGGCAGGATGGGCTCCAGCCCAAGATGGCACCAGTAGCCCAGTCAATGGAGGGATTGTGTCGCTGGAGCCAAGAGAATCCCAATACCACGGGAACCCGCAGAGACTCAACCAGCAGGAACTGGATCGTCTTACTGTGGTTCCCCGACACTCAAATCAAATTTTATTTGTCATATACACATGGTTAGCAGATGTTAATGCGAGTGTAGCGAAATGCTTGTGCTTCTAGTTCCGACAATGCAGTAATAACCAACAAGTAATCTAACTAACAATTCCAAAACTACTGTCTTATACACAGTGTAAGGGGATAAAGAATATGTACATAAAGATATATGAATGAGTGATGGTACAGAGCAGCATAGGCAAGATACAGTAGATGGTATTGAGTACAGTATATACATATGAGATGAGTATGTAAACAAAGTGGCATAGTTAAAGTGGCTAGTGATACATGTCTTACGTAAGGATGCAGTAGATGATATAGAGTACAGTACATACGTATGCATATGAGATGAATAATGTAGGGTATGTAACATTATATTAGGTAGCATTGTTTAAAGTGGCTAGTGATATATTTTACATCATTTCCCATCAATTCCCATTATTAAAGTGGCTGGAGTTGAGTCAGTGTCAGTGTGTTGGCAGCAGCCACTCAATGTTAGTGGTGGCTGTTTAACAGTCTGATGGCCTTGAGATAGAAGCTGTTTTTCAGTCTCTCGGTCCCAGCTTTGATGCACCTGTACTGACCTCGCCTTCTGGATGATAGCGGGGTGAACAGGCAGTGGCTCGGGTGGTTGTTGTCCTTGATGATCTTTATGGCCTTCCTGTAACATCGGGTGGTGTAGGTGTCCTGGAGGGCAGGTAGTTTGCCCCGGTGATGCGTTGTGCAGACCTCACTACCCTCTGGAGAGCCTTACGGTTGTGGGCGGAGCAGTTGCCATACCAGGCGGTGATACAGCCCGCCAGGATGCTCTCGATTGTGCATCTGTAGAAGTTTGTGAGTGCTTTTGGTGACAAGCCGAATTTCTTCAGCCTCCTGAGGTTGAAGAGGCGCTGCTGCGCCTTCTTCACGATGCTGTCTGTGTGAGTGGACCAATTCAGTTTGTCTGTGATGTGTATGCCGAGGAACTTAAAACTTACTACCCTCTCCACAACTGTTCCATCGATGTGGATAGGGGGGTGTTCCCTCTGCTGTTTCCTGAAGTCCACAATCAGCTCCTTAGTTTTGTTGACGTTGAGTGTGAGGTTATTTTCCTGACACCACACTCCGAGGGCCCTCACTCGTAGGTTGACCGGGGTGATCTGGTGGGTGATCCGGCCTATAGATCGCCCGTCCAGCACTCTAACACCCATGGGAAAGGAGAGGGGTTGAGTGGGCATGCCCAGCTCGGATGCCAGGGTAACGTCCATGAGACTCACATGAGCCCCCCTGAGTCGATGAGTACCTGGAGAGACTTGGACTGGTCGCCCCACCTCAGGATGGCACTGATAGGGGGGCAAGCCAGGGGAGACAAAAAATATCTTTAAGGCCCACCATAGTACTCACTCAAACGAATGAGCTACAGTAGGTACCTTGAAGGGACAGGTAGACACAATGAACAGCAGCATCGCAATTCAGACAACTCTGGGTCTCAAGTCTGCGTACGCGGTCGGCTGGAGACAGCCTTGCCCTGCCGAGCTGCATAGGCTCGGGAAGAGATGAATCGGCAGTCTCTGGTGGATCTTGGAGGGACTCGGGTAAGCACGGATCCCCTCGGGGACGTAGACGCCGGGAATTTCCGGAGTTCATCAGATAAAAAGTGGGATCCCTTAGTGAGCGATTGGGAATGCAATCGGACCTCTGCTCCATCCTACGTTCCCATAGCCGACCATCAATCCGGATGGTTAAAGTGATGAGTGAGTCGAGATCCGTCGGTAGTTCTTGGGCTGCCAGCTCATCCTTTACCTCCTCCGATAATTACATTTACATTTAAGTCATTTAGCAGACGCTCTTGCAGGAACGTGTCGAACAGCGCTTCCGGATTCCAGGTACCCTCCGCTGCTAGCGTGCAGAACTCCACTGAGGGAGTCCTGCCGAAGATGGAGTAACTTCCGGGCAGCCTCTCTCCCGGACACCGGAGCCTCAAACTTTTCTCACCTCCGCCACGAATACCTCCAGGATGAGGCAGACGGCAGATTGTTGCTCCCACACCGCTGTGGCCCAGGCGAGTGCCCTCCCGGACATCAGCGTAATAATGTACGTTATCTTCGAGGGGTCCAAGGGGAACGAAGAAGGCTGCAACTCGAAAATGAGGGAGTACTGGGAGAGAAGGGTTCCCGGGAAACCGGGGTGAATGTGCTGCTACCAGCTGGCTTACTGAGGGTCTGGGAGGTTACCGTCGTGGTAGGCTGCCTGGTAGGTTACCCACCACGGAATTGCTCCCACAACGCATCCAATGCAGAAAATAGTACAAATAAAGAAAACCCATGGAATTAGTAGGTGTGTCCAAACTTTTGACTGGTAATGTATATATATTTTAAATAACTTTAAATTAACTTTTGACTTTTGAATATACATGCATGTAATTACAGTACTTGACTTTTTACATATTTTGTTTTGTTACAGACTTAATTTAAATTGATTCAATTGAGATTTTGTATCACTGGCCATAATGTCCAAGTGAAATTATGTTTTGAGACATTTTTACAAATTTATTTTTTTTAAATTAAAAGCTGAAATGTCTTCAGTTAATAAGTATTCAACCCCTTTGTTTTGGCAAGCCTAAATAAATAACTAATAAGTTGCTTAACAAGTCACATAATAAGTTGCATGGACTCACTCTCTGTGTGAATTAATAGTGTTTAACATGCTTTTTGAATGATACCTCATCTCTGTACCCAACACATACAGTACAATTGTCTGTAAAGTCCCTCAGTAGAGCAGGGATTTTTACACACAGATTCAACCAAGCACAGGGAGGTTTCCAATGCCTCTCAAAGAAGGGCACCTACTGGTAGATGGGTCAAAATAAAAAAGAGACATTGAATATCCCATTGAGCGTGGTGAAGTCATTAATTACATGGATAGAGTATCAATATCTACAAAGATAACAGGCGTCCTTCCTGACTCAGTTGCTGGAGAGGAATGAAATCTCTCAGGGATTTCACCATGAGGCCAATGGTGACTATTGTACAATCCTTACCCAGAAAGACTCACAGCTGTAATCGCAATTCTAACATGTAATTGACTCAGGGGTGTGAATACTTATGTAAATGAGATATTTCTGCATTTCATTTTCAATAAAAGTGAAAACATTTCTAAAAACATGTTTTCACATTATCATTATGGGGTAGATCGGTAAGATCTTTTTTGTACATTATGTATTCAGGCTGTGACACAACAAAATGTGGAATGAGTCAAGGGGTATGAATACTTTCTGAAGGCACTGAAGTAAGTGGTATTTTAGTCAATTGCATTTAGATCAGTGATTTTCGTATTATGCAAGTCATTTGGTATTAACAAACTACACACTTGGATGATTTGTTGGGTTACTGAATCCCTGATAGAGATCAGTACAGTTTTGGCAAACTATGCAACACTCATTAACGAAATATACTGTCTCTTCTCCAAAACCTGCTCATCATTACCGTAATGCACCAATATTTAGGAAATATTAGGGGGGGAAAAACTATTTTGCCTTAATTTGATAGTGTGACTTTTGCTCTTTATCTAAATATCTGTTCATAAAAAATACAAATTATAACATGTATACAAAAGCGATTATAACAGCAAAACAATTCAAATAGGTTGTGTTACGGTAATGACTCAATTACAAAATAGATTTTCATAATGACGTTTTTTTATTCAGTGATATGTTTAACTCAGGCCTTTTCGTGAAAAGAGCAATGTTAAAAAGTGTGTGTGTGTGTGTGTGTGTGTGTGTGTGTGTGTGTGTGTGCATCCATGTGCATATGGGTGTGATTGCCAATTTATGAATAAGAGTTTCAGTAAAGGTTGCATGAGGGTTGTAAAATTGCTAGTTATTGTGACTGTTTGTCTGAATAGTTTCTGTGTGAATGAATGCAGATGCACTTGTGTGTAGACATGTTTGTAGACAAACTGACCAGAACATCATTTTGTTTCTGTTCCCATTATTTGGATCTATTAGTTATACTTTGGTATTTTATTAGATGGTCTCCTTGTGAATTAATATGTAAGCTCACCTGTGATTGGATACAACTCAGTCTGGTTAAATAAAGGTTAAATAAAAAAAAAATAAATACAGCCTGCAGACTGATGCAAGTCTGCTATTGGCCAGCAGAGGGCCCTATATAGCAACGGATGACACAAGCAACACTGGTTATGATGGTGGCAAATAACTCCAGTCTGCTTCCAATTCAGGTCAGGGCCTGGTTTTCCGATAGCGATGCAACTTATGAGTGTTTTAACCATAGACATTAAAACCAGGTTTTAACATGCATCTTTCCTACATGTGTGTCCCAAACACCACGCAAAGAGAACGGTCGCAAAGCGCATGTGTCGATACTGATCGAATGAAAGGCAGTGCTGCTCTCAGGTCAGCTTTCTCAATTCAAATCTTACCTTAACTTTAGAATGATTGCACAATACTGACAATGGATCAGCTACAAGATGGTAATATCTATCTATGGCTGCAAATATTGATGCTAATGCCTTCCAAATAAAAATGCACAACATCACCAATTTGGCATATCATTGCGCACATGTTACAATACACATCATGAAATATATTGAGACAGTAGTCTACAAGTATCAAAATATAACTTGATTGAACAAAATAGGCCTATAGCATACGGTCTGAGGCAGGTGTTAGTCTATGAGCGTTATTAAGCTCAACTTTATAACAATGTTTTTAGGAAACAACTTGGAAACTTAACGATGCTCCTACGAAGGCACTAACGATGAACTTAGCCTTAAGATAACTTTTGGGAAACCGGGCCCTGGACTGTATTATGGACAGCTGAAGAGACTCATAGTAGCAGGGCTTTCATCACAAATATTGACCTGCAAGACCTCTCTGCCTACACACACACACATACAAACTCGCTCATGCACACAAACAGGCACCTACACCTACTTGCACACACACACACACACACACACACACACACACACACACACACACACACACACACACACACACACACACACACACACACACACACACACACACACACACACACACACACACACACACACACACACACACACACACACACACAGGTAGACACAATCCTTAATTAACTTTTCAGCCAAATGGCAGACCTGCCACATAGTTCACCTTCACGTTGAGGAATGGTGCTGGAGAAATGTAGCCACTAAAGAATTCATGACATAAAAATGTGTTTTATTTCTATCTTTATTCCATTGTTTGTTTACAAAAAACAAACTACTTAATGATGCCTTCATTAACAGACATTTTGGGGGTTGTGTGTGTGTCTCCAGGCGCCCAGCCCGCCACAAGGAGTCGCTAGAGCGAGGTGAGCCAAGTAAAGCCCCCCCCATGCCAAACCCTCCCCTAACTCTGACAACGCTGGGCCAATTGTGTGCCGTCCTATGGGAGTCCCGGTCACGGACGGTTGTGATCGAACCCCAGGCTGTAGTGCCTTAGACCACTGCGTCACTTGGGAGGCCTTGTACCCTGTAATTATATTTGTAACCCTGTACATGACTATTAAACTTTCTTGCAAGCTATCTGTCAAACAAACTACTTAATGAATCCTTCATAAACACTTTACAAAGCATATAGATGCTACTGACCATTCAGAAACAAACGTCATCCAATTGTTTTCTTTGAAGGATTTTTTAAGCATATCTGATGTGTTTATTAAGACTTTATAAAAGTCTTTATAAAAATTCTTTATAATTTGTAGTTTGTTTAAAGTGGGACCAACATGATCCTACAAACAATCAATTGAGTAAACCAGTTATACTAAGCTCAAGAGTTATATTCATCAAGGATCAATGGGTATATGATGTAACGTGAACTCTCTGGTCCTGAATGTCACAAAAACACAAGAAGTTATCTTTGAAGCTGTCACGTTGGTATAAAGGGTCGGGAGACAGGCGTAGGAATGCGTAATAGTTTTTTGTTTTTTCACCCAAATTACAGCGTGCCATGTAAAGGAATGGGGACGAAGACCAAACAAACACGGACACAAAACACAGGGTTGAACCCCAAAAAAAGAGCGAGGTGTACCTGGAATACATACACGGGGAAAAGACCCGAAAACACAAGCGTTTTGCAATGGCCATCTCAGTCTCTGGACCTGTGGATTGAATTGAGCGCAGATGAAGGATATCAAGGATCTGGAAGGATTTTGTATGTTTTCCAACCCAGTTATTTTTAGCATACAATATAGCTCAGTATTTTAATTATTTATTTTATACAATATTTTTTTTAATTAAAAACATGAGCTGGCGCACACACAGAGAAAATAATTTGATGTAGAGGTGCTGACTAACGGCAAATAAACTATAAGCTATATAAATAATAAAGAGTCGCATTCTTCATGTATAAATCAACAAAGTTTCGGCCTCACTGTGCCTTGTTCAGGGTACAATCATACAATCATTTTTACTCATATTCATCAAGAGCATCAATAATTGAGGAAACTTTTCAGAACTTACAACAAGCATTTGAGGACATTTAGAAACAACTTCACCAACTGAAACTTGTGCTGAATGCCAGAAAATAACAGTTCATGTTTTGTTCCAGTCTCAAAGCAGACAAATTGAGCCACTTTCAGATTGTATAAGTATCTTGGTATCTGGATAGATGAAAAGCTGAGTTCTAAACAGCACGTTGACATTTCATCAAAACAGCTGAAATTGGGTTACTATTTCAGGAATAAATCATGTTTTTTGTCAGTCAGGATAAAAAATAAAAAACTGTGGTAGATTATGGTGATATTGTTTATATGCATGCCGCAGCCAGCATCCTAAGATACTGTACACTGTGCTCTATAAGACATGGTGAAATGGCCCTCCCTTTCTACGAGACGGCTGAAGCACTGGTTCATCTTTGTGTACAAAGCAGTGCATGGAATATTGCCTATTTACACTATATATTCTAAAGTATGTGGACACCCCTTCAAATTAGTGGATTCGGCTATTTCAGCCACACCTGTTGCTAACAGGTGTATAAAATCGAGCACACCGCCATGCAATCTCCATAGACAAACATTGACAGTAGAATGGCCTTACTGAAGAGCTCAGAGACTTTCAACGTGGCACCGTCATAGGGATGCCACCTTTCCAACAAGTCATTTAGTCAAATTTCTGCCCTGCTAGAACTGCTCCGTTCAAATGTAAGTGCTGTTATTGTGAAGTGGAAACATCTAGGAGCAACAACAGCTCAACCGCAAAGTGGTAGGCCACACAAGCTCACAGAACGGGACTGCTGAGTGCTGAAGCGTGTAGCAGGTAAAAATCATCTGTCCTCGGTTGCAACACTACTGAGTTCCAAACTGCCTCTGGAAGCAACGTCAGCACAATAACTGTTCATCTGGAGATTAATAAAATTGGTTTCCATGGCCGAGCAGCCCCACACAAGCTTAAGATCACTATGCGCAATGCCAAGTGTCGGCTGGAGTGGTGTAAAGCTCGCCGCCATTGGCAGCAGTGGAAACACGTTCTCTGGAGTGATGAATCACTCTTCACCATCTGGCGCCATCCAACGGGAAAATCTGGATTTGGCAGATGCCAGGAGAATGCTACCTGCCCGAATGCATAGAGCCAACTCTAAAGTTTGGTGGAGGAGGAATAATGGTTTGGGCCCCTTAGTTCCAGTGAAGGGAAATCTTAACACTACAGCATACAATGACATTCTAGACGATTCTGTGCTCCAATTTTGTGGCAAAAGTTTGGGGAAGGCCCTTTCCTGTTTCAGCATGACAATGCCCACGTGCACAAAGCGAGGTCCATACAGAAATGGTTTGTTGAGATCGGTGGGGAAGAACTTGACTGGCCTGCACAGAGCCCTGACCTCAACCCTCCCGAACACCTTTGAGATTAATTGGAACGCAGACTGCAAGTCAGGCCTAATCGCCCGACATCAGTGCCCGATTTCACTAATGCTCTTGTGGCTAAATGGAAGCAATGTTCCAACATCTAGTGGAAAGCCTTCCCAGAAGAGTGGAGACTAGTATAGCAGTAAAGGGGGGGACCAAATCCATATTAATGCCCATGATTTTGGAGTGAGATGTTTGACGAGCAGGTGACCAAATACACTTCATGGCCAAAAGTATCTGTGCTCCTCACTTACAAGGTCATCACAAACTTATAGTCTCCGTTCTCAGATGGTACTGAGAATTAGCATAATGAAAACATCCCCATAAAAATAAAATCAGTGAATTTAAGCTAGAGATATCTGTTTTTTTACATTGGCTGCATCTCAATCCACCGCATCTGCCTCTGTAACACTTTTGCATCTGCTGTGAAAGGTGACAGAGCGTTGTTTGTCAGACCATGAGACATCCTGAAAATTGGTCTTCTCACAATGTCGTCTGTGGCTTCCGGTCTACAAACTATTATGACCACTCTATGGAAAGATGAGGCTCTCACAAACACAACGTTCTGCTCTGCGACCCCCACATGCGTCTTGGGACTCGTCTGAAGTCAGTACAGCCGATCTGCCAACTTCTGTCAGTAGCGTCCGAATGGTTTGGGCTACACGCTAATATGACGCCTCTGTGTAAAGGTGAGACTCTCACTAACACATACATGTCGGTTGTTTTGCTCTATAACAAATTTCCTTTCATTTTTTTTTTTGGGGGGGGTGATCTGTTGTTCCATGTAGTGAATCTGTTATTCAAATGCGTTTGTATGGCAAATTATTATTTTATTTTTCATCTAACTCTGCAAGTTAGTTAAAGAACAAATTTTTATTTACAATGACGGCCTACCCCGGCCAACCCCGGACAACGCTGGGCCAATTGTGCGTCGCACTATGGGACTCCCAATCACGGCCGGATGTGATACAGCCTAATAGCTGTAAGGACAAATAAAATCGTTCCATCAAATAATTGGTTTATATATTTTTGGGGTACTTCAAGGGGTCTTAAAATACGAAGTCAAATAAAATTATCCTTTTAAAAACAATTCCATATAGCTTAGTAGTTGAGCATGGTGAAGTTATTAATTACACTTTGGATGGTGTATCAATACACCCAGTCACTACAAATATACAAACGTCATTTTGTTTTAATTGACTGTATTTTGTATCTTAATGTGTACTTCGTCTAGATTTATGTTGATCTATACTGGCCTGTTGTGCAGTATGTGCTGGTTGAAATACAGTATTGAGACTTTAGTCTCAACATGACTTCCCTGTTGAAATAAAGGTAAATAAATAATAATAAAGTAAAACGGTCAAAAAAGTGCCAAAGAAATGTACTTTATGTCCTGAATAAAAAGCGTTATGTTTGGGGCAAATCCAACACAACACATCCCATCAGTACAGCGTTCATATTTTCAAGCATGGTGGTGGCTGCATCATGTTATGTGTATGATTGTCATCGGCTAGGACTAAGGGATTTTTTATAGAGCTAAGCACAGGCAAAAACCCAGAGGAAAACCTGGTCCAGTCTGCTTTAGAACTGACACTGGGAGACAAATTCACCATTCAGCAGGACAATAACCTAAAACACAAGGCCAAATATACACTGGAGTTGCTTACCAAGACAACTTTGAATGTTCCTGAGTGACCTAGTTAAGATTGACTTAAATAGACTTGAAAATAGCTGTCTAGCAATGATCAACTTGACAGAGCTTGAAGAATAAATAAAAAAATATTGTGCAATCCAGGTGTGCAAAGCTCGTAGAGATTTACCCAGAAAGACTCACAGCTGTAATCGATGATGCCAAAGATGATTGTAACATGTATTCAGGGTTGGGGAGAAATGGATTACATGTAAGGGATTACAAAAAAAATTAACTGTAATCCATTTCGCTACCAGAAAAAATATTGTAATCAGATTACAGATATGTTTGAAAAACTAGTTGATTAAATCTTTGACACTTCTCAGTTCTCAATGACATTCAAATCAGCATTGAAAAAAGGCGCAAGTTTAAATTTGCTCAACGTGAGTAAGTCTGACCATAAATCAGAGACCTCTATAATGACACAGCAAATGTGTTTGATGGATCGCGGGAAAAGAGCAGGAATCGGCTTTTGTAGTCCAAGCTATGTCTTCCAATGGTGCGACTGCTGTCGGCATCCAAAGATTATCCAACTTGAATAAACTCTTGGAGGTAAGGATGACAGTCTACCGCCCGTGATCGGGAGCCCCATAGGGTGGTGCACAATTGGCCCAGCGTTGTCCGGGTTAGGGGAGGGTTTGGCCAGACTAGCCTAGTTACATAAAGATCAAATAAAAATATCTACACTGCTGCGGTCTCATTTATCTATTTACGCCTTACGAATTGTGGTTGTTGTTTGATGATAATAATGATTGAATTCAAGAAGTTTAAGCTGCCTGTATGTAAATCGTTTTTTTTAAACCAGTGGACAGCAGGTGAATAAAGCGCTCTTGCAACAGCTGCATAGTGTGGATCCCGGCTTGTGGAATAAAAGTGAGGCTTTTATTGCTCAATCTAATTCATAATGATAATTTTAAAAACCCATTGTCCTAATAGTGAATAGTGAAGACATCAACATTATGAAATGACACATATGGAATCATGTAGTAACAAAAAAGTGCTAAATTAAAATAAATGTTGTATTTGAGATTATTCAAAGTAGCCACCCTTTGCCTTGATGAAAGGTTTGCACACTCTTGGCATTCTCTCAAACAGCTTCATTAGGTAGTCACCTGGAATGTGTTTCAATTAACAGGTGTGCCTTGTTTAGAGTTCATTTGTGGATTTCTTTCCTTCTTAATGCGTTTGAGCCAATCAGTTGTGTTGTAACAAGGTAGGGGTGGTATACAGAAGATAGCCCTATTTGGTAAAAGACTAAATCCATATTATGACAAGAACAGCTCAAATAAGAAAAGAGAAATCCAGCATTCCATCATTATTTTTTAGAGATGAAGGTCAGTCAATCCGGAAAATTTCAAGTGCAGTCGCAAAAACCATCAAGCGCTAACTGGCTCTCATGAGGACCAAGGAAAGGAAGACCCAATTATTTCTGCTGTAGTTCATTAGTTACCAGCCTCAGAAATTTCAGCCCAAATAAATGCTTCAGAGTTCAAGTAACAGACACCTCTCAACATCAACTGTTCAGAGGAACCTGCGTGAATCAGGCCTTCGTGGTCAAATTGCTGCAAAGAAACCACTACTAAAGGACACCAATAAGAAGAAGAAACTTGCTTGGGCCAAGAAACGAGCAATGGACAATAGACCCGTGGAAATATGGCCTTTGGTCTGATGACTCCAAATTTGACATTTTTGGACAATGTGTCTTTGTGAGACACAGAGTAGGTGAACAGATGATCTCTGCATGTGTGGTTCCCACTGTGAAGCATGGAGGTGGTGTTATGGTGTAGGGGTGCTTTTCTCTGATTTATTTTGGATTCAAGGCACACTTAACCAGGATGGCTACCACAGCATGCTACAGCGATATGCCATCCCATCTGGTTTGCACTGAGTGGGACTATCATTTGTTATTCAACAGGTCAATGACCCAACCAATGACCCAACCAGGCTGTGTAAGGGATATTTGACCAGGAAGGAGAGTGGTGAAGTGCTGCATCAGATGACCTGGCCTCCGCAATCACCCGACCTAAACCCAATTGAGATGGTTTGGGATGAGTTGGACCGCGGAGTGAAGGATAAGCTGCCAACAAGTGCTCTGCATATGTGGGAATGCTCAAGACTGTTGGAAAATAATTCCAGGTTAAGCTGGTTGAGAGAATGCCAGGAGTGTGCAAAGCTGTCAAGGCAACGGGTGGCTACTTTGAAGAATATAAAATATGTTTTGATTTGTTTAACACTTTTGGTTACTACATGATTCCATATGTGTTTCATAGTTTTGATGTCTTCACTGTTATTTTATAATGTAGAAAATAGTCAAAATAAAGAAAAACCTTTGAATGAGTAGGTATGTCCAAACTTTTGACTGGTACTGTATGTACTGGTACTGTACTGTTTTTAATTTAATTAATTTAATATTTTTTTATAGAATATTTTTAATACAGTGGTGGCAGGTAACCTAGTGGTTAGAGTATTGGACTAGTAACCGAAAGGTTGCAAGATCGAATCCCCAAACTGACAAGGTAAAAATCTGTTGTCCTGCCCCTGAACAAGGCAGTTAACCCACTGTTCCTAGGCCGTCATTGTAAATAAGAATTTGTTCTTAACTGACTTGCCTATTTAAATTAAAAAATAAAATGTAACTATTTCACTTTGTCATTCTGATGTAGTGTGTGTAGATTGATGAATCATTTTTTGATTTCAGCCATTTTAGAGTAAAGCTGTGACGTAACAAAATGTGGAAAAAGTCATGGGGTCTGAATACTTTTACGAATGCACTGTAATAGACAGCTGCATGAAATATATACTGAACAAAAATAGATACACAATATGCAACAATTTCAAGGATTTTACTGAGTTACAGTTCATATAAGGAAATCAGTCCATTGAAATAAATTAATCTATGGATTTCACATGACTGAGCAGGGGCGCCAGGCCCAGCCAATCAGCATGAGTTTTTCGCCACAAAAGGGTACTTTTTTACAGACATTAATGCCCTTGAGCCTTCTTGGGTGGGCATTTCTAATGTAACACTATGGCAGCAGCCAAAGGGCTAGAGGCAATCATGGCGCAACGCTCCGTATTTTCTGCTGGCTTGCCCTACCACCACAGAAAGCACTGAGCTAGGCAGAAACACCTGCATTTTTTACATTGTTTGCAAACTGATATGTGAATTAATAACAAAATAAAATGCAAAATAGGCAAGTCCCCACCCCCCTCCCCCCCAAAAATGTATTTGTATTTGCCTCAATATAATTTTCACCTGGGAGTGTTTAGTAGGACTCCCACTAAACTAATGTTGGACAATGACAAACACGCAAATAAATACTTACACTTGACCTATGATTCATTGTGATTACGCATACAACAACACCCACGTTAAGCACTCCTACAGCACTAAGTATGATTAGTTGCGACCAGTGGTGACCCGTCATTCAGGGCAGGTGGGTGTTGTATGCATAATCACAATGAATCATAGGTCAAGTGTAAGTATTTATTTGCGTGTTTGTCATTGTCCAAAATGAGTTTAGTGGAAGTCCTACTAACACTCCCAGGTGAAAATTATATTGAGACAAAAACAATATTTTTAAAAATTAACTGGAGTAGAGGATTTGTGCCAGTTGCTATATTTGGACTTATAAATTAATGATATGTACCCATTGATTCTTGATGAATATTAGAAATGACTCGTGAGCTTATTTCAACTGTCGTACCCCATCAGAACTCAAAATATCAACTTGTTTACTCCAATGTTTGTAAACAAAGTAAATGTATTCTCAAAAACATGGTTAAAATGATCATTTTGATATCAAGGATGGTCAATCCTTGCATCCATAACTCTGTTTATGAATTTGATTGGTTACAATTCCCCAGCCCTATCCCTGACCTTTTAACCAAAACAGTACGCTGTGTTCACTTTGTTGTTGTTTCAACTGCTGAATGCCACTTTAAGATTTCCATTGAATATTGGTCAAATTGAGACAAATTAGTATAGGAAAGAGTTTGAAACTTTTTTTTATCAGACCGGTGTGAAGAGGAGGAGGAGTATCCATCATACCACTTCCAGCTGGGATGGAGAATTTGAGGCAGAGTGCAGCCAGCCTGCTCTTTCCGATGTGAGCGAGTCCATTTGCAGAGCTCTGTAAATAATTAAGAGGTCTACTTAGCACCACCATTCAGTCGCACACTCATATAGCTCATTACTCTGCATAGAGGGAGAGCGAGAGAGAGAATGGCTATGCAGGACTGCATGGCCGTGCACCTTAATGTGTTTATCTATAGGACTGTATGGGGAGGACACATGGGAATATACTATCAATCATGTGATGAACAGCACTGTGCATCACACAGCACAGAACACGCCAATGTTCCAATAGAAAGCAACCTTTTGTATGACTGCCCTCACGATTAAGGAATTCCAGGCCAATGTAAATTATAATAAAATTACAGCATATATTACAACTAAATAGCACGTAGAAAGCATGTACTGGGAGTGTAGGCAGTATGTGCTGAAGTGCGTGTGTGTGTGAAAAGAGGGGAGAGAGAGGGGAAATAGAGAGCTCAAAATGAGACAGGGTCTCTTTCTGCCTCCTCTCAACATTAATGCATCAGGGATTTCAATGGCTGCAGCATTTCCCCTCTACTACTGCAGAGCCATCAAACACTCTAGCTCACAGAGAGAGCGAGAGAAGAAAGAAGGGATAGACAGGGGAGAGAAGAGGAAGGAGGTATTAACCAGAGGGAGAGAGAGCATGGGGGATTGGAGGGTGGAGAGATAAAACGCAGGAGAGAGTGAGGAGAAAATTGGAAGATGGCTGACACGAGGAGACAAATGGAAGATGGCTGACACGAGGCATGAGTGGTGAGCGGGGCCCGTATGATAGGTCTGTGACAGGTGGGGACAGGATGTGATGTACAGTGCATTAGGGAAGTATTCTGACCTCTTGACTTGTTCCACATTTTGTTACGTTGGGTATGACGCTACAAGTTTGGCACACCTTTATTTGGGGAGTTTCTCCCATTCTTCTCTGCAGATCCTTTCAAGCTCTGTCAGGTTGGAAGGGGAGCATCGCTGCACAGCTATTTTCAGGTTTCAGAGATCTTCGATCGGGTTCAAGTCCGGGCTCTGGCTGGGCCAATCAAGGACATTCAGTGACTTGTACCGAAGCCACTCCTGCGTTATCTTGGCTGTGTGCTTAGGGTCGTTGTCCTGTTGGAAGGTGAACCTTCATCCCAGTCTGAGGTCCTGAGTGCTCTGGAGCAGGTTTTCATCAACAACAGAGCAACAATAAAATAACAGTAACGAGGCTATATACAAGGAGTACTGGTACAGAGTCAATGTGCAGGGGCACAGGTTAGTCAGAAGTAATCGAGGTAATATATACATGTAGGTAGATAAAGTGAATATGCATAGATAATAAACAGAGTAGCAGCAGCATAAAAATGGGGGGTGCAAGTAGTCTGGGTATTTATTTGGTTAGCTGTTCAGGAGACTTATGGCCTGGGGGTAGAAGCTGTTAAAAAGCATTTGACCTAGACTTGGCGCTCTGGAACCACTTGCCATGTGATAGCAGAGTCTGACTAGGGTGGCTGGAGTCTTTGGCTAGTTTTAGGGCCTTCCTCTGACATCGCCTGTTAAGGAGGTTGATGGGGCCCCCTTGGGGTCATGATAGGGGCTGCACCAAATGATTGATGTATTATAATAATTGATTATGCTTATGTTGTATTAATAGAAGGGGACGGGCTATAAGACCCCTCCCCCACTACAGTTACAGGGTCCTGGACCCTAGATTAGCATTATATGCATTTTAATTAAGGTTTAAATACTGTTCCACAGTTCTTTTCTAGTCTCTGTTTATATTTGTATGAAAATGACTAACTGCTCTTGAACATGCTGGAGTGATGGTGTTGGTGGAAGCTGAAGGAGATACTAGAGCATTTTATGGGGACATGATAGGGGCTGCACCAAATAATTGATGTATTATAATAATGGATTATGCTTCTGTTGTATTAATAGAAGGGGAAGGGCTATAAGACCCCTCCCCCATTACAGTTACAGGGTCCTGGACCATAGATTAGCATTATATGCATTTTAATTTAGGTTTAAATACTGTTCCACAGTTCTTTTCTAGTCTCTGCCTCTTATAAGAAACGGTCTGAGAGATGCGTGAGTTATTGCTGTCAAAACAGGGTGTCTGTGAGAAAGCGCCTCAAGTCTAAAAGAGATTCATAGACACAGAACCCTGCATGGGGAGTAAATAGATAAGAGACAAGTCAGACATACCACTGTAAGCCACACGGGAGTGGAAAATTACTGCTGAGCCCTTAGAAAACACCGGACTATTGTTCTCTCCTGCAAGTTTGTATGACTGTATATGCATGTGCTTGGTCTCATGAGTAGAAGGTGTTGACGTAGGCAGTTGCATCACTAGGGGTTGACTGCAAGCATATTAAAGCAACTTGGACCTTTTTTATTTTGCAAAACTTACTCTGAAACATGCACGCTGTGTTTTCATTGTCAACTTCTGTCTGCAATTGCATTAATAAAGGTTTGATTGATTTACTTGAAGATATTGTCTGATTGCTGATTTCACCAATAAGCCAATGATTGACAAGGAACAAGGTACCTATCCCCACTAGGTCCTGGATGGCAGGAAGCTTGGCCCCAGTGATGTAGTGCCTTGCAGTCGGAGGCAAAGCAGTTTCCATACCAGGCGGTGATGCAACCAGTCAGAATGCTCTCGATGGTGCAGCTGTAGAACTTTGAGGATCTGAGGACACATGCCAAATCTTTTCAGTCTCCTGAGGGGGAATAGGCATTGTTGGGCCCTCTTCACGACTGTTTTGGTGTGTTTGGACCATGACAGCTCGTTGGTGATGTGGACACCAAGGAACTTAAAGCTCTCAACCTGCTCCATTACAGCTCAGTTGATGAGAATGGGGGCGTGCTCAGCCCTCCTTTTCCTGTAGTCCACGATCATCTCCTTTGTCTTGATCACATTGAGGGAGCGGTTGTTATCCTGGCACCACACTGCAAGTTCTCTGACCTTCTCCCTATTGGTTGTCTCATCGTTGTTGGTGATCAGGCCACTTTTTGGTCGTCAGCAACAGCAGTATTTTGTAATCAAACATCATAACATTGACAAAAATAGTACACAATACAATAAATGTAAGTACCTGACGATAGATAAGGAAGCAAATTAGAGGTGCACATCCCGAGTGGCGCAGCGATCTAACACACTGCATCTCCGTGCTAGAGGCGTCACTACAGACCCTGGTTCGATACCGGGCTGTATCACAACCGGCCGTGATCGAGAGTCCTATAGGGCAGCGTGCAATTGGCCAAGCGTGGTCTGGGTTAGGGGATGGTTTGGCTGGGGTAGGCCATCATTGTAAAATAAGAATTTGTTCTTAACTGAATTTCCTAGTTAAATAAAGGTTAAATAAAAAAGTTAAAGTATATTGATGGCTGTAGATTTGTGATTAGTCTGTTAGCATGGAACAATCTGTGAATTAACAGGGAGCTAATGCGACCGTTACAATTAGAGCATGCTAGCCCCCCCACACACACACCTTCGCTCTCAGAACAGCCTACATTCTCTCTACAAGGTGTCGAAAGCTTTCCACAGGGATGTTGACCCATGGTGACGTTGTTGCTTCCTACAGTTGTGTCAAGTTGGGAGGGATGTCCTTGCGGTGGTGGACCATTATTGATACACACGGAAAACTGTTGAGCATGAAAAACCCAGCAGAGCTGCCGTTCTTGACACAAACAGGTGCGCCTGGCACCTAGTACCAAAGGCACTTAAATATTTTTTCTTTCCCATTCACTCTCTGAATGGCACACATACACAATCCATGTCTCAATTGTCTCAAGGCTTAAAAATCATTTTTTTAAACCTGTCTCCTCCCCTTCATCTACAATGATTGAAGTCGATTTAACAAGTGACATCAATAAGGGATTATCACTGGTGTAAAGTAGTTAAGTGAAATGACTTTAAAGTACTACTTAAGTCGTTTTTTAGGATATCTGTACTTTACTTTACTATTAAAATGTTTGGCTACTTTTACTTCACTTAGATTCCAAAAGAAAATAATGCAATTTTTACTCCATACATTTTCTCTGACACCCAAAAGTACTCGTTACATTTTGAATGCTTAGCTGTACAGGAAAATGGTCCAATTCAATCACTTATTAAGAGAACATCCCTGGTCATCACTACTGCCTCTGATCTGGAGGACTCATTAAACACAAATTCTTAGTTTGTAAATTATATCTGCATGTTGTAGTATGCCCCCGGCTATCCGTAAATAACATTTAAAAAATACAATTGTGCCGTCTGGTTTACTTAAAATAAGCAATTTGAGATGTATAATTTCTTTTACTTTTGCTGTTTAAAAGTATGTTTTTGCAATTACATTTACTTTGATACTTAAGTATATTTAAAACCAAAAACTTTTAGAATTTACTGGGTGACTTTCACTTTTACTGGAGTCATTTTCTATTAAGGCATCTTTACTTTCACTCAAGTATGACAATTGGGTTCTTTTTGCTTTCACCTGGTCAGTCTATGTCATGGAAAGAGCAGGTGTCCTTAATGTTTTGTATAGTCAGTGTATAACTTTTTGGAAAGAAACTCTTCATATCTCATTATCTGAGTGGAACTAACAAGGACTCAATTAGGGGGGTTGTGGAGGGGGTAGAGAGAGAGAAACCGAGGAAGGCAGGGGAGGGTTTTTGTGTGCCGTACGTGTTTGTGTAATGGAGAAAGAGTTAAAGGGAGGAGATAGTGTTTGTTGTGTGAGTTTGTTTAATGGAGAGAGAGAGAGAGAAAAAGAGAGGGAGGGAAGGAGAAAGGAAGAAAGGGAGAGAGTGTTTGTGTAATCGCCTATGAAAGAATCATTCATCCTCTGTTCTAAGATCCAGTCTGGAGAGTCACAGAAGCAAGCATGACAAGATCATCCACTTCAATCTGCCTACCTCTTTGTGGGCCTATCATATGGATGTAGATTGTTTTATTGTAAAGAAAGTATGAATAACAGACTCTATTAGGGGCTCTATTTTAATACACCTAAACCAATGGTAGATCTACGCACAGGTTCAAGGATGTGTCCGAAATATTTTAGCTATTTACACTATCATAATTATCGACGCACTTGATGGCGTTGCCGCGAAATAATTGGGTTTTGATGAATAAAAAAGTTGTGGTTGTCGAGGCTTGGCCCCTCACTGACCAATCAGAACGTGCTCCATGGCGAAATATGTTTTTGCTTCAGGTTGTGTATTTACAGTCTTTTATGTACAGCCTTAGTCCGTTATAGTTTGTTAAATGGCTTATTTGCTAAATAGGTTAACTTAAACCCATTTGCAGTCCACATTGTTCTAAGTAATTGCATGGCTTCAATAGCATTCACACTGATATAGGGTCTAGGCCTACTGTCATTTGCATTATGACTTAATATGGACATGCAAAACATTGTCAATAAGCAAGATTCAATGAATTATTGATAAGACCCTAGTATTTGTGTTATTTGTTTTAGTTGGTCAGAACGTGAGTTGGGTGGGCATTCTATGTTTTGTGTTTCGAGGTTGGTTTTCTGTGTTCGGCCTAGTATGGTTCTCAATCAGAGGCAGGTGTCGTTAGTTGTCTCTGATTGAGAATCATACTTAGGTAGCCTGGGTTTCACTGTTTGTTTGTGGGTGATTGTTTCTGTGTCTGTGTTTTACACCACACGGTACTGTTTTCGGTTTCGGTTATTCACGTTACGTTTATTGGTTTTGTATGGAGTGTTCAGTTTGTGTTTAAACAACCATGGACACTTACCACGCCGCATATTGGTCCTCCGATCCTTCTCGCCTCTCCTCTTCAGACGAAGAGGAAAACCCTTACACTAATCAAATTCTAAACAAAACAAAAACTTGTTTTAAACAGTTTATGTTACAGGCACCATAATTTATCCCACGGGCATATAATATTAAAACAAAGCAGATTATGGAGGGTTTTACACACGTCCAAAACGGGACCTGCATAGCTAAAATAATGTGGGCCTGCCTACAATGCATATGTAACAGTATAGACTTTACGTCCGTCCCCTCGCCCCGACCTGGGCGCGAACCAGGGACGCTCGTGCAGAGCGTCAACAGTCACCCTCGAAGCATCGTTTATCCATCGCTCTACAAAAGCCGTGGCCCTTGGAAAGCAAGGGGATCCACTACTTCAAGGTCTCAGAACAAGTGACGTCACCGATTGAAACGCCACTAGTGCGCACCACCGCTAACGAGCTAGCCATTTCACATCGGCTACACAGATAAAATGATAACGTCAACTCACAGTTTTACTCCTCTAAAAATTGGTATTTTAATAAAGCTTTGGTGGTTAAGATTTATTTCCAAGCGGTCTCAGGGGCCAAACCGTTCATCGATAGTCTTGATTACCTCACGATTGCATTAGACAGACACAAAAAAATGCAATTGAGAGCACTTGGTTTGTAATAAAAACAAATGGAATGGGAAAAAACATGAGTTTTTATGTTTCTAAATATGAATTATACAGGCACTAAAAGCACATTAGGCTACTGTCGTTCCATACGCATATGGGCAGTGTGCATCACGGCTGGATAGGCTGCGTTTCCGCTGTCAAAAGCATGCCATAACCAACTGCGTTACCGCTAAAATCAGCTGTTGGTTGGCCTCAAATATCCCTATCAGCGCTGCCTGAAATTAACACTTTGGATCATGTTTAAGGACACACCTCAATTTTTTCCACCCAACCATCTGAGTGCAAGCGAGTTTATCTAAGACCAGGGATATAGCCAAACCTGGCATTAGGGCTGGAAAATTAGGGCTGGAAAATGCCAGTGCGGCAGTTTTTACATTACGAAATTGCAAATTAACATGCCGTTTGACATTAGCGCCACCTTAACGGCCGCCGAAAATAGGGCCCCTGGTTTCCAATACTATTATTCAAATACTTAAGCTCAAGCTTGACTGTGCTTGCACTTTTACTCAAAAACTATGTTAACCCAGGCCTCCCAAGACATGGCGGTGGTGGCTGGTAGAGGAAACAAACATAACATCAGTCTAACATTCAGATGAAAATCTTTAACAGAGCAGCCACAACACTACTCTGCATTGGAGACCTGGGGACTGTCCCACTCTTGGCAACCAAAGTTGTTTGGGTTCTTTCCCCACTACATCTGGGCAGCAGACAGACATTGATTGTGTAACCCAGCACCTTGTTTGACTGTGTGTGTCTGGGTCTCCTGGGCTCTTAGCTAGCAGGTCGGCTGATGGAGAGTGTGAGAAAGGGAGAGACTGAAACCCTTTTGTCCCATCAGCAGGGCCTCAGGTTACACTCCGAGCAGCAGAGGAGAACCTAAACACTCTCTCACAGACAGGGCCTGCCCCTTTGTAAAACTGTAGGCGAGGAATGGAGAGGTACTGTTGTGGGGTGGGACTGGGTTCTATGACAACAAAACTAACCATTTCAGTTGTCTGTGTAATGGATCAATAAATAACATTTTATTTGTATGGGATTGTATTGAAACTGATTCAATGAAAATGATGTGTCTGGAAATGATTTCTGAATTCCTTGAAATTGTTGTGTTTGTGATGCTGACCTGAACCAAATGAATCCCGGACACATTAAGACTAATCCCGGACCATGAAGCATTAGATTTTCTATTGAGCTTGCTTTTTAGTCCAAGGCTGGCCTTAATCTGTGCCCAGTAAACCCACCCTAAACATTTATGACAGCTTTGGCTTAGTTTATTAACCACACCTAGAAACTGACTGACTAGACATCCCAACCTGGTCTCAGAGCATTTCATATTATTCTGTATGTAAATCCAAGACACTTCCTTTAGTATAATATGCTACGTTTCATATGGTATGTATTATTTCGAAATTGAAAAACGTACAATATGTTAAGAATTTGCCAAACTTATATGTTACGAATTCTAACTAGGCAGCTAGGTGGCTAACGTTAGCTAGCTGGCTAACATTAGCTCGGTTAGGGGCTAGGGTTAAGGTTAAGTTTAGGAGTTAGGTTAAAGGGTTTTTAAGGTTAGGATTACCGTTAAGGTTAGGGTTGGCTAAAAAGGTTAAGGTTAGAGGAAGGGTTAGCTAAAAGTGTTAAGGTTAGGGGAAGATTTAGCTAACATGCCAAGTAGTTGAAAAGTTGATAATTAGCTAAAATTGTCTGTGATGTGATTCCCGCTCGCTACCTGATATCATTTGACAAAAGTCCTTCGGTCTCCCCACCTGCTCCCCCCACACAATTGCCCTTGCCCTGTCTATATTCAAGTTATTTTTGCAAAGCTGTGTTCGGAAGCATTTAGCAAGGTTGATTTGTCAGTGGCGGTGCACATCGTATAATGAAATCAAGTACTGACGGGTTGGAGCGAGCGGTCGCATCCGCATTTCGCTCCGCAGGTAGTATAACTTTTTCATTACATTTCATTACATTTCATTATAGTACAACGGTTTGATTTGTCTAATCTTAGCAATTTCTTCTTAGCTAGCTACATAGCCGTCTTTGTATCAAAGATAATTGCGTAATTATCGTATTCCGTCGTCCTAACGTAGTCTTCACTGCTCTGCCCAGCAGCTAGCCAGCTAGCAAACGTCCACCGATTAGCAGCACTGTAGAAACTATTACACTCAACTGAACGACTTGATTAGTGTAGTGTTAGCTAGCTACATAGCTGTCTTTGCTGTCTTCGTATCCAAGATAATTGTGTAGTCTTAGAGTGATTATCTTAATTTACCGAGGTTAGCTAGCCAGCTATTTGTCGTCCTTAACGTAGGAGACACTGCTAGCTAGCCAACAGCTAGCCAACGTCTAGAGCGATTTTCTAGGTTAGCTAGCCAGCTATTCGCTCCACAGGTAGTATCACATTTTCATTTAATTTCATTACAGTACAACGGTTTGATTTGTTTGATCGTAGCTAGCTACATAGCTAGCTACATAGCCGTCTTTGTATAAAAGATAATTGTGTAGTCTAGAGCGATTTTCTAGGTTAGCTAGCCAGCTATTGTCGTTCTTTTAACGCAACGTAACGTAATCAACACTGCTAGCTAGCCAGCTAGCCCCGAATAGCAGCACTGTAGAAACTATTACACTCAACGGAACGACTTGATTAGTGTAGTGTCAACAACGCAGCCACTGCCAGCTAGCCTACAAAGTCAACAACGCAGCCACTGCCAGCTAGCCTACTTCAGCAGTACTGTATCATTTTAATCATTTTAGTCAATAAGATTCTTGCTACGTAAGCTTAACTTTCTGAACATTCGAGACGTGTAGTCCACTTGTCATTCCAATCTCCTTTGCATTAGCGTAGCCTCTTCTGTAGCCTGTCAACTATGTGTCTGTCTATCCCTGTTCTCTCCTCTCTGCACAGACCATACAAACGCTCCACACCCTAATCTGGTGGTCCCAGCGCGCATGACCCACGTGGAGTTCCAGGTCTCCGGTAGCCTCTGGAACTTCCGATCTGCGGCCAACAAGGCAGAGTTCATCTCAGCCTATGCCTCCCTCCAGTCCCTCGACTTCTTGGCACTGACGGAAACATGGATCACCACAGATAACACTGCCACTCCTACTGCTCTCTCTTTGTCCGCCCACGTGTTCTCGCACACCCCGAGAGCTTCTGGTCAGCGGGGTGGTGGCACCGGGATCCTCATCTCTCCCAAGTGGTCATTCTCTCTTTCTCCCCTTACCCATCTGTCTATCGCCTCCTTTGAATTCCATGCTGTCACAGTTACCAGCCCTTTCAAGCTTAACATCCTTATCATTTATCGCCCTCCAGGTTCCCTCGGAGAGTTCATCAATGAGCTTGATGCCTTGATAAACTCCTTTCCTGAGGACGGCTCACCTCTCACAGTTCTGGGCGACTTTAACCTCCCCACGTCTACCTTTGACTCATTCCTCTCTGCCTCCTTCTTTCCACTCCTCTCCTCTTTTGACCTCACCCTCTCACCTTCCCCCCCTACTCACAAGGCAGGCAATACGCTCGACCTCATCTTTACTAGATGCCGTTCTTCCACTAACCTCATTGCAACTCCCCTCCAAGTCTCCGACCACTACCTTGTATCCTTTTCCCTCTCGCTCTCATCCAACACTTCCCACACAGCCCCTACTCGGATGGTATCGCGCCGTCCCAACCTTCGCTCTCTCTCCCCCGCTACTCTCTCCTCTTCCATCCTATCATCTCTTCCCTCTGCTCAAACCTTCTCCAACCTATCTCCTGATTCTGCCTCCTCAACCCTCCTCTTCCTCCCTTTCTGCATCCTTTGACTCTCTATGCCCCCTATCCTCCAGGCCGGCTCGGTCCTCCCCTCCCGCTCCGTGGCTCGACGACTCATTGCGAGCTCACAGAACAGGGCTCCGGGCAGCCGAGCGGAAATGGAGGAAAACTCGCCTCCCTGCGGACCTGGCATCCTTTCGCTCCCTCCTCTCTACATTTTCCTCTTCTGTCTCTGCTGCTAAAGCCACTTTCTACCACTCTAAATTCCAAGCTTCTGCCTCTAACCCTAGGAAGCTCTCTGCCACCTTCTCCTCCCTCCTGAATCCTCCTCCCCCTCCCCCCCTCCTCCCTCCCTGCAGATGACTTTGTCAACCATTTTGAAAAGAAGGTCGACGACATCCGATCCTCGTTTGCTAAGTCAAACGACACCGCTGGTTCTGCTCACACTGCCCTACCCTGTGCTCTGACCTCTTTCTCCCCTCTCTCTCCAGATGAAATCTCGCGTCTTGTGACGGCCGGCCGCCCAACAACCTGCCCGCTTGACCCTATCCCCTCCTCTATTCTCCAGACCATTTCCGGAGACCTTCTCCCTTACCTCACCTCGCTCATCAACTCATCCCTGACCGCTGGCTACGTCCCTTCCGTCTTCAAGAGAGCGAGAGTTGCACCCCTTCTGAAAAAACCTACACTCGATCCCTCCGATGTCAACAACTACAGACCAGTATCCCTTCTTTCTTTTCTCTCCAAAACTCTTGAACGTGCCGTCCTTGGCCAGCTCTCCCGCTATCTCTCTCAGAATGACCTTCTTGATCCAAATCAGTCAGGTTTCAAGACTAGTCATTCAACTGAGACTGCTCTTCTCTGTATCACGGAGGTGCTCCGCACCGCTAAAGCTAACTCTCTCTCCTCTGCTCTCATCCTTCTAGACCTATCGGCTGCCTTCGATACTGTGAACCATCAGATCCTCCTCTCCACCCTCTCCGAGTTGGGCATCTCCGGCGCGGCCCACGCTTGATTGCGTCCTACCTGACAGGTCGCTCCTACCAGGTGGCGTGGCGAGAATCTGTCTCCTCACCACGCGCTCTCACCACTGGTGTCCCCCAGGGCTCTGTTCTAGGCCCTCTCCTATTCTCGCTATACACCAAGTCACTTGGCTCTGTCATAACCTCACATGGTCTCTCCTATCATTGCTATGCAGACGACACACAATTAATCTTCTCCTTTCCCCCTTCTGATGACCAGGTGGCGAATCGCATCTCTGCATGTCTGGCAGACATATCAGTGTGGATGACGGATCACCACCTCAAGCTGAACCTCGGCAAGACGGAGCTGCTCTTCCTCCCGGGGAAGGACTGCCCGTTCCATGATCTCGCCATCATGGTTGACAACTCCATTGTGTCCTCCTCCCAGAGCGCTAAGAACCTTGGCGTGATCCTGGACAACACCCTGTCGTTCTCAACTAACATCAAGGCGGTGGCCCGTTCCTGTAGGTTCATGCTCTACAACATCCGCAGAGTACGACCCTGCCTCACACAGGAAGCGGCGCAGGTCCTAATCCAGGCACTTGTCATCTCCCGTCTGGATTACTGCAACTCGCTGTTGGCTGGGCTCCCTGCCTGTGCCATTAAACCCCTACAACTCATCCAGAACGCCGCAGCCCGTCTGGTGTTCAACCTTCCCAAGTTCTCTCACGTCACCCCGCTCCTCCGCTCTCTCCACTGGCTTCCAGTTGAAGCTCGCATCCGCTACAAGACCATGGTGCTTGCCTACGGAGCTGTGAGGGGAACGGCACCTCAGTACCTCCAGGCTCTGATCAGGCCCTACACCCAAACAAGGGCACTGCGTTCATCCACCTCTGGCCTGCTCGCTTCCCTACCACTGAGGAAGTACAGTTACCGCTCAGCCCAGTCAAAACTGTTCGCTGCTCTGGCTCCCCAATGGTGGAACAAACTCCCTCACGACGCCAGGACAGCGGAGTCAATCACCACCTTCCGGAGACACCTGAAACCCCACCTCTTTAAGGAATACCTAGGATAGGATAAGTAATCCTTCTCACCCCCCCCCCTTTTAAGATTTAGATGCACTATTGTAAAGTGACTGTTCCACTGGATGTCATAAGGTGAATGCACCAATTTGTAAGTCGCTCTGGATAAGAGCGTCTGCTAAATGACTTAAATGTAAATGTAATGCATAGCCAAGATTTTCCAATTGCATTACACTATATAAAATGCAGTAGGGTGCAGCTTTTTGTCTGAAACAGCAGGTAGCATAGTGGTTAAGACTGCTGGGCTAGTAACTAAAAGGTTGCTGGTTTGACTCCCTGTGTTAACTAGGTGAAAAAAATCTGTCAATGTGCCCTTGAGCAAGGCACTTACCCCTAATTGCTCCTGTAAGTCACTCTGGATAAGAGTGTCTGCGAAATGACTATAACATTTCTAAAATGAAACAGCATGGTACAAAGGGCTTAGTTCACTGTGTGTCCATGTATGCTACCAACATAACACCCTATTCCTTATGTAGTGCATTACTACCTATGGACCTTGGTCAAAAGTAGTGCTCTAGATTGTGCTCATCATTCGTTTTGGTGGATGGTTTCTACAGGGATGTCTTGTGATAGCAACCTGAACTGTTCCCCAAGACGAATTATTCAACAGACCCTGTTTCATTTTCACTGTTCTGCTGTGGAGGTGGATCTAAATGAGAATCTTTATGACCCCTCTTTCCCTTTCTGTCTCCATCTTCCTTTCACTCTCTCTCTCTCTCTCTCTCCCTTTCTCTCTCGTCTCTCTCAGCAACAATGCTTGAGATCAACAAAGAATATTGACTTGTTGGTAAATATCCAAAAGGCTCCTGCTTACCAGGTACTGAAAGTGGAACTGACAGCGTTTTAGCAACATTAAATCATATTCAAATCTGTTTATATACAGGCCCAGGACGAATATGGTCATTTAGAAAGGGTTATTAGATATGGTCATTTTCACGTTTTCATAAATTCATAGAATGTTTGGGAACGATGTATAGTAAGGGATTTGTGAAAATTCTATAGGAATATAGAGTGGGAAACCGGCCGTGCGTTTGGACAATTATTAGAAACTGTTGTAAATAAAGCCTAATAAAAACATATTGTCTCCTCCATGACCAGAGTCTACGCAGACCAGTGTGCCATAGCCAACCAGAGCTACATTTATGCAAATAAGCCATTTGCCACATGGGCCTGCAATCATTCACTTTGAACTGGCATGTGTATTTACAGGCAGTAGCAACAGTGTGACTTTAGAGCAATAGAGCGCATTGTAAATATATGTAAATATCACAGGAGTTCTCATGTATTTGGGAAATGTACAGTCCTATTGATCAAACAACCATGAAAAGGTAGGCTCTCTCTCCCTCAGTTATGCACAACAACTAATACTAGCCAGAGCGAGTTGAGAAAAAAAATCTAGAGGGAACATTAGATAATCCCTCTCAAACATTTTTAGCTAGTTGGCAGTCAAAATTTCACTGATAAACAATGAGTAATAGTTGCCTGTTCGTCCTTCTGCAGCTCCAAACCACGTTTTGACAACTGAATGGAAACTTGCATGCCTGCCCAAATCCAAATACATTTGATCGACAACTAATTCATAATTTGCCCCCAGTATGTCAGCGTGTCCTGGGTTGTTCAAGAATTCAGAGCGTTTCAGTCTCCAAGTGTTCAGAGCACACACTGCATGCTCTGGCCGAGGAGTAGGATTGATCACAACATTCATAACAGTTTAGTTTAGCAGACACTCTTATCCAGAGCAACTTACAGGATAAATTAGGGTAAAGTGCCTTGCTCAAGGGCACATCAACAGACTCTTCACCTAGTTGGCTCTGGGATTTGAACCAGCACAACCTTTTGGTTACTAGCCCAACGCTCTTAACCGCTAGGCTACCTGCTCACAACGGCAATCAAGCACCCAAGGTAACTGGCTAAAGTTGGCTAGCTTGCTAGATACTTCCAGAGACAAATGAGAGAACGCCTCACTGGCCATTTTACTCACCCGAGCAGAGCTGGTTAGACTGTTTACATGTTATCTAGAGCGTTACTGATTAACTGTGCTGCTGGCAACAATTGAATTACTTTTTTACTGACGTTGACTGACACCGGTCATATTCAGCGGGTGTTGCTTGTTCGTAAATTCTTCAGTTATTCTGCACTCTGGCGCAGTCAGACGAGAGTGCTCTGAAATTGGAGTAGATAGCCAGAGTGAAATTAGAACACAAGAGATATGCTAGCTGGATAAAGGTCGTTCAGTTTCTGCATAGCTAACTAGCTAGCAAAGCATTCATATGTCTTGCTAGCTAACCAAATGACACCTGCATCTCTTGCTGTAGCCACCGAAAATCGATATGAGGGGGAAAAGTCGGTCACTTACACACTCCTCCAATGACATGATATCCTACCAGCATCTAGCTAGCTAACGTTAGGCTCTGTGTTTTAAGCTTGTTAAATAGCTACATAAATAGCCCAGCGTTTCCCAAACTCGATCCTCAGGAACCGAAGGGGTGTACATTTTGTTTTTTGCCTTAAAACGACACAGCTGATTCAAATGATCAAATCTTGATGATTAGTTGATTATTGTAATCAGCTGTGTAGTGCTAGGGCAAAAATCGAAACGTGCACCCCCTGGTGGCCCATGGCCCAAGTTTGGGAAGCACTGCGCTAGCCTATTAGCCACATTATGACTAATTAATTGCCCTTGCTAGTTTGATTGTATTGACATTCCAGGCCTTAGTTACATGAATGTTTACTAGGATTAAATGTCATGAATTGTGAAAAACTGAGTTGAAATGTATTTGGCTAAGGTGTATGTCAACAACTGCAATCTGGCAGCCCTGTTTTGAGCCATTTGAAGCTTTTTTACATATTTCTTTGCTGCAGATGACCATATAACTAGACAATACTCTAAGTGTGATAGGACAGGGATTGACTATATAACTGGACAGTACTCTAAGTGTGATAGGACCAGGGATTGACTATATAACTAGACAGTACTCTAAGTGTGATAGGACAGGGATTGACTATATAACTAGACAGTACTTTAAGTGTGATAGGACAGGGATTGACCATATAACTAGACAGTACTCTAAGTGTGATAGGACAGGGATTGACTATATAACTAGACAGTACTTTAAGTGTGATAGGACAGGGATTGACCATATAACTAGACAGTACTCTAAGTGTGATAGGACAGGGATTGACTATATAACTGGACAGTACTCTAAGTGTGATAGGACCAGGGATTGACTATATAACTAGACAGTACTTTAAGTGTGATAGGACAGGGATTGACTATATAACTAGACAGTACTCTAAGTGTGATAGGACCAGGGATTGACTATATAACTGGACAGTACTCAGAGTGTGATAGGACCAGGGATTGACTATATAACTGGACAGTACTCTAAGTGTGATAGGACCAGGGATTGACTATATAACTAGACAGTACTCTAAGTGTGATAGGACAGGGATTGACTATATAACTGGACAGTACTCTAAGTGTGATAGGACAGGGATTGACTATATAACTAGACAGTACTCTAAGTGTGATAGGACCAGGGATTGACCATATAACTAGACAGTACTCTAAGTGTGATAGGACCAGGGATTGACCATATAACTAGACAGTACTCTAAGTGTGATAGGACCAGGGATTGACCATATAACTAGACAGTACTCTAAGTGTGATAGGACAGGGATTGACCATATAACTAGACAGTACTCTAAGTGTGATAGGACAGGGATTGACCATATAACTAGACAGTACTCTAAGTGTGATAGGACCAGGGATTGACTATATAACTAGACAGTACTCTAAGTGTGATAGGACCAGGGATTGACTATATAACTAGACAGTACTCTAAGTGTGATAGGACCAGGGATTGACTATATAACTGGACAGTACTCTAAGTGTGATAGGACCAGGGATTGACTATATAACTAGACAGTACTCTAAGTGTGATAGGACAGGGATTGACTATATAACTAGACAGTACTCTAAGTGTGATAGGACCAGGGATTGACTATATAACTGGACAGTACTCTAAGTGTGATAGGACCAGGGATTGACTATATAACTGGACAGTACTCTAAGTGTGATAGGACCAGGGATTGACCATATAACTAGACAGTACTCTAAGTGTGATAGGACCAGGGATTGACCATATAACTAGACAGTACTCTAAGTGTGATAGGACAGGGATTGACTATATAACTAGACAGTACTCTAAGTGTGATAGGACCAGGGATTGACCATATAACTGGACAGTACTCTAAGTGTGATAGGACCAGGGATTGACCATATAACTAGACAGTACTCTAAGTGTGATAGGACCAGGGATTGACCATATAACTAGACAGTACTCTAAGTGTGATAGGACAGGGATTGAATCACCGGATTCAGAGTGCTAGATGTTACATACTCTGAACATTTTCTTGTAACAACAATTCCCTTACCCATGTTAATAACAATAGTATCTATGTGTCCTGACCATGATAAAGCTGCGTCCAACATGATGCCGAGTAGTTTCGTTTTTTTCACTGGCTCTACATGCGTTCTATTCATCGACAAATTCAATTGGGGATAAATTCATAAAACATGCTAATTTTGTCTGTCATAGTTGAAATGTACCTATGATGAAAATTACAGGCCTCACTCATCTTTTTAAGTGGGAGAACTTGCACAATTGGTGGCTGACTAAATACTTTTTTGCCCCACTGTATCTTGAACCAAACACAATACATTTAGTTTTAGATATGTTCAACACCAATTTGTTCATATCAACCCACTCAGACACCATTCTTAGTTCACTACTCAGTACATTATTAAATAAAATAAAATTGTGTTTGTCACATGTGAAATGCTTACTTACAACCCCTTAACCAACAATGCAGTTTTCAGAAAATACCTACAAAAAAGTAAGAGATAAGAATAACAAATATTTAAAGACCAGCAGTAAATAACAATAGCGGGGCTAAATACAGGGGGTACCGGTAGAGTCAATGTGTCAATGTGCGGGGGGCACTGGTGTGGAGGTAATTGAGTTAATATGTACATGTAGGTAGAGTTATTAAAGTGACTATGCATAGATAATAACAGAGAGTAGCAGCAGCGTTCCAAAGGGAGAGGGGCAGAAATGCAATTAGTCTGGGTAGCCATTTGATTATCGTTACGTTCTGATGCTGCGCTATACATTGTAGAGTCATCAGCATAGAATGCCCTTCTTTTTATGCATGCTGGAAACCCATTATCAGACCATTACATGAGAAATAATCCTTGATTTGATACCAGTTTTTCCAATTATTTTCTTAACACAGGCAGCAAGCTTAAAGGACAATTATTAGGACCAGTGAATGCAGATTTTATCTTTAGATAGTGGAATAACCTTTGACTCTTTCTAGGCTTCTTCCACTTATTACAAATATGAGAGATTGGGGCTGATATTTGGTTAGCTGTAACTCTAAGCAATTTGATGTCAAGATTATCTGTACCAGGTGACTTGTCATCCGAAAGAGACAACAGCATCCTTTCTACCTCTTCCCTTTCAACTTGATGAAATTCGAACATTCATTGCATCTCCTTCATGATATAATATTTTACAAGGGTATATGACATGGAGCCATCAGTTGGAATCAGAGCCTTCCTCAACTTGTCCACTTTGTCTGTAAAATATTCAGTAGAGTAGTTTGCGATGTTGTGTGGTTTTGTAATAAATATACCCTCTTTCAACAAAATTCCTAACCATAATAGTGTTCAACGGTCTCCACAGTTTTTTCCCCATCACCCCTTACTTCATCAATTTAGTCCTGATTGATCGACGATCGAGGATCGCTATGGGGCGCAATTGGGCGATGTAGACTTCTACACAATCGCCCAACCTTCACGCACACACACACACACACACACACACACACACACACACACACACACACACACACACACACACACACACACACACACACACACACACACACACACACACACACACACACACACACACACACACACACACACACACACACACACACACACACACCCTCTCTCTCTGTGTGTGGTTAAAGTAGGCTAAGATATATCAATGGTTTTAGGAACAGCAGTAACATCAGGCAGGATTTAGACTACCAACTGCCTAGCCAGTTGTAGCTCAATCTTGGGTGCAATGATCACGTTCCCGCACTGACTGAATGTGTGGAGTCTCATTGACTTAATGTTATGTTAGCCTACATGCTACACAAGCAAAGTTATATATAGCTGTCGGCTATATTAGCCACGACTTACCGTTCTTTGTGTAGCTTCAAATGTTGGAAGTTGTTGCGCCTCCGTCTGTAATTTTCTTCCCGCATGTTTTGCAAGTTGCAATCCGTAGTCCGTATTTTTTTGTAGTCTTTATATCCAAAAATCATAATTTGGGGTATCATCTTTCCAAGGGCTCCATCTGAATTCACCCGCCGACATTCCTCTGCATTGCCACACGCAACTTTTCCTCAGCTAGCACAATTTGATTGGCTGCTGTCCGATTCAAACTGTAATCCGTTAAATGAAGAGTTGAGGCACTGCACACTTCAATTTTTAATAGCATCATTTTTTATATTTGAGCTTGGGGAGGGTATCAAGTCAGTTCGAGTCAAAAGGCTCAAGTCCAAGTTAAGTCACGAGTCATTGGTGTTAAAGTCAAAGTCGAGTTGCAAGTCATCATATATGTGACTCGAATCTGACTCGAGTCCAAGTCATGTGACTCGAGTCCACACCTCTGGTGCTTGGTATCCGGCAGTAATAGACCGGGCTTGATAACCAGCTGCTTCGCCAATGTAGTACCGCCTTGTCTGAGCAAGGATCCCTGTACATATATCAGCGGTCCCAGCGTTAACGCTAACTACTTCGCAGCGTGTGTGTGTGTGTGTGTGTGTGTGTGTGTGTGTGTGTGTGTGTGTGTGTGTGTGTGTGTGTGTGTGTGTGTGCGTGCGCCATGAAATAAAGCATTACCACAATTGCTTCTGGGTTTGACTCTTTATCACCTAAAGTAATGTTCCTGTAGAAAAGTTATTGCCATAGTCGATTCTTCTATTTAGAAGAACATTAAAGATGTATGTAGAAATTGCTCCACACATAGTGCACGTCGACCCTTTCCTAGATTTAATGTCAGATCTAGAACTCACATTTCTATGTGAATTTGGTCCGGTGGCCCAAAAGGTTGTATATTGCAGCTTTAACACCATAGAGTTTCAATGAAAAGCTACCATTACAAACACATGATAAGAAAAGAAAGTAAGCGTATAATTATTTCACAAGACGTTTGTTGCAGAAATGCATGTCAAGTCATCCTCTCTTCAGACATCTTGGAGGCCATGTCAAACTCACAACTTTATATTCTCCAGTTCCCCCCTTTCTCTGCATCTGCAATCTTTCACATTACATGGCTCCCTTCCACACTTATCTAGAATGAAAATTCTATGCAAATAACTCCGATCCCACACATGTAACCCATTTACACACATGTAACCCATTTACACGCAGTCACATGCACTCCCCCACATTCAGGACAGAATCCAGGGCAAAACTGAGAAAGAGAAGAAGGATGAAGTAGAGCCTGTCTGAAAGAGGCCGGAGCAAAATATTGATCTGTGATGGTATCAGACACCATGTTTTGTCCCAAAAACATCTACAGTAATTCCCAGTGGTGAACAATGATAATATAATCCACCTTCCAGTCAGTGTGTGTGTGTGTGTGTGTGTGTGTGTGTGTGTGTGTGTGTGTGTGTGTGTGTGTGTGTGTGTGTGTGTGTGTGTGTGTGTGTGTGTGTGTGTGTGTGTGTGTGTGTGTGTGTGTGTGTGTGTGTGTGTGTGTGTGTTCTGAGCCAGCAGGATCCAAGGAACCAAGGCTCCAGAGGTGTTTAGGACCACTGGGCACACACACAAAAACACCAGTAGCACTAACCATCCATGGCCCTGAGAGGCGGATAGAGGATGATGAAATGGGAATGTTCGCAGAGCATGAGCGAGTCACAGCACAATGAACATAACCATCTGCGGTTATATTATATCACTAAACATTTATCCAATGTTGATTTTGTGTGTGTGTGTGACATACCATCTTTAAGGCAAAACTGTTTGGATATAAGATTAGGGAGCTTTGTAAGGGAATGTCCATCCTATAACCAGTAATGAATGGAGATATCTATAGGTGTCCCATTAGAATTGTCAGGTAACCTTTTATGTGTATGGGGCATCCGTCACATATAAGCTTCGTCACACAAGTAGGCAGCCATTAACCTCAAACCAAGCACACTCACACACACGAATAGACAATGTTGGGTAGGTAACTTTCTAAATCTAATCCGTTACAGTTACTAGTTACTTGTCCAAAATTGTAATCAGTAACGTAATTTTTGGACTACCCAAACTCAGTAACGTAATCTGATTACATTCTGTAATGCCCTTATTAAGAGGAATTAGAAGAAGACACAAATGTATGTTACCAATTGAAGAACATCTACTGCAGGATAAATCAATGTTAAAGTTTACATAGCTGGCCATATATGGATGTTAAATTTTACTTTATGGGTTGGTTATGTAGGCTTCTTCTAACCCATCGCTTTCAACTACATATAATAATAATTTTTAATTATTTATTTACATAAAAATCAAAGTATCAGAATTCCAATCATTCCAATAAATGTTATACCCCTTGATCTTCAAAAATAACACTTGGAAATATGGAGGTATAGATTAACCTAATTGTTTTACCTAGCATAACCTCAAAACTAAGGACTTATTAGCCAGCCCTACTCTGTTGTTTATGATTTTGTTGTCATGGAGGACTGATTGGGCTCATTGATTCGAGCTGAAAAATAAATGCTGCCCTCATGGAATGGCATGCTTTGAGCACTACTGGAAAGTGCTATTTACACGTGAAAAATGAATGCCATATGTTGCATTTGCTATAGGCCTACTGTTAACCTTTTTGTTGGTGACACTTTTATATATTGATAATATGCAGCTGTTTAAAGGGAAAATGCACAGATGAAACAATAACAAAACGATCGCCCCGCCTCTGTTTTGGTAAAAAGCTGAGGGATGGGCCTGGAGAAATGTAACCACTTTCAGATTAAAAGACAGAGCTATGGATGCAAGGACTGACCATCCATGATATCAAAATGATTGTTTTAACCATGTTATGAGGCTATACAATGTTTTTTTACATTTACAATGTTTAAAAACATTGGAGAAAAACAAGCTTATATTTTGGGTTCTCGTGGAGTGTGACAGTTAATCTAAGCTCATGAGACAAGTTATATTCCTCAAGAATCAATGGATATATACAGTACCAGTCAAACGTTTGGACATACCTACTCATTCAAGGGCTTTTCTTTATTTTTACTATTTTCTACATTGTAGAATAACAGTGAAGACATCAAAACTATGAAATAACACATATGGAATCATGTAGTAACCAAAAAAGTATAAACAAATCCAAATAAATGTTTGAGATTCTTCAAAGTAGCCACCCTTTGTCTTGATGACAGCTTTGCACACTCTTGGCATTCTCTCAACCAGCTTCATGAGGAATGCTTTTCCAAAAGTCTTGAAGGAATTCCCACACATGCTGAACACTTGTTGGCTGCTTTTCTTTCACTCTGCGGTCCAACTCATCCCAAACCACCTCAATTGGGTTGAGGTTGGGTGATTGTGGAGGCCAGGTCATCTGATGCAGCACTCCACCACTTTCCTTCTTGGTCAAAAAGCCCTTACACAGCCTGGAGGTGCATTTTGGGTCATTGTCCTGTTGATAAACAAATGATAGTCCCACTAAACAGATGAGATGGCGTATCGCTGAAGAATGCTGTGGTTGCCATTCTGGTTAAGTGTGCCTTGAATTCTAAATAAATCACAGACAGTGTCACCAGCAAAGCACACGCACACCATCAAACCTCCTCGTCCATACTTCACGGTGGTAACCACACATGCAGAGATCATCCGTTCACCTACTCTGCGTCTCACTGTTGGAACCAAAAATCTCAAATTTGGACTCATCAGACCAAAGGACAGATTTCCAACCATCTATTGTCCAATGCTTGTGTTTCTTTGCCCAAGAAAGTCTCTTATTCTTATTGGTGTCCTTTAGTAGTGGTTTCTTTGCAGCAATTCGACCATGAAGGCCTGATTCACGCAGTCTCCTCTGAACAGTTGATGTTGAGATGTGTCGGTTACTTGTACTCTGTGAAACATGAATTTGGGCTGCAATCTGAGGTGCAGTTAACTAATGCATTTATCCTCTGCAGCAGAGGTAACTCTGGGTCTTCCTTTCCTGTGGCGGTCCTCACGAGAGCCAGTTTCATCATAGTGCTTGATGGTTTGATGGTTGAAGAAACTTTCAAAGTTCTTGGCATTTTCCAGATTGACTGACCTTCATGTCTTAATGTAATGATGGACTGTCGTTTGTCTTTGCTTATTTGAGCTGTTCTTGCCATAATATGGACTTTATAAGGGCACAAGGCGAGACGCAAATGCAGACACAGGAGGCAGATGGTTGAGCTCCGATATTTATTATACCAAAAGGGGTAGGCAAAAGGCAGGTCGGGGACAGGCGAGAGTTCATAAACCAGGTCAGAGTCCAAACAGTACCAGGCGATAGGCAGGGTCGAGGTCAGGACAGGCAGGGTTTCAGTGAACAGGTCTGAGTCCAAACAGTACAAGGGGATAGGCAGCTCAAGGTCAGAACAGGCAGAGTGGTCAGGCAGGCGGATTTGGCGTCAGGATAGGCAAGGGTCAAAACCAGGAGGGCTACGAGAAAACAGAGACTGGGAAAAATAGGAGCTAGGAGAAACGCTGGTTGACTTGGAAAAACAAGAGACACAGAGAGACAGGAAACACAGGGATAAATACACCGGGGACTAATGGGGAAAACAGGAGACACCTGGAGGTGGGTGGAGACAATCACAGACAACCAACCAAGACCGGTGAAACAGATCAGGGCGTGACAGACGTGGTCTTTTACCAAATAGGACTATCTTCTGTATATCACCCCTACCTTGTCACAACAAAACTGATTGGCTCAAATGCATTAAGAAGGAAAGAAAAACCACAAATGAACTTTTAACAAAGCACACCTGTTAATTGAAATGCATTCCAGGTGACTACCTCATGAAGCTGGTTCAGAGAATGCCAAGAGTGTGCAAAGCTGTCATCAAGGCAAAGGGGTGGCGACTTTGAACAATCTCAAATATAAAATATATTTTGGTTTCTACATGATTCCATATGTTTTATTTCATAGTTTTGATGTCTTCACTCTTATTCTACAATGTAGAAAATAGTAAAAAATTAAGAAAAACCCTGGAATGAGTGTGTGTCCAAACTTTTGACTGGTACTGTGTACATAATTCATAAGTCAAAAAATGGATGTAGCATCTCCAGATCGACTCTTTAAGTCTATCAAAAGTGTGCAGGTTTGAGCATGTGTCCATTAGGCCTATGGATTTGTTTTATCGATCAACATGAATTAGCTTGAGCAATAAAAGCCCCACTTGTATTCCATAGGCTTGCATCTGCACTAAGCAGCTGTTGCAAGACCTCATTTGGCTGTCTGGCTGTCCACTGGTTTCAAAAACAAAGATTGGTAGGCGTCTTGAATTCAAACATTGGGTTCAAATACACATTTAGATTTGTGAACAGCCATCCACAACAACCACAATCCGTAAGGTGCAAATAGCTAAATGAGAGAGCAGGAGTGTGATTCACATCCATGCGCTATATCAGTAACACTGCTGTCATCCTTAACTCCAAGCTTTTATTCAAGTTGGATAATCTTTGGATGCCGACAGCTGTCGCACCATTGGAAAACATAGCTTGGACTGTGGCCTATTCCTGCTCTTTTCCCGCGATCCATCAAACACATTTGGTGTCTCTGACTTGTGGTCAGACTCTCTCAGGTGGAACAAACTTAAACGTGCGCCTTTTTTCAATGCTGACTTGAATGTTATTGAGAAAATAGAGAAGTGTCAAATATTTTTTGCCCAAACATCCTTTCTGAATGTAAAAGTAAATCCTCGAAATAATCATCTAGTTTTTCAAGAGTATCTGTAATATGATTACAATATTTTTGCTGGTAACATAACAGATTACTGTTGCTGTTTTTGTAATCCCTTACATGTAATCCGTTACTCCCCAACCCTGCGAATTGACAACATCATGAATTGGCTATTGACATGTAACATGTGCCATGGCCCATGAAGCAGGGTATTTAATAGGCAGCCCAGATAAAATTCAGATTTTAATATTATTATTATAAAAGTCCGGTCAACTCAAAACACGTTTTATCAAACAATATGCTACTCCTCTTATATCAGGTGTCGAAGTAGGCTAGAACACAGGCTACATGTGTAATGATAATGCGTGTGGGCCTTTAGCCTTGCCCATAGTCAGAGAATTGAGAGAACCCACCCTTCCCCTCCCGAAACCCTACAGAGCTGTACATTTGGCAGGTTGACGTTTATTGTCATGAATCTTGCCCTGGAGGCAGAACTGAGCGATTCCCGCTAGATGGGCCACCAGCAAAGTCAAAATTGGCTACATGAAATTCAAGAAAACAGCAATTATTTTTTTGGTCTTAATTCATGGCTAGGGTTAGGAATTCAAGTTAGCCGTGTGGTTAAGGTTAGGGTTAACGTTAGGGTTATGTTTAAAATCCGATGTTATGACTTTGTGTCTGTGGCAGTTGACCGCTCTGCAGAGCTACCTCCAGAACAAGATTCATGACGAAAAACGCTAACCTGAGTAAATTTGCTGCATCAGGGTTCTTTCTGTCAGCCATTCGCTGAAAACAAAAGCAACGAGGTAGCCTTACAAAGGCGAGTGGTCGTAGCCTATGGATGCTCTACGCCCTCAGCAGCAGGAGACGTACACAGATGTTCGTAGCCAAATAAACCACACCTTAGTCCACCACTGCTATTTTCATGAAGGCTAAGCGGCAAGGCGCCTGTTCTGTGTACGAGCTCCAAGTACCGCAGTCTACTCACACAAAGGCGTGGGCCACGCACTGCCACGCCACCAGACCCACTTATTCAATACACACAAAACACACGCTGTGATTATTTCACACACACCCAGTCTGCTATTAAATGACTTAAATAAGTGGCTTACCGGGTGCTTTGTCTGCTTTATCTACTTTAATGATCTCCATTTCCCGTTGTGATTAGGTTGATCAGTGAGGGAAGTTAGAGACGGTGCGTTTCTGGAAGATGTCAGAGCTGGTCTGGTCGGGATGTGGTTCTTCTTCCCCCCTGCTTTGCCTGGCTCTGTAATCAACAAGCGTGATGGGTGAGAACAGCTGTTTTGTCAATGGCCGGACTGTCCGTGAGTCAACTGATATTAGTTACAAGTGAAGGGTAGAATGGCTGACTTGGAGATGTTGGGATAATTTCCGACCGAGCAAATTGGACGCTGTGTCTGTATTTTCTCTGTCCACGCTCGTGCATTAAACCAGTGTCCGCGCGCTGCTTATCCGGAGCTTGGCTGTCCTCTCGCTTTGGTGCTGAAGTCTATGCTGCAGCTCCGGCTCCTGTGAAATACAGACGTGACGTCACGACAGACATTACATGTTAGAAAGTGCGTTACATGTTAGAAAGTGGGGGAGTCACTTCCACTATTGAATCCGACAACAAACACCTGCTATATATTTTCCTAGACATTAAATAAGGCTTTATTCCATTTTACATAATCAAGGTGAGAATAGCTTCGAGAAAGCGTTGACTATCACGAGATAGGGTGCATCAGAGTCTGCCCAATAACATTCTCCTCGTCATAGCCTACTCTTCTGCGATTTTTACATCGACTCATTTGTATTCAGAGCACTCAGAAGTTTGCTTCTCACATAATCTAGCTGAGCTCAGAAGTCCCTTTGATCCCATGTATCTAGGCCTAAGATTTCTGCTATTTTAGAAAGCTGAATGTCTGGATAAAGAAGAAACTACAAGTCCTGTTCTTTTCCAGATATAGTCTCAAGTGATGACTCAATTGGGTGCAGATGTAGGCTGTCATCAACTACGTTTAGTGTGAGTTTCCATGGTAGCACCCAAGTACAGTGATGTTACTGTGATGGGCATATTTTTGGGTGACCTGAAGGCTGTAGGGGCTTAAGGGCTGATGATGACATATTGCATTTTAGTTGCCCCCCAAAATATTGAAATGTAAATATGCTGAACAAAAATATAAATGCAAAATGTAAAGTCAAAAAAGAAAGGAGGACCAAGGCACTCTTCATATAATTAATTAAAATGCCTTTATTAGTATGGCATGTTCAAAAGAAACAAACGTTGTTGTTTTTTTAAATGACGTGTTTCAGCTGTATGGCCTTCGTCACTCCCTGACGAAGGCCATGCAGCTGAAACGCGTAATTTAAAAAAAAAAGTTTGTTTCTTTTGAACATACCATACTAATAAAGACATTTTAATTAATTATATGAAGAGTGCCTTGGTCCTCCTTTCTTTTTTGATGACCAATTCACCCCGTTTACCAAAGAGCACCTTCTGTCTACCAAAATGTACTATTGTGTAACTTAGTAGCGCTTCCTTTCCTCCTCTTTCTACTAGCAACATGTAAAGTGTTGGTCTCATGTTTCATGAGCTGAAATAAAAGATCCCACGAATGTTCCATACACTCAAAAGGCATATATTTATCTAAAATGTTGTGCACAAATTTGTGAACATTCCTGTAAGTGAGCATTTCTCCTCAGCCAAGATAATCCATTTATTTGTGGCATATAAAGAAGCTGATTAAACAGCATGATCATTATACAGGTGCACCTTGTGCTGGGTACAATAAAAGACCACTATAAAATGTGCAGTTTTGTCACACAACACAATGCCACAGATGTCTCAAGTTTTGAGGGAGCAATTGGCATGCTGACTGCAGGAATGCCCACTAGAGCTGTTCCTTTCTCTACCATAAGCCACCTCCAACTTTGTTTTAGAGAATTTGGTAGTACGTCCAACTGGCCTCTCAACCGCAGACCATGTGTAACCACGCCAGCTAAGGATCTCCACATTCAGCTTCTTCACCCATGGCTGCGCCCCTGTCCAGTCATGTGAAATCCATAGATTAGGGCCTAATACATTTATTTAAATTAACCGATTTTCTTCTATGAACTGTAACTCAGATAAATCTTTGAATTTGCATTTATATTTTTGTTCAGTGTAGTTAAGGCCCTATTTCAATAAATATTTATTTGGGACAAATAGGGCTACATGTTATGCATTGCAGATCATATAGGCCTATATAGTACTAGTTTGTAGTTCTCAATGTCTCTAAGGCTGTGAAATGGCACTGTATTCCCTATGTAGTGCACTACATTTTACCAGGGCCCATATGTCTCTGGACAAAAGTAGTGCACTATTCACTCTTAGAATGAGGGGTAACTCAAGGAACCCTTGAGATTTTCAACAAACCCTGGAGTTTCTCAAAAAAACATTGCAGTCAATGGGTTCATATTAGCAGCATTGGTTAGTTGAGGGGTTCTTGGAGGAACCTTTAATGTTTCAATGTTGCAAAGGTTTCTGGACAAACCTTTTTGCTGGGGCTTGCAGAGCACTTATAATTTACTTAGCAAATGGATTTTCTGTGCTGCTAGACTCAGAAGCAGAGCTGACATTATGAGCAGGCCTTAGGGGGCCTGGCCCGCTGTACCTCATTGACTGTCCAAATAGAAACATGGAATATTGATAATTTATTTGACAGAGACGGGTGCCGACAGAAAGGCGCATCAATCTCAGATAAAGCATTCGGGCGAGCGAAACTGAGCCCCTCTGTGTAGTCAAGTTATCTGATGCTGTCGTGCTAAGAAGAGCATAAGACACATGGACGCTGTTTGGCCACTTGCAAATTGAAGAAAAGTTGGCGGGTGCACAGTGCTCAGATTGGATGCTGGAATTTTGGACGAACGTGTGAAGGTAACCTACATTTTGAAGTGATTTGTTTGACAATGAGGTGAAAACATCATGACTGGTTGTTTTCTTGCCATATTAAAAGGTAATTAATTTTTACAGTTAAATTACGTCTTTACTATAAAAATTTAAATAATTCATTCACACATACTGTACATAGGAGGTCCCGTGGATCAAATACCCGTCCAACTGAATCATTCTGGCGTCGGCCCTGCGCAGAAGATGAAAATATGTCGTTTTCGGCGATGGCTTTATGGGATAGCTAGCGACTTATAAACACTTACCCATTCCTATATGAATACTATTTAAATAGCGATGTTGAATAATAGAACATGTCCTGTCAAGCCAATTAAATAATGACTGCAGCCTCCTATTTTAATTCCGAAAAGTTTATTGTGATGGTAATGACGTTTGCTTACGACGATAACCTAGTCTACACTCTTAAAAATGCTTGGTTATTTGGATGACCCAACTGCCAGGTTGCAGGCATTAGGTTACTTAGTTGAATTGTTTTCCTTAAAAAGAGCCAGGTTGGGTTGTTGATGCTGGGTTATTGATGCTGGGGATGTGGTTTAGTAAGAGCGTGGCTTTCAGATACTTCTTCCTGGCCACTGTGAACATAGTTCCTGTCTATCTGTTCTGTTATAATGTCACCACATATTAAGGTTGTACACTGACAGTTTTGTAGCTTCAATGAGGTTTACAGGTGTGTAAGAGTTCCTCAAGAGCCTATGCAAATCCCAATGTTGGATTACTTACCACTTTAATACTTTAGGAGGAGGTCATTGATTTCAGATGATTGTCATGGCTCTATATAATCAGAAATATTAATGTTCCATTAGAATGCTGCTACAATATATCATTAAAAAGGTTCAACATTAAACCCCTCCCATTGCAAACAGGTTCCTGTTTGAACCAGCCTAGTATCAGCGTATAAGAGTCAATATGTGGCACTTTTGCAAGAATATACTCATCATGTCCAAGGGGTCCCTCGAATAACCTTTTCAGAGGGGTTGCTTGATTAACTTTTGTGACCTGGAAAGTTTCCCCATGTGGCAATTTTTGGAACCCAAAAAAGGTTATTCCATGCTCCTTTACTTGTAAGAGTGTAGGGGAATAAGGTGCTATTTGGGAAGCACCCTAAAACCACTGAGGGAGAAAAGTGAACATAGTGTACTGCCTGTAAACCTACATTTAAAAAAATGTTTTTTTCCACTATGCTGTGGGTTGTACATCACTTTGTATTATTGTCTGACAATGTTTACAAGGCTACTCTCTTACTGGACCTTGGATGTAATTGTTATTTTAAATGTGCAAGTTTTTTGTGTTGTGTGTTGGCACCAACAAGATACAGTATTTGTCATATTCTTTTAAAAAAAGTGACTGATAGAAAAGGCTTATTTTTACCCATAAGCCTCACTGTCCTAGAATATACAGTGATGAACACAGCCCTCTGTAAACACCACCTCCACAACAGTGTGCATGGGGTGAAGTTACTCTTAGACACTGATCTTGGGTCAGTTTAACATTTCCCCCACTAATGGTTAGGATTGGGGGAGCTCATCTAACTTCACTTCTAAATGTAACTAGTCAAGTCAGTTAAGAACAAATTCTTATTTTCAATGACAGCCTAGGAACAGTGGGTTAACTGCCTGTTCAGGGGCAGAACAACACATTTGTACCTTGTCAGCTCGGGGGTTTGAACTTGCAACTATCTGGTTACTAGTCCAACGCTCTAACCACTAGGCTACCCTGCCGCCCATGCAGAGAGGGTGGGGCTGGGAAGAGATGTGTGCGGCTGCTTGGTCGGAGCCTGGGCCGCAGGTGTCCTGACAGGTGCTGTGACAACAGGAAGCAAAAATAACCTGGCAGAGGTAGAGAGGAGAGGAGGCTGGTGGGGGTGTACACAAAATGGAAATAGATTATCCCAACACATTTGAATGTTTTAGGCCAGAGCTGCCAGTCTGTGAGGACAAATACAGAGAACACAGATATAATCAGTATACATTCAGATAATATAACATACTTGCACCTAAAGAACAGTCAATTTCATCAACCCCTTCCTTTCAGAAGTAATTTTTATTACATCTACAAGAAAAGTTGAGGACCTATAAAGTAGGCTACATTACAAATGTCCAGTCATCCCGAACTGCTTCAATCAACCCTTCAGCCATCTCTCTACATTTTCCCTTATCTAAATCAACTTATGTATTTATGTTTTGTCTTTGTTTGGCAGTATATGGGATTCAGCTTTAAGCTGTGAATGTTTACAATATCAAATAAACCTTGTTGTATAGATTGGAGGATAAAATCCAAGGTTCTGGATTATCTCTGACTACCATCCAATGCACTTTGAGAAGGATGTGAGGAGAGAGAGGACACGTGGAATCGAGGAAAGACAATTGTAAAAGAGTCAAGTACTCAAAGGACAGCAGCTCCCACATATTAAGCCGGGTGTCAACTGATAATGGCGCTGGAGGGGATGACTCCCCTTTTATGGGCTGCTAACCAATTGTGCTATTTTTGTGTGTTTTGTTGCGTTGTTTGTAACTCATTTTGTACATAATGTTTCTGCTACCGTCTCTTATGACCGAAATAGCTCCAGGACATCAGAACAGCGATTACTCACCTCAAACTGGATGAAGATTTTTTTCTTTAATGAGTCTGACGCAAAGGATATGCTGCTGCTCCCAGACCTGGCCCAAATCCCCATAATTCGCATGAAGAGGAGATGGAGATACAGGGGCTGCAGATCCTGGTGCCTTGTGAGAATTTGTCAGCGAGCGAGTAACCCGCCTCTACCATCCGTGCTATTGGCTAACGTGCAATTACTGGAAAATAAACTGGATGAGCTCCGTTCGAGACTATCCTACCAACAGGACATTAAAACTGTAACATCAAGTCGTGGTTGAACGATGACATGGATAATATACAGTTGGCAGGGTTTTCCTCGCATCGGCAAGACTGAACAGCCACCTTCGGTAAGATGAGGGGTGGTGGTCTGTGTGTATTTGTCAATAGTAGCTGTTGCGCGATCTCTAATATTAAGGAAATATTAAGGAAGGTTTTGTTCGCCTGAGGTAGAATACCTCATGATAAGCTGTAGACCACACTATCTATCAAGAGTTTGTCGTCTATATTTTTCATAGCTGTCTATTTACCACCACAAACCGATGCTGGCACTAAGACAGCACTCAATGAGCTGTATAAGGCCATAAGCAAACAAGAAAATGCTCATCAAGAAGCGGCGCTCTTAGTGGCGAGTGACTTTAATGTAGGGAAACTTAAGTCTGTTTTACCTAATTTTTTACCTTGTCTTATGTGCAACCAAAGGGGAAAAAATACCACCTTTACTCCACTTCACACAGAGACGCATGCAAAGCTATCCCTCGCCCTCCATTTGGCAAATCTGACCATAATTATATCCTCCTTATTCCTGTTTACAAGCAAGAATTAAAGCAGGAAGTACCAGTGACTTGCTCAATACGGAAGTGGTCAGATGAGCTAAATTACAGGACTGTTTTGCTAGCACAGACTGGAATATGTTCCAGGATTCATCCGATGGCATTGAGGAGTACACCACCTCAGTCACCGGCTTCATCAATGTGTGTGTCACGACTTCTGCCGAAGTCGTTGCCTCTCCTTGTTCGGGCGGTGCTCGGTGGTCGACGTCACCGGTCTTCTAGCCATCATCGATCCATTTTTTATTTTCCATTGGTTTTGTCAGGTCCCACACACCTGTTTTCAATCCCATCCATTACCTGTTGTGTATTTAACCCTCTGTTTCCCCTCATGTATTTTTAATATTTGTTTATATTCATTTTTCTTATTAGTGTTATGGAGCATGTTACTTGGACATTTATTAAAAGACTCCATTTTACACTCCGTTTGACTCTCCTGCGCCTGACTTCCCTGCCACCTATACACACGTCTCTGACAGTGTGTCGATGACATCATCCCCACAGTGACCATACGTACATAACCTAACCAAAAGCCATGGATTACAGGCAACATCCGCACAGAGCTAAAGGCTAGAGCTGCCGCTTTCAAGGAGCGGGACACTAATTCGGACGCTTATAAGAAATCCCGCTATGCCCTCAGATGAACCATCAAACAGACAAAGCTTTAAAACAAGACTAAGATTGAATCCTACTACAACGCTCTGATGCTCATCGGATGTGGCAGGGCTTGCAAACTATTACGGACTACAAAGGGAAACACAGACGAAAGTTGGCCAGTGACACAAGCCTACCAGGCGGGCTAAATGCCTTATATGCTCGCATCAAGGCAAGCAACACTGAAGCATGCATGAGAGCACCAGCTGTTCTGGACGACTGTGTGATCACGCTCTCCGTAGCCAATGGGAGTAAGACCTTAAAACAGGTCAACATTCACAAGGTCACGGAACCCTAAGGGGTGCGTGCTCCTGTACTTCCTGTTCACCCATGACTGTGTGGCCAAGCATGACTCCAACACCATCATTAAGTTTTCATGGTAGGCCTGATCACCGACAACAATGAGACAGCCTATAGGGAGGAGGTCAGAGACCTGGTATTGTGGTGCCAGGTCAAAAACCTCTCCCTCAACGTGAGCAAGAAAAAGGAGCTGATCGTGGACTACAGGAAAAGGAGTGCCGAACACGCCCCAATTCACATCGACAGGGCTGTAGTGGAGCGGGTCGAGAGCTTCAAGTTCCTCTGTATCCTAGTACATTACTGGGGCCTATCTTCATGCCATCCAGGACCTCTATACTAGGAGGTGTCAGAGGAAGGCCCCAAAAATGGTCATAGACTCAAGCCACCCAAGTCATAGACTGTTCTCTCTGCTACAGCACGGCAAGCGGTACCAGATCACCAAGTCTATGTCCAAAAGGCTCCTTAACAGCTTATATCTCTAAGCCATAAGACTGCTGAACAGTTAATCAAATGGCTACCCAGACTATTTGTATTGACCCCCCCCTTTTTTTTACATTGCTGCTTCTCACTGTTTATTATCTATGCATAGTCACTTTACCCCATACCTACCTGTACATATTACCTTGACTAACCTGTACCCCTGCACATTGACTCGGTACCAGTAACCCCTGTATATAGCCTCATATTATTTTCTTAACGCTCAGTTTCTTAAAACCTCATTGTTGGTTAAGGCTTGTTAGTAAGCATTTCACGGTAAGGTCTACTACACCTGTTGTATTTGGGGCATGTGACATTTACAATTTGATCATCTCTGAACCGCTCACATGAAATGAGCTTCGGTGCCCCGAGTAAGCAGCGACTTGGGGAACCGAAGCTCATTTGATGTGAGTGGTTCAGAGACGATCAAATTGTAAATGTGCCTACATGCACCTTATTCACACATAAAGAAGCCAAAACCTATGTAATGACACTATATGACAAAAGTATGTGGACACGTGCTCGTCTAACATCTCATTCCAAAATCATGGGCATTAATATGGAGTTGGTCCCCCCTTTGCTGCTGTAACAACCTCCACTCTTCTGGGAAGGCTTTGCACTAGATGTTGTAACATCGCTGCTGTCACGTTCTGACCATAGGTCTTGTGTGTTTTCCTTGTTTTAGTGTTGGTCAGGACGTGAGCTGGGTGGGCATTCTATGTTGTGTGTCTAGTTTGTCTGTTTCTGTGTTTGGCCTGATATGGTTCTCAATCAGAGGCAGGTGTTAGTCATTGTCTCTGATTGGGAACCATATTTAGGTAGCCTGTTTTGTGTTGGGTTTTGTGGGTGATTGTTTCCTGTCTTTGTGTTTGTTGCACCAGATAGGGCTGTTTCGGTTTTTCACGGTTCTTGTTTTGTATATTGTTCATCTTTCATTAAAGATGTATAAAGATAACCACTCTACATTTTGGTCCTCCTCTCCTTCCCAGGAAGAATCCCGTTACAGCTGCAGGGACTTGCTTCCATTCAGCGAGAAGAGCATTAGCAAGGTTGTGCGATTACAAACGTAACAATTGGCACTATGCATTCGGCAGGTAGCGTTCTCCTGGCATCTGGTAAACCCAGACTGCCAGATGGTGAAACGTGATTCATCACGCCAAAGAATTTGTTTCCATTGCTCCAGAGTCTAATGGCGGCGAGCTTTACACCCCTCCAGCCGATGCTTGGCATTGCGCATAGTGATCTTCGGCTTGCGATGCACATCATTAATGTGCATCAGACAAGTGACTTAAATGTTATACAACATTGTTTGTCAATTATTTTCCAGCAGTTTCTCTTTAGGGTTGTTAAATGTTTTATTACATTTTAACTTGTTTATAGTGTTACCATATACACAGCTCTCAGATTATTCACACAATTTGATTTGATGTGGTCATTGTAGGTCAAATGCGGGACTTGCTCTCCCTCTCATACAGTATGGTCACGTTTCAGGCCAACTACATTGCATCAACCCGTGGTCGATCGATTTGTACAGTCAGGCATCAGATTGCATATCATATGATGTGATATGACATCATATGATGTGATATGACAGCTCTTCAGGCATTGTGAGATTTGACAGGCATCTGTAATGTAGTCAGCCCGGGAAACGCGGCCAGTATGCCTTTGAAAAAGTAGAGGCACAGAACACGTTCTTCAGGCCACTGCAGTGATTGGTCTGAATTAATGATAAAGCAGTGTGTTAGATCCCTGCCAATGGTGAGGTTGCACGGTTGGTCCATTCTGATTGGTCCATGACAGGTTTGACTCAACAGGATTCGTGTGTACAAAGTAGCTAAGCACAGGTACAATTAAAATTCATAATTGTGTTTGTTAACTTAATTTGTTTAACCAGTTAATCATAAAAACATCTTAAGGTCAGCAGCAAATATGGAAAATAAGACTCGCAGTAAAATGTTTGAGTTCCATATAACAAAGACAAACAAAATGACAACGTCCCAGAGTTCTAGAATATCACAAATATGTATTAAATACACCATTTCACTGATCAGGAGTGTGTATGATGAGTGTTAGCACATGTATGTATGGTGTGTGTTTATTTACTAATTGCACTTGAGGATGAAGATATGTGTATCACATTGCCGGTCAGATATCTGCAGGTTTTTGGCATATTCGGGATACGTCTGGAACTGTTCACTATACACATAGGGCATGGACATGACTACAGAGAACGTTAAGTTAGAAATAACTTGTCATTGTGATACAGCTTATTGGAATAACAGCTCTAAACATACTCTAAACCAGTAGGTATAAATTCAGAGCATTTAGCCCAGTGGAGAAAAAAAAGACCATTGAAATTGCCTTCCTAAAAGATAAGCAACATTTCAGACTTCACTTCATAGCACTTCCAACATGATAACTGTGTGCCTCTACATTCTGTGCAAAATAAGATCAAAGTCCACACACACATATCCACTCAACTCTCTCTATGTACAGTTATGGCGTTAGTACCATCAGTTCTCCTACAGGGACTAAGACATTCCTTAACCATCCGAGGCAAGACGCAGTACCTCTTCTTCCACCTATTTCATGTAGTCCTGTAAAGGCCTTCTAAAGGTGACAGGGTTAGGGTTGGTGGGGTGTGGGGACAGGTGTCAGGGACAGAGAAACAAAATGGGAAGACACTATTGGACAAAAGCACCTCACACCGCTCTGTGGCGACCGTTACTTGGGAAACCGACTAATTTGATGACTCGACCAATCTAGTCAAAGGAGAGTAGAATTGGTGCCGTGGGGGGAGTAGTATTTTTCTATTTTGAAGTATCAGAAGAACTTGTCGTCGATGCGGAAGTGCGGCCGCGTCACATCGTCGGGGTTGATGAACACCGAGATGGACTTGCCGGGGTTCTCCATCACCAACTGCTGCAGCTTCTTAGCCAATCGGTCATCTGGCTGGTGCTCGCCGCCCGCGTCCGACTGTGGCGACGGCAGGTTTAAGGCGCTGCCGCGCCAATGCAGGTCCAGGGTCAGCCGGTTGGCCGCCTTGGCATGCTCGATAGTGGTGCGCAGGTGCTCGGCCGGGTCAGAGCGCACCGAGCTGAGCTTGCGGGCGTGGAGCATGGCCGTCTCATCCGAGAGGTGTTCCAGCATGTTGCACTGCGGGATGAAGTAGTTGGGGCACATCTTGTTGACCAGGCAGTTCTGCAGATCATCGATGAGGCCTAGCAGGAAGTGGGCTGAGAAGTCTTCCTGGGACAGGTAGGTGGCGGGGAGCCGATCGCAGGCCCACAGCATCATGCTGCGCAGGTGGTAGGGGCTGATGGCCTTGGGCCTTGACAGCAGCTTGATAATGATGGCCTTGCACACCTGGTAGGCCTGCATCAGGCTGGCCGAGATGCACTTCTTGAGCTGCACTTCGCTGCGGGCGAACGACAGGCGCCACTCATTCTCCTTACGGCCCTTGTGGGAGCAGGTAGGCACCAGGTAGAAGCCGCTGATCACCTCCTCCTCTGTGATCTTGCCGTCCCAGAAGTGGTTCTCCATCAGCCAGCTCTGGGCCACCGCCGGCCATCCCTTGAAGGAGACCACAGGCAAGATGTCATAGAGCATGCGGCTGCTGCCCACGCCCAGGATGACGGAGATGATGGTGCCGTTCCGCTCCACCTTCTCCACGCGGGGCATGCCGCGCTGGGGCTTCTTCTGGATCTCCACCAGGACCACACTGATTGACTCGTAGAACCAGTCAGCCACCAGCGTGGGTGAGAAAAAGTAGTTGGTGGCGCCGTTGATGTGGTCTACCATGGTGCAGCAGTCCTTCCACTTGTTGATGGTGCACTCGTCGAAGAGGCGCAGGCTCAGCCACGAGTGGCACAGGGCTGAGTGGCGCATGTCCAAAGTCACCGGCTGGTTGCGGTCGTGCAACTTGAGCGCAGGCACGAGGAGGGTAAAGTCCATGTCATAGTCGGTGCCGCGGGCGTAGACGCTCAGCTCGTCTAGGTCCATGTCGACCACACCCTCTCGCACACCACCTGACAGCAGTAGGTACTCGTTGGCCACAGGGAGCTTCTGGTCCAGTTTCTGCACCATACCTGATGGGAGAAGGATAAAGGGGGATTATTGGTGGCCTGTGTGTCCAGCGGTTAGAGTTGGCATGGGTTCGAATCTGGCCTACTGCCCTTTGACTCAACCTCCTCCTACATTTCCTTACCTGTCCTTTCTGTTCAATAAAAATACATTTAAAAAATAAATATGGGGATGAATAGACAGCATATACAGTGCCTTGCGAAAGTATTTGGCCCCCTTGAACTTTGCGACCTTTTGCCACATTTCAGGCTTCAAACATTTTTTGTGAAGAATCAACAACAAGTGGGACACAATCATGAAGTGGAACGACATTTATTGGATATTTCAAACTTTTTTAACAAATCAAAAACTGAAAAATTGGGCGTGCAAAATTATTCAGCCCCCTTAAGTTAATACTTTGTAGCGCCACCATTTGCTGCGATTACAGCTGTAAGTCGCTTGGGGTATGTCTCTATCAGTTTTGTACATCGAGAGACTGAATTTTTTCCCCATTCCTCCTTGCAAAACAGCTCGAGCTCAGTGAGGTTGGATGGAGAGCATTTGTGAACAGCAGTTTTCAGTTCTTTCCATAGATTCTCGATTGGATTCAGGTCTGGACTTTGACTTGACCATTCGAACACCTGGATATGTTTATTTTTGAACCATTCCATTGTAGATTTTGCTTTATGTTTTGGATCATTGTCTTGTTGGAAGACAAATCTCCGTCCCAGTCTCAGGTCTTTTGCAGACTCCATCAGGTTTTCTTCCAGAATGGTCCTGTATTTGGCTCCATCCATCTTCCCATCAATTTTAACCATCTTCCCTGTCCCTGCTGAAGAAAAGCAGGCCCAAACCATGATGCTGCCACCACCATGTTTAACAGTGGGGATGGTGTGTTCAGGGTGATGTGCTGTGTTGCTTTTACGCCAAACATAACGTTTTACATTGTTGCCAAAAAGTTAAATTTTGGTTTCATCTGACCAGAGCACCTTCTTCCACATGTTTGGTGTGTCTCCCAGGTGGCTTGTGGCAAACTTTAAACAACACTTTTTATGGATATCTTTCAGAAATGGCTTTCTTCTTGCCACTCTTCCATAAAGGACAGATTTGTGCAATATACGACTGATTGTTGTCCTATGAACAGAGTCTCCCACCTCAGCTGATCTCTGCAGTTCATCCAGAGTGATCATGGGCCTCTTGGCTGCATCTGATCAGTCTTCTCCTTGTATGAGCTGAAAGTTTAGAGGGACGGCCAGGTCTTGGTAGATTTGCAGTGGTCTGATACTCCCTCCATTTCAATATTATCGCTTGCACAGTGCTCCTTGGGATGTTTAAAGCTTGGGAAATCTTTTTGTATCCAAATCCGGCTTTAAACTTCTTCACAGCAAAGTTCAAGGGGGCCGAATACTTTCGCAAGGCACTGTATATATCCTATGATTATGTGCAGTGCAAATGCTCTGTAATACGGTAGCCTATGTCATTCCTGGCTCTGTGAGTATGTGTTATTGTGGCAATACACACTGAAGGCTAGACTTGCGGTAGAGGAAATCTCTAACCACAGATCTAGGATCAGATTATCCGACCCCCAATACTAACCTTAATATTCATGTGGGTGGAAAAACGTCTGATCCTGTATCAGTGTTGTTTAAATGCAAGTTAACCGATTACCAGTAGACCAGAGGGGTATACTACAAAGCAGGATGAGTTAGCCAGCTAACCTTGATAAACAACTAGAAATAATTACATTTTATGGTTCATTAAGAAAGCTGAACTTGGAAATGTTGAGTAAATTTTCCATGCTTTGCTCTGCATCCCCACCAGGGTGCCCGTCACAGTCAAACCACCACGCTGCCCAGTGGGGGATAACATACAGATCCAGACACTAGGCTATATTGATCTTTACACTAGTATTTCTATGCATATACATTTCAGGGGTTGGAAGCTAAATTATTTTCCAATCGTTTGGTTCTGAACCGAACCTTTAAAAAAAAAATCCATCCGCTGTTCTGACTACAAAATAAAGTTCTGAAGGCTATATACAGGGGGTACCGGTACTGAGTCAATGTGCAGGGGCACAGGTTAGTCAAGGTAATCCAGGTAATATGTACATGTAGCTCGAGGTAAAGTGACTATGCATAGATAATAAACAGTGATTAGCAGCAATGTAAAATAATACAAAAATGGACGCGGGGAGTTGTCTGGGTAGCCATTCAATTAGCTGTTTAGCGGTATTATGGCTTGAGGGTATAAGCTGTTAAGCCTTTGGGCCCTAGACTTGGTGCTCTGGTGCCGCTTGCCGTGCTGTAGCAGAGAGAACAGTCTACGCTTAGGGTGGCTTGAGTCTTTGGCAATTTTCAGGGCCTTCCCCTGATGTAGAGGTCCTGGATGGCAGGAAGCTTGGCCCCAGTGATGTACTGGGCCGTACACACTACCCTCTGTAGTGCCTTGCGGTCGGTGGCCAAGAATTTCCCATACCAGACGGTGACGCAACCATGCTCTTGATGGTGCAGCTATAGAACTTTTTGAGGATCCGAGGACCCGTGCCAAATATTTTCAGTTTCTTGAGGGGGAATAGGTGTTGTCATGCCCTCTTAATGACTGTCTTGGTGTGTTTGGACCATGATAGTTTGTTGGTGATGTGGACACCAGGGAACTTGAAGCTCTCAACCTGCTCCACTTCAGCTACGTCGATGAGAATTGGGGGGGGTCCTCGGCTCTCTTTTTCCTGTAGTCCATAATCATCTCCTACTGTATGTCTTGATGACGTTGAGGGAAAGGTACTAGACATTAGGAATATTTTTGGAACTAAAGATTAAACGGTTCTCAAGATTTGAAAATAACGGGTCTGTACCGGAACACTAGAGACCATTTTCGTTCCTGGTTTTGGTTCCGTTCCTCTAAAAATGAGAGTTTCTGTTCCCTGAACCGGTTCCAACCCGATACATTTACATGACATAATATTAACACAGGCCAAAGAAATATCCCCTGTCAAAGGCATCCTGCCATTCCATAACATTTCAGATGTAAAAAAAAAACTTGGCATTAGCTTGTGCAGTTTGCTCTTGGGTTCTGTGTGCACTGCACTGGACTGAGCTGGCCTAGCATGCTCCATAAGCATTGGCTGAGTTTATCTATGTGGACTGCAGTGCTCTGCCTCGTTTGTTTTTCCTCTTCACTGATTCCAGGAAGTGTCTGTTCCCTCTCAGCAGCCATAACCCCCGACATAAGAGACGGGCCCGAGTGGCTCGGCGCTATGGTCTACTGTCACTGTTTGTTTGAGACACTGAGCGCAAGAAGCTTAAGTGTGTAGGCCTACAGCGCAAGTGTGTGTGTAGTGTGGGCTTGTATTACTATCCTTGTGGGTACCGGAAATCTCCAAAAGTCCCCACAAGGATAGTAAAACGAGGAAAATTTTCCCCTCGTGTAGACGTTTCCCAGGTCTCTGCAAGGACAAAGGCTATTTTAGGCTCAGGGGTTAGGATTACAGTTAGGGTTCGAGTTAAGGGTTAGGGAAAATAGGATTTTGAATGTAAATCAATTTTAGATCCCCACAAGGATAGTAAACATATACTGTGTGTGTGTGTCAGACTGTGTGCGTCTGTCTTCTACTCCTTTTGTAATCTTCTGCTCAAATCATCTTAGTGATTTTTCATGGTATGCATTTTTCTAACACCGCTGCTGAACCAGTACACCACCACAACAGTTAGCCTAATATGCCAGTCAAATCAACGTTATTCAAGTTAGTTAAAAGTGGTATTCAAACTTTTTCAGTAGGGACACTATTTTCATCAAATAACCTTCAATTCATTGCATTTTCATGAAACCAATGAATACATTTACTCAAACTTGTATTTTTCAAATAATCTTTCTCAAAAATGTTTGTATATTGTCCCATACAATAATCTGTCCAATTTGTTATATATACTAAAACGTATAATCATTTTGGCGACCTCACTAGAGGTCATGACCAGACTTTGAATACCATTGAGTTAGTGGGCAAGTTTAAGTGGTAAGGCTAAAGCAACCGACTCTAGACAAAAGCAGAGGCGTGAAGTCATGGGAGGTGCAACTGTGACAGCCGAAAGTTGAACACTAACGTTGTTTTCCAACAACAGGGGTCAGATCAACATGGCAGTGTTGATTATAAAGATTTTGCTTTATTTCTAAATGATAAAAATACCAGTCAAAAGTTTGTACACACCTACACATTCAAGGGTTTTTCTTTATTTGTATTCTTTTCTACATTAATAGTGAAGACATCAAAACTATGAAATAACATATATGGAATCATTTAGTAACCAAAAAAAGTGTGTAATATGAGATTTTTCAAAGTAGCCACCCTTTTCCTTGATGACAGCTTTGCACACTCTTGGAATTCTTTCAAACAGCTTCATGGGGTTGTCACCTGGAATGCATTTCAATTAACAGGTGTGCCTTGTTAAAAGTTAATTTGTGGAATTTCTTTCCTTCTTAATGCGTTTGAGCCAATCCGTTTTGTTGTGACGAGGTAGGGGTGGTATACAGAAGATAGCCCTATTTGGTAAAAGACCAAGTCCATATTATGGCAAGAACAGCTCAAATAAGCAAAGAGAAACGAAAGTGCATAATTACTTTAAACCGTGAAGGTCAGTCAATCCGGAAAATGTCAAGTTTCTTCAAGTGCAGTCGCAAAAACCATCAAGCGCTATGATGAAACTGGCTCTCATGAGGACTGCCACAGGAAAGGAAGACCCAGAGTTACCTCTGTTGCAGAGGATAAGTAAGAGTTAACTGCACCTCAGATTGCAGTCCAAATAAATGCTTCACAGAGTTCAAATAACAGACACACCTCAACATCAACTGTTCAGAGGAGACAGCGTGAATTAGGCCTTCATGGGTCGAATCGCTGCAAAGAAAAAAGGACAATAGATCTCTCTTTTGGTCCAAATTTGAGATTTTTTGGTTCTAACCACCGTGTCTTTGTGAGGCACCAAGTAGGTGAATGGATTTTTATAAAAAAGTAATATTTAACTTTTATTTAACTAGGCAAATCAGTTAAGAACAAATTCCTTTATTTAACTATTTACAATGACAGCCTACCCAACCAAACACTAACGAATTAGTGCGCCGCCCTATGGGACTCCCAATTACGTCCGGTTGTGATACAGCCTGGAATCTAATCAGGGTCTGTAGTGATGCCTCTAGCACTGAGTTGCGCCACTGGTGATGATCTCTACATGCATGGTTCCCACTGTGAAGCAGGAGGTGGTTGAATATGGAGGTGGTTGAATATGGAGGTGGTTGAATCTGTTGAATCTGACAATTGATCTTGATGGTTGAACAGTGGTCTCAAATAAAACTGTGAAGGACCTCAGTGTTACTCTGGACCCTTATCTCTCTTTTGATGAACATATCAAGACTGTTTCAAGGACAGCTTTTTTCCATATATGTAACATTGCAAAAAGTTGACATTTTCTGTCCAAATATTATGCAGAAAAATGTATGCATGCTTTTGTCACTTCTAGACTAAGCTATTGCAATGCTCTACTTTCTGGCTACCCGGATAAAGCACTAAATAAACTTCAGTTAGTGCTAAATACGGCTGCTAGAATCCTGACTAGAACCAACAAATTGAATCATATTACTCCAGTGCAAGTCTCTCTACACTGGCTTCCTGTTAAGGCAAGGGCTGATTTCAAGGTTTTACTGCTAACCTACAAAGCATTACATGGGCTTGCTCTTACCTATCTTTCTGATTTGGTCCTGCCGTATACACCTACACGTACGCTACGGTCATAAGACGCAGGCCTCCTAATTGTCCCTAGAATTTCTAAGCAAACAGCTGGAGGCAGGTCTTTCTCCTATAGAGCTCCATTTTTATGGAATGGTCTGCCTACCCATGTGAGAGACGCAGACTCGGTCTCAACCTTTAAGTCTTTACTGAAGACTCATCTCTTCAGTAGGTCCTATGATTGAGTGTAGTCTGGCCCAGGAGTATGAAGGTGAACGGAAAGGCACTGGAGCAACGAACCGCCCTCTGCCTGGCCAGTTCCCCTCTCTCCACTAGGATTCTCTGCCTCTAACCCTATTACAGGGGCTGAGTCACTGGTGCTCTTCCATGCCGTCCCTGGGAGGGGTGCGTCACTTGAGTGGGTTGAGTCACTGACGTGGTCTTCCTGTTTGGGTTGGCGCCCCCTCTTGGGTTGTGCCGTGGCGGAGATCTTTGTGGGCTATACTCTGCCTTGTCTCAGGATGGTAAGTTGGTGGTTGAAGATATCCCTCTAGTGGGGTGGGGGTTTTGCTTTGGCAAAGTGGCTGGGGTTATATCCTGCCTGTTTGGCCCTGTCCGGGGGTATCATCAGATGGGGCCACAGTGCCTCCTGTCTCAGCCTCCAGTATTTATGCTGCAGTAGTTTATGTGTCGGGGGGCTAGGGTTAGTCTGTTATATCTGGAGTATTTCTCCTGTCTTACCGGTGTCCTGTGTGAATTTAAGTATGCTCTCTCTTTCTCTCTCTCGGAGGACCTGAGCCCTAGGACGTTGCCTCAGGACTACCTGGCATGATGACTCCTTGCTGTCCCCAGTCCACCTGGCCGTGCTGCAGCTCCAGTTTCAACTGTTCTGCCTGCGGCTATGGAACCCTGACCTGTTCACCGGACGTGCTACCTGTCCCAGACCTGCTGTTTTCAACTCTCTAGACAGCTGGAGCAGGAGAGCTACTCTTCATGATCGGCTATGAAAAGCCAACTGACATTTACTCCTGAGGTGCTGACTTGTTGCACCCTTGACAACCACTGTGATTATTATTATTTGACCATGCTGGTCATTTATGAACATTTGAACATCTTGGCCATGTTCTGTTATAATCTTCACCCGGCACAGCCAGAAGAGGACTGGCCACCCCTCATAGCCTGGTTCCTCTCTAGGTTTCTTCCTAGGTTCCGGCCTTTCTAGGGAGTTTTTCCTAGCCACATCTGCATTGCCTGCTGTTTGGGGTTTTAGGCTGGGTTTCTGTACAGCACTTTGGGATATCAGCTGATGTAAGAACTTTGATTTGGTGTGATGGTGCTTTGCTGGTGACACTGTCAGTGATTTATTTGGAATTCAAGACACACTTAATTGTTGCGACTCTAGGGGCAGTATTTTCATTTTCGAAAAAAAAACCGTTCCCGTTTTAAAAGGGATATTTTGTCAGGACAAGATTCTAGAATATGCATATAATTGGCAGCTTTGGATAGAAAACACTAACGTTTCCAAAACTGTAAAGATATTGTCTGTGAGTATAACAGAACTGATGTTGCAGGCGAAAGCCTGAGAAAAATCCAATCCGGAAGTGCACCATATTTTGAAAGTGCTGCATTCCAATGAGTCCCTATTGAGCTGTGAATGGGCTATCAACCAGCTTACGCTTTCTACGTATTCCCCAAGGTGTCTACAGCATTGCGACGTAGTTTTACACATTTATGTTGAATAGCCGTAGGCGGCTATATTGCGTAAGTGGTCACCTGATGGCTCCCAGGGTGACTCTCGAGTAAAATACAGAGGTAGCCATTACTCCAATCGGTCCTACTGAAAAATGAATGGTCCCGACGCATATATTATCGAAAGGTAAACGATTTAATTTGATTGCTTTTCTGATTTCCGTGACCAAGTTACCTGCTGCTAGCTGGACAAAATGCTATGTAGGCTATCGATAAACTCACACAAATGCTTGTCTAGCTTTGGCTGTAAATCATATTTTGAAAATGTGAGATGAAAGTGTGATTAACAAAAGGCTAAGCTGTGTCTCAATATATTTCATTTGTGATTTTCATGAATAGGAATATTTTCTAGGGATATTTATGTCCGTTGCGTTATGCTAATTAGTGTCAGGCGATGATTACGCTCCCGCATGCGGGATGGGGAGTCAGTAGAGGTTTTAATGAGCATGGCTACCACAGGATTCGGCAGCAATATTCCATCCAATCTGGTTTGTGCTTAGTGGGGCTATCATTTGTTTTTTAACAGTACATTGACCCAACACACCTCCAGGCCGTGTAAGGACTATTTGACCAAGGAGAGTGATGGAATGCTGCACCAGACGACCTGGTCTCCACAATCACCCGACCTCAACCCAATTGAGATGGTTTGGGATGAGTCAGAACGTAAAGTGAAGGAAAAGCAGCCAATAAGTGCTCAGCATAATGACTCCTTCAAGACTGCTGGAAAAGCATTCCTCATGAAGTTGGTTGAGAGAATGCCAAGAGTGAGCAAAGCTGTCATCAAGGCAAAGGGTGGCTACTTTGAAAAATCTCAAATGTAAAATACATTTTGATTTAACACTTTTGGTTTCTACATGATTCCATGTGTTATTTCATAGTTCCGATTTCTTCACTTTTATTCTACAATGTAGAAAATAGTAAAATACAGAAAAACCCTTGAATGAGTAGGTGTGTCCAAACTTTTGACTGGTACTGTTAATGTGCGTGTATAATTAATTATTGAGACTCAAAAATCTCATTAAATTGTATATCCACTGATATTTATAATTCCTGGCAAAGTTAGTTCCTGTTTCAGTCATGTTTTTGGTCACGTCCGTGTGAGTCAAACAAAAACAACCTAATGATTGGTTGACAATAGAGCCCCCCACAATGTAGGTGATGGCTGCAAGATTAACTTTGTGAAGAGCAACTGCAGAAACTTGCAGTTGGCTGCAGTCAAAACTTCATGACCTTTGATCACATGATTTTTGTAAAGATCATGCAAGCTAGTCGTACAATTTGAATCCCCATAATGCAACACACTTTGAAAGGCTGTGACCAACGACTTAACAAAAGTGATCCGCTTGAACGCGCCCACTGTGATCTGACACACAGGGCTTGTTCTACATTGCAGCAGTTTAGGAGACTGCCGACGGACTGATCTGTAAATCACCTTCCATCATAAATAACTACTGATTATTATTTGTAGATCAGTCAGTCAGTCAGTCATAATTTATCCATGATACATTACCTAGTGGGCAAAACCTGGTTGAAAAGACATCAGTAGACCACCCGATCATAAGATCTCATCATAATCTGGTAATGACCACCTGTCTACAGCGTACCACGGCTAAGGGCCGATCTGATGCAAGACGAAACGCCTGGATACAGCCCTTAACCGTGGTATATTGGCCATATACCACAAACCCCAGAGGTGCCTTATTGTTATTAGAAACTAATCAACGTAATTACAGTAGTAAAAATACATGTTTTGTATACGCTATACAACGGATGTCAGCCAAATCAGCATTCAGGGCTTGAACCACCCAATTAATAAATAAAAAAATGGAAACGCACATTGGTATTTAAAAAATGTTTAATAAGATTGGTGTGACACAATGCAGATAGCCCAATTGAGTTAGTATGTACATGAATGTATAGTTAGTGACTATGATAAACAGAGAGTAGCAGCAGCATAAAAAGAGGAGTTGGGGGTGGCACACAATGCAAATAGTCCAGGTAACCATTTGGTTACCTGTTCAGGAGTCTTATGGCTTGGGGGTGAAAACTGTTGAGAAGACTTTTTGTACTAGACTTGGCACTCCGGTACCGCTTGCCATGCGGTAGTAGAGAGAACAGTCTATGACTGGGGTGGCTGGGGTCTTTGACAATTTTTAGGGCCTTCCTCTGACACCGCCTGGTGTAGAAGGTCTGGATGGCAAGCAGCTTAGCCCTAGTGATGCACTGGGCCGCACACACTACCCTTTGTAGTGCCTTGCGGTCAGAGGCCGAGCAATTGCCGTACCAGGCAGTGATGTAACCAGTCAGGCAGGATGCTCTCGATGTTGAAGCTGTAGAACCTTTTGAGGAGCTCAGGAACCATGCCAAATCTTTTCAGTTTCCTGAGGGGGAATAAGGCTTTGTCGTGCCCTCTTCACGACTGTCTTGGTGTGTTTGGACCATTCTAGTTTGTTGTTGATGTGGACACTGAGGAACTTGAAGCTCTCAACATGCTCCACTACAGCCCCGTCGCTGAAATGGGGGCGTGCTCGGTCCTCCTTTTCCTGTAATTCACAATAATCTCCTTAGTCTTGGTTACGTTGAGGGATAGGTTATTATTCTGGCACCACGCGGCCAGGTCTCTGACCTCCTCCCTATAGGCTGTCTTGTCGTTGATCAGACTGTTGTGTCGTCTGCAAACTTAATGATGGTGTTGGAGTCGTGCCTGGCCATGCAGTCGTGGGTGAACAGAGAGTACAGGAGGGCACTGAGCACGCACCCCTGTGGAGCTCCAGTGTTGTGGATCAGCGTTGCAGAGGGAGGTGTTTAGTCCAATGATCCTTAGCTTAGTGATGAGCTTTGAGGTTACTATGGGGTTGAACGCTGCGCTGTAGTCAATGAATAGCATTCTCACATAAGCGTTCCTTTTGTCCAGGTGCGAAAGGGCAGTGTGGAGTGCAATAGAGATTGCATCATCTGTGGATCTGTTTGGGCAGTATGCAAATTGGAGTGGGTCTAGGGTTTCTGGGATAATGGTGTTGATGTGAGCCATTACCAACCTTTCAAAGCACTCCATGGCTACGGACGTGAGTGCTACGGGTCTGTAGTCATTTAGACAGGTTGCCTTTGTGTTCTTGGGCACAGTGACTATGGTGGTCTGCTTGAAACATATTGGTATTACAGACTCAATCAGGGACATGTTGAAAATGTCATTGAAGACACCCGCCAGTTGGTCAGCACATGCCGGAGCACACGTCCTGGTAATCCGTCTGGCCCCGCAGCCTTGTGCATGTTGACCTGTTTAAAGGTCTTACTAACGTCGGCTACGGAGAGTGTGATCACACAGTTGTCCGGAACAGCTGATGCTCTCATGCATGCCTCAGTGTTGCTTGCCTCGAAGCGAGCATAGAAGTGATTTAGCTCGTCTGGTAGGCTCATGTCACTGGGCAGCTCACATCTGTGCTTCCCTTTGTAGCCCGTAATAGTTTGCAAGACCTGCCACATAAAATGAGCGTCGGTGCCAGTGTAGTATGATTCAATCTCTAGTCTGTGATAGCAAAACAGTCCTGTAGTTTAGCATCTGCTTCATCTGATCACTTTTTATAGACCGAGTCACTGGTGCTTCCTGCTTTATATTTTGCTTGTAAGCAGGAATAAGGAGGATAGAGTTATGGTCAGATTTACCAAATGGGTGGCGAGGGAGAGCTTTGTACGAGTCTCTGTGTGTGGAGTACAGGTGATCTAGAATGTTTTTCCCTCTGGTTGCACATTTAACATGTTGATGGAAATTTGGTAGAACGGATTTAAGTTTCCTGCATTAGTCTCCAGCCTCTAGGAGCGCCGCCTCTGGGTGAGTGGTTTCCTGTTTGCTTATTTCCTTATACAGCCACGAAAAGTATAGCTGAAAACTCTCTAGGCAGGTAGTGTGGCCTGCAATTTATCACAATATACTCTACTTCAGGCGAGCAAAATCTAGAGACTTCCTTAGATTTCGTGCACCAGCTGTTGTTTACAAATATGCACAGACCACCCCTCCCCCCTCGTCTTACCGGAGTGTGCTGTTCTATCCTGCCGGTGCAGCGTATATCCCGCTAGCTGAATATCAATGTCGTCATTCAGCCACTATTCCATGAAACATAGGATATTACAGTTTGATGTCCCGCTGGTAGGATATTCGGGATCATACCTCGTCTAATTTATTGTCCAATGATTGCACATTGGCGAGTAGTATTGATGGTAAACGGCAGCTTTCCAAGTCGTCTTCTACGGGTCCCAACCAGGCATCCGGCTTTGTCCTCTGTACCTGCGCCGCTTCCTCTTGCAAATAACGGGGAGGTCGGTCCTGTGGGGTGTTTGGAGAATGTCTTGTGCATCATCTTTGTTGTAGAAAAAGTCTTTGTCTATTCCGAGGTGAGTGATCGCTGTCCTAATATACAGAAGCTCTTTTTTTGCCGTAAGATACGGTTGCAAAAACATTATGTACAAAATAAGTTACAAATAACGTGAAAACCCCCCCACATAATAGCACAATTGGTTGGGCGCCCATAAAACTGCTGCCATTTCCTGAAGAAACTTTGTGGACTCAGCTGGCTAATAGTATTTCCATGGTACTATAATAAGCAATAAGGCACGAGGGGCTGTGGTATATGGCCAATATACTACGGCTAAGGGATATTCTTACGCACAACGCATCGCAGAGTGCCTATCTCAGGTAACCCCTACTATTATTACATCTCAAAGCCCCCAGCGATCAGTCATAGATAAGCAACAAGTAGGGCGGATTGGAGTCAATTTTGACCATTTAAATCAAATCTAATTTTATTTGTCACATACACATGGTTAGCAGATGTTTATGCGAGTGTAACAAAATGCTTGTGCTTCTAGTTACGACAACGCAGTAATAATCAACAAGTAATCTAGCTAACAATTCCAAAACTACTACCTTATAGACACAAGTGTAAGGGGATAAAGAATATGTACATAAAGATATATGAATGAGTGATGGTACAGAGCGGCATAGGCAAGATACAGTAGATGGTATTGAGTGCAGTATATACATGAGATGAGTATGTAAACAAAGTGGCTAGTGATACATGTATTACATAAGGATGCAGTAGATGATATAGAGTACAGTATATACGTATACATATGAGATGAATAATGCAGGGTATGTAAACATTATATTAGGTAGCATTGTTTAAAGTGGCTAGTGATATACATTTACATAATTTCTCATCAATTCCCATTATTAAAGTGGCTGGAGTTGAGTCAGTGTGTTGGCAGCAGCCACTCAATGTTAGTGGTGGCTGTTCAACAGTCTGATGGCCTTGAGATAGAAGCTGTTTTTCAGTCTCTCGGTCCCAGCTTTGATGCACCTGTACTGACCTCGCCTTCTGGATGATAGCGGGGTGAACAGGCAGTGGCTCGGGTGGTTGATGTCCTTGATGATCTTTATGGCCTTCCTGTAACATCGGGTGGTGTAGGTGTCCTAGAGGGCAGGTAGTTTGCCCCCGGTGATGCGTTGTGCAGACCTCACTACTCTCTGGAGAGCCTTACGGTTGTGGGCGGAGCAGTTGCCGTACCAGGCGGTGATACAGCCCGACAGGATGCTCTCGATTGTGCATCTGTAGAAGTTTGTGAGTGCTTTTGGTGACAAGCCGAATTTCTTCAGCCTCCTGAGGTTGAAGAGGCGCTGCTGCGCCTTCTTCACGATGCTGTCTGTGTGGGTGGACCAATTCAGTTTGTCTGTGATGTGTACGCCGTGGAACTTAAAACTTACTACCCTCTCCAGTACTGTTCCATCGATGTGGATAGGGGGGTGTTCCCTCTGCTGTTTCCTGAAGTCCACAATCATCTCCTTAGTTTTGTTGACGTTGAGTGTGAGGTTATTTTCCTGACACCACATTCAGAGGGCCCTCACCTCCTCCCTGTAGGCCGTCTCGTCGTTGTTGGTAATCAAGCCTACCACTGTTGTGTCGTCCTCAAACTTGATGATTGAGTTGGAGGCGTGCGTGGCCACGCAGTCGTGGGTGAACAGGGAGTACAGGAGAGGGCTCAGAACGCACCCTTGTGGGGCCCCAGTGTTGAGGATCAGCGGGGTGGAGATGTTGTTGCCTACCCTCACCACCTGGGGGCGGCCCGTCAGGAAGTCCAGTACCCAGTTGCACAGGGCGGGGTCGAGACCCAGGGTCTCGAGCTTGGGGACGAGCTTGGAGGGCAGTATGGTGTTAAATGCCGAGCTGTAGTCGATGAACAGCATTCTCACATAGGTATTCCTCTTGTCCAGATGGGTTAGGGCAGTGTGGTTGAGATTGCATCGTCTGTGGACCTATTTGGGTGGTAAGGAAATTGGAGTGGGTCTAGGGTGTCAGGTAGGGTGGAGGTGATATGGTCCTTGACTAGTCTCTCAAAGCACTTCATGATGACGGAAGTGAGTGCTACGGGGCGGTATTCGTTTAGCTCAGTTACCTTAGCTTTCTTGGGAACAGGAACAATGGTGGCCCTCTTGAAGCATGTGGGAACAACAGACTGGGATAGGGATTGATTGAATATGTCCGTAAACACACCAGCCAGCTGGTCTGCGCATGCTCTGAGGGCGCGGCTGGGGATGCCGTCTGGGCCTGCAGCCTTGCGAGGGTTGACACGTTTAAATGTTTTCCTCACGTTGGCTGCAGTGAAGGAGAGTCCGCATGTTTTAGTTGCGGGCCGTGTCAGTGGCACTGTATTGTCCTCAAAGTTATTTAGTCTGCCTGGGAGCAAGACATCCTGGTCTGTGATGGGGCTGGTTTTCTTTTTGTAATCCGTGATTGACTGTAGACCCTGCCACATACCTCTTGTGTCTGAGCCGTTGAATTGAGATTCTACTTTGTCTCTATACTGACGCTTAGCTTGTTTGATTGCCTTGCGGAGGGAATAGTTACACTGTTTGTATTCGGTCATGTTTCCAGTCACCTTGCCCTGATTAAAAGCAGTGGTCCGCGCTTTCAGTTTCACGCGAATGCTGCCATCAATCCACGGTTTCTGGTTTGGGAATGTTTTAATCGTTGCTATGGGAACGACATCTTCAACGCACGTTCTAATGAACTCGCTCACCGAATCAGCGTATTCGTCAATGTTGTTGTCTGACGCAATACGGAACATATCCCAGTCCACGTGATGGAAGCAGTCTTGGAGTGTGGAATCAGATTGGTCGGACCACCATTGAACAGACCTCAGCGCGGGAGCTTCTTGTTTTAGTTTCTGTCTGTAGGCAGGGATCAACAAAATGGAGTCGTGGTCAGCTTTTCCGAAAGGAGAGCGGGGCAGGGCCTTATATGCGTCGCGGAAGTTGGAATAGCAATGATCCAAGGTTTTTCCAGCCCTGGTTGCGCAATCGATATGCTGATAAAATTGAGGGAGTCTTGTTTTCAGATTAGCCTTGTTAAAATCCCCAGCTACAATGAATGCAGCCTCCGGATATATGGATTCCAGTTTGCAAAGAGTCAAATAAAGTTAGTTCAGAGCCATCAATGTGTCTGCTTGGGGGGGAATATATACGGCTGTGATTATAATCGAAGAGAATTCCCTTGGTAGATAATGCGGTCGACATTTGATTGTGAGGAATTCTAAAGCAGGTGAACAGAAGGACTTGAGTTCCTGTATGTTGTTGTGGCAACACCACGTCACGTTAACCATGAAGCATACGCCCCGCCCCACTTCTTACCAGAAAGATGTTTGTTTCTGTCGGCGCGATGCGTGGAGAAACCAGCTGGCTACACAGACTCCGATAGTGTCTCTCCAATGAGCCATGTTTCCGTGAAGCAAAGAACGTTACAGTCTCTGATGTCCCTCTGGAATGCTACCCTTGCTCGGATTTCATCAACCTTGTTGTCAAGAGACTGGACATTGGTGAGGAGAATGCTAGGGAGTGGTGCACAATGTGCCCATCTCCGGAGTCTGACCAGAAGACCGCTTCATTTTCCACTTTTACGAAGTCGTTTTTTGGGGTCGCCGGCTGGAATCCATTCCGTTGTCCTGGGTGAAAGGTGGAACACAGGATCCGCTTCACGAAAGTCATATTCTTGGTCGTACTGGTGGTGGGGGGTCAGCACAGGAAAAATGCATCATATTGTCAAATACAAGGATCCCTGATGAATCAACAAAAACTTCACATCCATATTTCAAGTATTAGGTTAGCTAAAAAGTTCTCACACACAATCAATGTTTCCTATATTTGTATTCATCAACCATCTCTCACACACCAAGGAAGCATGACGACGTTGACAATGTGTTCTAAAGTTATTGTGATCATCATCGCTCTCTGTCCATCTCTCAAACAGACAGAACACACACACATTTACTGTCATTAAACAGATATCAAAATGTCAAGACATTAGTTAGCTAGCTACAACAGGTTAAAAAAAAAGTCTAACTTACCACGTCCATGGAGGATTAGCTCGAGAGCTAACGTTAGCCAGCTAAAAATATCCAGCTAACGCTAGCTTGCTAGAAACACTTTCCTTGACATTATTCTCCCCAACAAACCACCTCTCTACTTGCAAAAGTAAAACGTTTTTTTTTGTGTACATTTCGAGAAACAGTCATTGTCTTCCAGCTGTGTTGACACTTGAGCAAGCAGGCTGCCTGCGAGGCGCACAGACATGCATTGCTGCGAGAAAGGCACAGATTCCAATCCAAATTTGAGTTGGACCAGATATGCCTACCTCTTCATTTAGCTACTGAAATTAAAATAACAATGTGTGCAGTAATTTGAATTGCTCAAAAGCTTTAAAGGAAGACATAGATTGCACCTGAATTTGACCCTGAAAATAACATTTTTTTTTACTAATTATTGATGGAAATAAATGGATTACAAATAGGGGTTTATAAATATTGGTGGATTGTATTAGGATATTGAAATAAAAATATATAGGCCTACGTGTATTTTGTTGAATTCTGAAAACAAATTTAGTTTCAAAAATTGAAATTGCATTCAGTGGAACAGAAGAAAATGCACAGCAAAATAAACAAATGATTACCATTAGAAGCCACACAGCAAGCCACCAGATATTCTTCATTTAAAAAACATAATGTAATTGAACTGCAGTTTCACTGCATTTTAACAACAGTGCATTTTTGTAAGGATATCCTGTATTATTGTGCATGTTTATCTTACATGCTGGTAGCCTAGAACAAATGCTTTGGAAGTGAATGTGCACTTTTCAATTCGGTGGACTGCAACTACAAAAAGCATTGCCATAGCCTGTAGTAAAATCAAAAGCATTTAAAGCATCAGAGATCCTATAAATTAGGGAATATTGCTTGCTAATGACCTAGCCAATTCGATGGAGGTGAAATAAAACATATTTATTTATTTATTTATTGGTGTTCCATCACCTGCAGGATAAAAATCTAAAATGACCCAACTCCTGAAGACATTAATCGTGCCAGATAAGCTGAAGTGGACTCGACCCGAGTACCATTAGCCTCAGCCTAGAGTAACATGATTATGCTGGACTCGGAAGAGCTCGGCCCGCATGAGTCCCGAGTCTCAAACGGAATAGTCCCAGCGTGTTGACGGAGTACATGAGACCCTAACCTGCTTTGGTGCGCTCTCCCAGCTGTTGTTTGCCAACTGTGCTAAACTGAATCATGGAAACCCTGCTGGAAAAATAACATTATCACCATTTGTAATGGTTCTAGTGTCTTATATCCAATGGGTGCGTGGCCCACAAACCCAACTGTCATACTTGAGTAAAAGTATAGATACCTTATTATAAAGTGACTCAAGAAAAAGTTAGTCACCCAATAAAATACTACTTGAGTAAAAGTTAAAGTATTTTGTGCTAAATATATTTATTAAGAATCAAATGTAAAAATATAAATCATTTTAAATTTCTTATATTAAGCAAATCAGATGGCACCATTTTCTTGTTTTTAACATGTACAGTTTTCCAGGGGTACACTCCAACACTAAGACATAATTTACAAACGATGTATGTGTTTAGTGAGTCTGCCAGATAAGAGGCAGTAGAGATGACCACGTGTTCTCTTGATAAGTGTGTGAATTTGACCATTTTCCTGTGCTGCTAAGCATTCAACATGTAACGAGTACTTGTGGGTGTAATGGAAAATGTATGGAGTAAAAAGTACATTATTTTCTTTCAGGAATGTAGTAAAGTCAAGCAAAAAACGACTTAAGTAGTACTTTAAAGTATTTTTACTAAGTACTTTAATAACACCATGCACATGTTTATATAGAATGGTGTTAATTGAATAGCGTTTAGATAACTGGTCAGTAGTTCAATCAGATTTCAACCAATATAATACGTATTTTTCATGATGTTATGAAAAATATATCTTAATCTGGTCGCTATATGGTTATAAAACCTCCCAAACAGAAAAAGATGTCTATCACGCAGTATGCCCTCGAGCATACAGTTTGCAGGCATTGCAGCCCGATTTAAGACTAAATCCATTCTTAATTATATTGATCAATGTATCTAGGACTGGACAATGATGGGTCAGATAAATAGATATTAAGGATTTAGTCAGCCTCTTGATTTGATCTACACTGATAAATTTGTAAAACAGCAGCACACTTGCTTTCATTATTGCATCCATTCAAATCAAGGTTTGTCACGTGCGCCGAATACAACAGTGAAATGCTTACTTACAGGCTCTAACCAACAGCGCAATTTTTAAGTAAAAAAAACAAAACAATAGATAAGTAAAGAAATAAAAAAACAGTAAAAAAAGAGTGAAAAATAACAGTAGCGAGGCTATAACAGTAGCAAGGCTATATACAGGCACCGGTTAGTCAGGCTGATTGAGGTAGTATGTACATGTAGGTATGGTTAAAGTGACTATGCATACATGATAAACAGAGAGTAGCAGTAGCGTAAAAGCGGGGTTGAGGGGAAGGGGCACACAATGCAAATAGTCCGGTAGCCATTAAATTACCATTCACCGCTGAAATTAAGCTAACTAGGTGCGGCCCTCCCATTAGGCAAGATTAGGCAGCCGCAGTGAACTTGGAACGGAATTTTGACAATTGGCTGCTGCCCTCCGGTGCCCCTGATCGGCTACTACACCGCCGGCGGTGCCCCAGTCCCAGTTCATAGCGTTGCTGCAGTTCCCATCCCCATCCCATTCCCGCTTCTCCCAAAGTTCATTCCCATTATCCTTGGTAGCTATGGTGATGTGTGTGTTATATGGGATTATCCAATTGTGAAACATTCATAAAAATTAATCTTCCAATGAAATGAAATTATGGTATTGTTTTTTAATGTTTGTGTGTGACGAAGACAATTTAGTGATTAAGGCAGTAGCCTAACCTAGCCTGTTAACGTTAGCTAGCTACTACTAGTGGATATAATTCTAGATAAAAGTAAGCTATAGAGATTGGAAACAATTTGCTACCATGTCTCAGACGAAAACTATCAGGAAGCGAATATAAACAAATTGTAAAAAATGAGAAAAGAAGCACAATCTCGAAAACAAAGAAATTCACTGCTGAAATATATCAGCGTGCAGCAATTTCCATCAGCCGGTATCCGATCAATGCACTTCCACCGATGATGATGACAGCCGTCTGGCTGAACAGGTGGTCGCACCAGTCCTTGCCACACCTCCAAACAATGCCAGTGAAGACCCTACTATCTTGGACCCAGACTTAGAGTCATCGCTCCCCATCCCAGATGACAGTGGCTCCCAGACAAAAAACATAAAAGATCCCGGTGAATAGTTCTTTACGGGATTTATTAGTGCAGGCTGGGCCACATCAGGATAAGGAGGGGAATTTCCTAAGAGATGAGGGTCAATGAAAGTTCAGTGTCCCACTACAATAGGAGGATGGCGACGGGGAGAGTGCAGAAACCATGTCTCAAACTCACCCGAAACGCCTGCGCTCTGCTTTAAAACAAGAGACTCAATGGACTCGCCACCATATCAATTGAGCATGAGTTGTCTTACAACATCTCTTTAGCTTACTTTTAATCTCCAACAAGCAGTGCATGCTTTTGCTGCCAGGAAGGCCAGGCGAGTCAACCTGTCTTTGAATAAAAGGTAAGCGTTAATCATCCACTCGCATTAAATTTGTAAGTTTACTCAATTATCTATCACCTGTTCACTTTGTATTTTTATTTATTTAAATAGACAACATCCTAATCTTTCTCTCTTCCTCTCGATCTCTCTCAGATAATTTGATTTCAGGACGATGGACAGCTACCGAGTTAAAACATCTCTGACTGTATGCAGCACCACAGCAGAGGAAAGAGGCCACTCTAGGCGGAGACTAAATAAATCAATGCTGAAACTGATGTTGGACAATCAAACTCGATATGTAAACAAACTAAATTCGTTGAGGCTGGGTCATTGACATAAAGCTTATTTTACACTGCTCCAGCGAAACGAGGCCCGCCATGCACTTATGAAAGCACTTGTTTCTAAAGCTCAAATGATCTTACTCTTTTTTTACAGTTCTACAGGAATATCAAAATATATGTTAAATATGTTATATAAAAGTGTTATTTATATTGTAATTGTAACAATTATGGGATCTTGCCATGTGTGACAACAGGTGGTATATTATTAATAAGAAACGTGGTTTCATACTATAGTGTAGGCAGTTGGCTGCATAGTGATAGCAACATTGTAACTCTCCTATGCAGGGGTTAAAGTAAAATTCACTTCTGCCTGGTAAGGGACCTCCTATATGTGCACCAACATTTTCTATGGGCATAATCATAATTCCAAAAAATAAGTGGTAATCATACCTGCCTGATAGACACAGTTATGCCATCCATAGATGTCAGTATAGCCAAATACTCCAACACTATCTCATGCACTGATTAAATGTATCCGTGTCTGGGAAGGGCTTGGTGTTTGGTTAAACCCAGGGCTTGAATTGAGTGGGGGTTCCACATACCCTTTGTTA